>NC_039358.1:141005224-142205224 GCF_003573695.1 Papaver somniferum
AAAAAAAGAGAGAGAGATTTTTTTTTATATTTTTTTTTTAGGTTATTTTTCTTTTTCTTTTGCACTTTACTTTATTTGGACTTTGGACTGGACTCTTGGACTTTATTATTAATTTTTTTTAAACCCTACGGAAGGGTAGTTAAATACAAACTGTGTGCAGGGAAGGACGGTGATTACAATATCACCTCGGCCCCTCGGGTTCGCACACGGCATAGGAGTCGTGGCCCGAGTCGACGACAACGGTTCATACCCCGTCTGGAACGGGAGGTAAGTCCATCGAAACACTCGCGACTCCCCTGCAAGCGAGTTACTGTCTGCCTTAAGGTGCTAATTGTTTGAGGACGAATTTGGACTGTCTTTAATTTTCCTAGTAAAGGGCAAGGCCTGGCCTAGACAAGATAAGGGTTCGGATTTCATCACCGCTCCCTTCTTGCCCGCCTTAGGAAAACAAAACCTCACGCGAACCTAAGCCTTAAAATCTGATTAGAAAGAGACCTATAGGGTATCGAGCTTATTAGGAAAATTTTTCGAAGGATATTGGTTATTCTTTTAGCATACTTCGAAGTTCATGACGGTTTCTGTGAGTTGAATGCGTGACTGCGCCGCCTTGTACTGCGGTGAGGCCTTGGGTATCAAAGCTCTTTAGCTTCCCTCGCCTCGATTCAACTTACTTTGACTCGGATTGATTCCAGAGGGGTTTGCTTAAATTGTAACGAATTCCCCTTCGAGAGATAGAAGCTGGTCTAGAAACAATCTAAGTGGAGCCATCATGCTTGTTGTTTGCTAGAAATCTCTAGGTTTGTTGTGGTAAAGTCGAGTCAGCCTGTTGTGTGATTGCTAGAACCTTCCTGTTAGGATTTTTATTTTTTTTGATTTTTTTAGTGTATGCCCGATTTTGTTAATAGGGCTTGGAAAAGAAATACTCTAGGTCGATTGACTAGCGAAAAACCTAGTAGTTCTTCTGATTTAAGCAGGGAGCTCGAAGATTGTTCTTTTGAGAGCCCTGTTTTTGGAAACTTCAGTTTTGAGAATCTGTCTCTTCGTGAAAATCTCATAACCCCTAGTACTTCTGTTGTGCCAGCGATGGCAACTTTGAAAGATTACATGTTCCCAACTAGGACCAACCGAGCTTCGTGCATTAAATTGCCAGCCACTACGGCTAATTTCGAGATAAAACCTAGTACTCTCCAAATGATCCCTATATTCTTAGGAAAGGATGATGAGAACCCTTATTTCCATATTAGGGACTTTGAGGAAATTTGTGGGACAATTAGAATAAAAGACCTTACTGATGAAGTCTTGAAACTTAAGATGTTTCCCTTTTCCTTGAGAGATAAAGCCAAGACCTGGCTGAACAACCTACCATCCGAATCCATTGAAACATGGCAGGAACTTATTGCCGCTTTCTATATGAAATTCTACCCTAAGCATAAAACTGCAACTGTTAGGCAGACAATTAGTGCTAGTGTGCAACAAGAGGGAGAGTCTCTTTATAGATTTTTAGAGAGATTCAATGATCTCCTATCTCAGTGTCCTCACCATGGATTTGATAAGATGAAACTCGTACAAATTATTTATGATGGTTTAGACTATTCGACCAAAGCCATGGTTGAGTCTATGTGCGCTGGTGAGTTCACTAGTAAAAGTGCTGATGATGCTTTTACCTTCTTAGAAGTTATCGCTGAAAAATCCCAACAGTGGGAATCTTGTGTTGAACCCCCTAAAAGACTCTTGGTCAATAGAAGTAGCACCAATGTGGTAGATACGAGTTTTGTGTCTGATGCTAAGTTTGCTGCTTTGTCTAGAAGGTTAGAAGCTTTGGAAATGGGTCAGTCTAAAAATAGGTCCCTTGTTGAACCTAATAGAGCCTCTCAAGTCTCTAGTTGTGGAATAGAGCCCGATAATTCATTTTGGGAAGGTCAGGTTAGTGAAGAGCAAGCTCATGCTGTCTATAATAATGCTAGGTTTGAGAACCGTCAGAAGATTGACCCATACTCAGAGACCTACAATCCTGGTTGGAGAAACCATCCTAATTTTTCTTGGTCTAAGGGTCAGAATCAAGGACAGTCTAGTAATTCTCAGCCTCCCCCAGGATTTGGTTTTAAGAACTTTTCGGGTCAAACTCAGTTTCAGAACATTTCCGAGAAAAAGATCTCTTCCTTAGAGGAAAATCTCATAATGCTATCAAAGAACCACATGAGCTTTCAACAAGAAACTAGGCAAGAATTGAAGGATAATTCTCAAAGTCTTGCCGAATTAAAACTTCAAGTAGGACAAATAGCTAAGTTTATAAGTGAGAGAGAAGATGGAAAGTTCCCTAGTCATACTGAGCCTAATCCCAAAGGGGAGAAATCGTACAATCATGTGAATGCTGTCACAACCCTTAGGAGTGGAAAGAAAGTAGACAACAAGGTTTCCATGCCTGATAGTGAACATGCTGTAGTTCACCCGTCTGAACCATAGAATTAAGAGACTGATAGAGTCTCTAAAGAGACCAATGAGGGTCATGTTGAGTCTGATTTTGTTCCCAGAGCCCCATTCCAACAACTGTTAGTTCCGACTAAGAGGGAGTCCAACTTTAATGATATATTGGAGGTTTTTAAGCAGGTTAATATCAAACTTCCATTATTAGATGCAATTAGGCAGATTCCCTCTTATGCCAAGTTCCTTAAGGACTTGTGTACGCGAAAGCGTAAGCTCAGTGTCCAGAAGAAAGCCTTCATAGCTAGTCACGTGAGTTCTATTATTCAGAATACCACTACTCCTAAGTATAAAGACCCAGGGTCCCCTACCATTGCTTGTACAATAGGTAAGTACCGTGTTGAGAAAGTATTGCTTGACTTAGGAGCCAGTGTGAACTTACTGCCATACCATGTGTACCTTAAGCTAGGACTTGGTGAGATGAAACCTACCCAGATGACACTTCAATTAGCTGATAGGTCCGTTAAAATTCCTCGTGGTGTGATCGAGGATGTTCTCATAGAGGTCGACAAGTTTATATATCCGGTGGATTTTGTTATCCTAGATACCCAACCTGTCCCTGACCCAGAGAACAAAATACCAGTGATTTTAGGTCGCCCGTTTTTAGCTACATCCAATGCGATCATTAACTGTCGAAATGGTATTATGAATTTGTCTTTTGGTAATATGACTATTGAGCTGAACATTTTTAATATTAGTAAGCTACCCTCTGAACTAGATGACTCGAATATAGAAGAGGTGAACATGATAGGAACATTAGTCGAGGAGTCATTACCAAACACTTTGTTAGAAGATCCATTAGAGAAATGCCTAGCTCACTTTGGGATTGATTTTGATGATGATAAGGTGATTAATGAGGTGAATGCTTTGTTAGATTCAACCCCTTTGTTAGATACTAGTAATGAATGGAAACCTAAGTTCGAACCACTCCCAGTTTCTAAGTCTGCACTAGTTCCTTCTTTAGAAGAGCCTCCTAAGTTGGACCTAAAACCATTGCCAGATACCCTGAAGTATGTGTTTTTAGGCCCGTCTGAGAGTTTACCTGTGATTGTTTCTTCCGACTTAGATACAAATCAGGAAAGTAGGCTAGTAACCGTCCTTCAAAACAACAAGGAAGCTTTAGGGTGGACCATAGCAGACATTAAGGGTATAAGTCCTACTGTTTGTATGCATCAGATCTATTTAGAGGAAGACACCAAACCTTCTAGGGAGATGCAACGTCGAATAAACCCCAATATGAAAGAAGTAGTTCGAACCGAGGTTCTTAAGCTATTAGATGCAGGCATCATCTACCCTATTTCAGACAGTAAGTGGGTCAGCCCCGTTCAGGTTGTTCCCAAGAAATCTGGTATTACTGTAGTCCAGAATGATAACAATGAGTTAATCCCGACCCGAGTGACCACGGGTTGGCGTGTTTGTATTGACTATAGGAAATTGAACAAGGTCACTAGGAAGGACCACTTTCCCCTTCCCTTCATCGACCAGATGCTAGAGAGATTAGCTGGACATAGTCACTACTGCTTTTTAGATGGCTACTCTGGATATAATCAGATCGTTATTGCCCCAGAAGACCAGGAGAAAACCACTTTTACCTGTCCATTTGGTACCTTTGCGTATAGACGCATGCCTTTCGGGCTATGTAATGCCCCTGCAACTTTTCAGCGTTGCATGATGAGCATATTTTCTGACATGGTAGAACGGTTCTTAGAGGTCTTTATGGATGATTTTTCAGTGTTTGGTTCATCTTTCGATGAGTGCTTGCATCATTTGTCATTAGTTTTGACTAGGTGTAAGGAAAAGAATTTAGTGCTTAATTGGGAGAAATGTCACTTTATGGTTCGTTCAGGAATTGTTCTAGGGCATATTGTATCTTCAAAGGGTATAGAGGTAGATAGAGCCAAAGTTGATCTTATTAAAACTTTACCGGTCCCAAAAACCGTAAGAGATATTAGGTCATTCTTAGGGCATGCTGGTTTTTATCGTCGTTTCATTAAGGATTTCAGCTTGATGTCTAGACCTCTTTGCAATTTGCTTGCAAAAGATGTTAAGTTTGTCTTTGATGATGCTTGTTTAGAGGCTTTTGAGAAGCTTAAGTCATTACTCACTACCGCCCCCATAGTCCAGGCACCCAACTGGACCCTACCCTTTGAGATCATGTGTGATGCTTCAGATTATGCTATTGGTGTTGTGCTAGGTCAGCGAGAAAATAAGTTACTTCATGTGATTTACTATGCTAGCAAAACTCTGAATGATGCCCAGTTGAACTATACCACTACCGAGAAGGAACTATTAGCCATTGTGTTTGCCTTAGACAAGTTTAGACCCTATCTCTTAGGTTCTAAGATCATCATATATACTGATCATGCTGCTTTAAAATATCTTTTGTCTAAGAAGGATACTAAACCTAGATTGATTAGGTGGATTCTGTTGTTGCAAGAGTTTTCTCCAGACATTAGAGACAAAAAGGGTGCTGAAAATGTTGTAGCAGATCACTTGTCTAGGCTAGTTGTTAATTCCCCAGATGATTCCCTTCCTATAAGGGATAGCTTTCCTGATGAACAATTGTTCTTTGTTACCCAATTACCTTGGTATGCGAATATAGTGAACTATCTTGTTACTGGTCGAATGCCCCAACATTGGGGTAAACAAGATCGTTCTAGATTTTTAGCCAAGGTAAAGCACTTCTTTTGGGATGATCCTTATTTGTTTAAGTATTGTCCAGACCAGATTATTAGGAGATGTATACCTGAGAGTGACCAGTCTACTATTATTTCCTTTTGTCATGATCATGCTTGTGGGGGTCACTTTAGTGCTAAGAAGACTGCTGCTAAGATATTGCAGTGTGGATTCTATTGGCCTTCGTTGTTTAAAGACTCCCATAGTTACTGTGTTACTTGTGAACGTTGCCAGAAATTAGGAACCATTTCCCGTAGGAACATGATGCCCTTGAACCCGATTTTGATTGTTGAGGTCTTTGATGTGTGGGGTATTGACTTTATGGGTCCGTTCCCTAATTCTTTTGGTAACCTATACATCCTTGTCGCTGTAGACTATGTCTCTAAGTGGATTGAAGCGGTTGCGTGTAAAACTAATGACCATAGGGTCGTGATAGAGTTCTTGAAAGAAAATATACTTACACGTTTTGGTACACCGCGAGCTATAATTAGTGATGGAGGGTCGCACTTTTGTAATGGACCTTTTAGGCTTTTAATGAAGAAATATGGTATCACTCATAAGGTAGCTACCCCGTATCATCCACAGACTAGTGGTCAAGTTGAGGTTTCTAATAGGGAGATAAAACGTATATTAGAGAAAACAGTTAATCCTAATCGGAAAGACTGGTCTTCTAGGCTTACTGATGCCTTATGGGCTTACCGTACTGCGTTTAAGACCCCTATTGGAATGTCGCCTTATCGGCTTGTTTATGGCAAGGCATGTCATTTACCTGTTGAGTTAGAACATAGAGCTTATTGGGCTGTTAAGCAGCTAAATTTTTCACTCGACAAGGCAGGAGACCATAGGAAACTCCAGCTCAATGAGTTGGAAGAGATTCGTAGAGATGCGTATGATAGTGCGAAGGAGTATAAGAACAAAATGAAACTTGTGCATGATAGGAATATTCTAAGAAAGACATTTTCTCCAGGTCAAAAAGTTCTTCTGTATGATACCCGCTTACATCTTTTCCCTGGGAAGTTGCGTTCTCGGTGGACGGGTCCTTTTATTGTTCGCACTGTTTATCCTCATGGAGCTGTTGAAATTAAGTCACCGGATGGTAGTAGTTCTTCGAAGGTTAACGGTCAGAGATTGAAACCCTTTTTAGAGCCCTTTCCTACAGGTGATGTTGAGGAGGTCCCTCTGGAGGACCCTGTTTACCCTTGATTGACCATCGAGGCGGATTGTATGTTGTATATTAGTTTTTGATTTTCTTCACCCAGGTACTATCTTTCCAACTTCTCCTCGTGTTTTGTTACTTTTGGTAATGCTCTTTCATTAGAAACATTGAGGACAATGTTAGATTTAAGTTTGGGGGTGGGGAAGAAACTTTTTGTTAGTTTTAAGTTGCAATAAATAAACTCCAGAGCCTAGAAATTTATGCGTATTTAGGATAGCACTAACCAATCTAAGTGGATGGAAACATTTTTGTTTTAGGAGTTGAGGAACCAATCTGACTAGATGGAAACATCTACAGAGTCTATTCATAAAAGCACAGAGCTCAGGTGTTAGAAATAACATGATAGTTTCGCCATATCTTGTCGAGTCCTTTTCACTTTCTATTTTTAGTTTTCTTTTGTTTCAAGTGATTTGGTGGGGCACACGATTCAAGTTGTTACCTTTGCTAGGGTGAAATAGAGTGACTGAGTTACCAAAAAAAAAAAAAAGACCGGACCAGTTAGACCAATCGGAATAAGTATTAACACTTGGATAGCAATATGCGTGTGTTCTCCCTGTTTCCGTCGCCTAAGCAAGCGTGGAATGCAGGACCCGTGGGAACTATCGTGTAATCTGCCGACAAGAAGCATGCGCTTGGATCCAAAAGATCTATTCATGCCGTTAAGTTAAAAAAAAAAAATGATTATTGTTATGTGTAGTCAACTGCTGGTTCCCTTGTATTTGCCAGTTTGTTGATCTAGATTTAAGTTATTGACCACTGGTTCCCTTGTATATGCCAGTGTGTTAATATTAGTC
The DNA here is from genome assembly GCF_003573695.1 of Papaver somniferum. Taxonomy (NCBI): domain Eukaryota; kingdom Viridiplantae; phylum Streptophyta; class Magnoliopsida; order Ranunculales; family Papaveraceae; genus Papaver; species Papaver somniferum. The sequence goes on from NC_039358.1 coordinate 141,012,392, forward strand.
AGACCGGTATCTCAGTCATTTAGGTTAGGTTCATCTTGGCAGAGGCCTTCAGACAGATATGGGAAACACCGTTCGCTTTTCAACCATCTACATTTTTCTTTCCATCTTCTTAATCTTTTCTTGTGATTAGTCTGACTCCGAGTATGATGTCCATCGTGAAACTATCTTAGTAGAGCTCTGTCACTTATATGAATTTTAGTATGCTTGAGTGCAAACTCGTGTACAGCAATTGGAATTTCGCATCAGGGTTCTTCCTCTTAGAGTCAATAATTGTATGCCAACCAAGGAGGTTCTTTAGTGCTTTCCAAGGTTCTGCGTAGATAGCTAGGGACTGGAGTATTGGTTTTTGTGGGTACACCTCTGATAAACCCACCCGAGATTAACTCGGTCACTTTTCAAGAATAAATTTTGCTCGAGGACTAGCAAATAATAAGTTGGGGGTATTTGATAGACACATTTTTGTGTCTAATTTGTCCTCAATGTCCGTATTGTTGGAACTCTATTTTTGTACTAATATTGTGTTTTTATGTATTTTTAGGAAATAAACATTTTTGGAAAATTTGGCTCGAAAAGTTGATTTTGGCACCCGGAGGACAAGTGTTATTCGGACTCTCGCTTTTGGATAAGGGGTAACCTAATTACTAAGGGGCACCCCAGGACACCTCTTCTTCATTTGAATTTCGATTTTGGCGGGAAAATTGGTTCATCAACTGGCAGAATTTCAATCGACAAAATGAAGGTGTTGTGGTGCGATTAAATGGCTCAAACTTGGTAGGAAGATGTGATATATCCTAACGAAGACAGTTTGGTCAGTGGGTTTGATCGGAATTGGCTGGAAAACGCGTGATGATTCACCAAACCAAAACAGAGCAACACGCACTGTAAGCAAGCAAAACTGGAGTTATAGCGTGCATGGAGGAGTTCTACTAGCATTGGAAGAGTTCTGAGGCGTGTATAAGGCAAGTGATTGGAGAGCCTTAGGAGGAGTGTAGAAGCCAGAATAATCGATAGAAAAGATTGACAGAAACTGCTCCTGCTGCTGCTGTGAAGAACAGGAATCGGCCACGGTTCCTTCAACCCTTTCGCAAGAGTTTCTTCATCCTATTTTGCAACAGAGAAGTAAACCACAGCATTTAAGTTTCCGTCACCATTTGTTTCTCTTTAACAGTCCAACATCGTCTTCGCAACAGGAATTTCTGTTGCGATTTCTCTGTTGCAACTTTTACTCATTTGTAATCAACTTTGGAGCAATAATAATATATTTTGAGATGAATTACACCATGATGAGCTAATTTTATTCTCTGGGGCGACGGAGGAAGCAATTCCACCAATAAAAATTGGTAATATCTATTTTTATTATTTATGCAACTTAATTTATTTAATTATTTGCCTTGAATATTTAGGATTTTCCAAAGATTTTTATTAAATACTTGTTATTTTGATTGATGGATTATGCTGGACTTAGAAGTTTTTGATATTCCATGCTTTTAACTTACGAGTATTATTTTATAAAATCAGTTTTTGCAATAATTAAAACTATTTAAAAAGAACAATCTGCATAATAAATATTAGTAATATCATTTTTATTTTGGTAGAAAAGTGGAATCCTTAGCCCCAGTTTCCCCCCAAAAAAAAAAAGACTTCGACCACTTTGCTATTTTATTATTATTCGTACAACTGAATTAAATCTAAAAAAAAAGTTACCTTCACAAGTTCGAAAAGAACCCCTTTACCACTATTACTACAACATTTGAAAATACATCACATCCTTCTTGGAAAGAAGATACTTCAAAGCCGCATGGTCTGTGTATATGATGATCTTAGACCCTATCAGATAAGATCTAAACTTGTCTAATGCGAAAACGACGGCAAGCAATTCCTTATCGGTAGTTGAGTAATTGAGTTGGGCATCATTAAGGGTTTTGCTAGCATAGTATATCACATATGGTAGTCTATCAACTCGCTGTCCTAAAACAGCACCAACAGCATAATCAGAGGCATCACACATAAGTTCGAACGGAAGCTTCCAATCGGGTGGTCGGACTATAGGAGCGGTGGTGAGAAGGATTTTTAATTCCTACCATGCCTTCACACAAGCAGCATCCAAATTGAAGGCAACATCTTTGGAGAGAAGACTGCACAGAGGTCTGGAGATTTTGCTGAAATCTTTGATGAATCGCCGGTAAAAACCAGCATGACCTAGAAATGATCTGATCTCCTTCACAGAGCGAGGTTGTGGTAGATGTTGAATGAGGTCAACTTTAGCTTTATCTACTTCAATTCCTTTTTCTGAGATGATGTGTCCTAGAACTATTCCTGAATTCACCATAAAATGGCATTTTTCCCAATTTAGAAAAAGGTTCTTTTCTTTACATCTGGATATCACTAGGGCAAGATGCTTCAAACATTCGTCAAACGAGGAACCAAAAACAGAGAAATCATCCATAAAGATCTCGAGAAAACTATCTATCATGTCAGAAAAAATGCTCATCATGCAACGCTGAAAAGTAGCAGGTGCATTACACAACCCGAAGGGCATACGTCTATAAGCAAACGTCCCAAATGGACACGTGAATGTAGTTTTTTCCTGATCTTCCGGAGCAATGTGAATTTGGTTATAACCGGAAAAGCCATCTAGAAAACAGTAGTGACTGTGTCCAGACACACGTTCTAGCATTTGGTCAATGAAAGGGAGCGGGAAGTGATCCTTCCTTGTTACTGTGTTCAACTTCCTGTAGTCGATGCATACTCGCCATCCTGTGGTTGTACGAGTAGGGACTAATTCATTCTTGTCGTTCTGAACTACAGTAATGCCTGACTTCTTAGGCACAACTTGAATGGGACTAACCCAGTTGCTATCGGGAATTGGGTATATGATACCCGCATCAAGCAGTTTCAGGATTTCTCCTTTGACTACATCTCTCATGTTAGGATTAAGTCTCCTTTGCATTTCCCTAGATGGTTTGGCACTCTCTTCGAGATTAATGTGGTGCACGCAAATGGTAGGACTTATTCCTTTGAGGTCTGAGATGGTCCATCCTAATGCCTCCTTGTGTTCCTTAAGTACTTCTAAAAGCTTACTTTCCTGTTTCGTGTCTAAACATGATGAAATAATGACAGGTAAAGTATCATAAGAACCTAGGAATGCGTACTTCAACGTACTAGGCAATGTTTTCAATTCAAGCTTGGGTGGCTCAACAATGGATGGAATGAGCTTGGAATCAGAGAGTAAGGGTGGTTCCACTTCATATTTCCTTTCAGTGACGTCCATTTGAGGTACAGATTCGAGCAGAGATAGGACGTCACTACAGTATGCATCATCATAGGAATCTGAGTTAAAGTTCTCCATACATGCTTGAAAGGGGTCGACGGATAGAATGTTAGTCAACGAATCTTGTATTAATCCTTCAATCATATTAACTTCATGCACATCATCATCATCAAGATTCACAGGTTGTTAACTAATATCGAACACATTTAATTCTATCGTCATGTTGCCAAAAGACAGTTTCAACATTCCGTTACGACAATTAATAATCGCATTGGACGTAGCTAAGAAAGGACGTCCTAAGATGACTGGAATGTGACAGTCTGGGTTTTGTACAGGTTGAGTGTATAAGACAATGAAGTCTACGGGAAAATAGAATTTGTCAACCTTGATCAAAACGTCTTCGACCAATCCACGAGGAATCTTGACAGATCGGTCTGCCAGTTGTAGAGTGATAGATGTTGGCTTCAACTCCCCAAGACCTAACTGCTCATAAACAGAATATGGCAGTAGGTTAACACTTGCACCTAGGTCTAATAACGCTTTATTGACCGTGTGTTCTCCTATAGTGCAAGAAATTGTTGGACATCCTGGATCCCTAAACTTGGGTGGAGTTTTGTTCAGAATGATGGAACTCACCTGCTCAACTAAGAAAGCACGTTTGTGCACATTGAGCTTGCGCTTTTGAGTACACAAGTCTTTGAGGAATTTGGCATAAGCAGGGATTTGCTTGATTGCTTCAAGAAAAGGAATGTTGATGTTGACTCTCTTGAACAGATCTAACATCTCATTGTAATGGGTACTTTTCTGTTGATAGATCAATCTTTGAGGAAATGGGGCAACAGGAGAATGAGTTGGCAAAGGGACATTCACAGCAGTAGAATTGTCAGGCTTTCCAACTTGCTCAGATTCTTTGGTTTTCTGGGGTTGTGGAGACAGCGTGGAATTTGTATCAGATTCATTAGGTTCGCCCACTTTGTTCTCGATGACTTTACCACTTCGGAGGGTGGTAATGGCATGGATTTGATCTGGAGAGGTTTCCTTGCAGGATGAAGAGCCTGTTTGAAATACACTCCTTGGATTTTGTTGGGGTTGGCTCGGAAGTTTACCCTTTTCTCTCTCACCTATGCAATCACAGATTTGACCCATCTTTTGATCAAGACTTTTCTGACTTTGCACCAGACTCTGGAACATTTCCTCTAGGGCGGATAATCTCTTGTCGGTATTGTGTTGAGGATATGATTGTTGTTGAGAGTTTGATTGTTATTGAGGGTTTCTCGGGTGTTGATAACCTTGATTGTTCTGATATTCCTGATTGTTTTGATAGCTCTGATTGGGTTGAGATGGTCCTCCCTGAGTGGGTCCTTTTGACCATGAAAAGTTAGGGTGGTTTCTCCATCCTGGATTGTAGGTCTGTGAATAGGGGTTATGTTCTTGTTTTTGAAACATGGCATGTGCCTGTTCAAGCCTAGATTCCTGGACTGCAAGCAAATCGGGACAATTTTGGAATTGATGGTTGGGATCGTTACAAGCGGCACATACAGACGAAGCGACATGTTCTCGGAGAGTAGTGGTGGAAGGTTTTGAATTTTTATGTAGTTCTAACTCTTTTAATCTCCTAACTATTGATGCCATGTTTGCTCTTCCCTCGAAATCTGCTTCAATCCTAAAAGCCTTCGCTTCGGATGTAGTCTTTCTGGGTTCACGGATGGATTCCCACTGTTGTGTCTTTTCAGCTACTTCAATCAAGAAGTCCCAAGACGCATCAGCAGTTTTGTCTACGAATAGACCATTGCACATCGACTCAACAGTTGTTCGGGTGGACACATCTAGACCTTCATACAAAGTTTGCACAAGTCTCCATTTTTCAAAACCATGATGGGGACATTGGAGCAATAATTCATTGAATCTCTCCAGGTATCTAGCTAAGGTCTCACCCTCTAATTGCACAAAGCTATTCAGACTTTGACGAATTGTCGCAGTCTTGTGATTCGGGAAAAACTTTTTGAAAAACTCCTTTATGAGGTCATCCCATGTCATGATGGATTGAGGCTGTAAAGCATAAAGCCAGGCCTTTGCCTTATCTTTCAGGGAGAAAGGAAAGAGCCTTAACTTTAGGATTTCGTCGGACATTTGAGTGAAACGCAGAGTTCCACAAATTTCCTCGAATTCTCTCACGTGGTGGTACGGGTTTTCATTCTCAACACCTCTAAAAATAGGAAGCATCTGTATTGTGCTCGATTTCAGCTCATAATGGCCATTATCCTCGGGTAGCACAATACAAGAAGGTTGACTGGCTCTAGTTGGGTACATATAATCCTTGAGGGTACGGGGTTCTCCCATTGTTTCGGTTTGATCTGGGCTGTCTACCTCAGAACTCAGAATTTCGATAGGTTCTTCTTGATTAATTCTAACGAGTCTGTTTGTTTGGTCTCTATAGGTCACAATCATGTCCTTGTAGGTACCTCAACTAACATGTTGGTCAGACAGAGCAATCGGAAACAATTTTGGACCACAAAAAGGCCCAATATTTTGGTTTAAAATGGGTTTTGATGATTTGGTTTTGAGTGGGTTTTGGTTTTAATAAGGGATTTTGTTTTTGGTTTAAAATTGGGCTTTGGAAAAAATTTTGAACTAAACCTAGCATAAATTAGCATTACCCATAAAAGAAAATAAAAACAATAATAATAATTAAGACAAGCCCATAAAAGAAAAAGAAAAAGAAAAAGAAAAAGAAAAATAAAAGAAAAATAAAGACAAAAAATAATTACAGTCTCAAATAAAAAAAAATAAAAAAAAAATAAAGGAAAATAAAAATTATTACAATCCCAAATAAATAATTAAATTAATTATTACAAGCCCGAATTTGAATTTAAATGAGGCCCTAGTGGGTTAACTCATGGGTTAGGCTTACTTGATTTTTGGAGGGAAGCCCAAAAATAGGCTTTTGGTCCCCTTTTAGTTGCACAACCCAGTTGGGCTTTAGGATCGTCCTTAGCAGCTTCGCGCTCAAGCCCAGCAACAACAGGTGGAACAGAGCCCAGCTCAGGAGCAGCAGACTAGGAGCCCAGTTCGCAGATTAGCAGCAGCCCAGATCAGTTGTACGAGCCCAGCAACATGTTGAGATGCAACAGCCCAGGAGCAACAGCAGCACAGCCCAGCAGCAGAGATGCACTAGCTTTGGGCTTGGTCTGGCAGCAGCAGCAGCTTCCTTGGCCAGGTTCAACAGCAGCAGAAACTCACCAGTCCCAGCTGCAGCAAAAGCAACAGTCCAGAAATTGGCTGCAAAGATTGTGTGCAATGATTGTGTGCAATGATAGCAGGCTACAAGTGCAATGATTGCAGGGCAGGAATGAATGGCATGCAGTGATCTTGACAGAGATGCAATGGTAGATGAAAGACAGCAAAGGAAATCAGCAGATGGCAGCACCACTCCCCGGCAGCGGCGCCAAAAACTTGGTGTGCTTAGAAAAGACACACAGAACACTTGCAAGTATACAAGGCCAAGTTTTAGTATATAAGATAAGCAAGGGGTTAGTCCACAGGGAGAGGGAGCATACGAGAAATTTTCCTAAGCTAGCAATGGAGACAAGGAACTATGGCAGTGAGCAAGGCAAGGTAATATGCCAGATGCAAAGAACCAAAACAGTTAACAAACCAAAGCAGTTAACACAAGATGGCAAAACAGCAAAGATTAAATGGCAGAGGATATAAAATAAAAATAGCAGGGAACCAAGGCTGTAAGCCAAGGGCAGGGGGAGTTTGTGCACTGATTTCAGTGCACAACAGCTACAAATTGCAAGGAATTAAACAAGCAAAACAGGTAAGGAGATAAACTGAACAGGAAGCAAAACAGAACTGAATTTAAGTGACTGTAAAAGGGATTGTGGCTAAGCTAAGGCTTAGTATCCACCTTGTGTACTAATCAAACAACATATTTCTAGGTTGAGTTGAAAATCCTATGCATACATCTAGAATGGGAGGAAAACTAATTTGCTCACTAGTTTGCCCCTAGCATTGACTGTCTTTTGACAGAACAATCAATCACAGGCACTATGAGCATTAACCTCTTCCCATTGCTCAAGCAAAACAGGGCAAGGAGTTAACTATCCTAGCAACTTGTCATTTGACAGTGCATAAGGCTTCAACTGAGCCTTAACTTAATGCTACTTAGCTCATGCTCAACATATCACATACACAAGCATTCATCATACAAGATAATTCAAATAACATACACATAACATTCAACTGTCAACTATGATAAAGGGACTGAATTTGAAATTGTAATGAAAATTTCTTCAAAATGTCTACTGGCTAGTCCAGAGATGCCGAATTTTACAACCCTAACACCCTTTTATAGTTATAGCCAAATAAAAACTAAAATCCCCAAATCAGTAAAATTAGGGTTTTACAAAAAATCCTTACCTAATCTCTGAAAACGATTGATATCTCTCACCCATGCTTCCTTGTCGTCTGCTGATACTACCCATGCCTTCGATTTATTCTCTAACCTCACCTATTTCATCAACTCCCAACCTAGGGTTCCTGTGAGATGAAACGATTAGGAGGTGATGTAATAAGTGGCTAGAAAAGTAGGTCTAAGTGATGATGGCTCGAGTGGTGATGGTTGAATGATTTGGGGGGAGAAGATGGTGGAGTGATTTGGGGGAGAAGATGGTGGTGATGGAGACAGCGTCGCTGTTTCAGAAGAGGGGAAGAAGGAGATGGCTCGATGGGTTTTGGCAGAAGGGTGCGTTTGGTGCGGGTAATAGGGTTAGGTTGCTTAGGTGTTAAACGGGATCATCAAATTTGATGTTTTGTGAAGGGAATCCGTGGGATGATAACTTCTGAAACGGATCTAACGGCGAGATGGAGACAGATTATGAGCGACCGTTGGATGCAAAAATACAACGAAACTAACGGCTCAAGATGGAGTTAGGTGCTGTAGTGTTGGTAAGGTGCATCGAAATCTGATGCATGATGACGCAGCGACCGTTGGATGATGGAATGGATCCAATCTTACGGTTAAGAAGGAAAACGGGTTTGGGTATTGAATTTTGGGTTTAGGAATTGGATTTGGGCTTAGGTAATCTTGAGCCCACTTCTTCTTTAAGAACAATTTCTTCCTTTTTAAGCCCATTTTTATTCTTGAGTCTTCCATAACACATTCTTCACTTCTTTTCCGCTAGAGATTCTACCGGCTTTCTCCCGTGTCTTTGCTCTTTTGGCTCCGCAACTCATCTAGTCTTTATTTGGTACCTAAAAATACAAAATTAATTAATAAAAATATTTATTCTTGAAAACAATGAAAATACAGAATATGGGATAAAATGTAGAATTAATGCACAAAAGATGAGTTAAATGCCAAGAAAAATATATAGAAATATGCACTTTTTAGCACTCATCAAAAGGAATATATATATAGATGGAATTTATCCTCGAGAGAATAAACACGGTTAATACGGAAAGATATAAGCGGTTAAAAAGTAACGGTTATAAAAGACGTGTCGAGAAATAAATGGAAGAAAGAATACGTGTGATAAATGCAGAATATGAAAAGATAAGCAGTTGCGGCATTTCTCACATCATTCTCTACTTTGCAGAGAAGATATGAGAAGAGGCAAGATGTAGGATCAGAATCTCGCAACGACAATGTTTCAGCGAAATTATCAATGACATAGCATAACAGCGTCGCAGAACAATTTGAGAAATGATAAAATAAATGACGTCAGCAAAGATCACGAGAAAGATATGATAGTTCTGCGAAAATTAAAGAGTTTGCAAAATTAACATTTGTAAGGTTGCGAGAATGTCGCAAACCATACCCGAAAATAAAGGACAGATTAGCTGTCATCCACTATGTATTTTTTTATAAATAGTCGTTCGAGTTGTAAAGAAAGGGAGAGATCTTTTTGAGTAAGAAGCAAGTAAATAGGAGAGAGAAAGTCCAGAGCAGAGATCATTCTTGATTTCTTTATCTTTTCTTGTAAGAACATTCAAAGATTAATCAATAAAATTAAGAGTGTAAACCTAAAAATGAGTTGATTAACAATGAAATCATATGAGGGGTGTAGTGTAGGATTTCCTGCAACTACATGCATCATTTCTTCTGGTAACTGAAAACTGAAGTGGGAACGAGTGAGCACATCATCCTAAAAGGGTGCTCAATAGAAACATGTAGCTCTCAAGTAATCACTAACATGCATCACAGTTCTAAAAGAATAACAAAAATTGAAAGAAACAAGAAGAAACTAGTCATTCGGCAATTTATGTGCATCATAAATCAAGTGTCACTCTAACCTCGCCAAACTCATTGGAGAAGACGACGCGAGAGCAACCCTAACTAATAATAATAACATCGTCTACATAGAGTGCCCATACAAACTATGATTCAAAACATTACCATGAAGATCAAGAAGATAGACAAACAAGTATAATATACACACGAGTGATTTCCCCAAAATAAAATAGTATATAATAATAATCAAACGTATGACTTACCGCCCTACTAAATGAAATAGTTATAATAATATTCAGACGGATGACTTACCGCCCTATTAATACTATTGCCGACGGATGACTTACCGTCCTACTTAACTTAGCTAGGAGCCGTGGGGAAACACGGACACTCTTCGCAGGAAAATCACACAACGCATATTATAACACACACAATTATATTCAAAGCAATCACCGTATATATGCAATCACAATATGCAATCATTCAAATAGTAAAATCACATCATGCTCGCAAATAGAAAGTAAGCTCAATGATTACAAGAAGGTTCAAGAATTCCCGCCTGATTTGATGACAAGCCATGCGTACCTCGATCCACAATCCACTACTTTATTCTTTGTGTCAATCGTTGTTTATATAGGGTAACTTCACTTCATAAAAAGACTAACCAGCTGACTAGCTAGTCCACCGTTCACAATCAACGTAAGTTCACCAACACCATCAAAACTTTCTCATGCTAAATGTCCCTCTTCTTCGTATATATCTCTTCTACAGGAACCAATTGGGTTTCTTTAAATGGGTTTCTTTTTTTGATTTTTGAGCTCCGTTTTCATTATCAAATTAAATAGCCCGCACCTCCTTTTTGTATCTCTATCTTAACAGATGTCTCTCCCTCACATTCACACCCACCAAGTTTACTTAAGAAAGAATATGAAAACATCTGATCTTCCTTCACTAAAAATGTTTACAAGTAGATAAACTATAGATTCTATTTTTAATGTGCAAATGATCCATCAACTTAGATATATCATGTTTATAGGCAAACATGTGTAATAATTACACTAAGACATGTGGGCTAACCCCACCTATACTACTGTTTTTATTTTGCTAATTAATGATAATTTGTGAGTCCATATTTGTACTAAATAAATTACGAAATGGGTCAAATGAGTAGTCAATCCCAAAGTCAAAGTTTGACTTAATTTCCACCTTTAAGAGCCGGTCCAAGTACATTCACCGTCAGGTGCACGTTTGCACGTTTAAGTATTCAATTTTGCGAACCTTCACGTGCACCATTTCTTCTGGTAACTGAAAACTGAAGTGGAAACGAGTGAGCACATCATCCTAAAAGGGTGTTCAATGGAAACATGTAACTCTCAAGTAATGACTAACATGCATCACAGTTCTAAAAGAATAACAGAAATTGAAAGAAACAAGAAGAAACTAATCATTCAGCAATTTATGTGCATCATAAAGCAAGTGTCACTCTAACCTCGCCAAACTCATTGGAGAAGACGACACGAGAGCAACTCTAACTAATAATAATAACATCGTCCACATAGAGTGCCCATACAAACTATGATTCAGAACATTACCATCAAGATCAGGAAGATAGACAAACAAGTATAATATACACACGAGTGATTTCCCCAAAATAAAAAAGTATATAATAATAATCAAACAGATGACTTACCGCCCTACTAAATGAAATAGTTATAATAATATTCAGACGGATGACTTATCGCCCTATTAATACTATTGCCGACGGATGACTTACCGCCTTACTTAACTTAGCTAGGAGCCGTGGGGAAACACAAACACTCTTCGCGGGAAAATCACATAACGCATATTATAACACACACAATTATATTCAAAGCAATCATCGTATATATGCAGTCACAATATACACTCATTCAAATAGTAAAATCACATTATGCTCGCAAAAATAGAAAGTAAGCTCAATGATTACAAGAAGGTTACAGAGTTCCCACCTGATTTGATGACAATCCATGCGTACCTCGATCCACAATCCACTACTTTATCCTTTGAGTCGATCGTTGTTAATATAGATTAACTTCACTTCATAACAAGACTAACCAGCTGACTAGCTAGTCCACCCTTCACAATCAACGTCAGTTCACAAACATCATCAAAACTTTCTCATGCTAAATGTCCCTATTCTTCATATATATATATATCTTCTACAGGCACCAATTGGGTTTCTTTAAATGGTTTCTTTTTTGATTTTTGAGCTCTTTTTTCATTATCAAATTAAATAGCCAACACCTCCTTTTGTATCTCTATCTTAACAGATGTCTCTCCCTCACATTCACACCCACCAGGTTTACTTAAGAAAGAATATGAAAACATATGATCTTCCTTCATTAAATTTTTTTACAAGTAGATAAACTATAGATTCTATTTTTAATGTGCAAATGATCCATTAACTTAGATATATCATGTTGTAGATGGGGAAAAATGATTTGCTGGTTTTTAAGGAATTGAGGAGACGACCGTACGGAGGAGACTCCTCGGACCGAGCGAAATGTTAAACCTCACACAGATGCACCGCTGCAAAGGGGGTGCTTTAGATTCAAGAGATCAATATGTAGTACTCCGTCCTAAATCAATGACCGTTCCAGAGTAAATTCGGTCACAAGAGAGGATGGGTTGATCTGTAGGAGGGAAGCTGGGAAATGTGTCGAATCAATGGTAATAAAAGATTGTGGGTGTGTGAATTATGAATATGATAAGCTCTGAATGATTATAATTGCTCAATTGAGAGTAGTTGCTCAATTGATGAGTTGATGATCTCGTGTTGTCAGTTTGACGTGAGATTGATGATACTGATGATGTTTCAATCATGATTCAGAGACTTATTTATATTGCTGGAATTGTAGATACCATGATTCCATGAAGTGTGACAGTTGATGGAATCAAGGAGTGGGGAAGTGGAGATCGTGTTTGAAACCAGTTGCTCAACATGTGGAGACTTGGTCGATTTTCCACCCACTACCTCGTGAATTCCTTCAACTGATTGCACGACTTGCTCACATTCCATCGTGTGTTTGGACACACGTGCCGTAGACTGCCAGACCAAAACCCTAAGTGATATCCCCCAAGTAACACGATTGACGTCTCGTGGTTTGTTAGTCAATTGATGACTTCGTGGTTTGATGGGACGATGAGTCCATGTAGTTGCTGAGTTGAACATGATGTTATGAAACTCATGAATTGAACATGTCATGAGACAGAGGTATAGTTCTTACGATGAAGTGAGCAAGTATTGCTCATTCGATGGATCGTTGAATATTGATTGTTGAACCAATATTCCTTAGTTTGAGCAAATATTAATCATCTGAGCAAGTGTTGCTCATGTGATGAATTGTTGAATATTTGATCGTCTGAGCATGTGTTGCTCATCTGATGGGTTATTGGCAGCGTACCAAAAATATTAATTAGAATACTGGTCGTCGAGCCGAGCATAATTGTAGATTAATGACCATGAGGCCGTCGTAAAATTATTAAGGTTGGAATCTGGAGTGATGATCCTTGGATTCAGAAACCCTAATTTGATCAATTGATGATCAATTCATGGTTCGTCAGAATTTCAACCATGGGACGAAGGAGAGAGCGACTACATGGGGTCGTGGATCAACCATGTAGTGTCCATATGATCACGTGAGCAAATAAGAAGAACTCCTGAAGAGTTGACGATTTGTTGGCGGAAGAATGATTAAATGCTGGCTTAATCATTTATTCAAAAATGCTCGTCTGAGCCTTAGGTGAGAAAACCTAATTAATTATGACGAGGCGAGGGACCGAATATGGAGTCATGAAACCGGCCCTGGGTTGTCCCGTGACCGCCTGACGATCACTTCATGAAAATCCAAGGTGTTTGGGAGAGTTTTGGACCTAATACGAGCAATTGTGCAAATTAGGTCAAAACTTTTGAAAATTGATGGGACCGGCTTCCGTGAGCCAAAGAGCCAATCTTGGTCGGTCAAGATAGCGTGCTCGTGTCCCCAAGGCGTCTGCGTCTCAGTCCTGAGAATTTTGATATTTTCTGGCGTGCAATTGAGCATCAATTCGAGAAAATATGCCAAAATTAGGGTTTCGACGAAACTGAGGAAAACACCATGAGATGATGAAAAATAATTATAAAATAAGGAATGAGGAGGCGTGGGACCACCATGGTCAAGGCATGGTCGGCCGGTCGTGACCATGGTCCCGTGGTGCCTTTTCCTTAATTTTATAATATTTTGATGATTTTATGAAAAATTCATGAATTTTGAGAAATTTGATGAATTTAGGGAGTTTCCATGAATTGAAGGAGTTTTCATGAGTTAAAGGAAGAAAAAAATATTAAAATAATAAAAAAAGGACGTGTGGGACCGTGGAAGGCATGGCCGTCCGGCTTGGGCCCGGTCCCACGAGTTTCCCTAATTTTTGTGTATTTTTCATGTATTTTTGATGAATTGAGGGAATTTTTCCTAATTTGAGAGAAATACCATGAAATCAAGGAATTTGATGAATTCAAGGAAAATTAATAATAAAATAATAAAACAAAGGGGTGTGTGGGACCGGCTAGGGCATGGCCGGCCGGCCAAGGCCCGGTCTCACAAGTTTTCATAATTTATTTTATTTTATTATTATTTGATGATTTGTGCAAAAATACCATGAAATCAAGGAGTTTTTTCATGAAATTAGAGAAATAATAATAATAAAATAATAAGGAACCATGGGGTGTGGGGCCGGTTGGGACCAAGGCATGGCCGGTTGGCCAATGGTCACTCCCCACACTCCTTTCGTTAATGTTATATTATTTTTTATGGATTTATGGAAGTACCATGAAATCGAGGAGTTTCCTCGAGACGAAGGAGATTTGATAAAATGAGAGAATTTTCATCAAATCATGGAAAATAATAAAATGCATTAAAAATATAAAACTGGCATGGGATTGACCACCACACGGTCGGTCGGTCGTGTGTCCGTGCTCTCAGCACCCTGGTCAATATTTTTAATTATTTATTATTTTCTTCTCTATTTTGCATAGGTTCATCGTTTCGTTGTATTTTTGAAATACTCGTTCGTGCGGTGACTGTTAGTGTATCGTCATTGAATACACCTTCACCATTTGAATCGGGGCTTACTTAGAGGTAGCTCAGACGCCCAGTTGTTGATTATTTATTACTAATTGTGGAATTCGGTGGAGAGTAATTCACAAAACTGAGTAATAAGATGTTTATTATTAATTCATAGGATCAGCTGAGGATTCGACTACGAATTCAGAATAATAAAGTGAGCATTACCATTCCATGGGATCGTAGATTCGACCATAGAATCGGAGTAATTAAGATTTATCTATTACCATTTATGAGACCAGTTGTGGATTCGATCATGAAATCGGAGTAATGAGATAATATAGTTATTGCTATTCTATGAGATCAAGTCGTGGATTCGATCATAGAATCAGAACAATTGTTATTGCCATTCCAAGGGACCAGTCGTGGATTCGACCATGGAATAGGAGCAATTGTAATTAGGAATAATTAACTTTGTTGCTCTATACTAGCAGAGCAAGCTGACTAGGAGCATTAATTATCCCGATATGAGCTTGTCGGTAAGGCATATCCTTTATATAGTCAGGGTAAACTCGTTGTTTGTTCCTGAAGACGTTATCGCTCTATACTAGCAGAGCAAGCTGTCTAAGAGCCGTCCATCTCGTGATACTATATAGAAATAATCACTGAAAGTGTTCAGTATTCATGATATATGCCGTTTTCCAGTCGTGAGACTACATATCTGCATGTACTCTGAGAGAAAGTACTCTCCGTTGAGAATTCGATGAGAGACCCATGTCTCGATACTCACGTCTGATTGCTGGATCAGAGCTTCGTGTAATTATGAGTTTACGAATTTAGCCCTTGTCGAAAATCCACCATCTACATTAAGTCCCCTGCTTACTGAGGAAAGCTATGTTCCTCAGTCAGCATTAAATGGTGATTTTCCGGCCATAAATAATAATACCAGTAATTGAACTTAGTCGTAAGTTGAGACGTTACCGGATTTAGAGAGCATGAGAAAACCACGACTTGATGAAGGCTTCAATGTCATGATTGGAGCATCGTTTGATGAGCATAAATTGGTGTTGATCCACTGGTTTGGACGACGAGTCCATGGTCGATTAGGATTCGCGGGCCGGGCCCAATAAGGAAATCCTTATTTTAGGAATAGAGCTCGTTTGTTCATTAGTTTAAAGAACAAGCAAAATAGACTCGAGTCTAATGATATAAAGTTTTGTTTATGAGCTTTCACGAAAACCAAAATTTTATCTTTGTGAGATTTCACAAAATGGAATAAACTCTCGTTCCAAGGGTGAATGCTCGCACGAGAGAAAAGTTTTTTTTTTTGAAAAGACGTGCTTCTGTTAATAATTTTTTTGTCTATGAGCTTTCATGAAAATTTTTATTTTCGATATGTGAGCGTTCACAAATTTTTGAAAATATACTCTCGCTTCAAAGGCAGATGCTCGCGCGAAGGAGAAAAAGTATGTAGATATATTTTTTAAATTTACATGGGTTTCACGTTAAATATTTACATATTTTGTAACATCATGTTTTGATTTTGAACAACTGTTGAAAGTAGACAATTATACATGGTGAAATAATGTGTGTATGAGTTTGGCGATATTATAGTGTATACACACATGTAGAAAACCAGCGAAGGTTCATATGAAAGGTTATGTGAATTATTCATAGTTTCATGAAAAGTCATGTGCTGGTTTTAAATAATGAATTTTGCTCATCTTGGCAAGTCTGAAGAGGCGAGAAAGTTTTTCGAGGGTTTTACGTTATTATCACTAAGTTCGTGAAACGTAAATAGGTAAGAGTGGAGGATTACCATTTTTGTAGACGCTGTTGTGAGCACCTTTAATCCATGATTCATTGTTTTGTCGAATCCTGCGCTTTGTATGAACGATGTGCTCTGAGTGGTGAGAGATCCTTCATACTGAGTTGTATTCCTGGTTATTCCGTTAGCTTTACCATAGGATGATCGTGTAGTGAGATCCCGGATCAATGTAGACTCCATGGAAATGGAGGAAAATCTACGGGAGCGGAGAGCCCAGAAGTAAGGACTATAGGGTGTTAGCAAATGACGTGCAGTCCCCAGCCGCTCCTTGTGTCATGACTTTACCCGTGTAATTAGGATCATGAGATCAAGGTTTGTTACTTCTTTTCAGACTTTTTCTCCGTCGATTGACGGTCTTCAACTTGTTCCCGGGTAAACAATTCATGAATCCAACACTGATGAAGAAGTCGATGTAAGTACCCTTTTTTGTGCACGCAATCGTGGCATCTCCTTGAATGACATAATAATAATTGTTGTTGACGAACCCAGGAAGAAATATTGGTATATAAGCATTATGTTGATGAAGCGTGCTCTTCTTTGGGATATGAGAATATGGAGAGGTCCCAAAATCCCGAACCGAATGAAGATAATGGAGTTGCCAACGGAGATTCCAACATTGCCGAACCCTCAAATGGTTTAGAGACTCCCCTAGTAAGTATATCTCCTATGACCTCTTCATATAAGTATGAAATTGCTGATTTGTGAGTGAATGAATGAAAACCCATGTGAATACACGAGTAATTTTGCCGAAATACGTCACCAGGAAATTTCAGACTTCAGCCTTTAGTAAAAACGCTGTAGAATCTTCGTTTGGGGTCGTATTTTCGACATCTGCATATGTATCCTCAAGCCCAAGAAATTTCCAAGCTTTTTCAAAGAATATTTTTGAGTTTAGAGCTTGTTTAGGATCTGAAATCGACGAAACAGTAAACTTCCAGGAAACCTTCAGAAAATTTACAGCTGGCATGGGGTCCAATGTTTTGGCCACAACTCTTCGCTAGTTTCTCCAATTGTTGTGAATTTTGGATATGTTTTAGAGGACATCCATACGAAGAAAATGGTATATTACCCATACCTATATTCTTCACCAATTGCTCCCAGATCGTCGGTTTGTACAGGACAACATAAAATTATTTCAGACGGGCTTGTTGTAAAACACTCATGTTGCGTCTTTAGACCATTCGCTTGTGTCTTGAACGGTTGGTGAAGGATTGATGCCATTTATTCAATTTAGATCAGGACTCCTTGATTGGAACATGATCATGGTGCTTGATTACCACCTTGTTTCTGTCAGTGGTAGAAACATTACTTCTGAAACCCTGGTCATGGGACCATAACTGAGGTTGCTCTCAAGAGGGGATGATGTAATGACCATGGTTTCATGTCCCGGTGGTAGCATTCCTTTTATGATGAATGATTAGCACTATATATCCAGGCACCAAGAGTGTTGGGATGTGAAATTGATCGTCATGATCGGTGGACCGACAGTCCCCAGTATATTGTTGAATCTCCCTCTTTCTTTTTCCCTTCTTCTGTCAAGACCTAGATGGAGGACCCGGGTAGAAAAATCAATGTAAATACCTAGGTGGTAGAAGTTGGAGGTACCTTGATGAAGGACTTATCGAAAAGACCTGGTGGACACCGATTGACTGTGGAAGTTATGAATCCCGTCCACGAATCTCTGGTTGCGCGTTGTATGCTCTAGAAGCTGTAGAAACCTCATACGACGTCGGAATTCGATGCTTGACTCCAACTTTTGAAGCTAAGAGATTGATTTATCACATGAGAAAATAATAACTCAATTTGGAGTTGTAGAAGTCAGCCAACGAGGCGTGAACATTTGTAATTTGTAATCCCGTACAGATTTTTCAGATCTCGTAGACCTGACAGTAAAGGCCATATCTTTTAGCTCGTATGTCCGATTGATGCGCCCTTTTGGTATGTTGTAGAAGAGATATAGACGAACATCCTTTATTGAGGAAGTATTATCCTATTCCTCACTAATTGGTACGTTTTTGTAAACCCATGGGCTGAAGTATGTTGTACTTTATCTGTAGAACATCTTGTAGAAGACTTTGGCTTGTGACCGTCCACCATGCAAGCTTTCGGAAGATGCTCATGATAACGTATTTTCACGTCTAGATACCTTGATATGAATCATTAGTGCTTGGAGAAGCCCTCTTCATGTGTAACACTTCAGAGAACGGTTAGTTGATGAAGCCATGTCATGAGGATGTTTCTCCCGTTGTTGATGCTAAGATCACGATTGAGTTTTCTCCATAATTCTTATTGATGCTGGGACCATGGAAGGATTTCCACCAGATATCCTTGTTGATGTCGATGTTATGGCTAGAGCTGCTCCAGAGATCGAAAAGGCTGGAACCATGATTATTCGTTGCTCCTCCATTCAGTGAGCATTTATATTGACGGACTGAGTTGAGAATCCAGTATACTGGGAGTTCAACCTGAGTGCTCTTGAAAGCATAACTGTATCGTGAAGCGACTTTGTAAGTGAATCCACGTTGTTGTGGAAGATATCAGCAGAAATCTTCGTTCTCAGGTTTCCCAGTGTATGTTGAAGGAGTTGGTGACATTCATGTATGAATGATGTTGCATCTGCTTCAGAAGTATTATAATGAGATAATGAAGACTTATCGAATGTAGTGTCGATCGTGCTGGTGTTGAATCTGTCGAGATATTTGTGTCGAAGCCAGAGGTGCCATTATCGAAGGTGTACTCTTTGATTGGGAGTACAATTTGAAGGCTTCTTATATGCTTGATTATTTAAGCATCATATCCCTTAAGCATCAAATGTCGTAGCTTTGATCATTTCGGCCCTGAGTATCTTCTGTTGATGCGCATTCTTCTCGTTGCGGTAGTAAGATTCAACACTTGTGCAACCATCAGAGTTTTCTGATTTTGTGGCACACATGGACGCTCCTGCAAAGATATGGAGAAACTCCCAAAGTATTCTTTGCCATGCTTGGACATCATCTCGGTAATGAATGTCCGGTGCTCGATTTGGAGAGGCTACCATTCACAACGTCTTGCAGAGTTTCTAGCAGAATTGAGTCCCCATGCTAGGATAGCATGTGAAGAAATAAATGACGTAGACACGGGAGGAATGAGACTTTACTGAGTGTGGAACCTCTTGATGAATATCTATGCATCTTTTGCAGTTTCTTGCTTCAATCTCGTCAAAGTTCGAAATTCCTCCAAGTGCTCTGATGATGGTATGTCCGTAAAATCTTCTGGATCAGAAATTTCTTCGTTGGAGAGATGTGTAACCAGAGGCGCTTTGTAGGTACCCATCTTTTCAGCGTGGATCCACGTTATTCTGAAGGACATGTCATGTCCTGGATCTTCCTGGTTATGTGAAACATGGTATCTGCCCAGTTTGGATTTATGTTCATTTTGAGAGTGATGTAGCCATAAGTATTTCCTAGCGCTCCTTCAAGGTCTCTGAGACGGGAGCATGAGCGGCTTCTTGTCGAGTGATGCCTGCGGATCTGATGGTTTTCAGTGGAATGTTGTTGATGGCGGTGCCAGCATCGATTAACGTTCTTGCAAATTCGTTTCTTCTGAGATTGACTGTGGTAAGCAGTCCCCGGTCGTGCATCTCCTTGTCTGTGGATGAAGGTTTCAAGGAGTTTTCCATGATGGAAAGACGTCTGACACAATATGATTCAGTGTTGTAAACATGTCTTTTCTTTGTGCCTTTGATGAATAGAGCAATTCACAGATATGCTCGATCAATGATTGAACTGCTTCTTCGACTGGTTGTTCGGAGAGTGTAAAGCTTCCGATTGAGAGAGGATTCTTGTGTACTCCTTCAGTCCCCAGTTGAATCCATGGTGGATCCACCTTATATGTTGCAGTTACTTGTTGGATGATTGATGAGTCTATGAAGACGGCGATACATGGGATTCTCCATTTTTCCTTCAGTTGGCCCTCTATGATGAACAGTAGATTGCATCATCTTAAACCCATAATTCCAGTAACTCGATCACTTCTTCAGTTGGAAGATGGCAGTTTGAGTCCCCGATCATTTCCCCGTTCTTTGATGTCGGGTCGAGGTTTGTGCATTTCAAGGTTGGTTATCTTTTGCGCCATTGGAGGAGTCTGGGATGTTGGAGAAGTGATCTGATGCCGTGTCTAGGATTTCCTTTCACTTCTTGCAGCAACAATGTTTATCGAAGGCTGGAGATTGTACTGATTTCTGACTAGGCGTCGGCTGATTCGAGGTTCTTCAATCTTGCAGACTTTGCTTTTCAGGAAAGCAGGTGCAGTAGTCGCGGATCGTTTGGCTGCTTCATAAAACTCTGAGAAAGCATGAAAACGGAGGTTTTTCAGTAAGGCTCTGTAGACCGGGATCATTCTGTTGATGCACAAGTCTACTAGTTGTTGCGATGTGACGTTGGGTCGTGGCAGTCCAAGGCTTGAACTCTGAATCTTTTCACATAATCATCAAGATGTTCGTTGCTCCTTGAAACATCCTTCCTAGATCAGAGAGAGTGAATTTATTTGACACGAAGAAGTATTTTATGTAGAAACCATTAATCATCTCTCTTAAATCGGTGATACTTCCTGGTGCGATGTTGTTGTACCAGGTGTATGCTCTGTCTGTCAGAGACTTTGAAAATTCCTTCAGACGGACGACATGGTTGTGCTCGTGTTCGCCCAATAATTCCAGAAATCGAGAAATATGTTTTTGAGTATTGACAGCAGGATATGGAGGTTGCCAAGGATGGACAGATGATGTCTTGTCTTTTCGTCGATCCTCAAAAGAGTGCTCCAGGTCTTCACGAGTGATGAAACTTGCAGGTTCCATTGCTGGAGAGTCATTTGCAGCGTTGCAGAATTCTTCATCATGTACAACATGGATGGGAGAGATTTCGGGATCAGCAGTTGAAGATGTTTTTTTAACTTTTCCTTTCTCGCGCTGAGGCTGAGTTCGTTCAGACGCAAGCTTGTCTGTAAGAGTTTTGAGATACCTACACAACTCTTTCTGTGTTGCAGCCACGTCAGTCTGAACCTTCATGAGATCAACAATGGTAGGCTGATTTTCTATGGTTTCTTCAGGAGATCAACCGAAGAGTAGATTGTTGATGGCGCCAGTGTCGTCGCTTGCAGGGTGATCACTGGCGCACCAGTGCTCGGAGGAGTAGTAGTAACAGGTTGCGTCGGAGAAGTGGTGTTAGCGGTACCACTAGAGCTTGCGATATTAGGATCGGGTTTTAAACCCGGATTGGTAGACCTAAGACCGTCCATCCTTGTGAGAATTGAGATTGCAACCGAGAGAATGATCTCCCACTGTGGTCGCCAATCTGTAGATGGGAAAACGATTTGCTGGTTTTTAAGGAATTGAGCAGACGACCGTACGGAGGAGACTCCTCGAACCGAGCGAAATGTTAAACCTCACACAGATGCACCGCTGCAAAGGGGGTGCTTTAGATTCGAGAGATCAATCTGTAGTACTCCGGCCTAAATCAAGACAATGACCGTTCCAGAGTAAATTCGGTCACAAGAGAGGATGGGTTGATCTGTAGGAGGGAAGCTGGGAAATGTGTGGAATCAATGGTAATCAAAGATTGTGGGTGTGTGAATTCCGAATATGATAAGCTCTGAATGATTGAAATTGCTCAATTGAGAGTAGTTGCTCAATTGATGAGTTGATGATCTCGTGTTGTCAGTTTGACGTGAGATTGATGATACTGATGATGTTTCAATCATGATTCAGAGACTTATTTATATTGCTGGAATTTAGACACCATGATTCCATGAAGTGTGACAGTTGATGGAATCAAGGAGTGGGGAAGTGGAGATCGTGTTTGAAACCAGTTGCTCAACGTGTGGAGACTTGGTCGATTTTCCACCCACTACCTCGTGAATTCCTTCAACTGATTGCACGACTTGCTCACATTCCATCGTGTGTTTGAACACACGTGTGTAGACCGCCAGACCAAAACCCTAAGTGATATCCCCCCAAGTGACACGATTGACGTCTCGTGGTTTTTCAATTGATGACTTCGTGGTTTGATGGGACGATGAGTCCATGTAGTTGCTGAGTTGAACATGATGTTCTGAAACTCATGAATTGAACATGTCATGAGACAGAGGTATAGTTCTTACGATGAAGTGAGCAAGTATTGCTCATTCGATGGATCGTTGAATATTGATTGTTGAACCAATATTCCTTGGTTTGAGCAAATATTTATCATCTGAGCAAGTGTTGCTCATGTGATGAATTGTTGAATATTTGATCGTCTGAGCATGTGTTGCTCATCTGATGGATTATTGGCAGCGTACCAAAAATATTAATTAGAATACTGGTCGTTGAACCGAGCATAATTAATAAAATTAATGACCATGAGGCGTCGTAAAATTATTAAGGTTGGAATCTGGAATGATGATCCTTGGATTCAGAAACCCTAATTTGATCAATTGATGATCAATTCATGGTTCGTCAGAATTTCAACCATGGGACGAAGGAGGGAGCGACTACATGGGGTCGTGGATCAACCATGTAGTGTCCATATGATCACGTGAGCAAATAAGAAGAACTCCTGAAGAGTTGACGATTTGTTGGCGGAAGAATGATTAAATGCTGGCTTAATCATTTATTCAAAAATGCTCGTCTGAGCCTTAGGTGAGAAAACCTAATTAATTATGACGAGGCGAGGGACCGAACATGGAGTCATGAAACCGTCCCTGGGTTGTCCCGTGACCGCCTGACGATCACTTCATGAAAATCCAAAGTGTTTGGGAGAGTTTTGGACCTAATACGAGCAATTGTGCAAATTAGGTCAAAACTTTTGAAAATTGATGGGACCGGCTTCCGTGAGCCAAAGAGCCAATCTTGGTCGGTCAAGATAGTGTGCTCGTGTCCCCAAGGCTTCCGCGTCTCAGTCCTGAGAATTTTGATATTTTCTGGCGTGCAATTGAGCATCAATTCGAGAAAATATTCCAAAATTAGGATTTCGACGAAACTGAGGAAAACACCATGAGATGATGAAAAATAATTATAAAATAAGGAATGAGGAGGCGTGGGACCGCCGTGGTCAAGGCATGGTCGGCCGGTCGTGACCACGGTCCCGTGGTGCCTTTTTCTTAATTTTATAATATTTTGATGATTTTATGAAAAATTCATGAATTTTGAGAAATTTGATGAATTTAGGGAGTTTCCATGAATTGAAGGAGTTTTCATGAGTTCAAGGAAGCAAAAAATATTAAAATAATAAAAACAAGGACGTGTGGGACCGTGGAAGGCATGGCCGGCCGGCTTGGGCCCGGTCCCACGAGTTTCCCTAATTTTTGTATATTTTTCATGTATTTTTGATGAATTGAGGGAATTTTTCCTAATTTGAGAGAAATACCATGAAATCAAGGAATTTGATGAATTCAAGGAAAACTAATAATAAAATAATAAAACAAAGGGGCATGTGGGACCGTCTAGGCATGGCCGGCCGGCCAAGTCCCGGTCCCACAAGTTTTCATAATTTATTTTATTATTATTTAATGATTTGTGCAAAAATACCATGAAATCAAGGAGTTTTTTCATGAAATTAAAGAAATAATAATAATAATAATAAAATAATAAGAAACCGTGGGGTGTGGGGCCGGTTGGGACCAAGGCATGGACGGTTGGCCAATGGTCACGCCCCACACTCCTTTCCTTAATTTTATATTATTTTTTTATGGATTTATGGAAGTACCATGAAACCGAGGAGTTTCCTCGAGACGAAGGAGATTTGATAAAATGAGAGAATTTTCATCAAATCATGGAAAATAATAATATGCATTAAAAATATAAAACTGGCATGGGATTGACCACGACACGGTCGGTCGGTCGTGTGTCCGTGCTCCCAGCACCTTGGTGAATATTTTTAATTATTCATTATTTTCTTCTCTATTTTGCATAAGTTCATCGTTTCGTTGTATTTTTGAAATACTCGTTCGTGCGGTGACTGTTAGTGTATCGTCGTTGAATACACCTTCACCATTTGAATCGGGGCTTACTTACAGGTAGCTCAGACGCCCAGTTGTTGATTATTTATTACTAATTGTGGAATTCGGTGGAGAATAATTCACAAAATTGAGTAATAAGATGTTTATTATTAATTCATAGGATCAGCTGAGGATTCGACTACGAATTCAGAATAATAAAGTGAGCATTACCATTCCATGGGATCGTAGATTCAACCACAGAATCAGAGTAATTAAGATTTATCTATTACCATTTATGAGACCAGTTGTGGATTCGATCATAGAATCAGAACAATTGTTATTGCCATTCCAAGGGACCAGTCGTGGATTCGACCATGGAATAAGAGCAATTGTAATTAGGAATAATTAACTTTGTGGCTCTATACTAGCAGAGCAAGCTGACTAGGAGCATTAATTATCCCGATATGAGCTTGTCGGTAAGGCATATCCTTTATATAGTCAGGGTAAACTCGTTGTTTGTTCCTGAAGACGTTATCGCTCTATACTAGCAGAGCAAGCTGTCTAGGAGCCGTCCATCTTGTGATACTATATAGAAATAATCACTGAAAGTGTTCAGTATTCATGAGATATGTCGTTGTCCAGTCGTGAGACTACATATTTACATGTACTCTGAGAGAAAGTACTCTCCGTTGAGAATTCGATGAGAGACCCGTGTCTCGATACTCACGTCTGATTGCTGGATCAGAGCTTCGTGTAATTATGAGTTTACGATTTTAGCCCTTGTCGAAAATCCACCATCTACACATGTTTATAGGCAAACATGTGTAATAACAACACTAAGACATGTGGGCTAACCCCACCTATACTACTGTTTTTATTTTGCTAATTAATGATAATTTGTGAGTCCATATTTTTACTAACATAAAGTCAAAATAAATTACGAAATGGATCAAATGAGTAGTCAATCCCAAAGTCAAAGTTTGACTTAATATTATTTCTACCTTTAAGGGTCGGTCCAAGTACATTCACCGTTAGGTGCGCATTTGCACGTTCAAGTATTCTATTTTGTGAACTTTTCTGAGATCTATCCGGTGGCCCTAGAATTATATTCAAATTTATTATTTTATTGATAACTAATTTCGATATTAAGTTTAACTAATTAAGTCATTAGCGGCTATATTATCTCTTGACCAGTCCAATAACGTTGACGAGCTTGCGAATCCTTACAATAGTAATACGACTTTTTTCTCAATATAGGAGATAGAGTAGAAATATACTTTCTAAGTGATAGATGCGTTTTAGTCTTCACATACCTTTTGTTTATGAAGTTCCACAAGCTCTCCTTAGTAGTTCTTCGTCTTCAATTGATGAACATCGTGAAGTCTAATGCTCAACTGCACAATCTATCTTAGTCTGAGACATCACTGTAAGTAGACTAGAAATCAAGACTTATAATTTTGATCACTAACATTGACAAACAAGCTTGAGATAGCAACGCTTACGAGTTTGACCGAGCAGTGCTCTAACAATCTCCCCCTTTGTCAATCTTAATGACAAAACTATCAATACATATGAATTACAAAATAAATAAACTTTGTAGCTTCTCATCCAAATGCTTGATCTCCTTGGTTCTTCAACATTACTCGAAATCTTCGTCACTTCCAAGTACTCCAATGATTCTAAATGTGTTCAACTCAACATCATAGTTGTTGAAGATCCGTAGCTATAACAATGAGAAAACAGTTGCTCTCAATCATTGTTATACAGTGTTATAGTATTATTACACAACATCAAAATTCAATTGTATCACAACTTTGACAACAATACTATGGTGATATGTATCACTCCCCCTTAGTCAATACTTAATCTCACAATGAAAACCACTCCCCCTTACATAATGATCCGTAAACCATATGTATTTGTAGTGTGAATTACACATTAATTCTCCCCCTTTTTGTCAATATAAATTGGCAAAGGTACGAAAACTAGTGGGATCCTCATGAAATTTTTATAGAGATACTTCATGACCAAAAGAGAACAACATACCAACTTGTTTCGATGATTTCACATAGTCGAAACTTAGTGTATCCATCAAGGAGTTTATAAAAATGCAAGAAAACTCCTACAATATTCCACAACCGCACTCCCCACAAACATTTGGAAATTAAGCACAAGTTCAATGAATAACTCTCCCCCATAAAATGTCATTCCCGAAAGAACAACAAGAGCGACCTTACTTTTACAAGAAAATAAGGATTTCTTTGGACATTAACAAATCACATGAAACATAAATTTGTATCCAAAAATCTCAATTGAATTAACCACAAGGAAAATAATCAATTCAATTGACCATGCTCAACATAAGAAGACTTACAGAGCCGCACAGTATTTACACAAGGATGTGAATCATGAAAACCAATACTGTGGAATATTCAAAGATTCATTCTATTTTTCATCAATATTTGCATAGGGACATATAATAGACTTAATCTTTGTAAACAAAAGTTCATTCTATCTTCCATCAATATTTGCATAGTGACATAATAGGCTTAACTTTTGTTTCAAAAGTTCATTCAATCTTTTATCAATATTTGCATAATGACATACGAAAGACTTAACTTTTGACCACGTATGGGACAATCATAGTTCACGGACGCAAACACAAATATCCCATAACAAGTTTCAATATATAAAACCATAAAGATTAATACTGTAAAATCATCTTCCAAAAACTACAAATGAGTTTAGAAGAGAAGTACTCAAAGAATTCAAGTGCCCAAGTCCAAGAGAAGTGGAACAAGTGCAACGAAACGGAGCAAAACACTCAAAAACAAGAGTTGGGACAAAAAGAATGAGGTCATTCCGAGTTCGGACGAAGAAGTTACGGCCAAAACAAGTTTACCGGAGAACAACGTCTACGGGACAGTATGCATACCGGTTTGCAAACGAAATTTCGTGACCTGGAGCAGTATGCAAACGGGTTTGCGTACTAAAATCCCTGGATTTTGATTTTAAATGATGGTATGCATACCTGGTATGTGTACCATGAAGTCCAAACATTCCAAATTATTATTTTCATACCTAAATTTAAGAACCTTAAACACAAATCAAGGTACATGGATCATTATAAGTACTCTAAGCAAATAAATAAAAACACAAATCTTGCTCAATTTTATAAAAATACCTTGAAGAATCCAATCGAATTATACAGCCTTACCGAACATAATCTGTGCGCCCCAATTCTCGTGCTTCCCTCACCGTATACATAGCAGGGCATTCCTTGGTGAGGATGCACTTACAACACAATCAAGTTGTGTTGAGGTGAACAAGGTCTTTCTCACCACAAGTGACTGAAACAGACTTTCCTGCAACTATGGATTTTTCACCATCTATAGCTTTTGGCTTATTTCGTTTCACTTTTGGATTATCACGAAAGAGATCGCTTTTAGAACCTTTCACATCCAAATCCATCTTTCCAAAGAACTTTTTAAGTTCCAACATCATGGATACTGCTTTCTCCATAGTCATGGAATTTTCTGGGAGATCATTCCTTTTCACACTCAAAACATCATTGGCTTTCTTTGGTATCCACTTCTGAGTGCGTTATTGAACAACTGGAACCTTCTTCCCATTACTCTCTTCTAGAATTCTCGGAAGAGAATTGGATTGAGTATTCTTTTGCAAGTTAGCCTTTCTCCAATTGGGAGCATCGGATCTTGTCTTCGTCTTTACGAAGTTATCCTTTTGATAACCATTACGATTGTGAAAAGGCTTCGTATGACGTTTATAGGCAAATCTAGGTTTATCACGACAATGATTCCTTTGCCTAAAGGTTGGAAAGTTACAACCTGTAATGTTAAGGGGATTAGCCTTAGTATATGATCTTGGTTTTAGAACTTCTTGTGATGCCAAACAAGAACATCATGAAGTTTCTCATTCCTTATACGAAAACGACATCTCCTTTCCAGGTGACCTTTATTTCCGCAATAGTGGAAAACATAAGGAATGTTCATACCTCGATCAATATGTGCTGACTTTGGAGGTTGATATACATTGCTCTTTCGAACTTTAACTGTCGGTGAAGGTATTTCACTTTTGCCATCAGTGGAAACCTTTTATTGAGAAGAATCACTAGCCTTGACAAATTTTACCTCTTTGCTAATACTTGGAGCATCTATTCCCTTATAGCCCAATCCTCGTGTATCACGGTGATTTTTACTTACTCATAGCATAGTGGTTAATTTGCTTGAACTAGTATTGAACTTTTTCAAGTCATCTTCCAACATCTTGATTTTATCAAGAGAAGCAGCTAAATCAGCCTCAAGACGTTTTTCTCGAGCGAGATAAGTGCTTTCTCTGTCATCAAAACTTGCTTGCTGTGAGTTAATCCTTGCTTCAGTTTCTGTAAGTTTCTCTTTCAAAAAGAAGTATGTTTGATAAACATTGTCACATTCAAGTGACTTTCTACTCAGGTTTTCCTCGGAATCTTTGAGGATCGATTCGCAAGAGCGATTCCAACCATAAAGACCTTCGTAAATCCTTTTCAATTTCTTGTTTTCTCGAAAGAGACGAGTCATAAGAGGTGTGACATGAGAAGTTGTAAACTTCTTTATTTTCAACGAATCCAAAAACTTAACATACTCTGAGACTTCATCATCAACATCTCTATCAATATCTGAATCACCTTCATCAGAAAGTTCATCCAACTGTTCTTATAGGCGTGTTTCACAATCAACAGTTTCTACATTCAGAGAATGTTTAGATATTGACTTAGATGTGACAGTTCTCTCAGGTGAATTCAAACTTTGAAAATCATCTGGTAATTTCTGACATGATACGTTATTAATGATTGACTCATCCATAATAATCAGATTGCTAAAAACACAGACTTATGAGGTCTTTGACGTGTTATCCTGCTCTGATACCAATGGAAAAAGCGGGGGGGGGGGGGGGGGGGGGGGGGGGGGGTTTAACAACCATACCCAATACTTCATTCGGCAATCTGAATAGACAAACTTCAATATACTTTAAAACCATTAGACACTGCTACATTTCAACACTCACTGCAGTCTATTGGTGTTGTTTTGGTTCATTAGTTATTCCTACAACTCTTGCCCCTGTGCTTATCTCGATCTTTTGGGCAATTGAGTTTGGAACTCCAGTAAGTGTTTACTTCAGTTCTGCATTTGTTTCAGTAGGTTGATTTTCTGGCAGGTTTCTTAGTGTAATAGTCCAATAAAATCCTTATTTTCTTGTGAAAGTAAGGTCGCTCTTGTTGTTCTTTCGGGAATGACATTTTATGGGGGAGAGTTCTTAATTTAACTTGTGCTTAATTGCCAAATCTTTGTGGAGAGTGCGGATGTGGAATATTATTGGGGTTATCTTGTATCTTTATAAACTCCTTGATGAATGCATTTAGCTTCGGCTATATGATTGCATCTAAAAAGTTGATATGTACTTTCTTTTGGTCATGAAGTGTCTCTATGGAAATTTCATGAGGATCCCACTAGTTTTCGTACATTTGCCAATTTTATTGACAAAAAGGGGGAGAATTAATATGTAGTCCGCATTACAAATACATATGATTTTCGGATCATTATGTAAGGAGGAGTGGTTTTCATGTGAGATGAAGTATTGACTAAGGGGGAGTGATACATATCACCATAGTATTTTTGCCGAAGTTGTGATGCAATTGAACTTTGATGTTGTGCGATAATACTATGACACTGTGTAACAATGATTGAGAGCTTTTGTTTTCTCATTGTTATGGATACGGATCTTCAACAACGATGATACTGCATTGAATATCTTTGGAATCATTGGAGTGCTTGGAAGTGACGAAGATTTCGAGTAATGTTGAAGAACCAAGAGGATCATACATGTGGAAGAGAAGCTGCAAAGTTTATTTATTTTGTATTCCATATGTATTGATAGTTTTTCACTAAAATTGACAAAGGGGGAGATTGTTAGAGCACTGCTCGATCGAACTCGCAAGCGTTGCTATCTCAAGCTTGTTTGTCAAGTTTAGTTGTCAAAACTATAAGTCTTGATTTCTAGTCTACCAACAGCTAAGTCTCGGACTAGGATAGAAAGTGTAGTTGAGCTCTAGACTCCACGGTGTTCATCATGCAAAGACGAAGAACTACTCAAGGAACTGGTGGAACTTCATCGACAAAAAGGTATGTGGATACTTGAACTTATCTATCACTCAAAAGTCTACTTTATCTCCTATCTTGAGACAAAAGTCGTATTGCTATATAGACTATGATTATATGAGTTGAGTTTATCTCGCTTATCTATTTCTCGAAATATGTGTTGGCCAAGTTCATCTTTACGAGTGACGAAAGTCATATTAGTTTCAATTACTTGAAAATCGCTTTGACGAAAAAATAGTTTGTGAACAACAACTATATAATGTCCTCTAAGAATGTTTCAATGATTGAAATGAGAGTTTAGAATACATAACCATGGTTGGATATAAACATTGTGAGACAACTCATATGTGTGTAAGTCCAATATCCTTGAACCAAAGTGTTAGAGCATAGCTCGGTCGACCTCGCATGTGTTGCTATATCAAGCATGTTTGTCAATGTTAGTGATCAAAACTATGAGTCTTGATTTCTAGTCTATTATAGCTAAGCCTCGGACTAGTATAGAAAAGTGTAGTTGAGCTCAAGGACTTCATGGTGATTCATCATACAACGACGAAGATCTACTCAAAGAACCGTGGAACTTCATCAACAAAAAGGTATGTGGAGACTTGAACTTATCTATCACTCAAAAGTATATCTATTATATCTCCTACTTATTATGATACAAAAAGTCATATGCTATATAGACTGGATCATACACATTTGACATTTCGATCTGAGTATTCACTACTTATCTTTTTCTCGAAATCGTGTGTTGGTAAAGCGTTTCGCTTTGGTCAAGTTTATCTTCACCTAGTGACGAAAGTCATGAAAAGTTTCAATTAATTTTAGAATTGCACTGACGTGAAAGGTCTGTGAATGACGGCTATATAACGTCCTCTGAGAATGTCTCAATGATTGGAATGAGAGTTTAGATTACATAACCATGTATTCCTTAATCCGAAGTTTTTGAACTTTGTTGATTGAGAGAAACCGGAGGAATTGGCTTTGCCAAGTCCGCGAACTCAGTTTGCAAACTCAGTCCGGGAACTGATGGAAGTTCTCTTACCGAGAATTTCTGCTGAGATTTTCCAAAAACTCGTTTGCGTGTTTAGTCTGCAAACTCAGTCCGCGAACCTAGTCCGCGAACTGGCGGAAGTCTCATTGTCGAGATTTTCTGCTGAGTTTGGAAAACTCTGCCGGTTGCCTTAAGTCCACGAACTTGTTTGTGAGCTTAAGTGGTTATGATCTAAAGATGTGCTCTGAACATGAAACTTAAATTACTAAGGAATGCTTTATGCAAACCGTGGCTATAAAGCTCATGAGACGATTCAATCGAATCGAATCATCTTTGTTTCAATTGTGTCTTGTGTAGTTACATAAGATCTCATAGCAATTGAACAACTCTCTAACTAGTTCATTTGAGTCAATTGAACTAGTTATGGTGAAGAATAACTAGGTTAATATGAAATGCTTATATGGTTAACCTTTTGGGTTACTATGTTGAACCAACATGCACGTACACGTTTGGGCATGGTTTTCACAAACCCAGTCTACCCAAGTGTGTGTGACAAGCTAAGTTTCCGATCTAAAGGTTGAGAAATATTAGCTTGAATCTAAATCAGGTTTTCATCTAACGGTGAATATGGATTGCTTTGTAACTAAGGCAAAACCCTGATTTGAAGGCTATATAAAGGAGACATCTAGCATTGTGCAAAACTAATCCCCACACGTCTGTGTGATACTAGTGCGATCGCTAGAGTCAATTCTCCTTTAACCTTTAGTTTTCTTCTCTAAAACCAGGTTAACGATTTGAAGACTTCATTGGGATTATGAAGCCAGACCGATATTACTTTTATCGTAGTTGTGTGATATGATCTTGCATCTTCTATCGTACGAGTACAATCTTTGATTGGCTTGAGATCGTGAGATTTCTCCGATAGGCAAGATAAAGAAGTCACAAACATCTTCGTCTCACTGTTTGTGATTCCTCGACAAACGTCGTGTGTAGTCAAGAAGGATTGTTGAGAGGTGATTGATTAATCTAGGTTGTTCTTCGGGAATATAAGACCATATTATCAATTGGTTCCTGTTCACCTTGACTTTATATCTTAAGACGGAACAAAAACCTAGGGTTTTTCTGTGGGAGACAGATTTATCCTTTGATAGACTTTTCTGTGTGAGACAGATTTTTTTATTATCAAGTCTGCGATTTTGGGTTGCAGCAATTCTTAGTTTTGGGTGAGATCAGCTAAGGGAATCAAATGCGCAGTATCCTGCTGGGATCAGAGGCATAGGAGTACAATTGTACCTTGAATTAGTGGGAGACTGATTGGGGTTCAACTATAGTCCAGTCTGAAGTTAGCTTGTAGTAGGCTAGTGTTTGTAGCGGCTTAATACAGTGTGTATTCAATCTGGACTAGGTCCCAGGGTTTTTCTGCATTTGCGGTTTCCTCGTTAACAAAATTTCGTGTGTCTGTGTTATTTCATTTTCCTCATTATATTGTTTATCTTTATAATTGAAATAATACAGGTTGTGCATTAAAGATCATCAATTGGAAATCCAACCTTTGGTTGTTGATTGATATTGATTGATCCTTGGACATTGGTCTTTGGTACCGTCCAAGTTATCTCTCTTTGATAAAGACTCGCAGATTTCCGTTTGCTTGAGTAAAGATCAAATCGAGAGATTGAGATACAAACTCTTTGATATATATTTTTGTTGATTGAGTCTAACTGTCTAGTTTAATCTCATAAAAATTATATTGGAGTTTGTCCATACAGATTTCTAAGTGAAATATTGGGTGGTGTTGTTAGACCCCCGCTTTTTCACAAAGTATGCGTACTTTGCTGCTCAGGATAACCGGAACTAAAGTCCGCGTACCAGTACGCGTACTGGCGGAAGTTCATATCCCGTGAATTTTTGCTAGAGTTTGTGAACTGAAAACAAACTTAATCCGGGTACTTAAGTCCGCGTACCAGTATGCGTACTTAAGTAGGTTATTTTCTAAAAACAGTTTAATTCGTGAACTAAGACATTTATATTTGAAGGGATACAATCTTTGCAAATCGTGGATATAATGTTCATGAATCGATGCGAGAAAAAGTGTTTTTGTTTCGATTGTGTCTTTTATACTTCTATGAGATCTAAGCAATTGAACAACTCTTTAACTAGTTCATTTGAGTCATTTGAACTAGTTGTGGTAAAGAAGAATAAGGTTGATATGAAAGTGCTCATATGCCTAACCTATGGTTAACTACCGTTGAACCAACGAATTGTACACGTTTATGTACGGTTACTCAAACCTAAATGAAGTTACATTTCATGTGTGTATAAAAAGTTAAGTTCGATCTAACGGTTGAAAGATATTAGCTTGAATCTAATCAGGTTTTCATCTAACGGTGAATATTGAATGCTTTGTTACCAAGGTAACTTAGATTGCAAACCCTGATTTGAAGACTATATAAAGGATAACTCTAAAAACTGGGAAACCTAATCCCCATACCTCGTGTGTGACACTAGCTGTAAGCTAGAGTCGATTTTCCTTTAACCTTAGGTTTCTAACGAGACCCTGTAGGTTAACGACCAGAAGACTTCATTGGGATTGTGAAGCCAGACCCAACTATTTTCGTTGTAGTTGCGTGATCTGATCTTATTGTTTCTATCGTATTTGAGTACAATCGTAAGATTGGCTTGAGATTAATTTCTCCGGTAGGCAAGATAGAAAAGTAGTCACAAACATCTTCGTCTTATCGTTTGTGATTCCGCAATATCTTGTTTCGCTAGTCGATTAAGATTATTGTGAGGTGATTGATAATTCTAGGTTGTTCTTAGGGAATATAAGTCCAGGTTATCAATTGGTTCCTGTTCACCTTGATTTATCAAAAGACGGAACAAAACTCGTAGGTATTTTTGTGGGATACAGTTTTATCTATTCCTGTAGACTTTTCCGTGTGATACAGATTTGTTTATTAAAGTCTTCGATTTTTGGTCGTAGCAACTCTTAGTTGTGGGTGAGATCAGCTAAGGGAATCAAGTGCGTAGTATCCTGCTGGGATCAGAGACATAAGGAGCGCAACTGTACCTTGGATCAATGTGAGATTGATTGGGGTTCAACTACAGTCCAGAACGAAGTTAGTTTGTAGTAAGCTAGTGTCTGTAGCGGCTTAATACAATGTGTGTTCAATCTGGACTAGGTCCCGGGGTTTTTCTGCATTTGCGGTTTCCTCGTTAACAAAACTTCTGGTGTCTGTGTTATTTCTTTTCCGCATTATATTTTGTTATATAATTGAAATATCACAGGTTGTGCGTTTGAATCGATCAATTGGTAAATCCAACTTTGGTTGTTGATTGAAATTGATTGAAACTTTAACATTGGTCTTTGGTACCGCTCAAGTTAATTTCTCTTGTATTCAATTAGACTCGCAGATTTCTATTTGCTTGAGTAACTATTGAATCGATAAATTGAGATATAACTCCTTGATATACTTTTTACTAAGATTGAGTCGGGATGTCTAGTTGATTCTCTTAAAAGTATATTGGAGTTAGTCCATACAGATTGCTAAGCGAATTATTGGGGGAGGTTGTTAGACCCCCGCTTTTTCACAATCTGCAATCAGCAAATAGGAATTTGCGAGCCCGATTGAATAAGAGAAATAACTTGGACGGTATCACAAACCAATATCCAAGTGTCAATCAATTCAATCAACAACCCAAAGGTCGGATTCAAGAACTGATTGAACTTAACGCACAACCTGTGATATTTAATTATATAAAAAAATATAATGCGGAAAAGAAATAACACAGACACGAGAATTTTGTTAACGAGGAATACCGTAAATGTAGAAAAACCCCGGGACCTAGTCCAGCTTTGAACACCATACTGAATTAAGCCGCTACAGACACTAGCCTACTACCAATGAACTTCAGACTTGAATGTAGTTGAGCCCTAATCAATCTCACACTGATCAAGGTACATTTGCGCTCCTTAAGTCTATGAACCCCATCATGATTCTACGTACTTGATTCCCTTGGCTGATCTCACCCACAACCAAGAGTTGCTACGACCCAAAGTCGATGACTTGATAAACAATTCTGTCTCACACTGAAAAGTCTATTGGAATAGATAAATCTGTCTCCCACAGAAATACCTATGAGTTTTGTTCCGTCATTTGATAAATCAAGGTACATAGGAACCAACTGATAAACCAGATTTATATTCCCGAAGAACAATCTAGTATTATCAATCATCTCAGAATAATCTTAATCGCAGGGTAGTGAAACAAGATATTGTTGTTAGAGCATAGCTCGGTTGAACCTACCAAGCGTTGGTATGTCAAGTTTGGTTTAGTGAGCCAAAACTCATTTAAAGAGTCGCTTGATTATGTACTAGAGTCAACTTCGTATAGGTTAGCTTGAAAGTATTAGGATATGAGACATTACAAGCATTGCGAAGACTTGAAGAAGTGAAGAAGTAAGGAGCGACAACGACAACATCATCCTTCCGTTTGAGGTTAGTGATATTTGACTTGAATTGTTCCATTCCCTAACATATCTTTCAAGTCGTGCATATTGAAAACAAAATTGCGAAGCATGAATGATTATACTCTAGTTAGACATAGTATTAAGGAATACAATACGAGGTTTATTGCTTAACCAATAAACTTTGTAGACAAGACATCGACATAATCGTTTGAATGCTATTGTGATTATGTATGGGTATAAGGTGAAGATTTAATCCTAGGAAACAATGTTTTACATTTCTGTTGATGGTGGATTTTCATTTAAGGCTAAAATTGTAAAACCCAAAATTATGCGCTGATATCCTGCAAAGGATAAAGCCACTGATAAAATGATGAATACTTCTTCACTTCGCTAATTTACTTACAATGGAGCATGTAGCAACAATCCCATGTACCCTAGGAATTTATGGCATCATGACCAGCCTTGTATTTCCTGTGTTGTTCCCACTGAACTCTCATTATTGGTGCGGCATGACGACTGAGTGTTACTCTCAGCAGAGTAACAAGAATCTCCAAGTGTCACTAATGAGGCATGCACGAAATACCTGTACAGGATACAACTCTCGGTGTGTTATACTAGCCCGATTAAGCATATTTGAATATGGACTGTCCATCCCAATCTCAGAAATAATCACGACCACGCAAGTTGGCTGCATGATTTAACCAGCCTAAACGATCCTCAGCAGGAGCAGGCTACCACCTTAATGACCACCAGTGGGCCCGCTTATGCCCTGGTTAGTCGAATACCTACCATGCCTCCCAAACTACCACCGAACACCAGCCTGAAGTTGGACGTCCAGGATGGTATGGAGCGGCTTTGAGGAGTCGTACGAACAAAGGCCGCCTACGGCAGTCTCAAATTCATCACGTCCGTCCAACTTCACCGGCATAGTTGGGCGGCGTAGATCGTCCCAAAGACGGTTGGACAAGCGTTGTCCTGCACACCGGAGGGCCTCCTTCACGCCTGCATAATCGATCCTCCCCTGACCTAGCCACAGAACCATGTACGGTTGCCCGAAGTTGGGCCGGCGTGAAAGCTTAAAGGGTCGCACGAAATTCCACTAAAGGTCCCAAATTGATCACGACCATCCAATTTCATCGGCATGATTGGATGGCTTAGATCGGACCCATAGCCACCAGGCAGGTATTGGCACGTTCACCACCGGCCCAACGTGGGCCCACATGGTCGGCCTCCCCAAAGGAGAAGCATGGCTTGCCAATTCATCTAGCCAAAGCAGCGTGGACGTGAAACCCTAATTAGGTTTAGCGGCACATCACATATGTCGCAAATCAGTCTCAACCATCCATCTTCGCAGGTATGGACGGAGGGTGTAGATGTAGATTCAAAGGGCCCGAAGCATGTCAACACAATCACCGTGGGACCGCCTACATACATGACTAATCGGTCAA
Source organism: Papaver somniferum (assembly GCF_003573695.1). Lineage (NCBI taxonomy): Eukaryota > Viridiplantae > Streptophyta > Magnoliopsida > Ranunculales > Papaveraceae > Papaver > Papaver somniferum. The sequence continues at coordinate 141,049,818 of NC_039358.1, forward strand.
GATCAACTATGGTTGGTCGTCTCGATCTGTGCGCCCAAACTAAGCATGGCCGCGCGTTTTCAATAGCAAATCGATCTCGACCACTCAACTTTGCCGGAAAAATTGAGTGGCTTAGATCACATATTCACGGGAAAGTGAGGTACGGACGTGTACACTGGCCTGCCGACTGCACGCCTGACTGATCGTCCAAGACCGACCATGGTTGTTCGTCTCGAAACGCGCGCCCGAAATAGGCACGACGTGCGGTCTTCAATTCCTTTGCGGCATGGGATTTCGGTCGCAAATACATCTCAACCACTCCTCTTTGCCAGACAAATTGAGTGGCTTAGATCGCATCTCCATGAGACAGTGAGGTACAGACAACTACACCAGCATGCCGTCTACACGCATGCCCAATCGGCCCTGCCAAAAACGTGTCCCATGCTTGGATTCGACCAAGCTAAAGGTTTGTGTTCGAGCACCTCCTAAACCCTAATCTGACGGTCGCAGATGTGGGTCGCAAGCCATCTCGTCCTTCCAACTTCACCATCCTGGACGGACAGCCTAAGACACAAGTTAGGCGACCAGTGAGGTATCACCACGATCACCGTCCACCACTCTTCCACACAGAGTGATCGGCCAAGTCAGGGCTTACCTGTACAGCCTCCAAACGATCACTCGAAGATGGCTGGACGTGATGCTATTTTCCGCGACTTGCTCCGTTAAGCCTTAAAACAGCGATGCTTCATACACGCTAAATATATTCGATGCATTACATACATAGAATGCACACGATATTTCACAAATATCGACTTCCTAAATAACTTAGTTATTTAATCTAACATCACATGCTGCTTTCTGTGGGTCCCACGATCCACACTCGAGACATTAATCATGTCACAAACTGGGGGAAACATACTGGGGTATTGGTTTGGCGGTTTACAGCGTGCAGCGCACAACGCGCCATCACAAGAACGTGTTAGGAAGACATGGACGGTTAGTGATGATGGGAAAAGTGGGCAAGACTGATTGTGTGACACTAACACACGCAACTCCACTACTCCATCACTCCACTTCCTCCACTTCCCACGAGAGACGTGGGTAAGGCACAATGACTTGTATAAATAGGTTCTCCTCCCTATTTCCAAACAAGACAACGAAACAGAAACCAAGTGTTGATACAATCGTATCCAAACACCAGAACTGATAGCTTACATTCTGCAAGCCAGTTCAGCTTTCTGATACAAGTCATACACAGCCAACACCTTCACAATCTCAACACCTTCTTCGCTTCCCTCCCTAAGATCAACCCCATCTCCTTCACTTTGTGACCGAAGCAAGTCTGGAACGACCATTTCTTGGTTTAGGCCAGAATTGTACATATTGATTTCTCGAATCACAAGCACTCCCGTGCAGTGCATTTGTTTAGGATTTAGATTCATTTCTAATTCACACACCCCAAATTACCAAAACCGGCAGAAATAGTTTTCACCCATAAACAATTGGCGACCACAGTGGGAGGTTAATCTCTCGGTCGTAAAGTCAATTTCTTCAAAATCCGATTCAACTTTATCAATTTCGAAAAGGGTAGATCTTAGGACCAATTCAATCATCAATCCATTTCAAGATGGTAGAACTCAGGTCTAGATTAGCAATCAATTCTGATGGAGCTAGTGCGGATAACACTCACGGTATTGATGTACCTGTCAGTGGAGCTACTGTGGCAAATACATCTCTTGGAGCCGTCACTTCTACCACCAACGCCAGCGGAGCAGGAGATGTTCCAGTAAGTGTAACGCCTCCCATCACCAGAGCCAGAGCAGTCGCGAATACCGACATCTCCTCAAGTGTAACGCCTCCGGTGGTCACCAGAGCAACAAATTCCACTCCTTCGTCAGGACGAGGAGCCGGAGGGACGAGAGGAGGACCATCTCCCATTACCATCGCAGACTTGATGGAGAGGCAGGAAGTTCTTGCTAAGACTCAAACGGATATGACTACAACTCAGAAAGAGGTACTCACTTTTCTTAAAACATTAACTGATCTATTTCCACAAGAGCCGCGACATCCCCTGGAGCCAACAAGGAACGCATTCAACGCACCCGGAGAAGGTACTTCAGCAGCGCAGGCCTACATGGACCTGATCAAAGAAGCAACATCAGATATGAGCGGTCCTGTCATGGAGACTCCTACACCAGGGACTGATCCTCACAACGATCCTCCTCAAGTCAATAGTTTCACTATGAACCAGAGGCCGGATCAGGAAGCAGTTTCTCTAGGAAAGTTTATGCGAACTTTTACACCTCTCGAAGAATCAGCGAGCGGAGACGTTTTGCTGCAATCAACCAGAGGAAGGTCACAACCGTGCCCTACATGTCACCGCACGCATCAAGGATTCAGAGTTCAAGAGGGCCCTTATCGACACAGGAGCGTCTTCGAATGTGATTACTCTCAAGACTCTCAGGACATCCAAGGTTCGCCAAGGAAAGGTCGTACGGAAGCCTACTACAACGACGAGCCACGAGAGAAAGCACCGGATGCTCCACGACAGCTGCAGGACGGTACCAATTCCACAACTGATGAGCTCGAAGTGGTCAACATCGGGGATGAGGAATATCCTAGGCCTATCTCCATCATTTCGACCTTGTCTGCGGAGGAACACATGATACTTGTGCAACTTCTCAAGGAATACCAGGACATATTTTCCTGGACGTATGAAGAAATTCCAGATTTAGATTGGTCACCCATCATCTACATGTCATACCCGGATCCAAGCCGGTTGCAGTTCAGACACGAGGAAAATTGACATATCATGTGTTGCATGGATTTCATAGACTTGAACAGATGGCGCCCCAAAAATGATTCTCCTCTACCTAACATCGACATGTTAGCAGATGCAACCAGCGGACACGTCATGTTCTCCTCCATGGATGGATGTAGCGGCTACAACCAGATAAGGATATACGAGCATGACGAAAGTAAGATAGCTTTTCGAACTCCTCTCGGAAATTTTTATTATACTGTACTGCCATTTGGTTTAAAGAATGCCAGTGCAACGTATCAACGCTCTATGACGGCAATCTTCCAATGGAGCCGATACCTCAAGAGAGCCGTCTCAAGAAGATAACGATGTCCACGCGTCTTGTCGAGCAAAATCCGGGTGAGTCACTCTATCAAACGATGGTGCATGTCTATCGTTCTATGTTGGAGAATCTGCGCTTTTGGTCATCCTCTGAACTTCTTGAAGCTGTTGAACGCTCATCTACAACAGCATCTGCCCTGCTAGAAAGAACCAGTTTCGCTGAAGCAGCAAGAGGAAAGCCACCGAGATACAATATCCTGCGCATCCAAAATTGCCAACTTCAACTCTAGTACCACATCTACGACTACCACAATAATGAAACAACGTCCAATATATTCCATATATGGATCGACGGTAACTACATCAATGAGAGACGCTTTCAGAATTTGTCTCCCGTAGAAAAAGTAGTTCTGTTACCAAAGGAGATTGCACCTGGGACTTAAGAGGGTGCCAACTTCGTACAAGTTTCCACCACGCCTCTCCCTTCCAGTCTCTTATGATCACAGCTGCTGCCAAGAACTATTGTTACTTGTCGATTGATACCATCCAGAGCTTCACCATATCAACGACCATTACGTACAAAAGACCCATCGGGCATACAAGATAGAACCATGTAAACCACGCTTGGGGACTGAGGCTCATCACGAAGTTCCTTTACCGTCAGTCAAGGATTTCTTCAACATGAGAGTGATGGTCAATCAAGAAGCATGGAATTCACAAAAGTAAATCAAATTGAAGAGGAAGCCACTTCAACGCTCCCTCCAGCAGAAGCTGCTTCAATGGTCTATTCAAGAGTCGCCTCAACGCTCTCTCCGGGACCCACGTTCGCTTCAGAATCCTGCTTCAATGCTCTCTCCAGGAGCCACCTCCACATTTGCTTCAGAAGCTGCTTCAATGGTCTATTTAAGAGCCGCCTCAACGCTCTCTTAGGGACCCATGTTCACTTCAGAATCCTGCTTCAATGCTCTCTCCAGGAGCCACCTCCACATTTGCTTCGGAAGCTGATTCAATGGTCTATTCAAGAGCCGCCTAAACGCTCTCTCCGGACCCACGTTCTCTTCAGAATCCTGCTTCAACACTCTCTCCAGGAGACGGTTCAACGTTCGCACCAGAAGCCGCTTTAACATCCTCTCAAGTCGTTTCAACACGCAAGCTGCATCAATAATCTGCGCTTTGGTCAATTTATCTTTGATGTACTCATTGCTCAACATACGTCTCATCCATCCTTTATAAGGGCCCAGCGGAGCATGACAAACCTTGAAGTCGATAGGAGAAGGGTTATCTTGTGGAACAGATATTTTCAGATAGTTGAAAGGGCGCGGTGAAAAACTCATCATCTATGTTCGGCATATCTTTGAAGTTGTTAACACTCCCTGACTTGGCATCAGCATTATCCCCAGAAGACATCTTAGCAGGACCCCTTTTGTTCATCCTACAATAAAATAAAAGCGTGGGAGTCAGTACTTGTATGAAAACGCATGGGATGTGTAGTCACGCAGACAGGACATACATTCACGTTAAAATACACCAGGATGGGCAAAGCAAACAAGGCTGGTATTGGGCCACGTCAGCAAACGAGGCTGGTGTTAGTCAAGTCTGCAAAGCCGGTGTTGGTCGAAATCGCAAGGCTAATATCCCATCACGCAAGCAAGACTTATATCACGTCACGCAAGTAGGACGGTATTGGGTCACGTCAGGCCGGTATTGGTCAAGGCTGATCAAGGTCACAAGGCTGGTACTGGTCCACGTCAGCAAACAAGGCTGGTATTGAGACACGTTAGCAAACAAAGCCGGTGTTGGTCAAGTCCACGAAGCCGGTGTTGATCAAGGTCACAAGGACGAACGAAACAAGACAGCAAGGCCGGTGTCGATCGAAGCAGCGATGTCCGTCAGCAAGGTCGGGGTTCGTCAAATCAGCAAGGCCGGTGTTGGTCAAGGGGAAAGTCTGGTGTTGGGGTGAGGCAACAGGTATGGTGTTTGGTCGAAGCAGGCACAACCAGCCCCAAGAAAAGCCGACATGCGGTGGGTCCCACTTGATCAGGCAGAGCCAACCCCAGATTGGTCGAAGTAGGCACAGCCGTCCCCAAGCAAAGCAGGCACGTGGCGGGTCCCACTTGATCAGGCACAGCCAGCCCCTGATTGGTCGAAGCAGGCACAGCCGGCCCCAAGCAAAGCCGGCATGCGACGGGTCCCGCTTGATCAGGCACAGCCAGTCCAGATTGGTCGAAGCAGGCACAGCCGGCCCCAAGCAAAGCAGGCACGCGGCGGGTCTCGCGTTCGAGCAAGGCAGGCATAACAAGCCCACGTTCGAGCAAGGCAGGCATAACAAGCCCACGTTCGAGCAAGCAGGCGCATGATGAGTCCCACGATCGAGCGAAGCAGGCGCAACATTCCGTTGAGCAGGCACATCAGCCCCACGCTCGAGCGGAGCAATCACGAAGCAGCCTCTCGACCAAAGAAGGCATAGGAAGGTCGATCTAAGCAGGCAAGACCGACATCATTCTAGGGGAAAGCTCGCCTGGACGCCTCTTGAACGTGAAATGCTCCAAGGACAGGACGAATCGTCTCTCCTGATAACATCTAACTTTGTCTCATAAGTTTTATCTGTATATGTCACCATCTAATGCCTACCCCACAATAGTGTAACCATTATGCGCTAAGCAGAGGACTTAATGTTGATGGTGGATTTTCATTTAAGGCTAAAATTGTAAAAGCCAAAATTATGCGCTGATATCCTGCAAAGGATAAAGCCACTGATAAAATGATGAATACTTCTTCACTTCGCTAATTTACTTAGAATGGAGCATGTAGTAACAATCCCATGTACCCTATGAATTTATGGCATCATGACCAGCCTTGTATTTCTTGTGTTTTTCCCACTGAACTCTCATTATTGGTGCGGCATGACGACTGAGTGTTACTCTCAGCAGAGTAACACGAATCTCCAAGTGCCACTAATGAGGCATGAACGAAATACCTGTACAGGCTACAACTCTCGGTGTGTTATGCTAGCCCGATTAAGCATCTTTGGATATGGATTGTCCATCTCAGTATCAGAAATAATCACGACCACGCAAGTTGGCTGCATGATTTAACCAGCCTAGACGATCCTCACCAGGAGCATGCTACCACCTTAATGACCACCAGTGGGCCCGGTTATGCCCTGGTTGGTCGAATACCTACCATGCCTCCCAAACTACCACCGAACACCAGCCTGAAGTTGGACGTCCAGGCTGGTATGGAGCGGCTTTGAGAAGTCGTACGAACAAAGGCCGCCTACGGAAGTCTCAAATTCATCACATCCTTCCAACTTCACCGGCATAGTTGGACGGCGTAGATCGTCCCATGGACGGTTGGAAAAGCATTGTCCTGCACATCGGCGGGCCTCCTTCGTGCCTGCATAATCGATCTTCCCCTGACCTAGCCACAGAACCATGTACGGTTGCCCGAAGTTGGGCCGGCGTGAAAGCTTAAAGGGTCGCAGGAAATTCCATTAAAGGCCCCAAATTGATCACGACCATCCAATTTCACCGGCATGATTGGATGGCTTAGATCGGACCCATAGCCACCATGCAGGTATTGGCGCATTCACCATCGGCCCAACGTGGGACCCACATGGTCGGTCTCCCCAAAGGAGAAGCGTGGCTTGCCAATTCGTCCAGCCAAAGTAGCGTGGACGTGAAACCCTAATTAGGGTTTGCGGCACATCACATGTGTCGCAAATCAGTCTCAACCGTCCATCTTCGCAGGTATAGACGGAGGGTGTAGATGTAGATTCAAAGGGCCCTCAGCATGTCAACACAATAACCGTGGGCCCGCCTAAGTACATGATTAACCGGTCAAGACCAACTATGGTTGGTCGTCTCGATTTGTGTGCCCAAACTAGGCATGGCCGCGCGTTTTCAATAGCAAATCGATCACGACCACTCAACTTTGCCAGACAAATTGAGTGGCTTAGATCACATCTTCACGGGACAGTGAGGTACGGACGTGTACACTGGCCTGCCGACTGCACGCATGACTGATCGGCCATGACGTGCGGTCTTCAATTCCTTTGCGGCATGGGATTTCTATCGCAAATCAATCTCAAACGCTCCTCTTTGCCAGACAAATTGAGAGGCTTAGATCGCATCTCCATGAGACAGTGAGGTACAGACACCTACACCAGCATGCCGTCTACACACATGCCCAATCGGCCCTGCCAAAAACGTGTCCCATGCTTGGATTCGACCAAGCTAAAGGTTGGTGTTCGAGCACCTCCTAAACCCTAACCCGACGGTCGCAGATGTGGGTCGTAATCCATCTGCGACCAAGCTAAAGGTTGGTGTACGTCCAACTTCACCAGCCTGGACGGACAGCCTAGGACAGGAGTTAGGAGACCAGTGAGGTATCACCAAGATCACCATCCACCACTCTTCCACACAGAGTGATCGGCCAAGTCAGAGCTTACCTGTACATCCTCCAAACGATCACTCGAAGATGGCTGGACGTGATGTTATTTTCCGCGACTCCGTTAAGCCTTAAAACAACGATGCTTCATACACGTTGAATATATTCGATGCATTACATACATAGAATGCACACGACATTTCACAAATATCGACTTCCTAAATAACTTAGTTATTTAATCTAGCATCACATGCTGCTTTCTGTGGGTCCCACGATCCACACTCGAGACATTAATCATGTCGCAAACTGGGGGAAACATACTGGGGTATTGGTTTGGCGGTTTACAGCGTGCAGCGCACAACGCGCCATCACAAGAACGTGTTAGGAAGATATGGACGGTTAGAGATGATGTAAAAAGTGGGCAAGACTGATCGTGTGACACTAATACACGCAACTCCACTACTCCATCACTCCACTTCCTCCACTTCCCACGAGAGACGTGGGTAAGGCACAATGACTTGTACAAATAGGTTCTCCTCCCTATTTCCAAACAAGACAACGAAATAGAAACCAAGTGTTGATACAATTGTATCCAAACACCAGAACTGATAGCTTACATTTTGCAAGCCAGTTCAGCTTTCTGATACAAGTCATACACAGCCAACACTTTCACAATCTCAACACCCTCTTCGCTTCCCTCCCTAAGATCAACCCCATCTCCTTCACTTTGTGATTGAAGCAAGTCTGGAACGACCATTTCTTGGTTTAGGCCAGAATTATACAGATTGATTTCTCGAATCACAAGCACTCCCGTGTAGTGCAATTGTTTAGGGTTTAGATTCATTTCTCATTCACACACCCCAAATTACCAAAACCGGCAGAAATAGTTTTCACCCATAAACAATTTGTTTTAAGGAAGTAAATGCAAGAACTTGTTTGTGAATCGAAAAAAAAATCGCCAGGCATTATTGGTATTGTTATTCATTGCATATCTTTTGAACTACCAATATGTGTGATTAGTATAACCGATCATGACTTGTTTATGTTCTTGGTAAAACTATTCACAAATGCCTGACTTTTGTGTTGGTATGACTTTTATTAGTGAAACTGATCTTAAGTAATTACCTGAGATGGTATGGTCGTTTTAGTGTTATTCGTATGACCGAATCTGGGTAAAGGGGAACCGATCCTAGTAAGAGGTGAAACCTATCACAAAGGGGAATCGATCCTTGTATGAGGTGCATCAAGTTTTTAGTAGAAAGGGGAACCGATCCTATGGACATATGCAACACGTTTTTACTCAAAGGGGAACCGATCCTATGGACATGTGCAGCAAGTACAAGTTAGATACCATATATATGTGGGGAACCGATCCTAGTACTTAGTCAACCGAATTTTGGTAACTAGCGTGACTATGCAAAGTACTCACATGAAGGTAGAACCGAAACTTGTTTTGGTAGAACCGTGAAACCCATGTTTGGTGATTGAGTGTTCTTGATCAATCACATAGTTCTCGAAAGTCAGATGAACCAATTCTAAACTTGTTTGGAAGTGTGGAAAATCGGTTTCAAGATGGTAAGTATGAAAGAAGACTTACAAAGTAAAGATGTCGACATACTTTGAACATGTACAGTAATGCTTATATTTAATTGTTCAAAGTTATTCCTTTATAGTTAAATGAAGAAAATCCCGGATCAAATAAAATAAATTGAGAATATTTTTTTTAAGGTTTTTAATATTATTTTTGGAAAATGAAAATTTGTAATGTGCATTTACTAGTTGGAGATTTTCTAAGAGATTTTCGGTCATTATTTGGACAAAGCATTTTCAGGGATTATGGAAACCGAATTTGGAATATATTGCAAATCTTGAGAATATTTTCGGTTTTGGAAATTCCTTGGTGTCCAAACTTCCTTGGTCTATAAATATGAAAGTTTGCATTTCGAGCAAACTAATCCTAAGAGACAGCAAAACTATCTCAGTTGTGCTGCTACTGGTGAAACCGCCTATTCGGAGAGGAGAGTAACCTAATTAGGCGAAATCTCTTACGGCCGCTCAGTTTAAAGACTTCTTTGGGATTGAGAAGCTCTATTAGTACCGTTGGTGGGAAACTAGATAATCGCGGTTAATCTTTTGTTTTCGATTGATTTGATTGACTAACGGTGGTTGAACTTTGATTGCACCTAGTTTTTTTATGCTTGAGAATCTTCTCTTCTGATATAAGATTCACTCAAACTAGATCGAAGTTTCGACAGGGATCTTTAGACTGTTTGTAGATCTAAAGATGTCTTGTGACAATCCATTGTTAACAGACTCCGTTTTGTGCGTGATTGATCACAAGAGATTCAAGTTGATTGTGTGCAGGTGTTTATTGAAGATCTAAGAAGATTTGAATACAAAGAAGACTTTGAAGATTTCTGATTTGGGTTCATAATCTTTGGTGTGCACAATACTTGTTTCGGTAAAAGAGGATCCAGCTATAATCGGTTTATCCTTGTGGTAGGCTAGATTGATTAGTTGTGTTGATCGACATCAATACAATTCTTTGTGATTAAAAGTATTGATTGCAAAATCTTAACAATTACTTTGGTAGTTGATAATAAGATAGATCTAAGAACCTGACAAAGGAGTTTATTGAGATAAACAGAAGGGCCTTTTGTCGAACTCACATCACTTGGTTGAAAAGAGTTGATACCAAACAGATTTGTTGTTCCTTTACTGTTTGGAATATGAACCAAAGAATTGTTCCAAGTACGTGACTTATTACAGGTCGGAGGCGTGGGAATACAGACGGAACTAGGTGAACTATAGGTTTAGTTGTTTGGTCTCAACTATACGAAGTTGATTTGATTTTGTATAGCGGCTTAATCCTAGGAGTATTCAATTCTGGACAAGGTCCCGGGGTTTTTATGCATTTGAGGTTTCCTCGTTAACAAAATCTTGTTGTGTCATTTACTTTTATTTTCCGCATTTATAATTGTTGTTATTATAATTTAAAGTAAATTACACAAACGTTAATTCTTCTTTACTTAATAGTAATCCTATTTGTGTTTGGTTAAGTCCGAACCATTTATCAAGTAAACATACTTCTTTGTTGTATTGGCTCGATCTCGTATCCATAGACGATCACACGAAGTGTGAACCGATTTGTTGTATTGTCTTGACTCAGTCCTTAGACAATCACTTTCGGATAAAGGACTTATAGGTGGAAAAGTTTTAGTTTGAGGTATATTTAGGTACCCTCGTCTTTTCAATTGGTATCAGAGCAGGCAAACACGAAAAGATCTAACAATCTGTCTTTAGTGCGATCCAACCTATAAGATATGAGTCAAAATAAGAAAAGCAAAGCTAAACTTATGAAGAACTCAGTTAACGTATGTCAAGATAATGAGAATAATATCTCAGAGAAGGTCAATGGAAATTGGTCTCGAAAGTCTTTTCGAAAATCAAAGAAAAAGTCTATTACTGATAACTTGATTGTGAATCATGTTCCCGATTAGAAAAGAATGAATCCGAAACTTAAACATGTTTTGGATCTGACTCCAATCTCTAGTGAAAAATCGTCTGAAAAGAGATTAGATTCACTAGACATCCCAAGTTCTGGTTTTCGTAATATGTTAGAAAGATTCTTCAAACATGTTGAAAGCTATGCAGAAAAGGGAAAAATCATTGACAGTCTAGATGATGTCACAGAACTTATTGTTCAACTAAGCGTAAGAATATGTGAAGGAAAGCGAAAAACACTCAGTCTTCAAAATAATCTGGAAGATTATATGGAATAAAAATCGGCCTTGTGCAATGAAGTTCATCAACAAAATACTGAGTGTGAAATTCTCAATCAATCGCTAGAATACTCACAGATAAGGAATAAGATCCTTACTGAGAAACTTCTTACCGTAACATGCCAAGAGGTATATCCAAACAGATGTTTATAAAAACATTTCTAACAAGGAATGGATACCTTAAGAGGACATATAAAATGTCTTGAAAAAGAGACATTAGCAAACTGTCCACTGGCAGATCTAGACCACACGGATTCAAGCTCAAAGAACATACCATCCTGGGCACAAGATGTAATCGAGGATATTGCATATCACAATAACAAATAGGATGGATTCAAAACCCACGAAGAGGAACATGATGATGTTCAAGAAGGGAAAAGATCTCCTCAAGAGGTATTTGATGAGGAATATCCTCATCCCAGTGCTTAACCGCATTAGAATGTGCATCCTCACAATGCCCAATCTTCGGATGTAAGGAAGCACATATATCCGGGCACTCTGTATCCTGTCAATAATCTCTTATTCAACATAGACAGCTTACACAACCTACATAAAGATGCAATTTTCTTGCTCTATGTCTAGAAAAGTTGTATTGCAAACAACTTGTGTAAAAAAGGATAAGTTTCCAAGTTAAATGTATCTCTTGATACATATCTAGAAAGATAATTTCTTTTCGAAGAAAGATATGAATTTGTAACACATTAGATGCGAAAAATTCTTTCAAATCTTATCAGAATCATTTATTTAAGGCTGATATCTATATTTGGTATGTGTTAAAGGTATTTCATGTATATGTACTCAATGTGTCTGAGAACTTATGTTAAAAGATGTATTCTCAAACCAGATCTCAAGCAAAACTTCTGAAAGCCTTGAGTGGAATGACTTCTAAGGAAACAGTTCATCTTGTTGATACCTTCAAGAAATCTGGTTGTGAAGATATAGAAAATGAAAAGGAAGATGTCACCAATCTCCTTGTCCAAAATAGTTTGGATGCTAATATTGATATTATCAGTCTATGTCAAGTCCTCCTCAGTACTATTTAAACTCATCATAGACAGACAGCACTACTAAGAACTGTTATCTGTAACCAGAGAAAGCTGATTAAGCTTGGAATCGATAACAGGGAGTATGCTCGGAATATTAATCGAAAGGTTAATGCTTTAGCCTGTGAACATAATAAGGTACTGTGTGCAGAATTCAAGATATCAGTCGAGATGCTGTTGATGAAGATCCTGAAAATTTTGAGGAAATTGAAGATGATCTTTGAAAAATCTGTTGAAAAATAGATATCAATTTTTGATTTCTCTCAATGAGTGTATTAGGTCTATTATGAATAAAATTATCTTATTATGAATAAAATTATTTGATTTATAATTTTTCTTGTGATAGTTTTTGATTTACATAGCCTGTGCTTGAATGCTTTATCTTATTGCTATGTATGTTTATGGGATGTTTGATTTCGATTTTATTACCTTGATATTCGATCTCATAATGTTGTGAACCCTTATGGTTTGGGTGACTTTTTGGTTTAGCAAGATTAAGTTCTAGCCCATGTTGGTAGGCTTTATCAAAGGATCATGAGGGGTTCTAATAGAAACAATATGTGAAAAAGTCACAATATGTTGAATTGTTTGGTTTAGCACAAAAGCATATGTGTTTCGGGATTTTCAATTTTTGCTTGCAATAGTTAAAAACCGGTTTTCAACCTTTCTCTGGTAAAGGTTGGTTTTTGTTATTCTTTTATATTGCATAAGGATGACAACATAATGATATTTCGATATCAATTCTCCCTGGAAGAAGATGCAAACATATTGGAGACGAGGATGCGAAATTTGAGGTAACGAGTTTGTTAGTTAATCGTTTTCCTGTTTAAGAAAAGCTTGATTTTATTGCATAAATTTATTGCTTTTGTTTAACAAAATTTCGGTACAATTGATGTTTTATTCCATTATTTGTGCATGGATGTGGGTGTGATTCAATTGGTTCCGGTTAATAAAAACTATTGTGATCTTGCTTTATTGTTTGGTATCAATCGTATAGGCTTACAAAATTTCGGTGAAATTTCGGTGCTTTAATGTCTATGTTGTTTCAATTGCTTCAGGTTGAGGTGAATAATTATGCAAGTTGATTTATTTGGTTTGTATGAATTATTTATGGCTTAACGAAAGAAAATGTTTACAGGATGAATTGTTTAGTCCAATTCGATTCCGGATAAGAGAAACTAAGTTAATTCTGATCTTAGTTAGACTTATCAAAGTGGAGGTTTCGATTACTCAAGTCTAATCGAATGCTTTAACAAGAAATGCTAGTTAACTAACCTAGTACTTGTCTTGTTTAAAAGTTAAAGGTCTAAGTTATATGGATAATTAGAACCTGATGAGAAAAATAGATCTATCTTTATTTTGGTCTTATTGAACAAGGGATTGTTTTGTACAATCAGTTTAGCAAAGGAACTAAGGTGCTTAGTCAATTTTTGATTTGCTAAACTATTAGGAAATATTGCTTCGAGCAATTGTTTGGTAACATATCAAAATAAAATTACTTTGTAGTTTCGGTTTTGATATTGGTTATCAAAAATGGTGTGTGGAACCCTCGTGCTTAACTCTATAGGTTGCAAGTCTATTAAGATTTGTAAGATCCTTTCGGTTTGTCCTTTATTTATTCGTTTCTTTGTCATTTTATGACAAAAATGGGGAGAAACATATGGAGTAAACAAGTGATACTGGTATTGATTTATATTGATTGGTATTATTAAGGGAAAGGACACTGGGGCTTAAACGTTTATCTAACGAAAGAGTAAAAACATAGACTAAGTGGGGAATAACATACCATATGATACTTGTAGTTATATGGACCACAAAGGGAATAACAAAGACGTGCGGGTTGAAAATCTATCTGTCTCACCTTTAGGGGGAGTATTAGCTTTGTTATTATAATGTCAATAGTGGCATTTAGGATTGAATGTATACAGGTTATTGTGCTGTTGAATTCGGGAATCAAGCGTATGTGTAATGAATTCTTGTAATTTGTTTATCCATATGATGTAAGAGTTTTGTCGCTAAAATTGACAAGGGAGGAGATTGTTAGAGCATAGCTCGGTTGAACCCACCAAGCGTTGGTATGTCAAGTTTGGTTGTCATATTTTAGTGAGCCAAAACTCATTTAAAGAGTCGCTTGATTATGTACTAGAGTCAACTTCTTATAGGTTAGCTTGAAAGTATTAGGATATGAGACATTACAAGTATTGCGAAGACTTGAAGAAGTGAAGAAGTAAGGAGCTACAAGCCTACAACGACAACATCATCCTTCCACTTGAGGTTAGTGATATTTGACTTGAACTGTTTCATTCCCTAACTATCTTTGAAGTCGTGCATATTGAAAACAAAACTGTGAAGCATGAATGATTATACTCTAGTTAGACATAGTATTAAGGAATACAATACGAGGTTTATTGCTTAACCATTAAACTTTGTAGATAAGACATCGACATAATTATTTGAATGCTATTGTGATTATGTATGGGTATAAGGTGAAGATTTCATCCTAGGAAACAATGTTTTACATTTTTTTAACGAAGTAAATTCATGAACTTGTTTTGTGAATCGAAAGAGAAATCGCCAGGCATTATTGGTATTGTTATTCATTGTATATCTTTGGAACTACCAATATGTGTGATTAGTATAACCGCTCATGACTTGTTTATATTCTTGGTAAAACTATTCACAAAGGCCTGACTTTTGTGTTGGTATGACTTTTATTAGTGAAACCGATCTTAAGTAATCACCTGAGATGGTATGATCGATTTAGTGTTATTGGTATGAACGACTCTTGGTAAAGGGGAACCGATCCTAGTAAGAGGTCCAACCTATCACAAAGGAGAATCGATCCTTGTATGAGGTGCAGCAAGTTTTTAGTAGAAAGGGGAACCGATTCTATGGACATGTGCAACACGTTTTTAGGCAAAGGGGAACCGATCCTATGGACATGTGCAGCAAGTACAAGTTAGATACCATATATATGTGGAGAACTGATCCTAGTACCTAGTCAACCGAATTTTGGTAACTAGCGTGACTATGCAAAGTACTCACATGGAGGTAGAACCGAAACTTGTTTTGGTAGAACCATGAAACCCATGTTTGGTGATTGAGTGTTCTTGAACAATCACATAGTTCTTGAAAGTCAGACGAACCAATTCTAAACTTGTTTGGAAGTGTGGAAAATCGGTTTCAAGATTGTAAGTTTGAAAGAGGACTTACAAAGTAAAGATGTCGACATACTTTGAACTTGTGCAGTAACGCTTATCTTTAATTGTTCAAAGTTATTCCTTAATAGCTAAAGGATGAAAATCCCGGATCGAATAAAATAAATGGAGAATATTTTATTTAAGGTTTTTAATTTTATTTTTGGAAAATAAAAATTAGAAATGTGTATTTACTAGTTGGAGATTTTCTAAGAGATTTTTGGTCATTATTTGGACAAAGCATTTCCAGGAATTATAGAAACCGAAATTGGAATATATTGCATATCTTGAGAATATTTTTGGTTTTGGAAATTCCTTGGAGTCCAAACTTCCTTGGTCTATAAATATGAAAGTTTGCATTTCGAGCAAACTAATCCTCAGAGACAGCAAAACTATCTCAGTTGTGCTGCTACTAGTGAAGCAGCCTATTCGGAGAGGAGAGTAACCTAATTAGGCAAAATCTCTTACGGCCGCTCAGTTTAAAGACTTATTTGGGATTGAGAAGCTCTATTAGTACCTTTGGTGGGAAACTAGATAATTGCGGTTTATCTTTTGTTTTCGATTGATTTGATTGACTAACGGTGGTTGAAATTTGATTGCACCTAGTTTGTTTATGCTTGAGAATCTTCTCTTCTGATATAAGATTCACTCAAACTAGATTGAAGTTTCGACGGGGATCTTTAGACTGGTTGTAGATCTAAAGACGTCTTGTGATAATCCATTGTTAACAGACTCCATTCTGTGCGTGATTGATCACAAAATATTCAAATTGATTGTGTGCAGGTGTTTATTGAAGATCTAAGAAGATTTCAAGATAAAGAAGACTTTTAAGATTTATGATTTGGGTTCATAATCTTTGGTGTGCACAATACTTGTTTCGGTAAAGAGGATCCAGCTATAATCGGTTTATCCTTGTGGTAGGTTAGATTGATTAGTTGTGTTGATCGACATCAATACAATTCTTTGTGACTAAAAGTATTGATTGAAAAATCTTAACAATTACTTTGGTAGTTGATAATAAGATAAATCTAAGAATCTGACAAAGGAGTTTATTGAGATAAACAGAAGAGCCTTTTGTCGAACTCACACCACTTGGTTGAAAAGAGTTGATACCAAACAGATTTGTTGCTTCTTTACTGTTTGGAATACGAACCAAAAGAATTGTTCTAAGTACGTGACTTATTACAGGTCGGAGGCGCGGGAATACAGACGGAACTAGGTGAACTATAGGTTTAGTTGCTTGATCTCAACTATGCGAAGTTGGTTTGATTTTGTATAGCGGCTTAATCCTGAGAGTATTCAATTCTGGACAAGGTCCCGGGGTTTTTCTGCATTAGCGGTTTCCTCGTTAACAAAATCTTGTCGTGTCATTTACTTTTATTTCCCGCAACTATAATTGTTGTTATTATAATTTAAAGTAAATTACACAAACTTTAATTCCTATTTACTTGATAGTAATCCTGTTTGTGTTTGGTTAAGTCTGAACCATTTATCAAGTAAACATACTTCGTTGTTGTATTGTCTCGATCTCGTATCCATAGACAATCACATGAAGTGTGAATCGATTTGGTGTATTGTCTCGACTCAGTCTATAGACAATCACTTTCGGAGAAAGGACTTATGGGTGGAAAAGTTTTAGTTTGAGGTATATTTGGGTACCCTCGTCTTTTCAATTGTGGAATCACAAACGATGAGACAGAGATGTTTGTGATTATTTTTAATCTTACCTATCGGAGATAAATCTCAAGCAAATCTAAGCAAAGATAATACTCAATCACGATAGTAGATGTAAGATCAGAACACGCAACTACAGAGAAATTAGTTGGGTCTGGCTTCACAATCCCAATGAAGTCTTTAAGTCGTAACCTACAGGGTTTCGTGAAAAACCTATAGGTTAAGGGAGAATCGACTCTAGTCGCAACTAGTATCACACATGAGGTGTGAGGATTAGGTTTCCGAGATGATAAAGTTCTCGCTTATATAGTTTTCAAATCAGGGTTTGCGATCTAAGTTACCTTGGTAACAAAGCATTCAACATTCACCGTTAGATGAAAACCTGATTGGACTCAAGCTAATATCTTTCAACCGTTAGATCGAACTTAGCTTGTTATACACAAATGAAATGTACCTTCATTTAGGTTTGAGTAACCGTACCTAAACGTGTACATTAGGTTGGCTCAACCGTAGTTAATCGATGTTAGCTATATGAACACTCTCATATCAACCTTATTCATCATAACAACAACTAGTTCAAATGACTCAAATGAAACTAGTTATAGAGTTGTTCAATTGCTATATTCTCATAGAAGTATACAAGAACACAATTGAAGCAAAATCGGTTTGATTCACTCGAATAAATTCATGAACATTATAGCCAAGGTTTGCAAAGAATGCATTCCTTATTATATAAATGTATTAGTTCATGAACAAACCGATTTTAGAACTTTAACCACTCAAGTATGCAAACGGGTACGCATGCTTAAGTAGCCGGACTGAGTTTGGGTTCGCCAGTATGCGAATTGGTACGCATACCTCCAAATACAACAGAAATTCCCGGACCCAAACCCTTCGCCAGTACGCGTACGGGTATGTGTACTTGGGCTTCCGAAATTTCTCAACTAACAGCTTGGTTTAGCCTCTCAAGAGATTCCTGCTCATTCTGGAGAAATATATCAGCGTCAGAAGACATGCTTTCAAGTTTCTTTTCAAATTCAGAAAAGATTTCAAGAGTTTTAAAACCAGGTGGTGGTCTGGACAGAACTTCTTCTACAGATTTAATTAAATCAGTTATAGAAGAGAATTCTGGAATCCCTGGATCTGGTGGTGCATTTAATGAGATAACACTTATGTCCATAGAGTCAGATCGCTACAAATACAGACTTGTAAGGTCTTGAATGTGTTTTCCTGCTCTGATACCAATTGAAAAATCGGGGGTCTAACAACTGTTAGAGCATGGCTCGGTCGACCTCGCATGCGTTGTTATATCAAGCATGTTTGTCAATGTTAGTGATCAAAACTATGAGTGTTGATTTCTAGTCTATTATAGCTAAGTCTCGGACTAGGATATAAAAGTGTAGTTGAGCTCAAGGACTTCATGGCGATTCATCATGCAACGACGAAAATCTACTCAAGGAACCGTGGAACTTCATCAACAAAAAGGTATGTGGATACTTGAACTTATTTATCACTCAAAAGTCTATCTATTCTATCTCCTACTTCTTATGAGACAAAAAGTCGTATGCTATATAGACTGGATCATACACATTTGACATTTCGAGCTGAGTATTCATTACTTATCTTTATCTCGAAATCGTATGTTGGTAAAGCGTTTCGCTTTGATCAAGTTTATATTCACCTAGTGACGAAAGTCATGAAAAGTTTCAATTACTTTGAGAATTGCTCTGACGTGAAACGGTCTGTGAATAACGACTATATAACGTCCTCTGAGAATGTCTCAATGATTGGAATGAGAGTTTAGATTACATAACCATGTATTCCTTAATCCGAAGTTTTTGAACTTTGTTGATTGAGAGAAACCGGAGGAATTGGCTTTGCCAAGTTCGCGAACTGACGAAAGTTCTCTTGCCAAGAATTTCTGCTGGGATTTTCCAAAAACTCGTTTGCGTGTTTAGTCCGCGAACTCAGTCCGCGAACTGGCGGAAGTCTCTTTGCCGAGATTTTCTGTTGAGTTTGGAAAACTCTGCCGGTTGCCTTAAGTCCACGAACTTGTTTGTGAGCTTAAGTGGTTATGATCTAAAGATGTGCTCTGAACATGAAACTTAAATTACTAAGGAATGCTTTATGCAAACCGTGGCTATAAAGTTCATGAGCCGATTCATCGAATCGAATCATCTTTGTTTCAGTTGTGCCTTGTGTAGTTACATAAGATCTCATAGCAATTGAACAACTCTCTAACTAGTTCATTTGAGTCAATTGAACTAGTTATGGTGAAGAAGAACTAGGTTAATATGAAATGCTCATATGGTTAACCTTTTGGGTTACTATGTTGAACCAACATACACGTACAAGTTTGGGCACGGTTTTCACAAACCCAGTAAACGTCTACCCAAGTGTGTGTGACAAGCTAAGTTTTCGATCTAACGGTTGAGAAATATTAGCTTGAATCTATATCAGGTTTTCATCTAACAGTGAATATGGATTGCTTTGTAACTAAGACAAAACCCTGATTTGAAGGCTATATAAAGGAGACATCTAGCATTGTGCAAAACTAATCCCCACACGTCTGTGTGATACTAGTGCGCTCGCTAGAGTCGATTCTCCTTTAACCTTTGGTTTTCTTCTCTAAAACCAGGTTAACGATTTGAAGACTTTATTGGGATTATGAAGCCAGACCGATACTACTTTTATCGTAGTTGTGTGATCTGATCTTGCATCTTCTGTCGTACGAGTACAATCTTTGATTGGCTTGAGATCGTGAGAGTTCTCCGATAGGCAGTATAAAGAAGTCACAAACATCTTCGTCTCACTGTTTGTGATTCCTCGACAAACGGCGTGTGTATTCAAGAAGGATTGTTGAGAGGTGATTGATTAATCTAGGCTATTCTTCGGGAATATAAGACCAGATTATCAATTGGTTCCCGTTCACCTTGATTTTATATCTTAAGACGGAACAAAAACCTAGGGTTTTTCTGTGGGGGACAGATTTATCCTTTGATAGACTTTTCTGTGTGAGACAGATTTTTTTTATTATCAAGTCTGCGATTTTGGGTTGCAGCAATTCTTAGTTGTGGGTGAGATCAGCTAAGGGAATCAAATGCGCAGTATCCTGCTGGGATCAGAGGCGTAGGAGTACAATTGTACCTTGAATTAGTGGGAGACTGATTGGGGTTCAACTATAGTCCAGTCTGAAGTTAGATTGTAGTAGGCTAGTGTCTGTAGCGGCTTAATACAGTGTGTATTCAATCTGGACTAGGTCCCAGGGTTTTTCTGCATTGGTGGTTTCCTCGTTAACAAAATTTTTGGTGTCTGTGTTATTTCATTTTCCTCATTATATTGTTTATCTTTATAATTGAAATAATACAGGTTGTGCGTTAAAGATCATCAATTGGAAATCCAACCTTTGGTTGTTGATTGATATTGATTGATCCTTGGACATTGGTCTTTGGTACCGTCCAAGTTATCTCTCTTTGATAAAGACTCGCAGATTTCCATTTGCTTGGGTAAAGATCAAATCGAGAGATTGAGATATAAACTCTTTGATATATCTTTTTATTGTTTGAGTCTAACTGTCTAGTTGATTCTCATAAAAAGTATATTGGAGTTTGTCCATACAGATTGCTAAGCGAAATATTGGGTGGTATTGTTAGACCCCCACTTTTTCAACAACCACACCGATATTTCGCTTAGCAATCTGTATGGACAAACTCTAATATACTTTCTAGAGAATCAACTAGACAGTCAGACTCAATCTAGGTAAAAGTATATCAAAGAGTTTATATCTCAATCTCTCGATTTGATCTTTACTCAAGCAAATAGAAATCTGTCAGTCTTTATCAAAGAGAGATAACTTGGATGGTACCAAAGGCCAATATATCCAAGTGTCAATCAATTTAAATCAACAACCTAAAGGTCGGATATTCTAATTGATTGAACAACGCACAACCTATATTATTTCAATTATATAAACAAATATAATGCGGAATAGAAATAACACAGACACCATAATTTATTAACGAGGAAACCGCAAATGCAGAAAAACCCCTGGACCTAGTCCAGATTGAACACACATTGTATTAAGCCGCTAAAGACACTTGCCTACTCCAAACTAACTTCGGTCTGGACTGTAGTTGAACCCCAATCAATCTCACACTTATCCAAGGTACAGTTATGCTCCTACGCCTCTGATCCCAGCAGGATACTACGCATTTGATTCCCTTAGTTGATCTCACCCATAACTAAGAGTTTCTACGACCCAAAGTCGAAGACTTTAATAAAAAAATCTGTATCACACAGAAAAGTCTACGATAATAGATAAATTCGTCTCCCACGAATGTACCTACGAGTTTTGTTCCGTCTTTTGATAAATCAAGGTGAACAGGAACCAATCAATAATACCAGACTTATATTCCCGAAGAACAGCTCAGTATTATCAATCACCTCACAATAATCTTAATCGACGCAGCGAAAAAAGATATGCAGAATCACAAACGATGAGACGAAGTTTGTTTGTGATTACTTTTTATCTTGCCTATCGGAGATAGAAATCTCAAGCCAATTATTACAATTGTACTCTTACGATAGAAACAACAAGATCAGATCACACAACTACGATAAAACTAGTATCGGTCTGGCTTCACAATCCCAATGAAGTCTTTATGTCGTTAACCTGGTTTAGAAGAAGAAACCAAAGGTTAAAGGAGAATCGACTCTAGATTAGCAAAACTAGTATCACACAGAATGTGTGGGGATTAGGTTTCCCAGTTTCTAGAGTTCTCCCTTATATACACTTTCAAATCAGGGTTTGCAATCAATGTTAGCTTAGTAACAAAGCATTCAATATTCACCGTTAGATGAAAACCTGATTAGATTGAAGCTAATATTTCTCAACTGTTAGATTGAAAACTTAGCTTGTTATACACAAATGAAATGTCCAAGTTTGGGTTTATGAATCGTACCCAGACATTAACATTTGTTGGTTAAACAAGTCAACCAAATGGTTATCCATATGATTACTCTCATATCAACCTTATTCTTCTTCACCATAACTAGTTCAAATGACTCAAATGAACTAGTTAGAGAGTTGTTCAATTGCAAGGAAATCTTATGTAACTACACAAGACACAATTAAAGAAAAATTGGTTTGATTCACTCGAATCGGTTCATGAACTTTATAGCCAAGGTTTGCAAAAGCATTCCTTAGTTTATTTAAATATTAGTTCAAGAACAACCGACTTTAGATATAACCTTCTCCAGATCGCGGACTGGGTTCGCGGACTTAAGCTCATGGAAGGAGTACACAAACTCCAGCAGAAAATCTCAGGCCGAGAAGTTCCGCAAGTTCGCGTACTGAGTTCGCGGACTTGGCTCACGCCACTTCCAACTTCACTTGATCAACAAAGTTAGCAAACTTTGGTTCAAGGAATAGGACTTATGCATATATGTGTTTCCACAACAATGCTTATATCCACCAATGGTTATGTAATCTAAACTCTCATTTCAATCATTGAAACATTCTCAGAGAACGTTATATATCCGTTATTCACAGACCATTTTTCGTCAGAGCAATTTTCAAAGTGATTGAAACATAACATGACTTTCGTCACTTGGTAAAGATAAATTCGGCTAAAGCGAAAGCTTACCAACACACATTTCGAGAAATAGATAGGCGAGATAAACTCGGCTCGAAATGGCAAATGTGTATAATGAAAGTCTATATATCAAAATGAATTTTGTCTCAAGAGTGGGAGATAGAGTAAATAGACTTTTGAATGACAGATAAGTTCAAGTCTCCACATACCTTTTAGTCGATAAAGATCCACCAGTTCCTTGGGTAGTCCTTCGTCTTGTATGATGATTGCCATGGAGTCTTGAGCTCAACTACACTTTCTATCCTAATCCAAGACCTTAGATCTAATAGGCTAGTAATCAAGACTTATAGTTTTGATCACTAATATTGACAAACATGCTTGAGATAGCAACGCATGCGAGTTCGACCGAGCAATGCTCTAACAATCTCCCCATTGTCAATTTTAGTGGCAAAACTATTAATACATATGGAATACAAAAAATAAATTAACTTTTGTAGCTCCTATTCCACATGCCTAATCTTCAACATTACTTGAAATCTTCGTCACTTCCAAGTACTCCAATGATCCCAAAGGTTGTAAGTTTAGCATCATCGTTGTTGAAAATCCGTAGCTATAACAACAAGAAAACAATAGTTCTCAATCATTGTTATACAGTGTCATAGTATCATTATACAGCGTCAAAGTTCAATTGTATCACAACTTCAACAACAATACTATGGTGATATGTATCACTCCCCCTTAGTCAATACTCCATCTCACATGGAAACCACTCCCCCTTACATAATGATCCGAAAACCATATGTATTTATAGTTTGAACTACATATTAATTCTCCCCCTTTTTGTCAATAAAATTGGCAAAGGTACAAGAACGGGATCCTAATGAAATTTCCAAAAGAGGCATTTCATGACCAAAAGAAAGAACACACATCATCTTATTTAGATGCAATCATAAAGCCGAAGCTAAATGCATTCATCAAGGAGTTTAAAGATACAAGATAACCCCTATAATATTCCACAGCCGCACTCCCCACAAAGATTTGGCAATTAAGTACAACTTCAAAAAGAACTCTCCCCCATAATATTTCATTCCCAAGGGAACAACAAGAGCAACCTTAATTTCAAAAGAAAAGAAGGATTTCTTTGGACATAACAAATCAGATACAAGTATGAATTTGAATCCAAAATATTAAATTAACCACAAGAAGTTCATGATTAATTTAACCGAAAATGCTCAACACAAGTAAACTTATGTAGACTTAAGAGCGCTCAATTAGATTAATCACAAGTAAACCCATAATTAATCCAATAGAAATACACAACCAAATTAACCACAAAGTAATCAATTTAATTGGTCATACTCACATAAAAGAGTCTATGGAGCAATGCCTAAGTTAATCATGAAAACAATCAACCCAGTCATGAACGCTCAACCATAGGAAGACTTATGGAGTCATAACTAAATAATCAAACAAGATGATTAATTTAGTTCAAAATGTTCGACATAAAGTACCTTACGGAACAACAACAAAGCTAATCATAAAAATAATCAACTTGGTTGTTTCGTGCTCAACATAAGACACATTACGGAGCCACACAGTAATACATAAAATATGGATCAGGGAAGATCAATTACTGCGGAATATACAAGGATTCATTCTATTTTCCATCACTCTTTGCATAACGACATTTAATAAACATAATCCTTGCAAAAAAAGATTTTAACCTATCTTCCATCAATAATTGGCAATATAGGCTTAACTTTTGTATTTTGTCAAAAGTCCATTCATTCTTTCATCAATACATGCATATCAATTCATGAACGACTTTACTTTTGACAAGATAATCTGCATTTCTTGTGGATTTAACGCAAATAACATTTGATTTAAAAACATAATCATCCAAACCATTGTGCCATAAAAAGTTATTACACCACGGAGTCATAAACTTTAAATCCAACAAAGAGAAGTTTAAGCAGATGGTGTCAAAGACAGATATAGATATGAGACATCAGTCACTCCATTCATAATGGTCTCTTTCAATTTCATAAAACTTCTCTAGCGGCTCTGGAACATCATTTCCTGCATAATCTACTTGCTCTCTGAGAACCACATTTTCTTCTCGTTGTTCAGCAAGTTCTGATCGAAGACGAGACAGTCCTTCAGCAGTTGGAGTCCTAGGAGATCTTGAGTCTACCCTGACTATAGAGGGCCTCATCTTATCAATTCTTGACATAGTCATCACAGTTGGTCCTCCAAGATCAGAGCCAAAGACAGGAATATTAGAGTTAGCACAAATTCTTGAAATGAGACAAGGGAAACATGGTTTCTTTCCAGTGTTGTGTCTGACACTCATCATTTGATCAATGATAATTCCACATAAGTCAATATTTCTCTCTTCAACAATGTAGTAGATGAACTCAGTAAGTCCCCTGGTCCAAGAGTTGTTGTCACAAGTACTGGGCATCATATTTTCCACAATAAGTTTAGCTGCAACTTTGAGAAACAATCCTGCTCCTCTTACATAAACCTTACCATCATTTCGAGAGAGGTCTTTATCAAACAAACCTGTTGGAAAATACTCCTAAGGGAAGTCTACCAAACTCAGAAGGAGGATATCTCTCACCTCCTAGAGGCACATTAAGCAGGTCGAAGATAACAGAACGATTCACAGTAAAAATAGTACCTCCAACTATGGTTTTGAAAGAACAGAGAACAGTGTCTTCATCATGAATATTAGCATAAAACTGCGCGACCATATCAACACGAACACTCCCTAGAGGTTTATGAATTATTCCACAATCATGCTTATTGAAAAACCCGACGAAACCGGGAACATCCAGTTTGGATGCATCATAGTACCTTTCACAGATGTGTGCTTTGTTTTTGAGCACTAGGTACAGTTCGCGAGTGGCAGGGTTGATGAACCCAGCACCGAGACTAGGGTCAAAGAATGATCATCTCTAGCTTATTGGCTTGAACTCCCTACATGCATAGTTCTTCTTTTACTCATGATTTCAAATAATACAAGAACGAAATTGAAAACTTACTTGGTTCGCGAACTGGTGCTAATGGTGAATTACAAACACGAACTTAGAAGAGCAAACTGTTTTTGACCCAAGAAGCAGTGTCTTCTTCTGATTCCAATGGTACAATCTATTAGTAAGAAGATTGAGAGAAGAAATCGACAGGGGAGGGAGAAGTATGCGAACTGTAAGTTTTTCTCTTTGAGTTCTCGAACTGAAGAAGACGGTGAAGAGAACGAGAAGGAAAAAAATTTCTTTTTAGATGTCAAACAAAAAATTTGACACGTTCGAGTACTAGACTCGTTCATGAGACGGTTCCTGAAACAACATGTGCGAACCGCTCGTGTGTCAACCAAGGACGTGTTTGGTATAAGGTGAACCATGAGTCTAACTGTGTTTGCACATCATAACACCATGAGAGAGATTCTTTCCAACAGCTCTTACATCTCGAAAAACTGAGACCATCCCAGAACACAGTTGTCATAGAACTATCAAAGAGCATTATCAGGATTAAGAGATTTTTGAAGATCTGATTTCTATTTTTCCATTTTATCAAAGATTGACAATAGTTTGTCAATAAAGATTGACAATATTGGGTGGTGTTGTTAGATCCCCACTTTTTCAACAACCACACTGATATTTCGCTTAGCAATCTGTATGGACAAACTCTAATATACTTTCTAGAGAATCAACTAGACAGTCAGACTCAATCTAGATAAAAGTATATCAAATAGTTTATATCTCAATATCTCGATTTGATCTTTACTCAAGCAAATAGAAATCTGTCAGTCTTTATCAAAGAGAGATAACTTGGATGGTACCAAAGACCAATATATCCAAGTGTCAATCAATTTAAATCAACAACCTAAAGGTCGGATATTCTAATTGATTGAACAACAGACAACCTGTATTATTTCAATTATATAAATAAATATAATGCGGAATAGAAATAACACAGACACCATAATTTTATTAACGAGGAAACCGAAAATGCAGAAAAACCCCGGGACCTAGTCCAGATTGAACACACACTGTATTAAGCCGCTACAGACACTAGCCTACTCCAAACTAACTTCGGTCTGGACTGTAGTTGAACCCCAATCAATCTCACACTGATCCAAGGTACAGTTATGCTCCTACGCCTCTGATCCCAGCAGGATACTACGCATTTGATTCCCTTAGTTGATCTCACCCATAACTAAGAGTTGCTACGACCCAAAGTCGAAGACTTTAATAAAAAAATCTGTATCACACAGAAAAGTCTAGGATAATAGATAAATTCGTCTCCCACGAATATACCTACGAGTTTTGTTCCGTCTTTTGATAAATCAAGGTGAACAGGAACCAATTAATAATACCAGACTTATATTCCCGAAGAACAGCTCAGTATTATCAATCACCTCACAATAATCTTAATCGACGCAGCGAAAAAAGATATGCGGAATCACAAACGATGAGACGAAGTTTGTTTGTGATTACTTTTTATCTTGCCTATCGGAGATAGAAATCTCAAGCCAATTATTACAATTGTACTCTTACGATAGAAACAACAAGATCAGATCACACAACTACGATAAAACTAGTATCGGTCTGGCTTCACAATCCCAATGAAGTCTTTATGTCGTTAACCTGGTTTAGAAGAATAAACCAAAGTTTAAAGGAGAATCGACTCTAGATTAGCACAACTAGTATCACACAGAATGTGTGGGGATTAGGTTTCCCAGTTTCTAGAGTTCTCCCTTATATACACTTTCAAATCAAGGTTTGCAATCAATGTTAGCTTAGTAACAAAGCATTCAATATTCACCGTTAGATGAAAACCTGATTAGATTGAAGCTAATATTTCTCAACCGTTAGATTGAAAACTTAGCTTGTCACACACATATGAAATGTCCAATTTTGGGTTTATGAACCGTACCCAAACATTAACATTTATTGGTTTAACAAGTCAACCAAATGGTTAGCCATATGATTACTCTCATATCAACCTTTTTCTTCTTCACCATAACTAGTTCAAATGACTCAAATGAACTAGTTAGAGAGTTGTTCAATTGCAAGGAAATCCTATGTAACTACACAAGACACAATTGAAACAAACTCGGTTTGATTCACTCGAATCGGTTCATGAACTTTATAGCCACGTTTTGCAAAAGCATTCCTTAGTTTATTTAAACACTAGTGCAAGAACAACCGACTTTAGATATAACCTGATCAAGTTTGCGGAATGGGTTCGCGGACTTAAGCTCATCGAAGGAGTACACAAACTCCAGCAGAAAATCTAGAGCCGAGAAGTTCCGCAAGTTCGCGGACTGAGTTCGCGGACTTGGCTCACGCCACTTCCAACTTCACTTGATCAACAAAGTTAGCAAACTTTGGTTCAAGGAATAGGACTTATGCATATATGTGTTTCCACAAAAATACTTATATCCACCAATGGTTATGTAATCTAAACTCTCATTTCAATCATTGAAACATTCTCAGAGAACGTTATGTAGCCGTTATTCACACACCATTTTTCGTCAGAGCAATTTTCAAAGTGATTGAAACGTAACATGACTTTCGTCACTTGGTAAAGATGAATTCGGCTAAAGCGAAAGCTTACCAACACACATTTCGAGAAATAGATAGGCGCGATAAACTTGGCTCGAAATAGCAAATGTATATAATGAAAGTCTATATATCAAAACGACTTTTGTCTCAAGAGTATGAGATAGAGTAAATAGACTTTTGAGTGATAGATAAGTTCAAGTCTCCACATACCTTTTAGTCGATGAAGATCCACCAGTTCCTTGAGTAGTCCTTCGTCTTGTATGATGATTGCCATGGAGTCTTGAGATCAACTAAACTTTCTATCCTAATCCAAGACCTTAGCTCTAATAGGCTAGTAATCAAGACTTATAGTTTTGATCATTAATATTGACAAACATGCTTGAGATAGCAACGCATGCGAGTTCGACCGAGCAATGCTCTAACAGTTCTAAACTCTATTTGAATCATTAAAACTTTCTTAGAGGATGACAATAGTTGTTTTCACGAATTATTAGCATCAAAGCAATTTTCAAGTTTTTGAAATAATCATAACGAAACATTCCAAGTCTACACCAAATGATTGTATCACACAAACCATGTAAGATGTTACTCGGCGATTTTCACATGATTGTCTTTTGACTTTCGTCAAGAATATAAGATGAACTTGGTTGAAGCGAAAGCTTACCAACACATATTTCTAGAAATATGTAAGCGAATTAAATCCAGCTCGAAAATCTCAAATATGCATAATCAAATACTATATAGTAATACGACTTTTGTCTCAATATAGGAGATAGAGTAGAAATAGACTTTCCAAGTGATAGATGAGTTTTAGTCTCCACATACCTTTTGTTGATGAAGTTCCACAAGCTCTCCTTAGTAGTTCTTCGTATTCAATTGATGAACACCGTGAAGTCTAATGCTCAACTACACAATCTATCCTAGTCCGAGACATCACTATAAGTAGACTAGAAATCAAGACTTATAGTTCTAATCACTAACATTGACAAACAAGCTTGAGATAGCAACGCTTGCGAGTTTGACCGAGCAGTGCTCTAACAATAATGACATCATAGACTTAATCTTTGTAATCAAAAGTTCATCTTATTTTCCATCAATATTTGCATAATGACATAATAGGCTTAACTTTTGACATATATGGGACAATCATAGTTCACGGACGCAAACACACATATCCCATAATAATTTTTTTGCAATATATAAAACCAATAAAGATTAATGCTGCAAAATCATCTTCCAAATAAACTTTAGATTTTAAATAAATTAATCTAAAAACATTGCAAGATGAAAATCGTTGGCAATAGCAATGTGTAATCACACTATAGGCTATTTCAAACCCTAGTTATCCTTTTTAAAACATAAGAATAAAATTCTCATTAAGAAGTTTCCTAGACATTAAGACCTCTGAAAAATTCTTTATCGTCCCCGAACTCCTTGTCGTCAACAGCCATTGGAACATAAGGTTCATGAAGAAAGGAGTCAATTCCAACAAGCCTTCTTGAATGATGTCGAACCAGGGCCTTATGAATCTCGAGAGTCCTTAAAACAATAGCCTTTATTTGCTGAATCTCCTTCCTAGTTTCCTTCAATTCTTCAAGAACACCAGAAAACTTCTGAAGATTAGAGGGGATAACCCTTGGTTTCTTCATATTCTTCCTTTTTCTCTTTAAAGTTGTAGAGGAATGAGACTTATCTTTTTCCTTCATGATTGATGGCTTAACAATCATATTAACATCTTTTCTATCAGAAGACATGATGCTTGGAGTCTCCATAAAAGTATGGAATTGTGAAAGAAATACACAAATAAAGCTCAACAAGCAATCTTGTGATAAAGAGAGTTTTCTAATGAAGGAAAAAGGAATGTTGGGTTATGAAACCTATATACAGAGTAGGATTCACGCACGACCAATTCATAACCCTAAAGAAGGTAGAATTGTCGATTTTAGCTGCTTTTTTAATGAAAAAGGAAATTATTTTCAATACCAATTTATGATATGAAAAGATCAACAGAGTTCCAAAAACAAAAGCAACAAAAAAGAAAAAACTTTCTTTTCCTAAAGCCTGAACTGTGCAAAACTCTTGTCTCTTTGAAGTCAGGCACGTGAGACTTTTCAACACAATTAAGCTGTGTAGGGGTGAACAATAATCTGTCCACCATACACTTCTTATACGGAATTCTTAACACCATTTTCACAGAATGTTTAGACCTTGTTCTTTTCCGGAGAGGTCTAATTAGTTCTTTAGAAATTAACTTTTTCGAAGAGGAATTGAGTTTTTTACTTACCTCAGGTGAATTAGACTTCTGAATAAGTTTGAGCTTGTTTGCTAATCGATTTGCTCTCCGTTGAAGTTTATTGACATATCTTGTTTTATGTTTGTACTTGTAACACATAGAGAGTTCATGACCCGTAAAAGTACAATAAGAACATGTCAATATGGAGGACGGTTCAGGCACCATAGCTGAGCATGCTGCTAAACAAAAAACGTACCTGAAACATGTGAAATAGAATTTTCAATAGACAGGTAAAAGTCCATTTTATCCTCCATAGCGGTTGACGAAGTTTCTCCAAGAAGAATATCAAGATTGATGTATGTATTGATACAATTATCAAAATCAATATTTTCACCAAGGAGTGCAACACTTGGCTTTTCATCTTCATCTGAATCATAGTGATCAGACATCTCATCAAGAGTTTCAGCAAGACCTTTGTTCCTAGTGTATTTCCTACGATTTGGACACTCATTAGCAAAATGACCAAAACCTTTACACTTGAAGCACTGTGGCATCTCCTCATCATCGGTGTCGACGGTGTCTCTGTTTTTAGGAGGGGAAGGGTCGTGAGGTTTGACTGATGAACTGGGTTTATCTCTGATGAACCGTTTACTTCTCTTCAACATAAGATCTCTAAACTGTCTAGTGATCAGTGAAACTGAGTTGTTAAGATCTTCGTCTGATGAATCAGTATCAATAGGATCAACTTCAGAATTTCCAAAACCTTTTCTTTTATCAAGTAATTTAGTGTTCTTTTGTGCTTTGAAAGCAATATCCCTTCCAGATTTGGATATATGCTCGTGATCAAAGATCTTTAACTTCCCAACCAGAGTATTTCTGGAAAGAGTATTAAGGTTATTTCCTTCAACGATGGCGTGTTTCTTATAATCGTATCTAGCTGGAAGCGATCTGAGAATCTTCATCACAATTTCCTTTTCAGGAATAGTCTTACCCAATGCAAAAGATGCATTAACATTTTCAGACACTTTGTGATTAAACTCATCAAACGAATCTTCATCAGCCATACGAAGGTTTTCCCAATCAGAATTTAGGTTTTGAAGCCTAGCTTCCTTCTCAGAGGAATTTCCTTCGAATACAGTTTCTAAGATATCCCAAGCATTTTTAGACTTAGTGCACGTAGTCACATGGTGCTAAAAATATGGGGTAACAACATGTATGATAGCATTTAAGCCGTCAGAGTTTTGCTTCGCAACAAGGATTTCGTCAGGCTCATATCTAACAATATCCTTTGGAACAGTTACATCGCCTTTTGTAACAACCGGAGGATCATAGCCATTAACTACGCGAACCCATGTTTGAAAATCACGCGCTTGAAGAAAGGCACGCATAAAAATTTTCCACCATGAGTAATTTGAGCCATCGAAGATTGGTGGTACTTTTATAGAGATAACACTTTTGTCCATAAAGTCGGATTTCGACAAACACAGACATATGAGGTCTTGAACGTGTTTGCCTGCTTTGATACCAATTGAAAAAACAGGGTTCTAACAACCACACCCAATGTTTCGTTTAGGCAATTTGTATAGACTAACTCCAATATACTTCCAAGAGAATCAACGAGACAGTCAGACTCAATCAAGGAAAATACATCCAAGAGTTATATCTCAATTTGTCAAATCAATTAATAATTGAACAGATAGAAATCTGTGAGCCGGATTAATATGAGAAATAACTTGGATGGTACCAAAGACCAATATCCAAGCGCCAATCAATTTCAATCAACAACCAAAGGTTGTATTCACCAATTGATTGAACTACAAACAACCTGTGATATTTCAATCATATAAAAAATATAATGCGGAAAAGAAATAACACAAACACCAGAAATTTTGTTAACGAGGAAACCGCAAATACAGAAAAACCCCGGGACCTAGTCCAGATTTGAACACCACACTGTATTAAGCCGTTAAAGACACTAGCCTAATCCAAGTTAACTTCGGACTGGAATGTTGTTGAGCCCTAACCAATCATACACTGATCAAGGTACAATTGCGTTCCTTACGCTTCTGAATCCCAGCAGGACTCTGCGCACTTGATTCCCTTAGCTAATCTCACCCACAACTAAGAGTTGCTACGACCCAAAGTCGAAGACTTGATAAACCAATATGTCTCACACAAAAAAGTCTATTGAATAGATAAATCTGTCTCCCACAGATATACCTACGAGTTTTGTTCCGTCTTTTGATAAATCAAGGTGAACAAGAACCAATTGGTATACCGGACTAATATTCCCGAAGAACGGCCTAGAAATACTAATCACCTCACAATAATCTTAATCATATGGTAGCGAAACAAGATACTGTGGAATCACAAATGATGAGACGAAGATGTTTGTGACTACTTTTTATCTTGCCTATCGGAGATTAAATCTCGAGCAAATCTTAGAGAAGATAGTACTCAATCACGATAGAAAACAACAAGATCAGAACATGCAACTACAGAGAAAACAGTTGGGTCTGGCTTCACAATCCCAACGAAATCTTCAAGTCATTAACCTACATGGTTCTAGAAAAACCTAAGGTTAAAGGAGAATCGAGTCTAGTCGCAACTAGTATCACAGAGGAGGTGTGGGGATTAGGTTTCCCATTTGCTAGTGTTCTCCCTTATATAGTCCTCGTATCAGGGTTTGCAATCAATGCTACCTTGGTAACAAAGCATTCAATATTCACCGTTAGATGAAAACCTGATTAGAGTCAAGCTAATATCTTTCAACCGTTGGATCGAACTTAGCTTGTTATACACAAACGAAACGTGACTTCATTTAGGTATGAGTAACCGTACCCAAACATGTGCATATAGTTGGCTCAACAATAGTTAAACTAAGTTAACCATATGAACACTTTCATATCAACCTTGTTCATCTCAATCACAACTAGTTCAAATGACTCAAATGAAACTAGTTCTAGAGTTTTTCGATTGTTTATATTCTCATAGAAGTATACAAGACACAATTGAAGCAAAATCGATTTTGATTCACTCGAATCTTCATGAACATTATATCCACGGTTTGCAAAATATTGCTTCCTTATTATATAAATGTATTAGTTCATGAACAAACATTTTAGAACATAACCCACTCAAGTATGCAAACGGGTACGCATACTTAAGTAGCCGGACTTGGACTGTGTTCGCCAGTATGCAAATGGGTACGCATACTGTCGTACACTTCCAAGTTTCAGTTGAATCTAGTACGCGTACTGGTACGCATACTATAGTGCCCAGACTTCAACTGATTTCGCCAGTCCGCGTACTGGTACGCATACTTTAGCTCCCGGACTTTACCTGACCTTGCCAGTACGCATACGGGTATGCATACTACATTCCGGTCTTGGATCACCACATATGCAAGTACGCATACTGTGCACATAATCAATTATGGTTAAGTGTTCTAAACTCTCATTTCAATCATTGAAACATTCTTAGAAAGACGACAATAGATATCTCACACAAACTATTAGCTTCAAAGCGATTTTTAAGTTATCAAATGATCAATACGAAACATTCCGAGTCTACATTAAATGACTATCTCACACAAATCACGTAAGATGTTACCGGGTGATTTTCACATGATCATCTTTTGACTTTCGTCAAGAATATAAGATGAACTTGGTTAAACTCAGCTCGAAATATCAAATGGGTATAATCAGAGTCTACATAGTTATAAGACTTTTGTCTTAAATAGGAGATAGAGTAGATAGACTTTTGAGTGATAGATGAGTTCAAGTCTCCACATACCTTTTGTTGATGAAGTTCTACAAGCTCTCCTTAGTAGTTCTTCATCTTCAATCGATGAACGCCGTGAATTCTAAATCTCAACTACACTTTTTATCCTAATCCGAGACTTAACTATAAGTAGACTAGAAATCAAGACATATAGTTTTGGCAACTAAACTTGACAACAAGCTTGAGATAGCAACGCTTTCGAGTTCGACCGAGCAGTGCTCTAACATATAGTCTTCAAATCAGGGTTTGCAATCAATGCTACCTTGGTAACAAAACATTCAATATTCACCGTTAGATGAAAACCTGATTAGAGTCAAGCTAATATCTTTCAACTGTTAGATTGAACTTAGCTTGTTATACACAAATGAAATGTGACTTCATTTAGGTATGAGTAACCGTACCCAAATGTGTGCATATAGTTGGATCAACAATAGTTAACCTAAGTTAGACATATGAACACTTTCATATCAACCTTGTTCATCTCAATCACAACTAGTTCAAATGACTCAAATGAAACTAGTTCTAGAGTTGTTCGATTGTTTATATTCTCGTAGAAGTATATAAGACACAATTGAAGCAAAATCGATTTTGATTCACTCGAATCAATTCATGAACATTATAGCCACGGTTTGCAAAAGATTTCATTCCTTATTATATAAATATATTTGTTCATGAACAAACCGATTTTAGAACTTAACCCACTCAGGTATGCAAACGGGTATGCATACTTAGAGTTTCGGACTTGGTCCGGGTTCGCCAGTATGCGAACAGCTACGCATACTTTCGTACGTGCCAAAACTCAGTTGAATTCCCGGACTTGAACTTTTCAACCGATACGCATACGGGTATGTAAACTAAGTTCCCGGACTTCAACTATCAAACCAGTACGCATACTGGTATGCATACTATGGTACCCAGACTTTGAATAACTTGCAACAGTTAGCATAAAAGTACGGATAATGTGTTATATACAATCAATGGTTAATTGTTCTAAACTCCATGTTAATCATTAAAAAATTCTTGGAAGACGGCAATGTCTCACACAAACTATTAGCTTCAAAGCAATTTTCAAGTGATCAATAGATCAATACGAAACATTCTGAGTCTACATCAAATGACTGTCTCACACAAATCATGTAAGATGTTTCCAGGTGATTTTCACATGATCACCTTTTGACTTTCGTCAAGAATAAAGATGAACTTGGTTAAAGCGAAAGCTTACCAACACATATTTCGAGAAATATGTAAGTGAGTTAAACTCAACTCGAAATATCAAATGTGTATAAAATAGAGTCTATATAGCTATACGACTTTTGTCTCAATAAGAGATAGAATAGAAATAGACTTCTGGGTGATAGTTGAGTTCAAGTCTCCACATACTTTTGTTGATGAAGTTCTACAAGCTCCCCTTAATAGTTCTTCATCTTCAATCGATGAACACTGTGAAGTCTAAAGCTCAACTACACATTCTATCCTAATCCGAGACATAGCTATAAGTAGACTAGAAATTAAGACTTATAGTTTGGCAACTAAACTTGACAGACAAGCTTGAGATAGCAACGCTGCGAGTTCGACCGAGCAGTGTTCTAACAAACCGTACCTAAACGTGTATCTTGAGTTGGCTCAATAACAATTAACCGAAGTTAGCCATATGAACACTTTTGTCTTACCCGTATTCATCTATCACTTCTTGATCAAATATGATGATCAATCAATCATAAAAGATAATCAAATGAATCTAATTATGTTTCAAATAGAATTGTTCAATTATTCACTATCTCATAGAAATATACGTGAACCAATTGAAACAAAATCGGATTGATTTGTAATTGTACAAAGTACTTATACAAGAATCAATTCATGAACATTAAGCCAAGGTTTGCAAAGATTGCATTCCTTAATTCATAAATGTAATTGTTCATGAGTATGAAAAACATACTTAACTGATTTTAGAACTTAACCACTGTGTTCACTAACCAGGTACGCAAACAACAGCTCCGGACCTTGGCCTTGTCCAGCCGTTCGAATACTAGGTACGCGACCAGCATTCTCGGATCCAACTCAGGTAGAACCGTTTGCATACTAGGTACGCAAACAAGGTTCTCGGACCTTAATAGTTAAAAATGTTCGCATACTAGGTACGTAAACAAAGTTCCCGGACCTGAATCACTACAAAAAAGTTCGCATACTAGGTATGCACACCGTGTTGTATCCAGACATGGTTAATTGTTCTAAACTTCCATTTCAATCATTGAAACATCCTTAGAAGACGACAATAGTTGTCTCACACAAACTATTAGCTTCAAGTAATTTTCAAGTGATCGAGTGATCAATACGAAACTTTCCAAGTCGACATCAAATGATTGTCTCACACAAATCATGTAAGATGTTTCAAGGAAATTTCCATATGATCATCTTTTGACTTATTATTTAGTTTCCAACAAATAAATCGTTTCAAACTAAACTTGTCAAGAATAATGATGAACATAGTTAAAGCAAAAAGCTTCCAACATATATTTTGAGAAATATATAACCGAGATAACCTCAGCTCGAAATATCAAATGTGTATAATATAAAAGTATATATAGCTATACGACTTAGTCTCATTAGGAGATAGAATAGAACAGACTTATGAGTGATAGATAAGTTTTGTTCTTCACATACCTTTTGTTGATGAAGTTCCTCTAAGCTCTCCTCCGTAGATCTTCGTATTCAATCGATGAACGCCGTGAAGTCTAAAGCTCAACTACATATTCTATCATAATCTGAGACATTGCTATAAGTAGACTAGAAATCAAAACTATGGTTTTGATCAACTAAAATTGACAAACAAGCTTGAGATAGCAACGCTTGCGAGTTCGACCGAGCAATGCTCTAACAAGTATTGTTAGAATTAAGGACAATAATGGTAGTTGGCTTGACAGTTCAGTTGATATTGAGCAACATATAGTGAATCATTTTTGTAATTTGTTTTCATATAGTAGTAATGAATGTGATAATGATGTTATTAAATGTTTGTTCCCTTGTGTTATCTCGATGTCTGATAATGATAACTTAATGTCACTGTTGGCATAAGAGAAATTAGAAAAGCTATGAAACACCTTGGATGTCTAACAATGATAACTTAATATAATAATGGTTCAACTACTTATTCAAGTAGTCTCATACGACTTTGTCAACTCAACAATAGTAGCATATTGGTTCTGCTTGTTGAATTTTAAGAGACATCAAACATGTCATATGGGGTGGGGTGGGGGGGGTTCTTTAGGGTTTAGGTCTTGCGATCTACGACAAATACAATGTGCCAACTCACAGTCATAATAGGAAGAGACTAAGTTGTGATCAATGTTGAGAGAAAGAAAGGATAAGTGAATATGTAGCAATCTTTCCCAGCAATACTGAAAGGATTATATCACGTTTTTTATTTTACATATTCTCGTTTTTACTATTTTTAACACGTTTTCCACCTTTAACTGGGTAACAGTGTGCTTCTGCTACTATAAATAGGCAACTCTACCTATTCACAAATCATCTTGAAAATACCAAATTATATCAGAGATTTCGAATCTTCTCTCAGTTCTACACAGAGAATCCTTAGTCTAATCTAATTATTAATCTTAGTTCAGTTAACCTAATCATTAATACTAATTAATCGAGTGTATTTTAGGCATTAACAAAATTAACAGGATAAAAAAAATTGGAAATTACTAGATGGTCTATTTGATAATCTGATTTTATCTTCTTGTGAGCCCAAAACCAAAATTTTGGATCCGGACTTCAAAAAATGGAAGAATACTTCGGGAACAATCCCATGGCATGAGAGTTGAGACTCATGGGGAAATGATCCATATATACACACAAGTACTGTTCTCGGGTTCGTAATGATGCACGAATTGATCCCAACCAATCTAAAACATCTTTTGCTGCTCCCAGCTAATACGCATTTGTATTGGAGTTTCGTACATTTATTCAAAAGGAGAAGAAAATAAAAAATCAGCAAAACTTAAGGTCGTGTTTGGCCGCTTGGATATCCTTATCCTAGGATGGGTTATCTAGATAAAACAGTTATATCGTGTTTGTCTTCCCTCAATTCCCAACTTGCGATAAGAATAAGAAAACCCACCGTGATTTTCGTATGCTAAAAAGGTGTGATTAAGGTATTCTCTCAGATACCTGTTTTTCCAATTTCCTCGCCAAGGATAGAACTCCACAATCCCATTACCATTCCCACGAACCCATGATACCTGTATCACCATTACTAAACCCACGATAGGGTTTTTCATACCTTTGTGAATTTTCCAATTTCTTATATATACTGATGCAAAGCTATTGTTTCCACATAAAATTGGCACAAGCTTATTGTTTCCAATTTCTTAACAAATTCATCCCAGTAATTTCTACGATTCAGTTTGTTACAAATCTGATTTGGTTTTTCTTACAGAGCGCTTTCATATCAAATCTGCAACATATCAATTGCAAGTTACTGGTATCATCTTCATCCTCTTTTTTTCTTCTCATTACTACATATGTTTTCTTTTGTTTTTATAAATTGCATGTTGGTGGTATCATCGTAATCAGATTAATGATTTAGGTTGTCTGTTGATAGTGGTTGGTATGACTTAAATTTGGGAAAGGAATTTTTTAAATTTGATTAAATTAGTAGGTAATTTTTTACATCTGATTCAATTTCTATGATTCAATTCATCCTAGTAATTTCTATGATTCAATTTCTTATCATGCAAATCTGATTTGCAAGTTGCTATAAAATCTGATTCAATTTGTTTTTTTTACAGAGGGTTTTCATATCATATCTGCTAGGAATCAATTGCAAGTTACTGGTACCATATTCATCCTCTTTCTTTTTCTTATCATCTTTGTTGATGCATGAATATTTATCCATCTTCTTATTATTGTGTATGTTGTCTTTTGTTTTTTCCAATTGCATGTTGCTGATATCATCTTCATAGATTAATGATTTGGTTTTTCTGTTGATAGTGGTTTTTCTTCTCATTGCTACATATATTTTCTTTTGTTTTTATCAATTGCATGCTGCTGGTATCATCGAAATTATAATGATTTAGGTTGTTTGTTTATAGTAGGTTGGTATTACTTAAATTTAGGAAAGATTTTTTAGTAGATTTGATTGAATCAGTAGGTAATTCATTTTGTTTATGACAAGCTTTGTTTGAGTAATTACTAGCTTCCCAAGTTCACAGGGTTAAGCTTTGTTGTGTGGCCAAGTTTCCTGAAAAGTTTGTTTAGCAATAGCTTACATATTCAGTTGATTATAGAATATGGAGAGTGATCAATCATCCAACCCCCAAACTGGAAGGATAACTTGGACTCCTCCCATGGATAGACTGTTCATAGGTCTAATGGAAGACCAAGTGCAGAAAGGACAACTACTCGATGGTCAATTCAGCAAATATGCTTGGACACACTTTGTTGATAATTTCAAGCAGCGTTTTGGTTCTTCTTTTACCAAGGATGTGTTGAAAAATCGTATGAAAACTTTGAAGAAGAAATATGTTGCTGTGAGTACTCTTAGAGGTCAAAGTGGATTTGGATGGGATTAGTCGCGAGAAATTGTGATTGCTGATGATGTTGTATGGGATGATTATATCAAGGTTTGTAATTTATGTTATTCTTTAACAATTGAATGAATTTTGATTTTCGTTTTGTATTTAGAAGATATGCTAATAGGAAAATTTTATAATTCCACTTGCAGAAGCATCCTGATGTCAAATGCTGGAGGACAAAGACCCTTGCTCACTTTGATGAGTTAGCTATTATATTTGGGGATAATAGGGCCAATGGAAGGTATAGCCGTTGTAGGAATGACAATACTGTGCAAGATGATGATGACCATGATAATGAAAATTTAGATAACACGCAATCTCCGGATACCCCTCAAGAACAGAATGAGAATGGATATAAATATAAGGATGAGGACTTGCGTACATCTGACACTCAAAAAAGGGCTCGAGCTTCAATAGGTCTGAATTCACGTCCTTTTAGAAAGACCAAAAAGAGTACAGGAGAAGGAATGGTAGATGCAATTCAGGTAATGGCAGCGGCTGTGAACAATGTTGCGACTAAGAAAGAAGAAAACAAAATTTCATCATCTTTAGAGGCAAGTTTAGTGTCCGCACTCGAGGATGTACCAAATTTGGATGATGATACTTTTGTGCAGGCGCTAGATTTATTGGAAGATGAAAAGAAAACTAAGATTTTCATTGCATTGACTGGGAACAGGAAACGACAGTGGTTGTTATCGAAGCTCAATATTCCCGCATATTATCCTTCCAATTTAAGTGACTAGGTGTCTGATAGGGTGAAGTTTGGCCACATAGTATTCTCAGGGATTTCGAATTACTAGGTTATGTTTAAGTTTCTTTTCATTTAGTAGTTTGTGTCAGAGATTTAATTTGGTTAATGTTTAAGTTTAGTGTTGTTATGGTACTGTAATAGTAGTTTTCCTTTCATTTTTCATGAACTATGTTCCTGCTCTATGAATTAAATTGAAATGTTTTTATTTTTAAAGTTTCCATGTTGATTTTTAATTTTCTGTGTGTTTTCTATTGATATAATGATTTTTAATCTTCTATATTCTTTCTGTTGGTAGGTACATATAAGATATCGTAATATGGCGAGTTCTGACGATGAAGAAGATTTGGTAGTAGTTGTAACAGCAACCACAACAACACTAATTGCTGTTTCTTACCAATATTTTGTGGAGAAAACAATATGCCATGATTCAATTCTTAGTGGTGCAGCTCATGTAGATGAAGTCTTAAATGGTCATGATGCACGATGTCAGGATAGTTTTCGTATGGAAAAACATGTTTTCTTAAGATTATGTGATATGTTGAAAGAAAAGGAGTTACTTCATTATAGTAATGGAGTTCGTCTTGAAGAAAAAGTAGCAATTTTTATGCTTGCTGTTGGACATAATGAACGTAACAGAATACTTCAAGAGAGTTTTCAGCATTCAGGTGAGACAATTAGTAGACATTTTAATGCAGTCTTGGATGCTATTGTTGCATTGGCAGATGATTTTCTTGTACCAGCAGGGCCTGATACCCCCACTGAAATCTTAGAAAACCCAAGATTTTATCCATACTTCAAGGTATTGCATATCTTCAACCAAGCTTTATCACATAAACTCAATTAGTTTTTGTTGTATATATAAATATGTTTGTATCCACAGCCAACTACTTTTTACTCGTATTCTTTTCATTATAGGATTGTATAGGAGCCATTGATGGAACACAAATACCAGCAATGGTTGGTCTCGACGAACAAGTCCCTTTTTGGTGCAGAAAAGGGTTCATTTCGCAAAATGTTTTAGTAGCTTGTTCCTTTGACTTACAGTTTCAGTATGTTCTAGCTGGTTGGGAAGGCTCGGCTGTTGATTCACGCATACTAGATTCAGCTCTAACAAGATGCGATAGATTAATTGTGCCCGAAGGTATAACGTGCTATCATATATTTTCATCATTTGTTCAATTCATCATTTACTATGAAAGAAACCCTCCAGTTGAATTATGTGTTTGAAATTCCTAGAGCATGACATTTAATCTCATCTGTGAACTATTTGTCTGTTTTTTTTAATGATTATTCCTAGAGCATGATATTTAATCTCATATGTGAGCATGACATTTTAATGATTATTGGGAACTATTTGTCTGTTTTTTTACACTTCCCATGTCTCAGTTCAGTGGTCTTCCGAGACCCACTTAATCTCATCTGTGAATCCATTTCATTGATACTCACGGGTGGCTCTCAGAAAAGAGCTAATAACTCATGGGTGGCTCTCAGTTCAGTGGTCTTCCAAATGGTAAACGAGTAAAATACGGGCAGTAACAAGGGTTTTGGTTTTGGTAGTTACTGTTGGTTTTAGCACTGCATTGCAATAGCTGCCATTCCTATTCCTACTTTTGCAGGGAAAATTGTACAATGTTTGTACTTCATTTTAGAATGGGGAAGAAGATCCTATATGCAGTAGAGTCTATAATCACATTTGTGTTATATCCACGGAGAGCTTGATTGATAACTTAGCCTTTTTTTGTTTGTACAGGTAAATTTTATCTCGCTGATGCAGGATTCGCCAATATGCCGCAGTTTATTACTCCATATCGTGGTGTCCGTTATCACTTGAAGGAATTTGGTGGAAATCGTCCAAAATGTGCAAAGGAATTATTCAATCTCCGACATGCATCGTTACGGAATGCAATTGAACGTACTATCGGTATACTTAAAAGACGCTTCACTATTTTGCAACTGCAGCCTCAATATCCATTCGAATCACAAGTGAAAATTGTACTTGCATGTTGCATCCTTCATAACCACATCCGCAGAGAGTGCATTAATGACTTGATTTTCGATGATGAGAACTTACAAAACCTACTAGAAACCGATCCAAGAATGCAACAAGACAGTGAATGCCCTACACTTGGGAGAAATAGACAACGAGAAGTAGCTTCAGAACTTCGAACTTCAATCGCAGATGCAATGTGGAATGATTATCAGTGTCGCCGCCACGGCTAATGTTTGCATACTGTTGAGTTAGACTTCGATACTGTTAATTGCATATTGTTGTTTAAATTGGATGAGTTAGACTTGGATACTGTTATTTGCATATTGTTGTTTAAATTGGATGAGTTAGACTTGGATATGTTATTTGCATGTTGTTTAAATTCAAGAGCGAAACAAACATGATTCAAGTTATACTTATGATTTCTGTTGGGTGATTGAGATTTCAACCAAACAACTTCTATGTTAATCTGGGATAAGATAAAATTTGAGACAAACATAATTCAAGTTAACCAATTCCTAGTTAGATAACTGATATCTCTACTTAGGATATGTTGTTGGGTTTCCAAGCTGCCAAACAGACCCTAAATAAAATAATAAATTTTAAGACCAACGTCTAAATCTCCAACGGACATATTTTATACTTTTCTGACAGACCAAATAGCCCCCAACTATCACCTCTCATTTAAACCAAGATTGAGGATAATCTAGTCATTCAGAACTATTTCAAACACTATGTTAATGAGTTCCCCCTTTAGAGAATTCTAACGGTTTATTTCCAAAAGAAAAAATCAAACACAAAAAACGTCTCTCTCTTTTCCCTCTTCTCCTCATTTCAAATCTCTCTCCCTCTATCTGCTTCTGTCTCAATAAACTTTAGATCTGAGAAAATCATGGCACCATTGTTAGAGATCTTTGAAAACAAACTACCAGGAGGAATTTTAACACAATCGATCCGTAAATTACTACCTAGATCTTCTTCGGCAAATATGTCACTGAAGATGAAATCAATCAAATCGATTGATACTGAAAACACTCCTCCGTTAGATCCAAATGTTCAGTTAGATAATGATTACATTTCTTCTCCAGTTACAAAAAAATCACCACTGAAATCAGTTAGTTTTCAGAGAGACGTCTTAGTTTTAGATCAACAAGTTGATAAATCAGCTACTCTTCCTCCTGATCCATCAGTGAAGGTAAAATAATTGTTCAAATTTATATATTATTTTTTCATTTTGGCTTGTTTTCACTCAAATTTTTGGTCGTTTCGATTCCGATTTTTTTTCTCTTTGTTATGATAGATTATTGCAAGAATCAGACCTGTCAGCTGGCGCGAGAGAGATCTTCCGACTGTTCGTAAAGTTAGCCCTACTTCAATTTCTGTTGAAGATCGCGTGTTTAATTTTGATTCAGTTGTTGATTCAACTTCTACACAGGTATGCCCTAATTTTGAGAGGAACTTACCAGCCACATTTGCTTGATTTGCATATGCGCTTGCATTTAATTCCGTGGTTTCTGTGATTTTTCCCTGATTTCTTAATTTCCTTCATCTAGGAATTATGGATTTTATTTTCTGTAAAAATACATTTGGCTTGGTTGATAAATTAGGGCAAACATAACTTGATTTCGGCTGATTTGTATGTCTCAGGAAGACATCTTCCAATTGGTGGGGGTTCCAGTAGTAAAGGATTCCTTGGCTGGTTATAACACTACAGTATTATCCTATGGACAGGTATTAGAAAGTTGCGATTTATTATCTTTACTTTCTCCAATGGATTGGATTCATGGATTTTGTTTACGGTTTGAATTTTGATATGGTATGTCTAATTATTTCTTTATATGTTGGTTACAAAGACGGGTAGTGGCAAAACTTATACAATGTGGGGTCCTCCCAGCGCTATGGTTGAAGGTCACTCACCAAGTAGCAACCAGGGCATTGTTCCTCGTATCTTCCAGATGCTATTCTCAGATATTCAAAGAGTAGGATTGCTTTTCCCTCATTTTTGTTTTAAGATTTAAATTGAATTTTGCTTATCAATGTTAGGTGTACTTATTTGTTTCTTATGTTGTTGTTAGGAACAAGAAAACTCTGGAGAGAAGCAGGTCAATTATCAGTGTCGATGTTCGTTTCTGGAAGTAAGTTTTGACTGCTTCTTATTTTTCCATCATAGTGAAGTACTAATTTAGCTGTACATATTACTCTGTGGTGTATAAGCTATTAACATTTTGT
Source organism: Papaver somniferum (assembly GCF_003573695.1). Lineage (NCBI taxonomy): Eukaryota > Viridiplantae > Streptophyta > Magnoliopsida > Ranunculales > Papaveraceae > Papaver > Papaver somniferum. Next base: position 141,094,693 of record NC_039358.1, read on the forward strand.
TGTTGTTGCAGATATATAATGAGCAGATAGGTGATTTACTTGATCCCACGCAGAGAAACCTTAAGGTGGATATGTTCGGCCAATTAGTCACTCTCTTAAGCTTTCCTTTAGAAGATCTTGGTTCTCTTGTTCCTTTTCATGGAAATTCTAATTTTGTTTCTTCTTCGGTTTTCAGATAAGAGATGATGCGAAAAATGGATTCTATGTTGAAAATCTAACTGAAGAATCTGTTACTAGTTATGATGATGTAACACAAATTTTAATTAAGGTAGGAAATTTTCATGCATTGGGTATTTTCAAATGCTGTTTTCCCTTCATTTTTCTATCGGTTTGTTCATCTCGGAATCATGTTTGCAGGGGCTTTCAAATAGAAAGGTTGGTGCAACCAGTATAAACTCAAAGAGCTCTCGCTCTCATGTGGTCTTCACTTGTGTCGTTGAATCGTGGTGCAAGGTAAGGCCTTACCTTCTTGCCTAAATAAACTGTAAACACGAATGTGCTTTGTTATCTACTTCTACTAATGTGCTTTTTTATCTCTTCAGCAATTTACCCAATTTATTTAGTATCCCATTGATTTCTTATCTACTTCTACTAATATGCTTTGTTACCCCAAAGCAGGTTACCTCGTCAAAATGCATTAGTAGTTCGAAAACCAGCAGAATTAGTCTGGTTGACCTTGCTGGATCAGACAGAAATAAACTTGAGGATGCATCCATAAAGGAGGTCAGGAATGTGAGAAAATCTCTGGCACAGCTCGGGTATGATTCATCTCTTTTGTAGTGTTATCTTAAATTCGGATCAGCTCACCATTCACCTGGCTATATTAGTAAGCCTTCTCTTATTGTGTTTGCAGGCGCTTGGTTAACACTCTTGCTGAAAGTCCCCAGCCTGGAAACCCTAGTGATGTCCCGTATAGAAGTTCATGTTTAACACATTTACTTCGGGAATCATTTGGGGGAAATGCAAAACTCTCAGTCCTCTGCACTGTTTCTCCTCATGACAGGTAAATGAAAGTTTAACTACTCCAGAGGCTTGAATCAGTTTTCTTGTTTAATTGGAAGTGATACGATTCTAGTGTTCTTTTTGCTTAAAGCTGTGGCTGATTTTTCCTCTTCAATGCAGATGTAAAGGTGAAACTTTGAGCACGCTAAGGTTTGGTCAGCGTGCAAAATCCATTCAAAATGAGCCACAAATAAATGAGATTTCGGAGGATGATGTTAATGGTCTCAGTGATCAGATTCGTCTATTGAAAGTATATATTGTTAACTTCCATGACTTGCATATCCAGTTTACTGTATTTCTGTTCTCTATTCTAATCTAACTAGCGGTTCCTTCTTGCTTGCTGCAGGAAGAACTTATTAGAGCAAAGTCAGTTGGGTACAACTCAATGGGAAAGAATTCCGAGTATTACGGAGGAAAAAGTGCCCGTGAAAGCTTAAATCAGCTGAGGTTAAGTCTCAATCGCTCGCTGATCCTACCCCGTATGGATAATGATTCAGACGAAGAAATTAATGTTGATGAAGAAGATGTAAAAGATCTAAGAGTCCAATTAGAGAATTTACAAACAAACCTATCCGTCGAGAAGGAAGAAAGTTTCTTTTCGTCCTTTGAAGATAGTTCAGATACAGATTTACCGAGTGATGAAAGTAAAATTGATGACACCGGTTTCGAAGAACTTGATAAGGAACCCATCGGACCTTTAAAGGAGGAGGGTAGTTCTGTAGCTCCCCAAGACAATTTAACTAATCTCACCAGAGCTAGTCTTTCTGTCATCCCGCTGCGACAGGTTTCAGTCCTTCAAGAACCAACCTTCTCAGAATCACCGAAATTCGAAAATACCCAGAAGAGAAGTATATCAGCCTCATTAAATAATTTGGCGAGTCAAAATCTAGTTTCTGAGAGTTGCAATCTCAAACAGGAGGTTTTGCGACAGTCGGTTAAACGAAGTGATCAAATCCGTGCTTCCTTGCGTGCAAGCACTATATTCTCAGGTGCCACGGAGTCCTTGGCTGCAAGCCTCCACAGAGGTTTGCAGATTATTGACCAGCATCAAAGGAGTTCAGCTTCAAGCAAATCCTCAGTTGCTTTGTCCTTTGATCATTTAGCATTGAAACCATGCCAAGAAAATGAAAAATCTATTGCTGGTCTCCAAACATTACCAGAAGACGGATCAAGTGGATCTTTCATTTGTGCAGCTTGCAAACAGCCAGGAGTTCATGAGTCTGAACAGGTGGAGGACAGCTTTAACAAATGGATAGTACCGGGTGGTGGAGCAGTAACTGTGGACCAGGCATCTAAAGTAAGGATAATTTTGACGTCCACTAAACAAAATGAAGAGTTTATCATTTCTTCGGATTTGCTAACAACATTCTTAATGTTGTATTCAGGACACACAAATAGCTTTGGCTGAAGCACTCAAGAGAGAGGAGGAGCTCAAAACTGTGTGTGCAGAACAAGTTGCAAAAATTGAGCAGCTCGATCTCCTGGTAATAGAATTTCTAATTATGATTGTATCTTATAATGTGTCACCGTTTAGTTTCTATTTTAGACCCGCCTGCATTTTCTCATTGTTGACATAATGAATCTGTGTAGGTCAAGAAATATGAAGAGCAAGGACAGAATTCAGTAACAAGTCAGGACTATTCTGAGAACCTTCTGGAGATGGCGGATCATGAGAGCAAGAAAATGTCTTTTGATACAAGTGAGAGAGAAGAACTTCTCAAGGAAATTGAAAGTTTGAAAAACAGGTTGCAGTCTTACAATGATGTTCCTTCAGACTTGTCACAGTCAATTTTGTCGATAAGAAGTAATGATGAATCTCATTTTCAAGAAAAGATTGACGAGGTAATAGAAAAGGAAAGGCAAAAGTGGACAAAGATGGAAAGTGAGTGGATTTGTTTAACTGATGAATTGAGAATTTCTATCGAATTACAACGCCAGCATTCAGAGAAAGTGGAAGCGGAGTTGACATTAGAGAAAAAAGTCACGGAAGAATTGGATGAGACATTAGATAGGGCTGTTCTTGGGCATGCTAGAATGGTTGAACACTATGTTGAGCTGCAAGAGAAGCATAATGAATTACTTGGAAGAAACCGAAGGATCATGGAAGGGATTGCAGAGGTGAAAAAGGCTGCTGCAAAGGCAGGAGGAAAAGGGAAGAGTAATTCACGTTTCCTCAAGTCCCTTGCCACAGAGCTTTCAGCCTTAAGAGTAGAGAGAGAAAAGGAAAGGGAACATTTGAGAAAGGAGAACAACCGTTTAAAGATTCAGCTAAGAGATACAGCGGAAGCTGTTCATGCTGCTGGGGAGCTTCTTGTTCGTTTGAGAGAAGCAGAAGAAGCTGTTTCAGTTGCAGAGGTAGGATTATACACTTTCAAAGAAGAACTAGTTTTTGAAACCCTCATCTTAGTATTATTTATCTAGAATATTAATCTTAGTGTTGCTTTATATCCTCTTATATTAATATCATTTATCTGATTTTTATGTGTTGCCAGGGAAACTATATGAATGCTAAAAAAGATAATGAGAAAATAAGGAAGCAATTGGAGAAGCAGAAGAGAAAACACGCAATGGAGATGGTAACCATGAAACAATATCTGGCAGAGAGCCGATTACCAGAATCTGCATTGCAGCCAATGTACTGGAAGGAAGAGGAAGATAGGGCCACAAACAGCATTAGCAACTCGAACGCCGCTGTAACCGAGGATGACCAGTCATGGAGAACTGCATTTCAACCTGCATATCAAGAACGTTACTAAGACTACGACTTAAACTGGGAATTGGTTGTTGTCAGGAAGATATAATATGTACAATGGTCGGGATATGTCAGACCCTACTTGGGTCAACAGCAATTGTAGTACATAATTCAGATGGTTTTGGTTTGTGAGTATCTCCTAACTGAGGGTGGGATAGTTGTTCTATATGTTTACTTCTAATGAGATTCACTTTAATTCTAAGTCGGATTGAATGTTATGTTCTTCGATTTCATTATTTTCCTCTCAGGATTCTTTACTCTCGGATGAGATAAAAATCCACACCAACGAAAATGGCCTAGTTCTAATGCATCATGACCCATAAACCGTTGGCTATTCCGCAACTTTCTATACCTCATAAGCATTTTATATCTCTTGGCAGTTTGTCGTTACCTAATGTTTTTCTTCAGAACTATCATTAGAATGCTTAGAAAACTCAGTTATATTAAGGCCAAGTTTATATTGACTATAAACTACGACTTGGTTTCCCGGCCCTTGGGCACATTGTTACTGCACCACAACTCCATTACCTTCAAGTTTTTTTCGGCGCACTAGATGCAATGTGTAGAGACTAGGGAGTTTGACAATTGGCAAGATATGAAAATTTATGATGCGTCTAATGACTGATTTTCCCCGGGCCGAACTGATATGGAGTTGGATTGCTTTCAATTCCCGCGTGACCCATCAATCTGTAGTTATGTACAACAAATTAAAAAATGGAGTAAAGATTTTGGATATGAGAACGCCAGATTTGACTTAAAATGATCAATTAGGAGTACGAAAATCGATTATCATGCCGCTAAAAGTGAAATTAGTACTCATTAAGATAGAAAAGAGTAGGCGGAGAAGGTAATAACTTTCTATTAAATTAATCATTCTTGTTATGCGGCGATTGATCCTTGTAAAAACACCCTTAATTTGTTTAATCGATTTATTTTTCCTTCTGTGATCCTAAGTTTTGGATTTATCAGACAAAAAATCTAAAATCTTGGATTAAAATGCAGATTAATTAAAGTAATGACATAGGCAAAATAGAGTTAAAGGCTGAACTTTGTAGTTGTAGAAGATTTCGTTTTGTTTGAAATTGGAAAGGAACTATACAAGAGAAACTGCATCGATCTTTCCTGAAGGGTGTTCTTCTATATACCCCCAAAAATACTAACTATACCCCTTTATCTATATACCCCCAACATTTATCTACCTACCTAGGGGTGTAAATAATACCCGGAAATACTCGGCCTGCCTGTATCCTCCCGAGCCCGCCTGTACCCGAAGTAGCCCAAAGCCTGTTATGGCCCGTCATGGACCACCCGCCCTGGCCTGGATTAATTTATTGGGCGGTCTCGGGCTTTGCGATTAATTATGATGCCCGGCCTGATACCCAGCCTGGTGCCCGGCCTGAAAGCCTTCTATGTGCCATTAATCATTTAATATCCTCTTAAAAGACTTAAAAGTTACAATTTTATAATTTTCAATTTTGTGTCAAGAAAAATAAAATATATAATTGTTTTTTTACTTATAATTAACCTTTTCAAAATATTAATGGTAATATATTTTCTTATTAGAAAGTTTATTGTACTCTAATTAATTATTTATTATAGGCTAAAATTAAATATTTGTCAATGTAATTTAAATATAAAATAATACTATCACTTATGATATGCGATGTTGGAAAGGAAAGGATATTGTATTTAATACCGTTCATCTGAAAATTTAAACTTAAAAAAAAAAAAATCAAAATAGTGGCCTGTCCGGCCCGATCTGGCCTGCCCGTATAAAAAGCGGGCTTTGGACGGTCTTTGGGTAGCAAATTATCTACTTGTGCCCGGCCTGTCCGGCCTAAATTTGTTTACGGGCTCACAAATATTAAGCCTGGCCTGCCCGGCCTGTCTTAGTTTTTGGGTCGGGCGGTCCGGCCTGCCCGAATTTACACCCCTATACCTACCCCATCAAATTCAAAAAATAATTATATTCCCGAATAACAAATCAGAAATAAAAACACAAACCCATCTTTATTACAGAGTTTTTGTTCTTTTTCCTTCTCTTTGTAAAAGTCTCGAAGTTTAAATTTTCTTTTCGAATTTGTTCACTTCCTCTACACAAAACAATGGAATGTCTGAAGCTAACGTTAGCTCGCAAAAAATCCTAATCTTGGTTTTTTAGTTCTCTTCTTTGGGAATAAAAATTTTCGTCTGGTTAATTTCTTGTTACTATATCAATAGTGATGGATGAGGAGAATTAAAATGAATAGTTTGTAGAGGTTATCAATAAAACAATCATGATTCATGAACTCATGAACATTGATATTAATTTTATGTTATACTTTATTTAGCCTAATTTGAAAACTTATTGTTTTGTACAACATACCTTCTTCGTTTGATAAAATGCCTTAAAGATTTTCTTTGCAATCAATTGTAATTTAAGGATTCTAAAGAGATTTTGATTTGTGAGTTTTGTTTAAACATGATTTGATAAAATGCCTTACGGTTCATCTTAATATGATTCAATCCCCGGACCTTTCAAATGGGATTCTAACGATTCCATAGTTGATTTACCTAGCTAGGGTTTTCTATGTTCTTCCCTAAGATATAATATTTTTAGTATATAATCTCACAGTCAAAATAATGTTCTATATTTGGAAGAAAGATTTTGCGTATTTAGAAATATAATTTTACGTCTATATATACGGTTATATAATAAATTTTTGAAAGGGGTATCAATCTCAAAATTTTAAATAATTTCATGATTTTCATGTTAACCAAATTAAAACTACCATAACTAACTAATAAGGGTATCGTTAGTATTTTATGGGATATATAAAAGAACGCCCTTCCTAAAATAGATTAACAAACAAAAGATACGAATGACCAAAGACCAGTGTCATGCATATGTAATTGATTTGGAGTTGGTAAGTAAGAAATCAATGCAGTTTCATCAATTGATTAGGAGTTGGCGGTGGCACACAAAATATACAGTTTTTTCCATAGAAAAATTACCAGTTACAATGCATTGATTATTCCCCTAAATGCAGGAAGAAAAAGTCTGTTGAGTGCCTGAACATAATTTACCTAAATGGCTACATTTCAAGTTTGTCGTTACCAATCGCAATCAATATCGGCTTATTACGCGAGGATCTGTATTTTGATTGCCATTCAGAAAAATGCCATATTTGATAAAATGGTCACACATTTCTGCAGGAATTTAATGCAATTTACATCGCAATAATAAGTTTCCTGTACAAGAAAGTTCAAAATCAAAGTTCAATGAAAGCGAACAAAGTGAAAATACGAGTGTCGCCATCTCAAGTTAAGTATTGGACCGAGAACAATGTTCTTAAAAGACTGTTAAACGGGGTAAGAAGGTTGTTGAAGTCTTGAAGAGTCTTCATGTAGTTCCTATCAATTATATGCTCGCAAAATATGCAGTCTACGCAGATAAAATGAAGACAAGATCCCGTGATGATTTAAAGCATATATGCCTAATGTAAAGTGTACCTGTGTAGAATAAAGAGCAGAAAATTGGTCAAAAAGACCAAAACAGAAAATTCATGGGTGAAATAGACTCTTAGGTTTAGATAATGTTTATATAGCCAAAAATTAGAAAAATATTGTTCATTTAGCCAAAATGGATATTTGACTCAAAATATTTTTTATTTATTAACCTGAAGAGACAATTATGTCCCTATCTTCTACAAATGTTTACTGGGATGGAGAAGAACAAAGAAATCTATAAAAAAACAGAGTACAACAACAACAACAAAAAACAGAATTAGTTTGCTCTGTTTTGCTCTGTTTTACGAGTTAATTGCAAGCAAAACAGAGTATTCAAACAGAGCAAAAAAACAGAGCACTACAACAGAGTAAAAAACAGAGCAAAACAGAGCAAAACAACAAAATACAGAGTACGTAAAACAGAGCTTGTACAACATTCAACCACTGTAACTGCAAAATCCTTCCAGCTTCCCTGTAAGCAGTTACAAGACCACCTGCAGTTCACTGCCTTCTCTGCCAGGCCAAGTGCTATCAACAACTCCAGTCAAAATGGCTAAGCCTTTTAACACCTTTAAGAACTGCTGAAGGTATTGATCTCACAGGTTTCAATCGAGCAGCCTATCCATTTAAGAGTAATTTAGTAAACTTAAATTGCCATTATTCTCCATTAACCAATACCTTTCACCCCGTCAAAGTATACTTATGCTTCACATTTTAACTGCCATAAACCATCGTTTGATGGGGTTTTGTAGGTCACAGGGTCCACAACTTGACTAAACCTTCAAAAAAGCAGCCCATGGAAAATTCCCAAGGGATCCCTTTAGGATGATGTAGATCTTTTTCATTCAATAAAATGAAGAGGCAATGTACTGTGTCAACTATCAACACATGTTCAGTATAAACAATTACCTAGGTAAAGACGCATGTTGTCTCTGAAGTGGGGGAGTGCTTCTCTCACCGCTTTTACCATAATGCTCCTCCAAATGAGAAAACTGTCGTTTGAAACGATCAACTCTACTATGTTGGCATAAAATGAGCAAATGGTCAGTTATGATAACTACTCCTCTTGAGATAAAATATTTATTCTAAATTATCAAATTTGATAACAAACCGACTAATAGTTTTAATAACTGAAGCAAAACTAATAGATTTGATCAGAAATTGCTTAGTTTGGCAAACCTCAAATATAGGTTATGGAGTGTAAGAATATAGTGTTTCAACAAAGATCAAAATTCCAATGTACTGCAGGTGAACATGCAAAATCCTCATGATATGTACCTAAAGATGTAACGATAGAATGAGCATGTTTATCTGCAATTATACTAGAACTGGTTTACCTATAACCACAATGAGCATTAAGAAAATCAACATGCTTCTGCAAGTTATATCGAGGAAACATGCTAGAACATCTAATTATGTCGACAATTGTTCCAGCAACTGTGATATGAACCAGGATGATCACAATCATGACACGACTAATGTTCACTAATAGACAAAGTAAGAAATAATTGCACAACAAAAGTCGTCTTCAAAAAGGGTGTCTCACAAAGAAGGATAATAAACAAAGTTGATCAGAGAATCTAATCACGTGGCGTACCTTGGGTACAGGAAGCTAGTTTGATCTGCACCATTCAGGTATTCCTGAAGCATTTGGGGATGATACTCCAATATCTGTTGATTTTAAGAAAATAGTTATATTACAAAGCATCTATTAAATGAAAGATGTAAAATAATTGAGATCAAGCTGTTCAGATACCTCTCGGTAAATTAATTCTCGTACATCTTCCTTCGACAATTTCGTCCTTTCAAACTCAAACTCAAATTTTGAGATGGGTTGTGTTGATGGTTCACGGTCCACATTTGCCAAACCATGAAAATATGGATCAGCTAATGCCTGTGATTACAACCAAGAGTTAAAAAAAAGAAGCATATAAATAATTTGGATGATACGTTTTTTTCATTCAAGGAATCAACTTTGTTATACATATTGAAATATATCGGTTATAAAATCTGACTTCTTCAGCAGTTTAGTATAAGATGAAACCGTTTTCATCCTAGTTTAAAATGGGTGAAACCAAATTCAACCCAATTTAGTATAGGATGAAAACCAATTGCATGGTAGTTTAAAATGGGTGAAACCAAATTCAACCCAATTTAGTGTAGGATGAAACCCAGTTTCATCCTTGTTTACAATTAGTGATACCTAATTCAAAAATCATAGATTCATCCTACCTATAGATGAAACTGATTTCATCCTTGTTTACAATGAGAGAACCTAGTTTCATCCTTGTTTAAACTTAGATGAAAACAACTTCAGCTCAACCCAAAACAGGATGAAACCAGTTTCATCCAAGCCTAATTCAATTAATCTCAAACTAGTTTAAGCAATTCAATCCAAACCATAAACATGGATGAAAAACAATTCAATCAAATTCAAAACAGGATGATGCCCGTTTCATCCATGTTTAAGCAATAAGGAAAAATAAAAAGTCTATAATGCATTCATCGCATAGTTTTTGGGTTTAATACAGGATGATACCGGTTTCGTCTATAACAAGATGATACAAGTTTCATACTTATTTAGACATGGATGAAAATCATTTCAACCAAATTCAAATTAATGATAACATTTGCATCCAATTATTTCTGACTTGAAGCTTGTATGTAGAACAAAATCACTTCATAAAGTGTTTATGCAAAATAGCTAGATACATGCATATCTCTGAATCTACATCAAAAAATTCAGTTTTGTAATCAATCTAAACATCCAAAAAACCATCTAATTTAGCCTTAATCTTTCGCACAATCTCATAGATTGACAAAACAAACTATCAATTCATAATGAATAAATGAAGAACTTGTAATCACTTACCTCGTCAAAGACGAATCAACGAAATTTATCATCACCAGATTCAACATGGAACCATCTTATTCATCTTCATCGATCGATTGCAATTTCTTCACTTATCTAAAACAAACCCATCCATCGATCCCATCTCAAATTCATCTTCTTTGATTCTTACAGCCAAGAACTGAATAACACCACCACTAAATCAAACCAAATACCACCAGTAAACTTGAACTCTTTTCTCCTCACTGCCATCTACACAATCCATGACAGCAACTTCAAGTCAGATCCCAAATTCGACACCCACAGCATCGACCACCAATACCATTATTCTCCAATAATCAATATCACACCCTACTTCTCCACAACTTCAATTATTCATCAAATCGCAGTAGCAAACCCTATTTATTTTAAATCAATCGACATGAATAATATAATTTATCAGATTTAAATTCAAACACAGATTTATTTTCGGTGAAACGGTGTATAAAGAAGATGAAGACGATGATACTTGTTTTGTTTGGTAACGGAGATGATGGAAAACAAGAAAGATGAGGTGCAGAAGTGATGGAAAACGAGAGCTTTCTTTTGGATTTTTTAGATCTGGTTTATGTTTGAGGAGACGGAGAAGACGAGAAGAAGATATCCCTTCCAAAAGGGTATTAACGTAAACTCCTCTCCATTGGCTATTTGACCCAGGCCGAATCCTAACTGTCTATTTGGCCCAGGAAACATCTAATTTTGGCTATATAGCCCATTTCCTCAATAAAGAGAATCGCAAAAGAAAAAGGAGGAAACCGTTATCATCTGCGGCACATGTGTCTTAACTTTCAAAGCGAAAGACCACCTTGCCAGTAGGCCAACTCTCCGACTGTAGGGACTTAGTAAAACCCACAAGATGCTTAAAACCTCATGTTGCTTGGCATTGGCAATTGGCATGGCTGCTAATGGGTTTTGGAGGTGTGACAGTTACAAAGTTGTCTGGGGATGTGTACAAAATTCATATAAGCCAAAACATCTTTTAGCCAAGACATTTTGAGGGAGGATCCATGGATACTCTTAGAGGTTATTTGCGTCATTTTTTTACGTAAAATTCAAACGGCAATGAATTTGAATTTAATCTTTTGATGATACGTTCGACTTACACGACTCTTCATTATTACCAAAAATGAGCACAATTCGAGACGTATAACACCACCATCTACCCCTTTGAATATCTTTTTTTGATGGAAAAAGTGATTTTATTAACTAGCAAATACAATATAAGAGATTTAAAATTTCATCTGCATCAAATACATTAGATAAAATGCGAACCTTTTGTTGTAACTTGGAGGACATGTGCTGAGTATCTTTTATCCTTGCTTCTTTAGCCACGTGGTCCGCTGCTGAGTTGTATTTCCTTTGAACAAATTTTACCTGGGCTTGAGGCAGTTCTTGTAAAATTACCTTGATTTCCTCTAAAGTGTTTTCGGTTGACCAAGAGAAACTTGCGTTCGTCGTATTGATCGTGTCAACTAGCGATTTACAATCAGAGACTATTGTGACACTTGACAATAAGTTATCCTTTAGCCAAGTGGCCGCCTTTAACAAGGCTATTGATTCCGCATGTAGATCCGAGGACGCCTTCTCTGAACCCGCCGACACGTGCATAAAGGATTCGTGGTCTACGGAATAAAGAATAAAGGCAAAACCCATAGACAGGTCTTCTTTTGTAAATGAGGCATCTATGAATATTATCCAATCAGAGTTTAAGTTAGACCATTTATAATTGACCGACTTCACCTTTTTGAGATTAATTCCTTGTTGGAATGATTTTGATTGAATAGATTGCACGAATTTGTTTATCTGGCTGATCAGATCAATTGGGTTAGGAGTAATTTTCTCAAAAACTACCGAGCATCTGTATTTCCAAATGAACCAAAGTATGGTGGCTATTTTTTCTCCTAGACTAATTGGATCCTTAACCGAAATCCACTCTTTAACCCAGCTATCCATTGTATCAGTCACTCCTATTGAGTTGAATCTGTCCAGTGAAAAACCAAACCAAATAGCTCTAGCGAATGGGCAGGATCTGAATAGATGATTATCCGTTTCGTGAACTTGTGCATCACACAACTGACAGATAGGATTAATATCTTTGTTATGTGCTCCGAGTCTTGCTGAAGTGGGGAGGGATTTTTGAATTAATTTCCAAATGAACAGTTTGATCCTCGGAATCGCCTGGATTTCCCAAATTTTTTCCCAAGGGAAATCCAATGGAGTTTTATCATCTTGCACTTGATCAATTAAGAAATTGTAGATGTTTTTTGCAGAGAAGTTTCCAGTGTGATGATGTTTTCACCTCATTTTGTCATGTTCCTGGATTCTTGGAGTTATCGCTAGTATTTTGCTTCTGTCTTCTGGGCCGAAAAATTTGTTCAGTTTTTCCCGATTCCAATTATTGTATTCCGTAATTAACTCTTGAACCATTTTTGGGGCCTGTTCTTGAAGATTGGTAGGTTGAGTGATAATTTCTGTGTTTGGTATCCATCTATCTTCCCAAATTTTAGCAGATTTACCGTCTTTTACTTGCCAGACGAAGTTGCCTCTAATAAGGTCTAAGCCTTTTTGTATACTTGTCCATATCCAAGATAAATTGGAAGATCTAGTGGCTTATAAAGGATGAGAATTTGGAAAATATTTAGCTCGAAGTAGTTTAACCCATAACTGATCTTGATCAGATATAAGTCGACTGGCAAGTTTTGTAAGAAGAGCTATGTTGAATCTATGAGGATTTTTTATTCCTAGACCTCCTTGCGAGATAGGCTTATATATGTTGGCCCAAGCTCTTATATATCCCCATTGTCTCTTTTGTCCTTCTTTTTTCCACCAGAAGTTTCTTTGGATTCGGTCCATTTGATCAAGAGTCTCTTTTGGAAGGGAAATTACTTGCATTTGATATGTTGGAAAAGCTTGCAGAATATATTTAATTAAAACTTTTCTACCTGCCTTGATAAGAGTTTCGATTTCCAGCCTTGCGGAGTGGAATAGTATTTTTGGAGAAGCGGCTCAATACCCCTTTGAATATCAGCCGTCAAATAACAGTTGAAATTAAGATTGGTGGATGGTGAGGTTTGGTATCCCGAATTGTGCTCATTTTTGATAGTTATGTAGAGTCTTATAAGAGGAACGTATCATCAAAAGATTAGATTTAAATTTATTGTCGTTTGAATTTTTATAGAGAACATGACGCAAATCATGTATGATTGTGTCCATCTAAGAATGTCTACGGATCCTCCCTCAAACATCTTTTAACATTAGATTAATACACCCCAAGTGAATTGGTATCCCTATTACCAACGTTTGTCATTATGCCTAGCTATAGAGGATGCATCATAAGATCATGCAAAGTGCAATTAAGACCACCACAGAAGTTGAGTAGAATCTTAAACTCTCCGATTCAAAGACAATCCAAAATATTTTTGGAATCTTATTATTGGGGCTTAAAAATTCTTTGGTCTTTTGGGGGCTTTCTAGGGTCACCAAATAGTAAATGGGACACCCCCATCAAATATTTATATAAAGACTAATATGACCCCTCACTGATTTTAGATAATAAACTTGATTAATAGCACTAATCATGATTAGCTAATTAATCAACACTAATTCATTTCTTTAAGTTAAGTGTTGAAGATGAAAATCAAAACCAAAAAATCAGAGGGAAGAGAAGAAGAAGAAGAAGAAGAAGAAGAGGGGAAAAAATTTGGGGAAAAAAATGAAAATCAGTGATTCAAGCAAAATTTTTGATGTAGGTGAACCCTCTTCTTCAAAATACAATAACATATTATTACCCATCAACAACGATCAGTTCTTTGCTGATTTTTCAGAAAATCATGAAATTATTTCACAAACTCAAAATAACCCTTATGAACCTTACTATGATTTCGAAGGACCAACCCAAGAAGAAGAAGAAATCGAAGAAACAATTGCTCAAGATTACCAGGTATACCTCTATTCTAACTCCTATTTCAGTTTTTAAGCTCATAGTTGCAAGAAGTTTCGATTTTTTCCTTCATAAAACCCTAGGTTTCCAACCGCCAGGTCCAATCACGGCTGGGAAAACCATGAACTCCCAGTCGTTATTCATTATAACGGCTCACTATCGATGATCTCCCAGCCGTTATTAGCATGTTACGGATGGGACGATAAATACTCATGCCCGTAAATAAAAAATTACGGCCAGGTTTTTTCTACGTGCATGGGAATCATTTAATACTGTCGGCGGCGGTTAGGTTTCCTGTCCAAAAATATTAAATACTATTTAATGTTGCCGGCGGCGGTTGGGTTACCAATTCGTAACTTGTTTTACGGCTCGTTTTTTAGGCCTTAAGATGACTGACTCATCCAGTTACAGTGCAATTTACGTCTTGGAATTCCTAGACGTAACCAGTTTACGGTTAGGAATAGTACTTTTCGACCCAACCATTGTTGTTATGACGGCTGGAATATCACTTGTCGACCCAGTCGTATACTATTTGACGGCTGAAATATCACTTGTAGACCCAGCCGTATACTCCTTGTCGGCTGGAATATCACTCGTAGACCCAGCCGTTTCTGTGTGTTTAAATTTCTATTTTGAATAATTATGTGACATATGTCATTCTATTATAGATTGTACCGTACATTCTGGTGGAAGACCAAGAGGTGGTTATGGAGGATCAAGAGGTGGTTATTGAAGAGCAAGACGAGGTTATGCAAGATCAACCCCAACCTGTGAAAGTTTCCAAGGACACAAGTGCTCACTATGCAAACAACTATGAGTGGAAAGATAAGGAAGATGCAAAGAAGCGGGTTCGATCACAAGGGCTGAAAAAGATGTGCATCATAGTCCAGAATAAACAAGTTACATTCAACAGCTTTCAAATGGTTTGCGAGTGTAGTGGAAAGTATGAGAGCCACTTGAAAAGGGGTCGTGAGTATAAACCAAAAACGACGAAGAAGAAGGGAGTATATAATACGAAGAAGACCGGGTGCCCTTTTAAGCTTAAATTTAAATTTAATGACGACAAGAAAATGTGGTATATGGAAAAAGTCGTCTCGGGTTATCATAATCATCCTATTCCGGAGAGTTTGATCAACCATCCTTATTCGCCAAGGCTCAAACCTTTAGAAAAGGATTTAGTACGCGTGTTGAGTAAAAGACGCACAAGACCTACTGATATTCTTAGTGGCGTGAAGGTGTTAAACCCCCAAAACTCATCATAATTGTCAACTATCTATAACGAAAGAGAAAAATTTAGAAAAGAGTCATGGGAAGAGAGAGTGCTTATGCAACAATTATTGTTTTTGTTTGAGGAGGCAAAGTACTCTACCGCCTATGAAACGAATGAAGAAAAGGAAGTGGAATATCTTTTCGTCGTGAATCCGGAATGTGTACAATTGGCAAGATGCTTTCATCAAATTCTCTTTATGGATTGCACCTATAAAACTAACAAGTACAACATGCCGATATTGAACTTTGTTGGGCAAACATCTACAAAGTCGACATTTACCGTTGCGTTTTGTTTCTTGAAAGACGAGACGAAGGAAAGTTATTTGTGGGCATTGCAAAAGGTGAAGTTATTGTATCAAGAAGGTTATGCTCCACATGTGTTGATTACGGATAAGGATCAAGCATTGATGTGGGTCATACCACGTGTTTTCCCCTACGCGCGTCATCATCTTTGCACGTTTCATATATGGAACAATGTGCAAACTAATTGCAAGAGGATTATATGGCCAGCAAAGAAGACCGAGATGGAGAGGATTAAAAATCTACCGTTGGAGATACAACAAGAAGAGAAAGCAAGAAAATTTTGAGATCAATGACAAGATAGCCGAGGTGCTTTGGACGGATTTTCAAGGTGATTGGGAACAACTAATATGGTCGCTCACGGAACCATTGTATTTCCTAAGGGAGCGTTTTGTAATTGAAAAATGGTCAACCTACCCGGATGTTATAATATATTTGAAGAACGAGTTATTGGATCCCCACAAAGAAAAGTTTGTTAGTGCATGGGTAAACCGTTATAGACATTATGACAATCAAGCCACAAGCACGGTGGAGTCGGCTCACTATCTGTTCAAGGGTAAGTTAAATGGTTGTGATGGTGGATTCGTTGTTGTTTTTGAAGCTATGGTTGAGTATTTCAAGCGTGATATCTATAGAATTAAAGGGGATTTGAAAAGAACCGATCTAGACTCGTTACCGACTACCGGGATAGCCCTGGGCTCCGGGGAATAAGTTTATATGTTTCTCAATGGACAATCCTAAAAATGATAACGGAAGTGGAGGCTTGGGAGGAACACAATTTTCCACCGGGAATGAGATGTAATTGTCCCATTAAGTCGGCTTTAGGGCTCCCATGTAGGCATGCGGTAGCAAATTATCCCACAAGGATGATTCCGATTGAATATATAGATCCATTTTGGAAACAACTAACATTTAAAGATCCATCACCAAATCAAGGTCTTGGGGAAGTGTTTTGCGACACGGAGGTACACAAGGAACTTTTTGAGAAGTATGCTTCTTTACTACCGGCGCAAAGACAACTTTGGTTGTATGAATTGCGTAGATTCAACCGTCTATTCACTAGAAAATATACTTTAGAACCTAAGAAGGGGCAGGGCAAGGGTAGGCCTTCGAATAAAACAACAAAGAAACAGGAAAGGGCAGAAGCTAAGAGAAAGGTTCAAGAAGGTCCACAATTGACTCCTTCAATGCGAAGAGATCCTTCGGCTTATGAGAAGTTGAAAGAATTGTACAAACTTAAACGAAAGGAAATGGAAAAAGGAGGACCAAGCGGAGCTAGTGAAATGAAGGGAATGCAAGAAGAATGTGGTTGTTGCATCCCAAGAAAGTTCAAAAAGAAAAGTTGATAGTGGAGTCAAATTAAAGACCCGGTTGTTCCATCCCAACAAGGTTCAACAACAAAAGAAGCTAGTACTGTCTAAAAAAAAGTTGATGGTGTGGTTGGTATTAAGTAATTAGCGAGAAGCCGAGGTAATGATGTCAAAGGAAAAGCACTGATGGTCGAACCATCGCTAATCACCCCACAAAGAGTTGTTAGTAACCTTGATGGTGAGAAAGAGACGGTCTTCTTGGATGTAGGTCCGATGAAATCACCCCATATAGATGAGGAAGGTAATTATATCCGACCTACTTACACGATATACAAAAATTACATGCACTTTTTATCACATTTTATTTATAACTACGTCAAGTCTACCGACGATGTTGAGGGCGACGAAAATTGTGGTTACCATGTGTTCATAGATCAACTTGGACCTTTTTGAGCAGGCAAAAGAATGGGGTGACGAACAAATTACTTATGTTAGGCAAAAGTGTTTGCTTGAACTACGTGGTTTCCCCGATTTCGACAAGCCAATGAAGAGATTCGAAAGAAATGACACGGAGGCGATGTTAAACGAGGAGTTCAAAGTATTTGAACGACGTTTAATGGGCAACACTACATTGACAAGTGAATATTGGATGAAAATGTCAATATGTGGTTATCTACTCGCTAACGCATTCAATTGCGTTATTCATTCCATCTCCTATGCAGATAGTGTTACATAGCACCAACAAGACGTGTTTTTACCGAAGAAGAATCTCCGAAGATAGTCATCATGGGGTTCGTGAACATGAACCATTATATCGGCCTCCAATTGAAAGATGGATGCCCATTACCTCCATTAAGGAAGGTAGATGGATGTGACGGCGAAATACCAATGAGTTGGTGTCATAGGTTCGAGGAAAGATTTCAATTGTGGGATGCATTACAGTTATCAAGGGATGGCCCGTTGTGTGTACTAATGAGTTCCGATGAGGATGAGTATGAAAAAATATGGTGTGAAGGTATATGATAACAATGTTTTTTGTACGGTGGTGATTAAAATGATAATATGATAACAATGTGGTGCACCTATGTATTTTGAATCATTCATTATATATGAAGCATCTAGTTTTACTCTTATTATGTGTTTGTAATGATAATATGATAACAATGTGGTTATTTAGAGGTACTTACGGCCAGGTCATACGCTGACACGACCTAGCCGTAATGACCCAAGTGAGCTATTCGCAGAATCCCGGCTGGGAAATCTAACCGCAAAACCGATTTCGTCTAGGTTTCTTGCCCGAAATTCTGGGTACTGTCAGTTTTACGGCTGGTAATCCTGGTCGTAACTCTTTCTGTAATATCAGTTTCAGATTTTACTTAGTTACGGCTGAGACACCAAACCGTAAAGCTGATTTTGGCTGGGATTCCTGCCCGTAATTCTGGGTACTGTCAGTTCTACGGCTGGTAATCCTACCCGTTAATACGACTTACGGCTGATGATCCTAGTCGTTAACACAACTTACGGCTGGTAATCCTGGCCGTAATTTTCCCTGGAATGTTAGTATCTTAAACAAGAAGCTGATAAATTAAGAACCAAAACACTATTATCCATTCATTCAAGGTTAATGAAAAGTAACTCTGAAAAGTAAATCACCCAAATCCATAACCTTAAACATGCTAAACAATCGAAGGAACATCCTCAGAAGATGATGAAGAACTGTCGGGAGTTTGGGAAAGACTAATCCAATCATCCTCGTCGTTAGTATAGAGATTATCCTTCGCTGGATTATGTAACTCCAGAAGCCTGAGAATCAATGTTCTTTGTTCCTCGCAATCCAAATATAAAACCTCCTCAATGTTACGTCTCAGTCCCCTGGCAATCCACTTAGCTCTCTTGACCTATTTTCACATCATTCAATTAATAGTGGTACATAATTTGAAAAACGTATACCAAAAAAAGAATCATATACTTAGCATGCGTACCATCATCGTAGCAATATCACACATTGGTAGTTCCTAGGGTTCTTTCTCCTTTTCAGGGTTCCTAAAAAGATGAAAAACATATCAGAAGATAAGATTACGGATTGGAAATAACAGATAACCCATCCGTTATAAACTTTATCGGCTGGGAAAAGTGAGACCCCATAACCGTAAAAATAGTCCCTGATAAAATTATATATACAAAAATATTAACAATGGGCGAGAGGTACTGGGACTAAGGATTTGGCCGAATTCACTACACAGGGTTCATTCATATATTCTTTGACAAATAAAACTCAATAAAATTAACATGGACTCTGATTTTGCCAAGATAGATTCTCAAAACATCGATTGTAAGTCCTAAGCATGATGTATCAAAACATCTAAGCTAAGCATACATCATCAAATTAAATAACAACCAATTAATTCAAATCATATTTCAATTTTAGATTAATGCAAAAGTCATAAAAAAGAATAAAATAAATTTAGCCGTGTATGAAATTCACCCTCTTTCGTCGTCCCAGTGTTGGGTTTTAGCTCATCATGATAAAAACACGTTCAAAATATTTATTTATTGCTCAAATGGTGTTTACAATGAAGGGAAGAAGAGAAAATGGTGTAAAACTGTAATCTGCGACGCACAAAAAGCGTCACAGAATGAACGATAAAAAACAAGTGCTGCTGCTGTTTAGACTGCACTGCGACCCACGGTTGAGCGTCTTAGACATTGTTGATAAACCACTGTCCTTGCGAGTCTGTTCTTCGTGTTCTTCATCATCAGCAGCAGCAGAAACAGAGTTTCATCAACTCTTGATTTCTGCTTCTATGGACCTTCTATCGACCCCAAACTCTCGACACCCCCTTCTATGAGACCCTAGGATGCTATTTATACACAACAGGAGCAACGAATCACTCATAATAACTCCACATAATTCTCATTTACTCGGAAAATATTTTTTTATTTTCTTCACTGTCAGCCGAGATACGATCTTTTCCACCTCTTCTGCCTGCGCAAATGAGTTGTAATACTTCCATAAGTCACATACAAACTTTATAAGAGAATATATCTTCCCCTGTTTGTCCACAAACTTTCCAAAATCGGCTCACAGTGCACCCGATAATATCTTCCCCTGTTTAACTTTGATTTCCTCCCACGGCTTATCTGGCCCATTTTGATCGATCAAATTGCTTACAATAGCCCTGTTTAGCTCTATCAAGTTAAGCCCAACTGATTCTTGGTATTGAATCTCTTTAGAAATCTTCCAAAATCAAATCGAAAATTCAAAATCTCTTTTCATGCGACACGGTAATATCTTTCCTTATCTCTTTTGCTTCATTGGTAACAGTTTCTCCTTGTTCATGTTTTTAATTTTATCTTTAGAACATTGAGGACAATGTTAGGTTTAAGTTTGGGAGTATGGGAGAAACTTTTTAGTTGCATAATAAATAAACTCCAGAGCCTAGAAATTTATGCTTATTTAGGATGACACTAACCAATCTAAGTGGATGGAAGCATTTTGGTTTTAGGAGTTGAGGGACCAATCTGACTAGATGGAAACATCTAAAGACTCTATTCATAAAAGCACAGAGCTCAGGTGTTAGAAATAACATGATAGTTTCGCCATATCTCGTTGAGTCCTTTTCATTTCCGTTTCTATTTTTATTTTTAAACTATGTTTCTCTAGGTGATTAGGTGGAGCTCACGATTCAAGTTGTTACTACTACTAGGGTAAAATAGAGTGACTGAGTATTGAAAAAAAAATTATTATTAAAAAAAAAAGTTTTAGACCAGACCATTTGACCAAACGGAATAAAATTCAATAAAGTCGACCACTGGAACCCTTGTATATGCCAGTTGTGTTGACCTAGAGTTAGGATTATCGAACATTGGTTCCCTTGTATATGCCAGTGATTTGATATTAGTCAGACTGTCTCAGTCATTTAGGATAGGTTTATTTTGGCAGTGGCCTTCAGACAGATATGAGAAACATCGTTCACCTAGTTAACATCAAAACCATCTATATTTTTTCTATATCCATCTCTTAATCTATCCATATGATTAGTCCGACTCCGAGTATGATGTCCATCGTGAAACTATCTTAGTAGAGCTCTGTCACTTTTATGAATTTTAGTATGCTTGAGTGAAAACTCGTATACAACAATTGGAATTTCGCGTCAGGGTACTTCCTCATGTAATTAATAAGTATGCCAACCAAGGAGGTTCTTTAGTGATTTCCAAGATTTTGCGTAGATAGTTAGGGTCTGGAGTAATGATTTTGTGGGTATATCTCTGGTAAGCCCTCCCGAGACTATAACTCGGCCGCTAGGGCCACCTAGGGGTTTAAAGGCTTATTGCATACGCTAAATGCAATCGACGATGCCTGCGAAAGTGAGTTAGGATTTTATTTTGTAATTTTGATTTGCTCGGGACTAGCAAATAATAAGTTTGGGGGTATTTGATAGACGCATTTATGTGTCTAATATATCTCATTTGTATATACTGTTAGTGCCCGTTTTTGTACTTATTATGGTGTTTTATTTATTTATAGGTGTTTTTGGAAAAATAAGGTTTTGCGGCGAAATTGGTTAAAAATGCGGCGTTTGGAGCTCCGTTGACGGTATACCGGAAGCGCTCCAGAAGTGTGCCGGAAGTACCCCGGAAATGTCCCGGAGGAACCCCGAAAAAGTGCGGAAAATATCCCAGAAGAATTGTTAAAGGCACCCCTTGGTTGGATAAGGGCACCCCATGGATATTTACACCTCAAAAAGGATGTTTCCACCCCAGTTGCTAAGGGGATACCCAACAGTGGTTAGGGGGACACCCTTCTTCACGATTTGAAAATTCAAAATGGCGGGAAACATGCATGCAGACACTGTTGAATTTTCAAATCGTGAAGAAGGGTGTCCCCCTAACCACTGTTGGGTGTCCCCTTAGCAACTGGGGGTGGAAACATCCTTTTTGGGGTGTAAATATCCATTGGGTGCCCTTATCCAACCAAGGGGTGCCTTTAGCAATTCTTCTGGGATATTTTCCGCACTTTTTCGGGGTTCCTCCGAGACATTTCCGGGGTACTTCCGGCACACTTCTGGGGCGCTTCCGGTATACCGTCAACGGAGCTCCAAACGCCGCATTTTTAACCAATTTCGCCGCAGAACCTTATTTTTCCAAAAACACCTATAAATAAATAAAACTCCATAATAAGTACAAAAACGGGCACTAACAGTATATACAAATGAGATACATTAGACACATAAATGCGTCTATCAGTCCCGGCTTAGAAATATGCGGACGACCGAACCGTAAACAAAGTATCGGTTGGAAAATACAAATAACGGTTAGGAAAATTTATTTACGGTTAGGAAACTCCCAACCGAAACACTCATAACTCAATTTTACTTTGTAAACACATGACGACTTACGGCTGGGAAAGTCCCATCCGTAATGTATTTCACGGTTGGGTTCTCAAATTTTCCTAACCGCAAGAGACATTAACGGATGGGAGTTCTTGATGTCCCAATCGTTAGGTAAACATTACGGCCAGGACGGTATGATATCCCAGCCGTAAACGCTTCAGAAAACCATTTTTGGAAACCCTAAATCGATGATCGAACCTATTTGTTCAATCTAATGGTAAAATAACTGCTGGGTTTTTCGATTTTTACCTAGTAGGAGTCATTTGTGGAGGATTTGCAGGTGTTTGAACAGATTGGTTCATAGGAGGATTTGAAGGTGTTTGAAGAGATTGGTTCACCACATCACCATGAAAAGGAACATCAATAATTTTCCCTGATTCAGAATCTGGGTTCAACCGGCCGGATCTTGTCACTCTTGATCTTGCTGCCATCTTGAGAATCAATGGGGAAGAGAGAGAGATATTATTAGGTTTTTGAGAGTTTTTTTGAGAAGAAGAAGAATAGAGAAAATGAATGGATTTTGATGTTTGGTTTTGATTTAGGATTAAGATTAGGATTAGGTTTTGATTTTAAATTATTTATTTACAAATGGTAAATCTGACTTTTCAATCACTTAAGTTTCCCCTTATCTATAATTTGCCTACCCAAAGCAATTAAGCCCCCAAAATAGTCAACCCTTTAAGCCCCAACAATAGGGTTCTTTTTTGTATCTGATTTAGTGTTCCTCTAAGGGATTACTTCTGATACTAGTAATAAATAAATCTTAGTTAAAATTATCATTAATATATACTCCCTCCGTCCCTAATTAGATGACCTAGTTGTAGTTTGCACAATTTTTAAGACAAGGATGTTAGTAAAACTTAGAAATGATTTATCTCTTAAACTATATCACGTTTTTTTGTAAACTTTATACCGTTGAAAAGCATTTTAAAACACCTACGTAACGAATATAAACATAACTATCAAATTATACATATTTCTTATAGTAACAAAAATAGGTCATCTATTTATGC
The DNA here is from genome assembly GCF_003573695.1 of Papaver somniferum. Classification (NCBI taxonomy): domain Eukaryota; kingdom Viridiplantae; phylum Streptophyta; class Magnoliopsida; order Ranunculales; family Papaveraceae; genus Papaver; species Papaver somniferum. The sequence goes on from NC_039358.1 coordinate 141,118,051, forward strand.
GACAAAACTTAAAACCAAGTAGGTCATCTAATTAGGGACGGAGGGAGTAATCAGAAAGATAGAGACGAAAATAAAATATTAGGATAGAAAAAAGGTTTATAAATTTTTTTTCAATGGTTTTGTACAAACTGCAACCTCAAACTCCCCCGTAATGGAAGTTCTAATGGATGCCAATAGTGATGAACTCTTCCGCGAGTAATGGGTTCCTCGAAAACTATGAAACTCACCAGAAAAATATTTCATAGAAAGGGCCTGTTTTAGGGGAATTTTATAATATCGGTAAAACTTGATGTTAGGACCTGAGGATACTAATGATCACTAACATATATTAATTTTTGAATTAAATCTTCAGTCTCAACTCTCAAGAATATTAGGATTCTAGCTATCCAAGGTAAGATCTTCCGTTTGAGTGTGGGTGTCAACTAGGAACCTACCTTTTGGACAAACTTTATTGTTTCCACTTTGAAAAACCAAAATTCATTTCACTATCTCTTCACTTCAATGTGACCTCTTATCCTTTGTACTCTTCTCGACCTTCTGGTTTCATTTCTTATATTGCCCACTTGAGTGGTTATTTGTTTTTTCTTCTTGCTTTGCCTCTTGTATTGCACAATTTAGCCTTTCTTTTTCAAGCTTATTATAGGGGCGGCATGATTTATTAGAGGGACGGTATTGTGATAGTAATGTCCTTTCAGTTGGTTAGGGGATGTTCTAAAGGGGATGTAAATTGACTAGATTACCCTTTTCACCTTAAATCAACCAAAATCAAATCAATTTTTTTTAAACCTAATGAATCAGAAAAAATCAAATCAGTTTTTTTCATCATCTTCTTCATCTTCTCTTCTCCTCCATCAACCGTAACCTCCATTAAAACTGAAAATTTCATTGTCTTCGATTAATCGACGATTCGAAAAATGTTTGGAAAAATCCAGTTAGGGTTTAGTTTATCGTGTTGGATTTAAGTTAGTTTTGTATCAAAAATTAGGGTTTTGTATGAAAATTGAAATTGAAATTTCCGGTTGCATGTGAGTTACGGTTGGTAATAACTTAAATACGAACCGTAACCGTAGATTGGGTTGATGTTACGGTTGGTTTTAACTCAAATACCAACCGTAAGTTCTTAGTTTTGAGAAATATGTTCATTTACGGTTTGTATTTGCATCATATTTATCAACCGTAATTGAGTTACGGTTTGTTACTCAAACAACCATACCAACCGTAAATAATCATGTGTCTTAAGAATTTATCAAATAATGATTTACGGTTCAAAAGTTAAGTTGACACACCAACCATAGGGTAGTTACGGTTGGTCTCGATTCATTAGTTACCAACCGTAATTTAGTTACGGTTGTTGTCCAAATTTAATTACCAACCGTAACTGATTTTACAATTGGATCTTCCCCAAATTTAACCAGTTACGGTTGGTATTCGATAACTTACGAACCGTAACTAAGAGTTATGGTTGGTCACGAGCAAAATTGCAACCGTAAGTTCTTCTGAAAATTTAAAAGTTTTGATTTTGTTACGTACTTTAGATAATTTTGAGCGAGAAAAAGCAAATGAGAACTAATTTAGAAGTATACCGGGTCTTTGGAATTACTCATTTTGGTTGAGTGAATCAAAATCTAGGGTTTTACAAATATCACAAAAGTTTTTCTTTTTCTTCTCTTCTGAACTTTTTTTTTTAACTCTAAAAATCTGATTTTGTTTTTATTTTGAGTTAATATAAGTGAAATTAATCATTAACACTAAACTTGATTATCATCACTAAACTAGGTTGTCAATAATGAGGGCTAATTTTTCATTTCCAATTTTTTTGATAAGGGACACCTTGAATGATCATGTAATGACCCTTTTTGTCCTATTAGAATGTCGCCCCTCTAATAAAACATGTCGCCCCTATAATAAGATTGTTCTTTTTATTTATCTCGCTGGCAGTTCTATCCTAGACATAAGTGCTTTGTAGGGTCATTTTCGTCGTTCTTTTGAGGAGTTGTCCAGCAATTTTGTGTTAAGGATAGTTTGTTGAACAAGTGGCTCTGTCTATCTTTAAAAACAAATTATAAACTAAATTTAATATTAATTGAAAACAAAAACAAAAGCAGAAGGATATAAAGGCAAACCCCCTGAAAAGAGAAACATAAAAAGATTTTTTTTTTTTTTTTTTTTGAAAACGTTAGCAATTATATGAACAAAACGCATAAAGAGATTCATACAAAAATTATTTTCAGGAGCTTTTAAGTAGATTTCCTGTTTTGATTTATTATATTTCTTCTTAGCACCACGAAAAACAGGTTGAAAACCATCCTATGGGGAGAAGGAGTATCTTCTACCATGTTCTCCAACACCGGCGATGATGAAGATGTTGGATAGTCATCATATTCACTATTATTTGTACACATCCATCCTACTAAATATGTTAATATTAACGTTAGCAACCAAATTGAATTTATGAGAGGATATTGATTCTCTCTTTCTTGGTCTTTGTGAATAACCCGCATGTTCTTCCTTAGATATATTTTCCTAGCGAGTTCCACTCAAAGAGCCAGGACTCACCATATGAACAACATTAATACCATGACTAGTAGTAATAGGAGATATCGTTAACAACCTTTGTTGCAAATTTTTATATGGCTTCATTAGTTGCTTGAAGCGCCATATGTTCAACAAATGCAAGTTGAGCATTGCTGATATTAACCGCACCTACTCTAACTGTAATTTCACTTCTCGGAAAAGTCACAGTATTTGACTGAAAGGAAACAATACCTATAATATTTTTCTCAACGGAAACATCACTTACAACCTCTCTGTTAACCACATGTATATTTTCATTCATATCATCATTCACTTTAGGCATAATTGGTATTTAGTACTCAGGTTATGACCAACATTAGGTTTTGGTCTAACATTTGTCCAACGTTAGTGTTTGGTACGTAGACTGAACGTTGACTATCATTGACTAGGTTAAATATTGATTTATGTTTTAAAATTATTAAATAGATTAAAAACTAAAGTTACAATTAAATTAAAATGAAGTTAAAACACGAATTTACTACTATAGCCTTCAATCTAACATTTTTTCTCAATAGTTTCTTCTTCTCATCCTTCTTTCATAGCACGACCACTACCTCGTTTCTTCTTCACAGTACGACTACCACCTCACTTTATCTAAAAAAAAATTCCGCGCCACTTCAACTGATGTAAAACCACTCCGCCATAATCACCACCACCAGTTTGAACTAATCAACAATTGAGGTTTTGATTCAGTTAAATTTGGTTTTCAATTTAGAGAAATTGGGGTTTCAAATTGATTCATAAATTGGGGGTTTGATTTGATTCGAAATAATGAGGTTTTGATTGATTCAGCACTCGGGGTTTCCATTTAATGAAATTGGGGGTTTGTTTGATTCAGAATTTTGGGTTTCCATTTAGTGAAATTGGGGTTTGATTTAATCAGTAAATTAGGGTTCTGTTTGATTCAACAATTCAGGGTTTGTTTGATTCAAAAAAATTAAGGGTTTGCTACTGAGAATTCGGGTTTTGCAGGGAAGAGGGATGACATACACTAATTCGATGGTTTGATTTCAAAGAATAACAAAGAGTTCTGGTGGTTGATGCCGGAAAACTGTATGGAGAAATAAGGCAGAAAGAGATGTTGTTGGCTGGGTCTTAAAGGAGAAATATATGTGAAAGAAAGATGACCCAAATTCAATTTAGTTTTGAAATTGAATGATTTTATAAGAGAAGGTTTGAATTTAAAATCGGCAGTCACAGATCGAAAATGGCTAGATTTATTGAAGTTTTTGGGTTAGAAATGGATTTGGTGGATATGTAAAGCTGATGTTGTTGATGATATTGAAATCAAGGGAATAATGGAAGAACTTGGTGGTCATTGTTGAAGTGGGTCGACGTGATTTGGAAGATGAAGTTATTGCTAGGTTTTTGTTGTTAGCTGAGAACTTACAAGGAAGAAATTGAGAAAGTGATTGTATTGTTTCCGATATACCAAGGTGAGAGAGCTAGAGCCCGTGACAATAACTTGTTGGGTGAGTTCGTCTTGCAAGGAATTCGTCCAACTCAATTCACAATATGTTTTTATTATGAATGAAAATGGTATATTGAATGTGTATGCGGAGAAGAAGACAACAGTGTTGGTGTTTGTCGAGGATTTTAGAAGTTGAAGAAGTGACTTGTTGTTGGAAGAGATTAGGTGTTGCAGCTACTGTAGAAGATGAATATTGAGTTAGGCATGGAGGCGGAGGAAAAAGAGTTAAGAGGTAGGGTTAATTGGTCCCTTACATACGAACCGTAGACTAATTGCTCTTATTTTCCACCGTTGGATATTAGACCCACTTCAGGGCTAGATTTGTAACTTCAGTATTTTTATATTTTACAAAATTAATTCAAGTTAGGTCACAAACAGCCAATTTAGGTCAACGTCCAGTCCTGGTACCAAGCCCTAACGTTGGACAAATGTTAGACCAAAGCCTAGTGTTGGTCAAAACCTGGATACTAAACACCAATTATCCCTTCACTTTATCAAAATCATTAGAATTTTATCTTTTTATTACATTTTTAAGTGCGTCAAGAAGGTTATACATCTACACTCTGATGTAAAACATTACTTGCATGTTTACTACCGTTAAAAGTCTTTCGCTGATGTTCTTGGGTGATTGATTTCTTCCCCTTATCACCTTGTTTGTCACCAAGTTTTTCGTTATGCTTTTCTCTTTTCATGTCAGTAGTTTTAGGTAGCACAATAGACGTAGATCTATGTTTACACTCTCTAAAACCACGCCCAATTACCTTGCAATGGGAACAATAAGCAGGTATTTTCTCACAATCAAAGTAAGCCATGAATATGAATCCTTCACGCTCTACTGATACTTTGTCATGTATATACATCGAGAAATGAATCTCAACCTGAACCCTTGCGAAGTGACCAAAGGTTTTCGTAATCATACCATCATCTATACGCATGGGCGTGACCACCACTGAAAGAATCCCGAAAAGAGTTTTATTCTTCTAGTATTCTTGGCCTATGCCATAAATTCTAATCCCTTGAGCAATTGATTGATGTTGAGATCTAATGTTAAAATCATGAGACCATTGTTGGGAGTGCATCTAACCATAATCTAATAAACAAGCCCTGAAAATACGAATCTTGAGCATGTCTTTCTGCGACGAGAAATTGAAACAATGGAAACCCTTCCCCATGGGAGAAATAGTCTAAGTCATGCTCGTAGGCCAAAGAGTATTGAGTTTAGCCGTACTATCAGAAACACGATATGGTATGGAACCTTTTGGAAAAATCATACGACCCGTGAGGTTTTTGTGATAATTTTACGCTCCTTTGAGATACTCATCCTCCAAAATCTTGATCTAGAATATGTTGCCCTTCATGCAGGGTTTAGGAAATTGAGAAGGAGAAAACTCCATAACTAAACGTGTTTACAATTGCAGATGCGTAGGATTTATGGTTTTCTCTACATCGATAAAATGATGAAGACTAAGATCAAAAATCATAGGATCCGAGTGACAAATGGAATTTTCCATGTTTTTCTAGAAAAACCTAGTTTCATCAGACTTTCTCTCTCTGTTGAATCCAGTAAAGAGTTATTCCCTTAACATAGAAACACTCTACTTGTTCGTCTCGAGTAAGATATTCTAACGATTAAACAACGATATAGAGAACTAAAAAAGAACCAAGAAACAATTCGACAAACAAAAGACTTCACTAATTTTTTGAAAAAACTCTTACACAAGCTTTTACCTCATAAGAACTAGTCACTCAAAGCTCTCCCACAATAAGAACCCTAACTGCTCTTTTCTTTTCTCACAAACAGACGTTTGTTTTTCACTAAGAAGAAGATATCAAAACCCTGACCCTAAGGAACCCTTTAATAGATGTTACATTCTTTTTCCGCTAGTTAACTTGGTCCCTAAGTACCTTGGAAACTAAGTATTTAGACTAGATCAAGAAACTACAGAATTTAGGAAACACTCAAATACCTATCATATATTCTAGAGAATTCCAGAACCATATATTCTCACGGAACAAAAAACCTAACAATCACCACCTTTTGTGACGTGAACAAAACCAGCAGCTGTCTTCTTACTTCTTCACTTTGCGTACGAACATCTTCTTTTGTCTCACCCTTATTCACGGACGCCCTCCCTTAAGGGCCCTCAATTATCTAGGTTGATAGTTAAACCATGTCCAAAGAGGACATAGTCACTGACACCTTCCGTTGAGTTGTCTTGAACTTTTGTCTAGAAATACCACCTAAGCCTAACCTCCTCCTTGTTGTATCAGCACCAGCGGAACAGATATTTCTTAAACTTCTAGCACCATCACAAACAACTCTTCCATGTAATCTATACAAGTTCCTGCACCGTCTTGCCATCAAGATTACATTGTCTCCATGATATACACTCATTACTTCATCTTTAGTAGAGTATCTCATTCCAAGTGATTCTAATCTAGGTAAACTAATTAGATTCCACTTCATCTCCGGCACATGTCTAACATTTGTGATTGTTTGAACTGAGCCATCAAACAATTCCAGGCGAACTTCACCGACTCCTTGAACCAGCAATCTAGAGTCATTCCCCATGTAGAAAAACCCGTTGAAATCTTCATAATTGTTGTATAATGAACGATTGTTGAAAACATGCACAGCGGCACCACAGTCTAATACCCATCCTCCCTAACTTTTAAGATTTGCAGGCGTCAGTAGGACCTCATCACGATCACCATCTTCCGATAACATTGCTAAGGTTGCAGTATCTTTAGGATAGTTAGCCTAAGCTTTCCCAAAACCTTCCTTCTTCCTAGGACAATCTCTAGAACAATGCCCTGGATGACCACACTTGTAACAATCACCTTTGAAAACAGTTCGTTTTCCTTTGTTGTTACCAGCTCTCTTCCCATCAGCTACAAACACATCTTCAGAAATATTACTAACCCGATCTCTCTTTCGCATCATCTCCTCTGCAGCTAAAGCATTGCAGACTTCTAATGTGGTAAACGACGATCGACTCATAAAATTCTGTGACAACGTCTTGTACGATTCTGGAAGCGTCCAGATCAGCTGTAGAGCTTTGTCTTGATCATTCAAATTGTTACCAACATCTTCAAGCTTCGATATTAATGAATCAAAGGCAGAAATATGATCCATTACTGGAGTATTCTCTTCCATCCTCATATCATGTAAAAGACCTTTAATTAAGATCTTATTAATCTTTGTTTTAGCCATGGACAAACTTTCAAGAGAATCCCACGGTTGTTTTGCTGATGTAGCATCCTTGATTGCAGCATGACCTTGTACCTTTCTTGCAAGATGAAGCTGAATCTCCGACAAACACTTTTTATCCATCTTTCTCCATGCATCAGTAACATCTTCTAACGACTCCATCTCTTCTGAGTCTTTCTTTTTTTGTTGCTTCATCGCTGGACCTTTAAGCGCATTATCCAAATCTAGCACGACAAGATAATCTTTCATATTCATCTGCCAAAGACTGAAATCAGAATTCCCATCAAACCTTTTCATACGATAAGACTTCAATTCTTCATACTTTTCCATCGCAGCAACTCCTTCTCGACTATCCACCTTCATCGCACCAATTATTGAATCCAGTAGAGAGTTATTCCCTTAACAGAGAAACGCTCTACTTGTTCGTCTCGAGTAAGATGTTCTAACGATTAAACAACTATATAGAGAATAAGAAAGAACCAAGAAACAATTCCACAAACAAAAGACTTCACTAATTCTTTGAAAAAACTCTTACACAGGCTTTTACCTCACAAGAACTAGTCACTCAAAGCTCTCCCACAATAAGAACCATGTTTGCTCTTTTCTTTTCTCACAAACAGACGTTTGTTTTTCTCTAAGAAGAATATATCAAAACCCTGACCCTAAGGACCCTTTTTATAGATGTTACATTCTTTTTCCGCAAGTTAACTTGGTCCCTAAGTACCTTGGAAACCAAGTATTTAGACTAGATCAAGAAACTACATAATTTAGGAAACACTAAAATACCTATCCTATATTCTAGAGAATTCCGGAACCATCTATTCTCACGGAACAAAAACCTAACACTCTCTTCATGTTTTTTCCTTTGTGAAGACTAAAACTCAACCTCAAATGCGATAAAATCTTATGAGCATCCAATGCTTCAGTTTCATGTTTCGAGATTAGTCAAGTACAAGATTGAAATTAAAAGTTTTCTTCTTTGCAACTCATCATATGCTAAATTCATATGGCGTTATCTCAAAAGATAGAACATTAGAAACGATAAGTACATTCTTCACATACCTTTGTTGATGAAATTCTCGTCAATGTCTTCGTGATCTTCAGTTTTGGATCCTCAGGATAGTTAGTGATTTCTGATATTCAACTACCTAAATCTAATCCTACTCCGAGACTGAATTCAATAAAAATAAGTCAAGAAGAAGTTTTGGTCAACTAACATTGATAACAAGCATTACCTACCAACACTTGTATGTTCAATCAAGAAATGTTGTAATAACAACTTGTGAAGAACCATAGTATTATGAGGATCATATATTCCGCAACTAATAGTATGCATGTATTTTTATTTATTTATTGAGAAATAAAAACACACACGCATACTGAAAAGAATAGCCCATGAAAACTCACATGGATGGCCATATAATGGTTGATTATGTGGTTGTGTCCCTGTCAGAAACTATTGTAATAGACTTATCTAATGAAATGTAAACTATATTTTATCGACTTACCAGTTAAACAACAAATTAAAAAGCATTGAATAGACCCTTCATATGATGTCTGTTAATTTAGATATTTAACTTGTTTTGCAAAAAGGTCAACTATTATATAATCGTTTATGAAGGTAAAGTTAAACCAATATGGCTTGGTTTTACCATTTCGTTGATGTTGCTTTATTTTATATAAAATCTACAATCCTCTCATAGTCACTTCAATAACAACAAAAAAGTTTGGAAATATCTCCTCAGTTGGTCTCTGAGTTGGTAAGACTTAGAATCGTAGTAGCGGAGAGATCCTTTAAGGATTTTGAAATGACAAGAGTACCAAGTACACCATAATAGTTTCGTACCATCCTATTATAGACACACCTTTTGTAATCTTACAGAAATAATAACTGCCAAAAGATTACTCTAACAAGATGTTAACCTGGTATATAGATATATGTTCGGAACCGAACTAACTATGGGATCGTATACCAAGTCGATTAACGTACGAGTATATTTACTTAAATTATAACTATAACAATTATAATGCAGAAGTAAAGTAAATCACACAACACACGAGGTTTTGTTAACGAGGAAAACTGCAAGGTAGAAAATCTGGGGACTTAGTCCAGTTTTGAAATACTCTCATAATTAAGTCGTTATACAAATTGACTACTGCAACTTCGTATAGTACAGAACAAGTAAACTATTCTTAGTTACGTAGTTCCTTTAGTACCCTTGTATCTACAACCAATTTGGCATACGCACATGCATCCCATGATAGAGTTCACTATCTCAAGTTGCTTCACCTTCTGTGAAGGCTTATGCTATCTCAACTCCTTTGAATCGTAACCTGAAACAATAAAGGACTAACATGTTCCAGTAACCACCTCACTATGTATCTCCCAAACCCGACAATGGTCAGAGATAAGTTGATTGTAAAAGATCTTTCGTTTATTAAATATAAACTCTTTTGGACAAATATCAATACCAAGACAAAGATTATAGAAATAATTTATCTCAGTTGACAAGCTCTAGTCAAACAATTCTACGAGGAAAAGCAACCAACCAGTTTTCCTGATCTTTCCACAAGTCTGATGTTTACCGAAATAAACTACTAGCTAGATACCAGAGAATCAAGTGTGCACGAAGTATCACAAAGATCATGATACCAAAAAGGAAAAGTCTTCAATTCAAAGTATCACCTGCACAAACAACTTGATTCCTACTAATGATCTATCACACACAAAACGAAGTCTGTTAATATTGGATGATCACTGGCTTCATCTTCAGATCTCGAATCATTAGATCTGAAATAATCAATCCTCAAACAAACTTGAGTGGACTTATATCAGAAGAGAAGGACCATGGAATAATCAAGTTTTATCTATTAAGGATAATTATATTGTTGGCCAATCAAATCAATAATCCAAAGTTAAAATAACAATACAATTTAGTTTCCCACCAACGATATTACTAAAAGCATGTTGATCTCAAAAAATACTTTAAACTAAGGCAACCCAAGAAAGTTCACCTAATTAGATTACTCTCCTCTTTCAACGAGTTGACTTTCCACGCAAACAGTTAGACACTGTGTCATAGGATAAGTTTGTACGAATACAAGATCTAATATTTACAATGTTATGAACGACTTGTTTGGATAACTAGGAATTACAAAATAGGAAAATCCTTAAGACATGCAATTATATTTTCGATTTTTGATAAATTCTAACTGTAATCAAAAAAATATACCGAAATCACTCTTAATTGACAAGTAATATTATTAGTTGGCATACACTAAAATACTTTACTAATATTATTAGTAACTAGAGATATGCAAACCTCTGTGATATGTTAATCATATAGATTCGAATATCCAAAAAAAAATAATGAATATTTCAATTTCGGAATCTCACCTTGAGAATCAAGAATAATACTTGAACATTAAGTAATAAGAGTTTAGCACATGTTCAAATCACTATATCAACATTATGTAAACATTCCAAGTTCAATCCATATACATCTCTATGTTTGTACAAACCCAAAGATCACCAAACATATCGCAAAACCAAATACAGATTAAACTTTAAACATGATTGGTCAGGGATCAGTCTTGGGGTCGGTCCTTTCCATTAGGGATCGAACATGGGATCGGTACTATAAATGGATCTCATGAACTATCTTTCGACTACGAAACAAAATTTCGCAAGTCTACTTCCTTAGATTATGTTTATGATATTCCTTCATATATAATCCCAAAGGTTGAATTCATTGCGGAAGTTCAAACTCAATAAATAGTAACAAATTACGAACTAGTGTAACATCAACTAAGCCTATAAACAAACTATATTTCGTAAATTTTATATACTTAAGTGGTAAAACAACTAGTATGTCTTTCTTTAATACTTTTGATCATAGTATAATGACAAAGTCACCGATACTAGAGACAAGTAAACAAATTATACTTTATATGTTATGTTTTCAATGAATAATGATTTCAAATAACTAAGATAGAAATGCAACAAGTCAAGTTTGTGTTACTAACCTCGAACTGAAGGATGACGTATTCCTTGATACCGATACGTCTTCAGGTTCTTCATGAGTAACAAAAGCTAGTCTCAACATTTTTGTGTTTCGATTCTAACGTAATGAAATTGACTATAGTAATCAAATCAAGGAACTTCGAGTTCCGGAACTAAAATATGACAAATAAACTTGACATACCAACGCTTGGTGGTTTCAACCCAGCAATGCAATAACAGACCTATCCCTTATATTGTGCATAAGATCCATGTATGAAGGTTCCTACAACCAAGTGTCAAAGGATTTGAAAGAAAAATATTTAGCTCTAGAGGATGTATCATGATTTATAGAGATAAGACAATGGTCGTAACAAATAGGTACTGTCGGAGCAAGATTAAACATAAAGGATTTGTGTGACCATTATATGTTTGTTAAAGCCTTATCTAATCTTTCTGATTATTCCAAATGTATTTATTCCTAGGAAACCCTAGATTATCCATCTTCCAAAGTTGCTCTATAAACAATTATTGAATTAGGTTTAAGTTCTCTTTTAATAAAAGATAACACATCTTCTTCTTTTTTTAGTTCAGTAACATGTCGTATTAAAAACACCAATTTTTGTCCAAAGCATTCTAGTATACTATAGTTGAGTCTAGTAGGTATTTCCTCTAGGTGTTATCGCAAGCAATATGCCTATTATATTTCTGTAAGGAGTTAGTAGAAACATGTTAAAAGTTATCCTTTAGAAGAAAAATTAGATTTTATTATAACTAATTGTATTGAAATTTCAATAAGCATTTCAAACTGAGACTCATCGACTCATACAATTACTAGTATCCTTGCAATGCCTGCTGAGTCCACAAAGTGAGAATTGGGGAAAAAAATAAGTTTTACATCAAAGATTTTTAAGATTTAGTCTGAAATATATAAGGTCTCTCAAAATTTATAAAAATGATTTAAGTATTGTCAAGTTTTTCCCCAACACCATCGAGCATTCAATGTATCACGTATTTGTGCCGCATTCAAATTTTTGGATCTTAAAACCTGAAGGAAACTTTGGATACTCAAGAAATTAGAAAATTATATTAAGCATGGGAGTTGGCAATTCCGTGTACATGGAAAGTTTGAGACGAGAATAATTCAAGTATTATTCACGTCGAAGAAATGTAAAAGTCCGTCTAATATTCCATCAATTATTTGTGATTCACGTATAGTATGGAACTACGTTAGTATGCATTTTTATTTTGGATATATACGTAAACACACAAATATTAACACGCATTAAAGTAGGGGGAAAAAAATTTATGCTGGAAATTTTCGTTAGAATACTTTGATCTTATGATCTAAATCAATCACATGTTTCTATCCAATGAGCCAAATATTACAATCTTTATGTGCAAGCTATTTATTTGGGATTTGTCAATATCATTATAATATAATGATTATTGGGTGATGATACCAGTGATCTGAGTTCGAAATTCGTCAGTACCAAATATTTACCAATAAAAAGAAAATTAATTTTGAATTTAGTTGATTCGGAAACTGTTCGTGATTAGTTCGATGAAACGTTGACCAGAGTTAGACAAAATTTCCACCAGATTTCCTTTTTTTAACACGGGAGTGTGGAACTATAAAAGTGGACTGTGTAGCAAAAATTGCATAATACCATCATTTCATCCAAAAGCATGCGTGCTTTGTCTTCGGCAATGGGATTGTCCCATTTCACTTTTGCTACTACTAGTACTAGTTTAGTTTCATATTTCCTTCTAAACTACTCATAGGTCTCTAGAAGACCTGCTAATGACGATGAACTAGCCGATTGGTCCAGTGACGATGTTGTAGTTGTTTTTCCACTAACCAATAGGCACGCCAAAAGGCCGTGGGATCCACAAAGAACGACACTAGCTGGGAATATCATTTACTGTTACTGATATTGCATTTAGGGCTGTTCATGGTCGGTTTTGGTTCGGTTTCTAGCCAAACCAAAACCGAAACCAATATTATTGGTTTCTAAAAATCTAAACCAAACCAATCCATTAACCATTGGTTCGGTTTCCAAATGGTTCCAGTTGGTTTCGGTTTGTCCCAGTGGTTTTTGGTTAACCAATAATTATGTCAAACCAAAAAAAAAATACACAAATTTACAAATAAAAAAATCGTAGTTGCCGATAGTATTGGTTTACACAAATATACAGACAAAAAAAAATCAAGAATAATGTAAGCTTACTCTAATTCTAGAGATCAAAAGAAGATATATAATATATCTTAATTTAGTTATTGACAAATAAAAAAGAAGGAAGACGGGAAGAAAAAAGTCGAGTAGCAGCAGCTGTTGTTAGGGGTGGAGAAGGGAGGCGGCTGAGAGAAGGAGAAAGAGAAAGAGGGAAAGTATCATAATGAAATATTAGATTTAGGGTTTCTATTTATCCTCTAAATCAATGGGTAGAATCTAATACTTTTAAATCGACAGTAGAAACTAAGTTTAAAAATTAATCGGTTCCCCAATGGTTTTTGGTTCGGTTTTCAGGTCAAACCAAAACCAAACCAGTAATTTCGGTTTTTCAACTTTTTTTACCAAACCAATCCAAATCTAAATGGTTTGGTTCGGTTTCTTGCTTATTGGTTTGGTTCGGTCGGTTTCCAACGGTTAACCGACACCATGTTCAGCCCTAATTGCATTGGTCTCTCGTGACCTGAATTTATCTTTTCCTCGATTTGTCTTCCAGTAGTGTACCGTGTGGACCGGGAGGGGCTGTGTTCATAAAATGAAATAAGATTATTTCCTACCCTAGCGGCTACTTCACGTCTATTAACAGTTGTTACTCATGGCTGCTTTACCACGTTGAGATGAGCACTCAAATTCAGCCATATCTAAGGCTGCACAAAGAACCCGGTGTACCCGGAGTACCGGACTCGTACCGAGAAAAAACAACCCGGGACCGCACTGGAACCGGTGTAGCCGGTACAGGGACCAGGAATGGATTTCAGAACCGGTTGGGTACGAGTACAGGTACCGGTTCTAACCCAATTCCCGGCAGCACCGGACCCAGAAAACCCCGATGTATAATAACCATCCATCTAAGTGATTTCTAGCCATCGATTCTAGGTTTTTAGGGCATCTTATCTATCGAACAACACTCTTCAATTCACTTGTTCTTCCTTTGTTGCCTCTTTTTCTTCTTTTCTCACTTGAAGTCTACTTTCACAGAGAGGAGATAAAATCAACCATGAAGATTGAATCTCTATCTTCGTCAAAGAAGAATAAGAAACCCAATCCCAGAAACTCATTAGCGGACATTAATTCATCATCTTCTTCATCTTCTACTTCTGCTAGTACTATTTCAATTCAAGCTTCATCAAGATGGTTATGAAAGTAACGATATAGGTATGACTCAATCAAAGTAAATCAGTAAATCACTTATCTGATTTTTGGTAATTTGTTTGATGAACTCTGGATTCTTCATAATTAATTGAATGTTTAGTTTAATTTTTTTAATTGCATTATTGAATCTGAGCTAGGGTTTTATTTGAGATGGATTTGGTTTTAGATGCAGATTAATTTATTCATCAAATTAATTTGTTACAGAAGATGGAGAAGATATAGTGGTGCTGCTGAGAGATGCATTAAATCTGATGAAGAATTAATTTGTATTTCGATCTGAAGATGCAGACGGGGTTCTTGAAGATGATTGCTAGATTTGGGGTTTAATTCAATTTATGTTTAGTTATGTTTATGTCTCTATGCAAATAATCATTCCATTGTATCTCAGCTCAGTTTCTTAGGAACCATTAATCGATTTTGTAACATGGGTTCTGATATTTGGTTTGAATTTTGTGGATTCTACTGAGTTTGAAAGTTTCATAGATTAAAATTGAGGTTAATTTGTGGGTTGATATTTTGTTCAATTGAAGTATGGGTAAAAACCCGGTCCCGGTTAGAACCGGACTTGTATAACCGGTACAAGTACAGGTCCAGGTACATGTACAGGTACCGGTCCTCAATATGAAGACCCGGTCAACTCCAGGTACAGTCCGGGGTACAGGTACCGGGTTCATAAGAAACCCGGACTGTACCGTCCCATGTGCAGCTCTAGCCATATCGATTTATCTTTATTTTATCCATAAAATGAAAAAAAATTAATAAAGAAATAAGAACCGGGTCTTAATAGAAAAAGTTGGGCCAGTTGCAGGAAAAATGGAAACCAAATGCATAAATAATATACTAATTCCATTTGGATTATTTTCTAAGATTGTTCCTGAAAGCACCATAAAAACAAGATAACCAGGAATCAGGGGCAAGTACGCTCCTCTGAGATCTTGAGGGAGTCCGGGGCAAGTGTCCTCCTCCATGCCTAATACTTCACACTTCCACAGATGTCCCCAAAAGGGGATCTCGTGTGGTGGTATAGCTTGAGGCATTATTTATTTTTTTGAGCGTTGTGCAGCTTGTGCTCGCGGACCTGCTAGTGCCATTTCAAGTTAGCACTCTACATCGAGCAACATAGGATTCCAATTTCAATGGTACTGCCATGTAAAGTGTGACTACTGTAAGCAATTAAAAACCCATAACCAATGTACACTTGGTTGGCAAACTGATTAGTTGACAGGTTCAACCATTATGATTGTACGTACCTTCATAAAGTAAAAGTTCAAACATTATAGGAATAATTGTGGTTTATACATAAATTAAGGGATCACTAATACTAATTAATGGCGCGAGAAGTAGACTATAAGCTTGTGGACTGCACAAGCCCCGTACTTGACCCAACAATTTCCGTACATTCAGAAATGTGATTCACTGACTTGTGACTTTGACAATAGCTTGCTTGTTCCTCGTAGACTTGTTCAACTCGCCTTCCCTTCCACACGTATAGAGACTAACAACTTGCATGTGGAAAACAACCAACAACAATTCCTCTGATTTTAATCAACATGAATGGGTTAACAAGTAGATAATTAACATGTATGGGTTAAGATGTATGGTTTGACACTCACCTTACAAACGGGAGGTCGAGAGTCATTATTTGTTTGAATCTATAGGTTGTTCCTAGGTAAAGAACCGTGTTGACATCAATAATTCCTTTAACTGCCTCAAGTTCAAAAGTGAGTGAAACTAGCTCTCAATGTGAGTAGAAAAACATCCCTCTAAGTTCTTGCTATCAAATCAATTGGTGCTTACATATATATGATTATGAAGAAGACTTCAGACCAATAAAGGTGTCCTGTCTTAGTAAAAAGTTAAAAGACTTCTAAGGCCGTGCTTAATCACTAATCTTTTAACAAGGCAATGCTTAAAGTATCAAGCTTTGAACATGATATTCTCTTCTATAGAGTAGCTACTAATCAATGCCTCCTCAAGGAAAAAAAAGTTGATATACCAAAAATTCTTAAAGAGACAGGTGGGAAACCAAAGTGCGGGTTGGTGTGAAATACAAACCTAAAAACTTCAAGGAAAGTTAGCAAAAAAAAGACACGTTTAGTACACAAATGAATCATCAACATTTGCTGCACCTAACAATCTTATACATCCAACAAAAAAGAACACAACAAAAATATTACTAGTACTTAGCAGGTCCCAGTGAAATCAATGTTATCACTTGGCAATCTCTTCTTGTTCACACACAATTCAAAGAGAAAACAAAAATCCAAAGTAACAGCAATGACTTGATTTAATTCCGAACCTTCATCTGTATCCGAACCAGTCAACAACCTCAACTGCCCTTTTGTATTAAAACCCTTACTTTCCCCTTTCTTTTCTTTCATTCACCTTTCTCTCTGTTCTTACACAATGCAAAAAAAATCTGAATTCTCATACAAATTCAGTGACAATCATTTACAGAACACCCAGATCTTAAAAACTTCACAAGTTTTCTGAGATTCTCTTCTGTTTTGAGTTTCACCATGGTTGATTCTCTTAGACCTGTTCTGTTTCTAACTCTTTTTGTTTCATTATTCATCTCAATTTCAGCTCAAACCTGTAGAACACATGTGTTTCCAAGTAATAATCAAGTCAGTACTGATTTCAGTTCTTGTAGTGATTTACCACACTTGAATTCATTTATTCACTGGAAATATGACTCTGCAACCAGAAGAGTGAACATCGCTTATCGACATACCAACATCGATTCGAATAGATGGATAGCTTGGGCTATTAATCCAACCAGAACAGGAATGGAAGGATGTCAAGCTCTTGTTGCTTATCAAAAAGATGGGCGAATGACAGCTTATACATCTCCAATCCCGACGTATTCTACAACACTGGCACCAGGAAACTTATCTTTTCCAGTTCCTGATTTAACCGCAACATTTCAAAATAGGGAGATGACAATTTTTGCAACTATACAATTACCAACTAATACCACCACAGCTGTTGTTAATCAAGTTTGGCAAGAAGGTCCTCTTCGTAATGGTAATCCTTCTGTACATGATTTTGCTGCGGCTAATAAACAATCTATGAGTACTTTGGATTTTCTCTCTGGACAACAATCTTCCTCTGGTGGTGGTGTTGATTCAAGAACCAAACGTAGGAACGTAAGTATTTCTTATTTGTTCTTTGTTTTTTTTCTTCTGTTTAACCAAGTTTTATTTCCGTTTTACTTGACTTATTATGAGGTATTATGTTTCGTAAACGATCTGATTTATATGGCCTTGCATTAGAATTTATCTGCTCGAAATTGTTTCTTTTCGAAGAATAATCGTCAGAAAGCCATCAGTGTAACTCTCTTTGAAATCATGTGCGAATGACTAGTGTTTTCTAAGCCGCCACATACCAAGATTGCAGGAATATTCTAGCATTGTTTTTCTGTGATTGGGTTGGGAACCAAATTAAGTTTCTCACATGTTAGTGAACTACGTGAAATCTTCACTTCAAAGATAGGAGTCTAAAATATTCTTATGTTGGCATGAAATCTTCACTTCACATATAGGATTCTAAAAATTTCTATGTTGGCCTATTGGGATTGAAACTTTCAGGTTCATGGAGTATTGAATGCTGTTGCTTGGGGAATTCTGATGCCTGTTGGAGCCATTGCTGCAAGGTATTTGAGGGTATTCAATTCAATGGACCCAGCATGGTTTTACATACACATTGCCACCCAAACTTCTGCTTACATTATCGGAGTTGCTGGATGGGCAACTGGTCTCAAACTCGGTAGTGAATCTTCAGGCATTCAACATAATGCCCATAGAAACATTGGGATTGCTTTGTTCATTCTGGGGACACTTCAGGTATATTAGCTACTCATCTATATACTCCTCCGTCGACGTAGAAAAGGAAGTAATAATTTGACTGACTATGAGAATTTGGAATGTTTTCTGTATTAGGTGTTTGCTTTGCTTCTGAGGCCTAAGCCTGATCACAAATATCGATTCTACTGGAATATCTATCACCGCTTGACTGGATGCGTAGTCATACTACTTAGCATCATTAACATATTCAAAGGTTTTGATATTTTGGAGCCTGAGAAGAAATGGAAGAATGTATTCATAGGCGTGCTTATAGGTTTGGCTGTTATTGTGGTTCTGTTAGAAGCTTTTACATGGTACATTGTTTTGAAGAGGAAGAAATCTGAGAAATCTCATCATGGTGCAAATGGTCACACTGGTGGCAATGGAAACCCATACGGTGCTTGAATTCAATCGGCTGCGTAGACGGAGATGGGTCGACGTTTCAAACTGCGCTGTTTTGGCGACGGGTATGATAGTATAATGTTAGTATCAGCATACACATATATGTAAACAGAGATGGTTAGTTGGGTTTAGAACTTATTCTTTGTAGCAGCACAGGGTGTTTTGTTTGTTTTCAGTAAATGGCTTTGGATGCCCTCACTAGATTGGAGGGAGATCCACATCATGTAGACTATTCTTATTGACTTATTTATACTCATATTTTCTAGTTTTGAAAGTTGGATTTTCGTTTTTGCATACCTGTTTTTCTTACTTTTTGTTGTTAATACCGGCTTCTTTAAGCAAAATTTTGAAATTCTTAGACCACTTTGATAGATTGCATATCAGATGGAATTACATTTTTACATAATACCAAAGAAGGAGTTGATACTAATTGCAAGATATTCAATAGATTGCATATTCTACCTTCTTATTTTGACCAAGTGGTTGATGACCAAGTCATGATGATCTCATGATTGTCATTAAAATCTGTATTATCTTGGCGTGAGGCAAGTTTCAAGTTTCAACATGGCAAGTAATATTCAGTTTTTTTTTTCTTTTTTTGATAGAAGTAATATTCAGTTAACCGTGTCAAAAGGACACGCCATTTTTTGCCATTCGAATTTGTTCAGTAACATTTATAAAACCAATGAATGGAATGTGTACGCTAAAGACATATAGTACATCAAATGTGTTAGCATCTCAATACGACTCGACGGAAATCTATCCTTAAGCTTAACCCATTCCCATTGAGATACAAAGACATACTTGTCGTAGAAGTTCAATGTTGTATCTCAATCAGATCTTCTCTTTACTCTTTTACTAGTTCTGATTGCTGCATCCTCTCAAATATGACATTATTTGCATGAAATACGCCGGAATTAGCAGATTTTTGGTGTTGGAAGTTGGAACTGTCTATATTTCTTTGTATGAACATGTTTATTGATCAAGGATTGGACTTTTGGTATGAAAAAACTTATCAGAATCCTGAATGGTTATCACAATGATTTGGATGTCCTTAAAAATTTATCTTCTTTCAGTAGCTGGAAATATGCATTTATGTGCAAAGCGATGTTAACCATACTGCTCATGCCTCATCTAAACATGGTATCTTAAGTTTTCAAACCTTGGAAATTTCTTCCAACTACCCTGCTTGGATATAGAATGTATCCATAGAGATGAACAGTTATAATCCTTTCCTTCATCAGTAAATCTCTTTTCGTATTAAAAGAAAATATATCATGATTCCATCGATATGAATGTTAGAGTTCGTAGTAAAACAAAATATATCACCATGATTCCATCGATATGAATGCTAGAGTTATAGTCAATGTGGGACTATCAATCCCAACACTCTCCTTCCAATACAAAACAGGATTCGGAAATGATAGATTGACCGTATCAATCTCCAGAATTTTCTCCCGAGTGAAATAAGAAATGGGACCCATGAAGAGACAGCAGATATGCGACATTCAACCGATATGTGACAGTCCTAGTACATTGTTAGTTGTGGTATAGCTCTTAATAAGGCGTAGCGCAGTAGCTGTATTCACTTTTCCTGTTACAGAACCATGACACCATTTACAATCCCAACACATAGAGCCATTTTCAGGACCACACGATCCCCTGTCGGGATTTTTAGTCGGTGGGTGTATCACTGCTCAACAGGCCTCTAAAACGTGCACCCTATATGGATGGTTGTTTGTCCATTCATGTATGGGGTTACATCGGACTATTAATTCCAAAAAGTGAGGAATCTGGGTTTTCATTTCAAAACAACGCGCGATTGGGGATACTAAAACTAATTGGGGTAGAGGAAACGGACAAAAATTGGATTTAAATATCAAATCAGAGTCATCCCTTATCTAAGTATTTTATATAATTCATAGTCTACCCCTCACTAATCAGGTTTAATGTTTAATTATAATTAGGAAAAATCTTAAGTATTTGTTAAATGATTAGTGTGTATTTTTATTTGTATTTGGGTGACTGAGGTGAGAGTAGAAGGAGGGAAAAAGTATTTGAGAGGGAACTTTTTTTGGTGAAAATGGAGGATGATTGTGAAGAGCGAATTGCTGCTAAGAGATTGAAAATTTGATTTTTTTTTCTTTGAATCCACCATTTTTACAGCTGAAAAAGCTAGGTGCCGGCATGGACGTGGTATGAATACAATGCCGGAAGCAGCCATACCGGCATGTTATTCATACCACGTCCATGTCGGCACCGAGCTTATCCTCCATTTTGAAATTCAAGCCGGCATAGTATTCAACCAAAAAATTATGCCAGTACAAAAGTTGTCTTTTACCTACCGCTATCCAGGGGGTCTGGGGGGCACCGGGGGGCGTAGCCTCTCCCGGCTGTGTTCGACCTATTCCGTTTTGAATTTTTTGTCTGGTTTTCAGTCCACTGCCGGCACAGTCAGTTAATTCTCGAGCATGCCGGTACTGCTACCCGCATGGTATGTTACTTGAATTTTTTTGCCGGCACATGATGTAAAGTATCCAGAAAATTGAATTTTTTTCCACTTGACTTCCGGCATTGATAGATTTCTATCGAGCATGCCGGCACTTAGTTACGGCATTGAATGTTAGTTACCAAGCATGCCGGCACCATTTTCCGGCATGGTCTTCATCAATGCATGGTCTTCATCACTTCAGGCGATGTAAAAAAAAAATATTTCCGACATGGTCTTCATCACTACCGGCATGGTCTTCATCACTTCCGGCATGGTCTTCATCACTACTGGCATGGTCTTCATCACTTCCGAATGTAAAAAATAAATAAATCGTTTTCAAAGTGAGGAGCCGGCAGAAAAGGAGAAGTGAATTTGAAAGGGAGTGGGGAAAATTTAGAATTTGAAAGGAAATTGGGAATATTTAGGTTTCAAAGCCCTGACCCTAAAAGAGCCTAGTTTAATTGGGGGCCATAAGTTCTAATTGGGGTCCATGAAATTTTGTTTGCCCCCCAAATTTTTCAGGGGTGTAAAAATCGGAAGATGAATATACTATTTTACCCTTAATTAATTTTTTTTTCAAGTAACGACCCTTCACCGACATTAACGACAGCTTAGGGTCGTCATATACATCATGATCAAAACAATAACGACTCTAAACTGTCATACACTAACGACTCTTTTTAGAGATTAACGACAGTCTATAACGACATTTCTAAAACATTAGCGACTGTTTAAGTCGTCAAATGCGTAACCAAAACAGTAACGACCCTTCCAAAGGGTCGTCATGGAATTGATCATTTTTATGACGACCCAAAACTGTCGTACATTTCCGCCATTAATGAATCTTCGACAGTTTAGAGTCGTCACTTAAACAATCTAAACATTAACGACTTTTGAGGGTCGTCAATGAAATTTTTTAATACCCTGATGATTTTTCATAACCTGGAAAAATTGCGGGTTTGAGTCGTCATTTTTGGTGTCAATACATTGACGACTTTCTAGAATCGTTGGTGTATACATCCCTCGACATTGACGATTCTTTCTCTGTGTTGTGACATACATCCAATCCATGGGAGAATTTAAGATAATCTTACCATCAACACAATCATCTTTGTTGCTTGAACCTTCCCCAACATCATTTCCCCTACTTGAATTACTCACTTCTAAAAACCCTAAATTTTCCTCTAAAACCTCCTCTTCTTCTTCTCAACTCAAACAACAACAAAAAAAAAAAAAAAAAAAAATTGATTCTAAAATCATTCAGGGGCAGTTTAGCCATTTAAAAATATTTTGGTTAAGGGGTGACTCAATTTGAGTTTTAATGACCTTTTTTGTCCTCTAGCGGGAGGCCCCTAATTGTTTTTTGGGGTCCCCCAATTAAAATAGGTAAAAGAGATTAATAAGAAGTGAAGATGGAAATGGGGGATATGATTTTGTTTTTTTATTTTAAGTTTTTAGATTTTTATTTTGAGGGAATGATATTTTAGTATTGTTGCTCCCGGAAAACACCCCTTAGCAAACACTATTGCTTGGGGGAAGTAATTTATATCCCCAATTAGTTTAAGTATCCCCAATCGCGCGTTCTTTCAAAACCAATTAACAATCAGTGGAGTGATCGTCTCGTATTATATTGAATATCAATGCTAGAGTTATGGTCTATGTAGGCCTATTAATCCCAAAAATTGCAGAAAAGATAAAGTTTTTGTGATATGAGAAAATCAATTTAACATGATGTCTTTGACTAGTGGCAAGTATGTGATAACTCTGGATCAACCCACAAATTCGTAATGATTTACTTTTTCAAACTGAACATACTAATGGGGTTGAAATCGTTAGATTTTATGGTTTAGTCAAATTTATGATAATTTTAAAAAGATTCAAAGTAATTGTAACAACCTGGGTTGCACAGACGTGGACGCGTAGACACGGACACGACACGACGCGGACGCAGACACTACAAAATTTTCAGAAAACTAGGACTAGGACACGGACACGTATATACATATTTTATTTATATATTATTTATATATACAATCATGTATTTATACAGCAAAGTTAAGTGTTTCGATCCTAAAAAATTTGAAAATGATGCTACATGTGTATAAATTTCAAAGGAAAAGAAGATATCGTTTGTTAATACACGTCGAATGTCAAGCAATTAATCACTATTAAACACATGGCACAATCAAAATGCATTCTTAGAGCAACACATACCCAACTAAAGATATACATGATGTCATTTCCAATAACAAAACCCTAATAAAAAACTAAATAATTGATCTAAATGATTGTCTTTCTTCATTTAGTTAAAAAAATAAAGGAATAAGTTTAACTGAAAATGAAGGAAAAAAAACGCTTCAAATCCGAGTTACTGGTGCGTCCAAACCATACGCGCGCAGGACGCACAAATTGATGCGTCGGACACGCGTCGTGTCAGCGTCCCGTGTCCGACGCGGACACGGCTCGGAAAATGGAGCATTCGTGCAACCCAGGTAACAACTGTAGACAGAAAAGCAGAACATGTTATGTGTTTTTTCTTTTTAAACCAAATCTGCAAAAAGCAAAATCTCTTAAAGACAAGCTCAACCATTCGCCTTATTTGATACATATATATGTGTATCATACCGGTTTTCATTTATATAGATACGATACGGTGGTATCACTGATACTGATTCAACCTGCTAAAACTAATCTATCTAGCCGAAATTAAGGCTTTTTGTATAATTATGGTATTGCCATAGTCAGAGAATTGTTTGATTGAATCCACCAAGGGTTGCTATGCTAAGCTTAGTTCCAAAACTCGGAGTCGTTTGAGTCTATTATTAAAGTCAATCTTGTTAGGGTGGACTATGAACATAAAAATGTTGAGACTTGCTCTAGTTACTCATGAAGACCTAAAGATGTATTGAAGACAACAAAGACATCAACATTCAGTTCGAGGTTAGTAACTACATGCTTGACTTGTTCCATTTCTATCTTTTGTTCTTTCAAGTATTTATTCATTAAAAACATAATATACGAAGTTCATAACAATGACTTTAGCATTGGTGACTTGGTAATTATACTATGACCCAAGTATCTCAAGGAATGATATTATAAAATAGTCATTTCTACAACTTAAGTATATGGAGTTACGAAGTATAGTTTATCTATGGTTTTCGTGTTTTCGACATTGAACTAATTGGTAATCCGTTATTATTTAGTGTATTTAAATTCCGGATGAATTCAAACCTTTGTAATTGTGCTTGAAAGTAATTTAAGAAACATAATTCAAGGAAGTAGACTTGCGATACTTGTTTGTAGTCGAAGATAGGATTCAGGACTGATCTTAGGAGTGATCGTATTTATAAGACTGATCTCATTGACCGATCCATAGTAGCAAGGATCCATCCCAGGAAAAATCCCAACTCAGTATCGATCCTAGATATGTCTGACGTATTTTTACGTTTTTGGTATTTCTGTTACTTCATGTTTCTGCATACATCGAGATGGATGCAAGTTAATGAGAATGTTCATAAGTGTTGACATAGTGATTTAACATGTGTTAAACTTTAATATCTTATTGTTCATTTTGAAAGTACAAATTTACAGCGATATTTAAAGAGCTATTATCCTTGCAGATGGTTCTGGGGATTTATAATTTCGCGGATGTGTTCCGACTAGTCAATCTTCGAATCTAAGAGTGATTCGAGCACTTTTATTTTTGCAGTTGTGGATGTGTTCCGGGAAATTTGGACTTCTGCGGATGTGTTCCAGTAAGTCTATATTTGAAAAAAAAAAATGCGGATGTGTTCCGAGAAATTTGTATGTACAAAATTATAAAGTTATACTCAAAACGTTGATATTTTTCTTCTCCGGGTACCTAAGGAGAGATCCCTGGATTACTGCCAAGAGGGCAGGTAAAGTTTGGTATTGTATGGGGTAGATTCTGATCAATAAATAAAACAAAAGGGAGGTAGATGGCTCATGAAAGAAAATACATAATAGTTTGAATTGCAATTTTGTTATCGTCAACTTCAGGTTAGAGAACAAGGCACTCCTGAGACTGTCGTTGAACTTGGTGTACTTTAAAAGTGTTGGAACTTGGAATGACTTTTAATTTTCAAATACATCGAGAAAATTTATGAGAGTGATAGATTCAGAATTTAGAGCATTCATGGTGGGATTATTGCATATTGTTGTAAAGGGTGTTATTCTCTTGTAATCTAGTACACATGAAACTTAAGGAACACCTTATACTAGGATCACAGATCTTGAGATAACATTTGTTAGAGCATTGCTCGGTCGAACTCGCATGCTATCTCAAGCATGTTTGTCAACGTTAGTGATCAAACCTATGAGTCTTGATTTCTATCCTACATATATAAAGGTCTCGGACTAGGATAGAAAGTGTAGTTGAGCTCAAGAACTCCATGGAAATCATCATACAAGACTAAGGACTACTCAAGGAACTGGTGGATCTTCATCGACCTAAAGGTATGTGGAGACTTGAACTTATCTGTCACTCAAAAGTCTATCTATTATATCTCCTACTCTTGAGACAAAAGTCGTTTTGATATGTAAACTTTCATTATGCATATTTGCTATTTCGAGCCGCGTTTATCTCGCCTATCTATTTCTCGAAATATGTGTTGGCAAGCTATCGCTTTAGCCGAATTCATCTTTACCTAGTGACGAAAGTCATGTTATGTTTCAATCACTTTGAAAATTGCTCTGACAAAAAATGGTATGTGAATAATGGCTATATCAGTCCTTTGAGAATGTTTCAATGATTGAAATGAGAGTTTAGATTACATAACCGTTGGTAGGATATAAGCATTGTTGTGGAAACACATATATGTATAAGTCATGATTCCTTGAACCAAAGTTTGCGAACTTTGTTGATCAAGAGAAATGGAAGTGGCGTGAGCCAAGTCCGTGAACTGGCGGAAGTTATCGACCCAAGAATTTCTACTGGAGTTTGTGAACTCCTTCCATGATCTTAAGTCCACGAACCCAGTCCGCGAACTTGAGCAGGTTATATCTAAAACCGGTTGTTCTTGAACTCATGTTTATTTAAACTAAGGAATGCTTTTGCAAATCGTGGCTATAAAGTTCATGAACCAATTCGAGTGAATCGAACCGTTCTTGCTTCGATTGTGACTTGTGTAGTTACATAAGATCTAAGCAATTGAATAACTCTCTAACTAGTTCATTTGAGTCATTTGAACTAGTTATGGTGAAGAAGAATATGGTTGATATGAAAGTAATCATATGGCTAACCATTTGGTTAACTATTGTTGAACCAACAAATGTTAATTTTGGGAACGGTTCGTAAACCCAAAATTGGATATTTTATTTGTGTGTAACAAGCTAAGTTTTCGATCCAACGGTTGAGAAATATTAGCCTGAATCTAATCAGGTTTTCATCTAACGGTGAATATTGAATGCTTTGTTACCAAGCTAACATGGATTGCAAACCCTGATTTGAAAACTATATAAGGGAGAACTCTAGCAACTGGGAAACCTAATCCCCACACCTTACGTGTGATACTAGTTGCATAGCTAGAGTCGATTCTCCTTTAACCATTGGTTTCTTCTTCTAAACTAGGTTAACGACTTAACGACTTCATTGGGATTGTGAAGCCATACCGATACTACTTTTCTTGTAGTTGTGTGATCTGATCTTGCTGTTTCTATTGTACGAGTACAATTGAAATAATTGGCTTGAGATTTTATATCTCCGATAGGCAAGATAGAAAAGTAATCACAAACACTTCGTCTCATCGTTTGTGATTCCACAATATCTTTTTTCGCTGCGTCGATTAAGATTATTGTGAGGTGATCAATAATACTAGGTTGTTCTTCGGGAATATAAGACCGGTTTATTGATTGGTTCCTGTTCACCTTGATTTATCAAAAGACAGAACAAAACTCGTAGGTATTTTCGTGGGAGACGGATTTATCTATTACTGTAGACTTTAATGTGTGATACAAATTTGTTTATTAAAGTCTTCGACTTTGGGTCGTAGCAACTCTTAGTTGTGGGTGAGATTAGCTAAGGGAATCAAGTACGTAGCATCCTGCTAGTATCAGAGGCGTAGGTGCATAACTGTACCTTGGATCGGTGTGAGATTGATTGGGGTTCAACTACAGTCCAGACCGAAGTTAATTTGGAGTAGGCTAGTGTCTGTAGCGGCTTAATACAGTGTGTGTTCAATCTGGAATAGGTCCCGGGGTTTTTCTGCATTTGCGGTTTCCTCGTTAATAAAATTCTGGTGTATGTGTTATTTCTATTCATAATTGAAATATCACAGGTTGTGCGTTGTTCAATCAATTAGAATATCCGACCTTTTGGCTGTTGATTTAAATTGATTGACACTTGGATATTGGTCTTTGGTACCATCCAGGTTATCTCTCTTTGATAAAGACTCACAGATTTCTATTTGCTTGAGTAAAGATCAAATCGAGAGATTGAGATATAAACTCTTTGATATACTTTTATCTAGATTGAGTCTGACTGTCTAGGTGATTCTCTAGAAAGTATATTGGAGTTTATCCATACAGATTTCTAATCGAATTGTTGGGTGTGGTTGTTGTACCCACGCTTTTTCAACATCAACTTAGTGATATAAGATTTAGAAATTGTAAATTTTTATTGGCATGTTAGCCTTTTGGTCAGTTGATATCCGAACCATACTAAAAAAAAAAAAAAAAACTTCTGAAATTTGTATATAGATTACTAAGATTTAGCTAGCTTGGGAATTTGAGTCATGCCAATTCGTTTTAGCAGTGCCGTGTTTGTCGGTGGGAATTTATATATATAATCTCAATTGGAGCAAATTAGTGAAATCCATCGACTTTGACTTGAAACCCAAAACTTAGAAAATTAGGATATAAGTTTCATTAAGTGATATCTTAGTTTGTTTGTTTGCTTGCCAACCATACTTAATTTCTTCTGAATAAGTTGATTGCTACATTATTTTATTTTATTTTTTTATTTTATTTTGTTAGTCTTTGAATTCTATGATCGTGTTTGTCAAGTAAGGTAGTTTAAACTATAATGCTTAAGTATAGATTGTTTTATCTTTGATTTTGATATAGTGTAGGATAATGTCGCTTCTCCTTTTAAACTCCCTGAAATTGTTGGGTTATCCAGGTTAGTATATGGAATTGAGTTTCAGAAGGCATATGGCTAGATTTACCTGACCAAAGTAGGCAAACGAAAAGAATAATTATTCGGGTTGTACTCATTTTGGTTTTTAAGTGTCGTTGTGGATGTTAATTATGTATGGAAGTGTTCTTGGTATATATAACACCTCTTGATAGTTAGTTTGTGTACCTTATAATTGATTTCTGTGTAATGTGGGATTCGAGAATTTGACAGATCGACACCGATGTCTAAGCCGGAAGTACGAGGAGTTGCTTACTGTCAGATTCTCCTTGTTTAGCATTGGTGCCCGTTGTGATCTGGCTGAGAAAGTGTTTAGTGTAGTTGATGATCCGCAGATGCATATATATGTAGTTCTGATTCGACTAGATAATCTAGTAGTTTGAGTCAAGGTGTTGTGTGCGCCTTAGGTACTCTTGGATAACAGTATATCTCTTAAGAGAACATTTGATACCAGAGTGTATTTTTCCCCTCGGCATGCAATAGAAACATAATCCAATTTTTTAATAGATTGCTCTATTGAGGGTATCAAATAAGTGTGTGTTTGTTGTATAGTATGTGTGGGTTGCGTGCAATCTGCAAAAACTAGGTAAGGTTCCTGTACAGAGAATGACGGTTGTTGCTTAATTTACTTCCATAATTTGAGACCTTTTCAACAGGTTATGGGTTTGGACTGGAGTCAGATCTTTAATTTGCCAAGAACCGCCATGGATGAATATATATATATATTTTTTTGAAAATAAAAGTTATCAATCTTATTGCACGACTCCTTGTAAATCTCTTTATAGAAGACCTTGTAGGTTGTTGAGAAGATGTAGGAAAAGGAGTCCTTGGGACCAACTTCGATTCTGTTAAGTATCGAAATATTGCATATAGTCAGAAGAGTTATGTAGATGGAAAAAGACGACACTGATTGAATTCAGAGCAATAGTGTTACTTAAACGGTGTTGCGAACAGGGAAGAAAAGAAATTAGTTCAAACTTCCAAGATTTGAATGAAGATTTACCAAAAGATTAGAATCAGGTATAAGATGGAGTTATCACCACAATTAGCTAAAATACATGGTGTATTTGATGTTGCTATTTTACATAGACATCTAAGGAAGCGGAACAAATATAATGACAAACTTTAGTGAGCTGATCAATCCTATAACATGATACAATATATGAAGAGAAACAGATTTGTATATCTATGTTGCTATAATCAATTTTTTTCAGGTGGTTACTGGTGGAAGTAAGGGAATCAGATTTGAGATTTGCATACAATTCGCTTCTAATTGTGTTAACATCTAGAGATGTAACCAAGTGATTAGAAGCGGTTGAGAAGCTTAAAGATGCATTTTGACTTTCTATTGTTGTTTTTCATTAACTAGATATGATGAATTCAATTACTATTACTTTTATAGCTGAATTCATCTGAAGCCACTTTGGAAAGCTTGATATCTTGGTAAGATTTGTTTTATCATTCTTTCTTTATATATACTAGGTGCAACTGCTACCTAAGTCGACGAACGAAAAGCAATAGTGATGCTTGTTGAAAACCTTATAGCCATGGAGAAGAAAGACAGTTTAGGTCGCATTGTAATGAGGTAAATTTGATTCCGGGGACAAAATCCTTTTCCTAGTGAGGTAGACTGTAATACCCTTCGGTTATTAGTACCCCTTATCAATTATTAGTATAATGCCTAGTGGACCCCAAGATAGGTTTAGTATTAATAAAAATAGGGTTATTGAGATTTCTATATCTTCGTCGTGGAGAATAGGTTGAGATTTTAAGTTACATTGCTCAAGAGCGGCGACTTAAAAAGTGAAGAATTAGAGGAACATAATTGTAGAATTATCAACCCAACGGTGCCAGTGGTAAGAAATTGTTTTGGTTTTCTTAGTCTGCCCTCTCGTTATGATCAAACTTGTACTTATGGTTGTATTTTCTTCCTCTGCCTGTTGTATTATCTTTTAGGGCTTGATAATTGAGGGAACTTCTACCTACGGGATCAATCAGGTTACTAAAGGGAGTTGAGGCAAGTTTAATTTGGTCTCTTAGTCTCGGATTGATGTAGAAGTAGTAAATAAATATCTCGTGATTTATATATTCATGCTTGATTTTACATTCCGTGATTTCTTATGATCTATAATTAACTTGATGATTGATGAAGTAGGTATATGTAGCTCTTTGATGCATAACATAGTGAGTATGGTAACGTGATAATACATATAGCTAAATATCGTTGTTTTCATGTCAATTCTTGTTGATTGCTAAGTGGTTATGTTTTGGGTTCTGAATATATATTTGTGGATTTGGTGATTTTTCAATGTATGGGACGTGATGATTATGCTTTGGATTAGCCATTCTAATCTAGATATATGGTTGCAGGTTAACTGTATAGTGAAATGATTTCTTTGATTTGTTGGACCTGATAGTTAGTGGTAGTGTGGGTATTATGGGTTCCTTTTCACTCCTATCTAGTTCGTAACTTAAATGTATACATATTGATTATTGTGTACTGATAGGGTGATGATATTATCCATGTCAAGATGATAACTTTGATAGCATGATAAGGTTAGGTAGGTGTTGATGTTAATGCTAAGTGAAACATCTAAATGGAGGTGGGTGTACCAATCTACCTGTTAGAGGAGAACATTGTATACCCAACTGCAATGGGCTTAATGGAAAATGTTTGTTGTTAGTCAGTGGATTCCTTGCAAGTCGGATTTTGACAAGCCTAATTTGATAGCAATAGTAACAAGTTACCTAGACTAGATTACGGATGGGTTCGTAAATGGTGGTGATATCTTTGTAATGAGTCTCTGGCTAGATAGCTTTATGTAAGTCACTAAAGGTAGTGAGCTAAATCTCTTTCCTAAAAAAAAAGGAAAATGTGGATGTTGTTAGAGCATAGCTCGGTTGAACCCACCAAGCGCTGGTATGTCAAGTTTGGTTGTCATATTTTAGTGAACCAAAACTCATTTAAGAGTCGCTTGATTAAATGTACTAGAGTCAACTTCGTATAGGTTAGCTTGAAAGTATTAGGATATGAGACATTACAAGTATTGCGAAGACTTGAAGAAGTGAAGAAGTACGGAGCTACAACAACAACATCATCCTTCCACTTGAGGTTAGTGATATTTTACTTGAACTATTTCATTCCCTAACGTATCTTTCAAGTCGTGCATATTGAAAATAAAACTGTGAAGCATGAACACTCTAGATAGACATAGTATTAAGGAATTCAATACGAGGTTTGTTGCTTAACCATTAAACTTTGTAGATAAGACATCAACATAATCGTATGAATGCTATTGTGATTATGTATGGGTATGAGGTGAGGATTTCATCTTAGGAAACAATGTTGTTACATGTATTTTAAGGAAGTAAGTTCATGAACTTTGTTTGTGAACCGAAAAGAAAATCGCCAGGCGTTATTGGGGTTGTTCTTCATTGCATATCTTATGAATGACCAATATGTGTGATTAGTATAACGGCTCATGACCTATTTGTGTTCTTGGTAAAACTATTCACATGAGGCCTGACTTTTGTATTGGTATGACTTTTATTAGTGAAACCGATCTTAAGTAATCATCTGTTGGTATGATCGAGTTTGTGTAGTTTGTAAGGCCTAACACTGGGTAAAGGGGAACCGATCCTAGTAAGAGGTGCAACACATCACAACGGTGAATCGATCCTTGTATGGGGTGCAACGGGGTTTATAGCAGAAAGGGGAACCGCTCCTATGGACATGTGCAACACGTTTTTAGGCAAAGGGGAACCGATCCTATGGACATGTGCAACACATATGAGTTAGATACCATATATATGTTAGGAACCGATCCTAGTACCTAGTCAACCGAATTTTGGGAAGCTAGTGTGACTATGCACAATACTCACATGGATGTAGAACCGAAACTTGTTTTGGTAGAACCGTTGAACCCATGATTTGTGATTGAGAAGTTCTTGATCAATCGCATAGCTCTTGAAAGTCAGATGAACCAATTCTAAACTTGTTTGGAAGTGTGGTAAATTGGTTTCAAGTGAGTAAGTATGAAAGAGGACTTACAAAGAAAGGATGTCGACACACTTTGAACACATGCAGTAATGCGTATATTTTTTATTGTTCACCTTAACGGCTAAGAAGGAAGTAAATCCCAAGATCGAAATTAAATAAGTTAAGAATCTTTTAATTAAGGTTTTTAATTATATATGGAAAATAAGAATTAGTAATGTGCATTTGCTAGTTAAAGATTTTCCAAGGAGATTTTCGATCATTATTTTGGACAGAGCATTCTCAGGAATTATGAAAACCGAATATGGAAATTATTATAAAATATCTTGAGAATATTTTCGGCTTTGGAAATTCCTTGGTGTCCAAACTTCCTTGTCTATAAATACTTGAAGTTTGCCTTTCTAGCAAACTAATCCTTCGTGACAGTAAACTTCCTATGTTGTACTGTTACTGGTGAAGCCGCCTATTCGGAGAGGAGAGTAACCTAATTAGGCGAAATCTCTTACGGCCGCTCAGTTTAAAGTCTTCTTTGGGATTGAGAAGCTCTAGCACGTACCGTTGGTAGGAAACTAGATAATTGCGGTTTATCTTTTGTTTTCATATTGATTTGATTGACTAACGGTGGTTGAACTTTAATTGCGCCTAGTTTGTTTATGCTTGAGAATCTTCTCTTCTGATATAAGATTCACTCAAACTAGTTCAAGGTTTCGACAGGGATCTTTAGACTGTTGTTAGTGCTAAAGACGACCTTGTGATAATTCATTGTTAACAGACTCCGTTCTGTGTGTGATTGATCACAAGAGATTCAAGTAGTTGTGTGCGGGTGTTTATTGAAGATCAAAGAAGATTTGAAGACCAATAAGAGATAGAAGATTTCTGACTTGGTTATATAAATCTTTGGTGTGCACAATACTTGTTTCGGTAAAAGAGGATCCAACTATAATCGATCTATCCTTGTGGTATTTTGATAAAATAGTTGTGTAGATCGGCATCAATACGTTTCCTTGGGATTAAAGGTATTGATTGCAAAATCTTAACGATTACCTTTTGGTAATTGAATATAAGATAGATCTTGGAACCTGGCAAAGGAGTTTATGATAAGATAAATAGAAGAGCCTTTGTCCAACTCATATCACTTGGTTGAAGAGAGTTGATACCAAACAGATTTGTTGTTCCTTTACTGTTTGGAATATGAACCAAAGGAATTGGTCCAAGTACGTGACTTGTTTATAGGTCAGAGGCGTGGGAATACAGACGGAACTAGGTGAACTATAGGTTTAGTTGCTTGGTCTCAACTATACGAAGTTGGTTTATTTTGTATAACGGCTTAATCCTGAGAGTATTCAATTCTGAACAAGGTCCCGGGGTTTTTCTGCATTTGCGGTTTTCCTCGTTAACAAAATCTTGCTGTGTCATTTACTTTATATTTCTACATTATAATTATTTTATTATAATTAAAGTAAATTACACAAACGTTAATTCTTATTTACTTGATAAGCAATCACATTGTGTTTGGTTAAGTCCGAACCTTTATATCAAGTAAACATACTTTGCTGTTGTATTATCTCGATCTCGTATCCATAGACGATCACACGAAGTGTGAACCGATTTGTTGTATTGTCTCGACTCAGTCCATAGACAATCACTTTCGGAGAAAGGACTTATAGGAAGGAAAAGTTTTAGCTTGAGATATATTTGGGTACCCTCGCCTTTTTAATTGGTATCAGAGCAGGCAAATACGAAAAGATCTAACAATATGTGTTTGGTGCGATCCATCCTATAAGAATTGAATCTATGATCGATTCAGTTAACGTTGTGCAAGAGTTTGAATGCTCAAAAGTTGAAGATGTTAATACTTCGTTAGCTCATGATCCAGGAGTTGCGAAAACATCTACGTCTTTTTTTGATGAAAAGGAAGATGCTGATAAAGAGTTGGTAAATCTCCTAAAGCCCATAAAATCTCTGTCTTCTAAAGTTCTTATATTGAAGACAGAGACAAATCTTCTTAAACAGGAGATCAAAGATAAAGACAGTCAACTGCATAGTCTGGCTGAAGAGAATTTAAATCTCACTGTCAAATTAGAAGCTCTTGGTAAATCTCTTACTCGAGGAAAAGAGACACGTCCTATGATTCTGATAAATGATTTTGTTGTGATTTCTTATGATACTGAGGAAACTAAAAGTCCGTGTTCGACTTTTACAGATTGTGATAAAACTGGTTTGGTCACGACTGAAACAGATCAAGATGATGGTAGTTTTCCTAACTACATCAAGTCAGAAGAGGATAAGAAACCAGCTTCTATGTCTACTGATGATCAAACGAAATCTTGCACAAAGGAAACTTTGAACCGGTTACTTAATGGTGATCTTAAGGAATACAACTTTCAGTCACTTGACAGGAAACTTATACTTCTTCAACATATTGTAGTAAAAATTTTGAAGGAAGTTTCTTGTCTTAAAAAACTGAAAGACCATTCCTCAGTAGGAAGACAGATTGTACCACAACCCAATAAGATCAACTCAAAAGGATCAGAGGAAAGAGTTGATAATCGCTTCTGGAAAAAGGTTCCTCCACACCCATATCGAAACAGCTGTTTTGATGAAGAACTATTCCAGAAGGAAGGGAAAATAAGAATCTCTACCAAAAGAAATAATGAGGAATTTTCAACAATTGTTTCAGATAATCACACTGATGTGAATCATAAGGAAGTTCTTAGAATGAGAAAATCATATGAAAATCTCATTGAAAGAATCAAGAGAGATCTATCAATCTCTGAGAATTCCCATATCAGTACAGTTTCTCCACATGATCATATCTCTAGAGTTAGAAAAGTCTTGGGAGAAAATATATTGGGCAGAAATTCCCTAAAAGAAGCATGAACTATGTTTCTGATATTCACTGTAAGCTTGAAAAAGCTTATTCCGATGCAACATAGTTGTATCAAAATTGTGCACCCTCATCCTTTTTCCGTGCTCATATTCATGGATGGGAAGGAACAATAAATCTGGAGCACATATGTTTGTGTAGTTGATTATCAGAAAAGTTGTGACATTTTATGGATAGCTGCGAATCCATGGTTGATTAAAATGTTCATGTTTAACATGATTTTCAGAAATAAGGTTTTATTTGGAGTTTTCGAATTTTAATAAACCTTTCGTCTTGAAAAGTTCGGACAAAAGGAAACAAAATATTTTTCTGTAATATTTTCGGTTCTCGGTTTTCGGTTCAAAAGTTGTCTCTTCTAAAAGGAAAAAACTATCTCCTGCCTTCTTTATTGAAACCCTGATCAATCCCTTATATATACATATATATATTCGAGCATGCCTCCAATAACTCACAGTATCTCAAAGTCATATAAGAAGGAAGCTCAAAAGGTCAAAGATTGTCAAGGAATCAATACAGAGAGGAAGAAGAGAAATAGATCAGAAATTATGTCTGATTATGATTATGATTATGATAGTTCAGAAGGATCACAAGATGAGTCATGTCTGTTGGCTTACAATAAGCAAGATCCAACCAAAACCAAATGGATTCGGTCAGACAGTATGTCTCAATATATCAAAGGTTTTGAAGAACTAGAAACCAATCTTGTTATGACTATTCGACATCAAGATTGGTTAAAAGAAAAAATTGAAGGATCAAAAGGATCTCTTGCTGAACTTAAGGTTCTAATTGAAGATCTTGAAAAACAAGAAGTGGTTGCAGACAAGTCTCTTGAGACTTGCTTTAACAGTTTGAACACTGAAGAAACCTCGGTGAACAACAAGAGCACCACTAGAGATTAAGTTATTTGATGTAATACTTAATCTAGAAGAATAGGCTGCAATTTTTGATTTCTTTCATTGATTGTATTAAGTCTATTATGAATAAAAACTATTATGAACAAAATTATTTGATTGGTAATTTTTCTTGTGATAGTTTTTGATTTTCGTAGCCTGTGCTTGAATGCTTTATTTATTGCTATGAATGTTTATGGGATGTTTGATTTTGGTTTCATTACCTTGATATTCGATCTCATAATATGGTGTGAACCCTTATGGTTTGGGTGACTTTTTGATTTAGCAGGATTAAGTTATAGCCCATGTTGGTAGGCTTTATCAAAGGATCATGAGGGGTTCTGATAGAAACAATATGTGAAAAAGTCACAATATGTTGAATCGGTTTTGGTTTAGCATAAAAGCATATGTGTTTCGCAGGTTTTCAACTTTTGCTTGCAATAGTTAAAAACCGATTTCCAACCTTTCTCTGGTAAAGGTTGGTTGTTGTTATTCTTTTGTTTTTGCATAAGGATGACAACATAATGGTATTTCGATATCAATTCTCCATGGAAGAAGAAGATGCGATCATTTTGGAGAAGTTGGATGCGAAATTGAGGTGACAATCTTGTTAGTTATTTGTTTTCCTATTTAATAAAAGCCTAATGTTATTGCTTATACTTTTTGCTTTTGCTTAACAAAATTTCGGTACAATTGATGCT
Source organism: Papaver somniferum (assembly GCF_003573695.1). Taxonomy (NCBI): domain Eukaryota; kingdom Viridiplantae; phylum Streptophyta; class Magnoliopsida; order Ranunculales; family Papaveraceae; genus Papaver; species Papaver somniferum. The sequence goes on from NC_039358.1 coordinate 141,155,059, forward strand.
TTTATTCCATTATGAGTGTATGGATGTGTGTGTGACTCAATTGGTTCCGGTTAAGAAAAATTATTGTTATCCTACTTTTTTGTGTGTTATCAATCGTTTAGGCTTACAAAATTGTACGGTGCAATTGCAGTGCTTAAATGTTTATGTTGTTTCAATTGCTTCCGGTTGAGGTGAATAATTATGCAAGTTGATTTGTTTTGGTTTGTATGAATTATTTATGGCTTGACAAAAGAATATGTTGACGGGATGAGTTGTTTAGTCCAATTCGATTCCGGATAAGATAAACTAAGTTAATTCTGATCTTAGTTAGATTTATCAAAGTGGAGGTTGCGGTTATTCAAGTCTAATCGAATGCCTAAACAAGGAAATGCTAGTTAACTAACCTAGTATTTGGCTTGTTTAAAATTTAAAGGTCTAAGTTATATGGATAATTAGAACATGATGAGAAAAATGGAGTTTATCTCTGTTTTGGTCTTATCGAATGAAGCGCTTGTATTTATACAATCGGTTTAGCAAAGGAACTAATGTGATTGGTTGATTTTTGGTTTTCTAAACTAGTTGGGAAAATTGCTTCGGGAAATTGTTTCCATGATAACATATCAAAACATAATTACTTTCTAGTTTCGGTTTTGACATTGGTTATCAAAAATGGTATGTGGAACCCTCGTGCTTGACTCAACAGGTTGCAAGTCTATTTTGAGATTTGTAAGATCCTTTTCGTGTTGTCCTTTATTTTTTCGTTTCTTTGTCATTTTGTGACAAAAAAGGGGAGAAATATATGGAGTAAACAAGTGATGCTGGTGTCAATTTATATTGATTGGTGTCACTAGGGAAGAGGACAATGGTGCTTGAATGTTTATCTAACGAATGAGGAAAAGCACAAACTAAGGGGGAGTAACATATCATATGATTTTGTATAACAAAGACGCGAGGATTGCAAATCTACCTATCTCACCTTTAGGGGGAGTATGAGCTTTGTTATTATAATATCAACAGCTGTTGCACTTTTAAGGATTGAATGTATGCAGGTTATGTGTTGTTGAATTCGGGAATCAAGCGTATGTGTAATGAATTCTTGTAATTTGTTTATCCATATGATTGTAAGAGTTTTGTCACTAAAATTGACAAAGGGGGAGATTGTTAGAGCACAACTCGGTTGAACCTACCAAGCGTTGGTATGTCAAGTTTGGTTGTCATATTTTAGTGAACTAAAACTCATTTAAGACTATGCACAGTACTCACATGGAGGTAAAACCGAAACTTGTTTTGGTAGAACCGTTAAACCCATGATTTGTGATTGAGAAGTTCTTGATCAATCGCATAGCTCTTGAAAGTCAGATGAACCAATTCTAAACTTGTTTGGAAGTGTGGTAAATCGGTTTCAAGTGAGTAAGTATTAAAGAGGACTTACAAAGAAAGGACGTCGACACACTTTGAACACATGCAGTAATGCATATATTTTTTATTGTTCAAAGATATTCCTTAACGGCTAAGAAGGAAGTAAATCCCAAGATCGAAATTAAATAAGTTAAGATTCTTTTAATTAAGGTTTTTAATTATATATGGAAAATAAGAATTAGTAATGTGCATTTGCTAGTTAAAGATTTTCCAAGGAGATTTTCGATCATTATTTTGGACAGAGCATTCTCAGGAATTATGAAAACCGAATATGGAAATTATTATAAAATATCTTGAGAATATTTTCGGTTTTGGAAATTCCTTGGTGTCCAAACTTCCTTGTCTATAAATACTTGAAGTTTGCCTTTCTAACAAACTAATCCTTCGTGACAGTAAACTTCCTTTGTTGTACTGTTACTGGTGAAGCCGCCTATTCGGAGAGGAGAGTAACCTTATTAGGCGAAATCTCTTACGACCGCTCAGTTTAAAGTCTTCTTTGGGATTGAGAAGCTCTAGCGCGTACTGTTGGTGGGAAACTAGATAGTTGCGGTTTATCTTTTGTTTTCATATTGATTTGATTGACTAACGGTGGTTGAACTTTGATTGCACCTAGTTTGTTTATGCTTGAGAATCTTCTCTTCTGATATAAGATTCACTCAAAATAGTTCAAGGTTTCGACAAGGATCTTTAGACTATTGTTAGTGCTAAAGACGATCTTGTGATAATCCATTGTTAACAGACTCCGTTCTGTGTGTGATTGATCACAAGAGATTCAAGTAGTTGTGTGCAGGTGTTTATTGAAGATCTAAGAAGATTTGAAGACAAAGAATAGATAGAAGATTTCTGACTTGGTTATATAAATCTTTGGTGTGCACAATACTTGTTTTGGTAAAAGAGGATCCAACTATAATCGATCTATCCTTGTGGTATTTTGATAGAATAGTTGTGTAGATCGGCATCAATACGTTTCCTTGGGATTAAAGGTATTGATTGCAAAATCTTAACGATTACCTTTTGGTAATTGAATATAAGGTAGATCTTGGAACCTGGCAAAGGAGTTTATGATAAGATAAACAGAAGAGACTTTGTTCAACTCATATCACTTGGTTGAAGAGAGTTGATACCAAACAAATTTGTTGTTCCTTTACTGTTTGGAATACGAACCAAAGGAATTGGTCCAAGTACGTGACTTGTTTACAGGTCAGAGGCGTGGGAATACAGACGGAACTGGGTGAACTATAGGTTTAGTTGCTTGGTCTCAACTATACGAAGTTAGTTTATTTTGTATAACGGCTTAATGCTGAGAGTATTCAATTCTGGATAAGGTCCCGGGGTTTTCTGCATTTGCGGTTTTCCTCGTTAAAAAAATCTTGTTGTGTCATTTATTTTATATTTCCGCATTATAATTGTTTTATTATAATTAAAGTAAATTACACAAACGTTAATTCCTATTTACTTGATAAGCAATCTTATTGTGTTTGGTTAAGCCTGAACCTTTGTATCAAGTAAACATACTTCTTTGTTGTATTGTATCGATCTCGTATCCATAGACGATCACACGAAGTGTGAACCGATTTGTTGTATTGTCTCGACTCAGTCCATAGACAATCACTTTCGGAGAAAGGACTTATAGGAAGGAAAAGTTTTAGCTTGAGGTATATTTGGGTACCCTCGCCTTTTCAGATGTGGATGTGTTCGAAGTACAATTATATATGGGCTAAGTATAAAATATGTACGGGTATATTTATGTGTTGCGGATGTGTCCTGAACACAGTTAGTGTGATTGCGGGTAGGTTCCTGAACACGGTTAATGTGATTGCTGGTAAGTTTCGGTATCACATTGAAATATAGGTTATTACTTGAATTAGGAAATTTTGGTATTTTACGGATAATGATTGTTGAACTGGAATTGGTTCAAGTTGTTAATATAGTGATTGTTCTACTTGTATCCAAAGATAAATTTTCTTTTCCTTGTGGCATACTGGCTTGCGATATATTTGTATATCATTTTTATATTTCTCCGTGACTCGGTGACCGAGTGAACTTGCTTGGAGTTTAACTCCCGTTGACAATTTTTCAGGTGTGACTAGAGACCGTGAAAGAGTTTGTTTGATTTCATTTTGGTGGATATTTGGAAGATATCTAGTTGGGGTGGATATCAACACTTCTTCGTTTTATATCTTCTTTTGAACTATAGTTAGTGAGACAGTGGGGATGTTTTACCTTGGGTAGTTCTCAACTTTTGAAATATGGAGTTAGATTGAATTCCCGGTCTCTGTTAATTATTTTATTTAGAACTTTATGTACCAAAAACCGAGATCGTTAGTGAAATTTACTATTGTGATAAAAACTTTGAATTTCATATTTCTTGAGGTTTTTTTCTAATTTTGGCAAGGTCTAACGACATATTCTCTACGTAATCATCTGTCGAGGTTATGTGGAAAATAGGGATGTTACAGTTGGTATATCATAGCTTAGGTTAAAGAACCTTTAGGACCTGGGGAGAGTGTAGGACATTTTTTTGCTGAGCATATCCATGGTTTGGATACTGATCAATTGTAAAATGGTGATACAGTTGGTATCAGCTGTAGAATTATAGTGCAACTGGTATCAAGATTCTGTTCTGGTTGTTTTTACATTTCGGATGAACCCATTTGGGATTAGGAAAAGAACTTACATTCGATGTTGAGCGATGTTTGTTAGAAAAACTAAACTACTACATCAATTAGATAGTTAATGCTAGATCTTGAAGTTAAAAGTTATTGGTTAGTTAGTGCACTAAAATGTACCTAGTAGATGTTATACTGGGGAGTGATCTCATGTTGATCCCATTATAAATTTTTAACAAATAAATTACTACAAAGTGATAATGTCTTAGCAAGATTAGATATAATATTCAAACGAATGAAAATTTGTAAATTTCATGGTTTCCACTGCCACTCTTTTAATCACTGTAAAATTTTGTGGACTCGCTTGTTATAGAATGTTAATAGATCAATATAAATTTTTGAAGTTGCACTCCATATGGTCAGTACAGAATTATAGGCAAGGCTCATGTGATTAATCAGCGTAATGGTTAGGAAACTTGGTGGGTTTGTGCAGACTTTGTTATACCAATCTTGCTATTAGATTGTTGTCTTTCAAATGTGATTTTTGATATGGAGATGTTCGCTTACATTATATTTCAAGTTAAATAGTCTCTTAGCTTCGCGTAGGCCTTTAAGCTATTTCTAACAATTAAGAACAATAATGCAATGGGATATGTTCACAAGAAAAATATTCATAGACTTGTCACTTGTTTCTTTTGGGTATCATTAGATGTTCATGCCCATTTTTGTTTTGTAATTTTGGTGTTGCCGCAGATGTAAGAATTTACATTGAATGGTTTGGCCAGTAGGGTCATAGAGAAAATAAGGTTAATAGATAAACATACTTGTTTTATTATTAAATAGTTGGAGTACGTATAGTTGGATCTTGATGTCGTACCGTTGACGATGCGCGTCCTTATATTGAGAAACAATTTGGTTGCATTTATGCTCAATGTAGTTAGTTGTACTAGTAAGAAAATACCTTTTGTGAAACCTTGACAATTCGCAATTTTGTTGACTTGATCTTGAAGCTTATGTGTAAAATCTTTTACTGCCTAGAATCTGCTTACTGCTACAACAGTGGTGGATGAACTTCTGCGGATGTGTTCCGATGAGTTCATTTTGAAAGTACAAATTTACAGCAATATTTAAAGCGCTATCATCCTTGCAGATGGGTTCTGGGGATTTAGAATTTCGCGGATGTGTTCCGACTTTTCAATCTTCGAATCTAAGAGTGATTCGAGCACTTTTATTTTTCAGTTATGGATGTGTTCCGGGAAATTTGGACTTCTGTGGATGTGTTCCAGTAAGTCTATATTTGAAGAAAAAAATGCGGATGTGTTCCGAGAAATTTGTATGTGCAAAATTATAAAGTTATACTCAAAACATTGATACTTTTCTTCTTCGGGTACCTAAGGAGAGATCCCTGGATTACTGCCAAGAGGGCAGATAAAGTTTGGTATTGAATGGGGTAGATTCTGATCAATAAATAAAACAAAAGGGAGGTAGATGGCTCATGCAAGAAAATACATAATAGTTTGAATTGCAATTTTGTTATCGTCAACTTCAGGTTAGAGAACAAGGCACTCCTGAGACTGTCGTTGAACTTGGTGTACTTTAAAAGTGTTGGAACTTGGAATGACTTTTGATTTTCAAATACATCGAGAAAATTTATGAGAGTGATAGATTCATAATTTAGAGCATTCAAGGTGGGATTATTGCATATTGTTGTAAAGGGTGTTATTCTCTTGTAATCTAGTACACATGAAACTTAAGGAACACCTTATACTAGGATCACAGATCTTGAGATAACATCAACTTAGTTATATAAGATTTAGAAATTGTAAATTTTTATTGGCATGTTAGCCTTTTGGTCAGTTGATATCCGAACCATACTAAAAAAAATAAAATCTTCTGAAATTTGTATATAGATTACTAAGATTTAGATATCTTGGGAATTTGAATCATGCCAATTCGTTTTAGTAGTGCCATGTTTGTCGGTGGGAATTTATGTATATACAATCTCAGTTGGAGCAAATTAGTGAAATCCATCGACTTTGACTCGAAACCCCAAACTTAGAAAATTAGGATATAAGTTTCATTAAGTGATATCTTAGTTTGTTTGTTTGCTTGCCAACCATACTTAACTTATTCTGAATAAGTTGATTGCTACATTTTTTTTATTTTTTTTTATTTTGTTAGTCTTTGAATTCTATGATCGTGTTTGTCAAGTAAGGTAGTTTAAACTATAATGCTTAAGTATAGACAGTTTTATCTTTGATTTTGATATAGTGTAGGACAATGTCGCTTCTCCTTTTAAACTCCCTGAAATTGTTGGGTTATCCAGGTTAGTATATGGAATTGAGTTTCAGAAGGCATATGGCTAGATTTACCTGACCAAAGTAGGCGAACGAAAAGAATAATTATTCGGGTTGTGCTCATTTTGGTTTTTACGTGTTGTTGTGGATGTTAATTATGTATGGAAGTGTTCGTGATATATATAACACCTCTTGATAATTAGTTTGTGTACCTTATAATTGATTTATGTGGAATGTGGGATTCGAGAATTTGACAGATCGACACCGATGTCTAAGCTGAAAGTACGAGGAGTTGCTTACTATAAAATTTTCCTTGTTTAGCATTGGGGCCCGTTGTGATCTGGATGAGAAAGTGTTTAGTGTAGTTGATGATCCGCAGATGCATATATATGTAGTTCTGATTCGAATATCTAATCTAGTAGTTTGAGTCAAGGTGTTGTGTGCGCCTTAGGTACTCTTGGATAACAGTATATCTCTTAAGAGAACATTTGATACCAGAGTGTATTTTTCCCCTCGGCATGCAATAGAAACATAATCCAATTTTTTAATAGATTGCTCTATTGAGGGTATCAAATAAGTGTGTGTTTGTTGTATAGTATGTGTGGGTTGCGTGCAATCTGCAAAAACTAGGTAAGGTTCCTGTACAGAGAATGACGGTTGTTGCTTAATTTACTTCCATAATTTGAGACCTTTTCAACAGGTTATGGGTTTGGACTGGAGTCAGATCTTTAATTTGCCAAGAACCGCCATGGATGAATATATATATATATTTTTTTGAAAATAAAAGTTATCAATCTTATTGCACGACTCCTTGTAAATCTCTTTATAGAAGACCTTGTAGGTTGTTGAGAAGATGTAGGAAAAGGAGTCCTTGGGACCAACTTCGATTCTGTTAAGTATCGAAATATTGCATATAGTCAGAAGAGTTATGTAGATGGAAAAAAACGACACTGATTGAATTCAGAGCAATAGTGTTACTTAAACGGTGTTGCGAACAGGGAAGAAAAGAAATTAGTTCAAACTTCCAAGATTTGAATGAAGATTTACCAAAAGATTAGAATCAGGTATAAGATGGAGTTATCACCACAATTAGCTAAAATACATGGTGTATTTGATGTTGCTATTTTACATAGACATCTAAGGAAGCGGAACAAATATAATGACAAACTTTAGTGAGCTGATCAATCCTATAACATGATACAATATATGAAGAGAAACAGATTTGTATATCTATGTTGCTATAATCAATTTTTTTCAGGTGGTTACTGGTGGAAGTAAGGGAATCAGATTTGAGATTTGCATACAATTCGCTTCTAATTGTGTTAACATCTAGAGATGTAACCAAGTGATTAGAAGCGGTTGAGAAGCTTAAAGATGCATTTTGACTTTCTATTGTTGTTTTTCATTAACTAGATATGATGAATTCAATTACTATTACTTTTATAGCTGAATTCATCTGAAGCCACTTTTGAAAGCTTGATATCTTGGTAAGATTTGTTCTATCATTCTTTCTTTATATATACTAGGTGAAACTGCTACCTAAGTCGACGCACGAAATCAATAATGCTGCTTGTTGAAAACCCTATAGCCATGGACAAGAAAGATAGTTTAGGTCGCATTGTAATGAGGTAAATTTGATTCCGGGGACGAAATCCTTTCCCTAGTGGGGTAGACTGTGATACCCTTCGGTTTTGATTATCATGATTTCTGGTCGCCTTAGTTATTAGTACCCCTTATCAATTATTAGTATAATGCCTAGTGGACCCTAAGATAGGTTTAGTATTAATAAAAATAGGGTTATTGAGATTTCTATATCTTCGTCTTGGAGAATAGGTTGAGAGTTTAAGTTACATTGCTCAAGAGCGGCGACTTAAAAAGTGAAGAATTAGAGGAACATAATTATAGAATTATCAACCCAATTGTGCCAGTGGTAAGAAATTGATTTGGTTTTCTTAGTCTGCCCTCTCGTTATGATCAAACTTGTACTTATGGTTGTATTTTCTTCCTCTGCCTGTTGCATTATCTTTTAGGGCTTGATAATTGAGGGAACTTCTGCCTACGGGATCAATCAGGTTACTAAAGGGAGTTGAGGCAAGTTTAATTTGGTCTCTTAGTCTCGAATTGATGTAGAAGTAGTAAATAAATATCTCGTGACCTATATATTCATGCTTGATTTTACATTCCGTGATTTCTTATGATTTATAATTAACTTGATGATTGATGAAGTAGGTATACGTAGCTCTTTGATGCATGACGTGGTGAGTATGGTAACGTAATAATACATATAGCTAAATCTCGTTGTTTTTATGTCCATTCATGTTGATTGCTAAGTGGTTATGTTTTGGGTTCTGAATATATATTTGTGGATTTGGTGATTTTTCAATGTATGGGACGTGATGATTATGCTTTGGATTAGTCATTTTAATCTAGATATATGGTTGCAGGTTAACTGTATAGTGAAATGATTTCTTTGATTTGTTGGACCTGATAGTTAGTGGTAGTGTGGGTATTATGGGTTCCTTTTCACTCCTAGCTAGTTCATAACTTAAATGTATACATACTGATTATTGTGTACTGATAGGGAGATGATATTATTCATGTCAAGATGATAACTTTTATAGCATGATAAGGTTAGGTAGGTGTTGATGTTAATGCTAAGTGAAACATCTAAACGGAGGTGGGTGTACCAATCTACCTGTTAGAGGAGAACATTGTATACCCAACTGCAATGGGCTTAATGGAAAATGTTTTTTGTTAGTCAGTGGATTCCTTACAGGTCAGATTTTGACAAGCCTAATTTGATAGCAATAGTAACAAGTTACCTAGCCTAGATTATGGATGGGCTCGTAAATGGTGGTGATATCTTTGTAGTGAGTCTTTGGCTAGATAGCTTTATGTAAGTAACTAAAGGTAGTGAGCTAAATCTCTTTCCTAAAAAATAAGGGAAATGTGGATGTGGATGTGTTTGAAGTACAGTTATGTATGGGCTAAGTATAGAAATATGTACGAGTATATTTATGTGTTGCGGATGTGTCCTGAACACAGTTAGTGTGATTGCGGGTAGATTCCTGAACACGGCTAATGTGATTGGTAATTTCCGGTATCACATTGAAATATAGGTTATTACTTGAATTAGGAAATTTTGGTATTTTACGGATAATGGTTGTTGAACTGGAATTGGTTCAAGTTGTTAATATAGTGACTGTTCTACTTATATCCAAAGATAAATTTTGTTTTCCTTGTGGCATACTGGCTTGCGATATATTTGTATATCATTTTTATATTTCTCCGTGACTCGGTGACCGAGTGAACTTGCTTTGAGTTTAACTCCCGTTGATAATTTTTCAGGTGTGACTAGAGACCGTGAAAGAGTTTGTTTGATTTCATTTTGGTGGATATTTGGAAGATATCTAGATGGGGTGGATATCAACACTTCTTCGTTTTATATCTTCTTTTGAACTATAGTTAGTGAGACAGTGGGGATGTTTTATCTTGGGTAGTTCTCAACTTTTGAAATATGGAGTTAGATTGAATTCCCGGTCACTGTTAAATATTTTCTTTATAACTTTATGTATCGAAAACCGAGATCGTTAGTGAAATTTACTATTGTGATAAAAACTTTGAATTTCATATTTCTTGAGGTTTTTTTCTAGTTTTGGCAGGGTCTAACGACATGTTCTCTACGTAATCATCGGTCGAGGTTATGTGGAAAATAGGGTTGTTACATATGCATATCAATTGGGATGCATCCACATATATCGAACAATACAAGTTGATACGGAAGCAGTATCGTTTGTATCAACCAACACAAAACTGATACTAGGGTATACAATATGCTTAGGATCTTGGATATTGTGAACATCATTATTCAGATAAGGCATCTAGTGATTTAAAAGGCAAAGCCAGATTCAAAATAATGCGTAATCCTTCGCTATCAATGTGGTTTAGTTAGCATAGTCTTTGAAATGTACTAAATCATGAAGGGTTCATCTTTATGATCACTATAAATAAGGATCTTTAACCCCCAAAGCTAGGGGGCTGACCCTTAATGAATCAGATCCAGTTTTTACTTCTATGTATTTATTATGTTATTTTTATAGTATTGCATTTTGGTGTACGTAGTCTGGATTATATTAAACTACATCAACGAACTTAGATACGTATGTTCCACCAAATTTTCGCATAACCTATATATAGCACACCTTAAATAATCTTTTGGGGATACGAAAAATAAATAAATGGACATGATGATTAACAAAATAATGCTTCTACTTTATTTATTATAATAAATGAGCGATTATAATGGGGAAATAAAGTAAAGCACGAAATTATAATTTTGTTCGAAAAGCTACAAACTTGTGGAAAATACCAGGACCTCGTCCGGTTTGAGAACTAATTGAATTTAGCTTGTCTATCATGCAAATTCGATATAATCATGGTTGAGACGAACATAGCCTCTAAGTTACCTCGCTTCAGCAGTGCCGTTGCGCCTAAAGTACTTTGAGTCTGCATTGCGAACCTCTAACAGATAATCCTTTACTTTCTTATGAGTTGTTTCCCAGTCCTTCGAAAAGACTGTCGTTATTCAGCCTCTAATCGGATGACTAAGAATCTATTTTGTTTAAACCAAATGGTTCGAAAAATTCCCTTTGGTAAAACTTAATTATGATGGTACAGACTCATGTGATATCCCTAAGTTTATTCAATCAAGGTTATTATGCTCAATACTGGATCTCCTTGATTATTTTTCCTTTAGAGTTACTTGATTTCTAGTATTTCACGAATAACTTCTAATGACAAAACCTCTAAAGATCTCGTGTCAATCTAGTTTTTTATCAATATATCGATACTACCTAGATAAAGATTCTTCCTTTATTTCTAGTATTTAGACTATGATTGAGAAACTTGTGGTTCTCGATCCTAAAGAAGTTCAAACTCTCACCCTTGATCTTAACAATCTGAAGCGATAGAGGATGACCTCCATGCAGCTACTACTCAAAAAGTAAGGGATGGATTTTAAAGCTATAGGAGGTCCTGTATTTTTATATTGATGACCTAGGATTGGTTTAGATTTAAAACTAAGTCTAATCAATCTGAGTTTTTTCCTAAGATACATTATTGACTTAGTTGTATTATTGCTTGAGATATTACTTAGCTAAATTTTACAGTATTGCAATTACCGTCGATATCACTTTGTATTAATTATAAAAAAAATTGTTACCAGAATGGTTAATCGTAAATTCAAGCATAATTAATATTTAAAACCTCAACTACATATAATTACTAACAATTAATGTTTTTTTGATAAATATAATTTATACCATTTAATGCTTAAACATTAACTTCCAAGTTAGTTTTCTAGACAATTTTAGCTTAGTATATTACTAAACATAATAACTAGCATTAATTGTGATTAACTTACTAAGTCACGTTGTATTTTTTAAAAAGATGAAACATACCTTGAGTGGGAAGAATAACCTTAGTCAAACTTTTTAAAATGATCGATTTCGCTATGTGAAAACATGTGAAAAAGTAAGCCTTGAGTGTCGCACGATTGCTAAAGGCTGATGTCAAATCTTTCGGGGGATACCATTCCATATAAGACAAACAGATAAAAAACGATCCTGACAGTTGGATCACTCAAATGGTATCCCCTGCTAATACCGGTATTCCCCTTTAGCAATCATGGAGTGTCGAAGGAAATAATTGAAACATGAAAAAGGAAAAATCATTTAGTCTAGTTTTTCTGGATAGTTTTTGAAATGACCAAAACATGGTTTCTGAAACCACCTGTTGCATAAACCATTGCACAAAAGTCAACCATAAAGGTTTGGAAACCAAGATCTTGATTTCGGGACCAATACAAAAATTGCAAACCACGAGTTGTTTTTATATTCCTTCCGCACTTTAACCAAGTCAATAATCAAGGTCATTTTCGCTAAAGTCTAAATTAAAATTTTCATATGGTAGACGTACCAGAACGTATATTTGTCGCCATAAGTATTAACGCAAAGAGCGAGTGCTTTTCCCGTAGATAGATAGATGAATAAAAAGAGAGTAACCATAAGTAGAATAACCAGTATTTCTCATTACTAACCTCAATGATGAGGAAACTCTTGATAAATATCTTTGTGTGTTCTTCAGTCTCCAAATCTTCAATATTCAAGGGTACTGGAAGTCGATATGATACTTCTTAAAATCCTAAACGATTGAAACTTTAATTTAAATTGCCTGCCTAATCCGCACCATAGTAACCACTAACTGCATTGAGGTATTTTTCCAGAAGAATCTCGTGACCAATAGATTATTTTGTAAAAGGGTCGTAAGTTTATGGCCTAATTAGGTTCTGGGTCGTAGAACATGTTGTTGATGCATAAGGGTCGTAGACTAACCATAGACACCGTTACTTGGCTTTTCAATTAAGGTGAAGGTCACCTCTGTCTTAACCAAGTTATGTCACACAGATTGGATCACACATGAGGTATAAAAAACTAAAAAACAGATGCCTTTTGATCTTCTATACTCGTCAGGTTCCAATTAACGTCTATTTATAATGATAATTTCTAGCGATTTTTTTTTTTTTGAAGAAACTCAAACAACACTTCAGGATTTCACCAACGAATCCAGTAAACAAGATACGCATCTTACCTCTAAATCTGTCTTCATGAATTCATTCTTTGAACATCACACTTTTTGTAAAATTCTTCCTCGGTTGATCGATAACCTTAAATTGGCTTGAGATTTGTTATCATTAAGATCGTAATCAATACCCATCCCAAAATCTTACAAACTTGATTACCTTCGAATGCTTTTCCCCAAATTTGGTTCTTCATTGAAATCATATCAATTCTAAAAACAACCGTAGTCAAGGGTGAATTAATTAAGCATATGGAGAATCATATTATGAAGCTTTCCATGCTCAAGAAATAAAATAAGAAGAAAGGAATTTTGTTGTATGCGGATTGTTCGTTTATGTTCTTGAGAAGGAATATATTAACGAATGGAAATGCACTAATAGTCTAGTGTATGTGAATTGTTTACTGGTAGAGTGGTAGTTCCGATTAAGTCATGAAATAACAAGTGATGATTGGGTTTTACAAACGTATGCAAGGTATTTGTTATTTGTTAGTGATTCATCACTATAATATCAGGTCCATTATAAAACCAGTCGGATTAGTTAGACCGATTAATTTTTCCATTGGTTTTAGAATAATTTGTCCTTTAATTATTTCAGAAGGGCAATTAGGTAAAAAAGCAAGACAATCAAAGTTAGTCTACGACCCTTACGCATCAACTGCATGTTCTACGACCCAGACCCTAATTAGGCCATAAACTTACGACCATTTTACAAAATATCTCTAGATTATTTGCATTTGTTGAAAATGATACTTATTGTAAATTAATTTATCATTTATTTGATCTTTAAAATTGTAGATATACCTATGATTTGAAACATCCAAGTTTGGAAACAAGATATATCTTATATGAAATTAATAACTGAAGTATTTTTTTATAACTTTGAGGGTTATTAAATGCCTTGTGTGTTCATTCACCGCGATAATGTTACATATAATGCGATGTCTATGAAACGAATTTCATCTCCAGTAATGCAGCGGTCATCTTGTAGCAATGCAACATCATTGTTAAGTTGCCCATAAAAGGCTAATTCAACGTCATAACAACTTTGGATGGGGTTGTGCATGCCCTGATAAAGAAAACTCAAGGTTAGCTTCCGAACAATTATACAAGAGTAAAAGGATGGTTGAGAGCTACATGGAGTCTAAAATTAATGTTTTTATTTAGGATTGTAATGGGTACCTTATTTATAGAACCTAACTGGATCCAAGTCATTTGGATCTGGTTCCTTATTTTATACACATTAGTGCTGGTAAATCATGTTAACCTTTTTCCGTATCAGATACATTGTGGATAGTCTTCCATTAATTAATAATGGCGCAGTTTGCAAAACAAGAAGAATAACATAATAACAACTGAAATTAGGAAATAACAATAAACGTTCGTGTCAAGTTTTCAACCCATATGCCCATCGATCTGATACAAGGCAGTCATGAGTCAGGGTCTCGATGAATCTATTTTATTGTAAACAAGAAAAAGAAGAATAAGTAGAGAAAATAAATACTTTAAGTAATCAAGTTTCTCTATAAAATTAAGTCAAAAAGTTATATCTTATTGTTCCACTTAGACGCCCACATCAGCACTTGGTTTTGTAAGGACCGGTTTCAAAGGCGGTTAAATTGCAAGGATGAAAAGAAAAAATAGCAAGGTCGGAAAAATAAATAAGATATTTGTAACACAATCCTATACAAAACACGTATATCTAAATAAAATACATAAAATCTTTTAAAAATGCTATCTGGATAGCGGTATAACAGTTGAATATTAGCTGATATGATGTGGCATAAAAAAGCGAATCTTTTTATTTTCTCCACGTCATGAAACGCTAACCTACTTTCATATTCACTCACCAAAAAGAAAACAGAAAAAGTAAAGTTTTTAAGGAACACTATTCTACTTTTGTTTTTGCACTTCACTGATCATTCTTTTCTTGCCAAAACTAACCTCCTTTAACTCCAAAATTCATAACCATGATATCATTATTGAGTGTTATTATCGTAATAAGTTATTGACCTCATGATTATAACTTATATCCTCATTTAATCCTTCTACCACTTCACATTCAACTTTTGCTGCATCAACAAAAAGCTCATGATCATTAGCAACTAATGAAACAAACTAACATGTACGATCTTTATGATGATAATTTTTCTCCGAATTAAATATATTTAACAAAATTCTAATAAAAAAGTATATGGAAACTTTACAAATCCTTAATTCAGTGAATGGAAATTTTACTGCATTCGACCTAAATAAAACTTATTGTGAAACTGAGAATGCATGACATAATTTATTTTATCTTTTTACCATAGCTGGAATGGTCGGAGGAGAATTGGTTTGTTGATTCATTTAGGAAATGAGAAGATTATTCTTATAAAGAACAAAAAATTGAATTTTTAATTGAAGATTTAATTTTAGGATTTCTATTATGTGTATATTTTTTTTCTTCTGAATTTGGATTCTTAAATTGATCAAGAAAATTACAACACGATATCTGAAGGTTGAATATGTCCGGCCAAGAAAATGTAAACAAGACGGAGATTTTAGAAGTAGTACAAAAAAACGTCTTGTTAATATAAATAACATGGTTAAGATAACCCACTTGTTTCTCGTCCTCATCCCTAGCAAGGGGCTAACACGGGCTATATCCCGTCCCTTGATTTGCTAAATAATCTTTGAAGTATACGTATTTACCTTAGTTTTGGACCTTTTGGTGGTATATCCCAGCACTAAATTGAGTTGTCCCATATTCAAAATTGATACGTGCATACTGTATATGCGAAATATCGTGTCCCACTCCACCACCAATCGAGACACTACAATGTAGTTTTGTTATCGACACTTTTCATTGTCATGTTCTCAATGTCACAAGCATGATACGGTGTAAATACTAAATAGTATACTATGAACGAGACTTTATTTACTTTTGCTAGTGATTTAGGCTTACAAGAACACGACATTTAGACCTGTACAATATTTTAGTGGCAGGACCAAGAGCAACCAAAATGGTGAATTTGGGTAACCAATATTAGTCTACCCTATAGTCATATTGGATATTTTAATCCACACGTTTTGCAGTCCACCTTTGTACAACCACCCTCATCATGTAAGAATGTAAGATTTCACAATTATAATGTGAAGTCGTCATTTTATGCCTTGTTTCGAGACCTCCATATCGTACTTTGGTACTTTGAACTCTAACTAAACTATCTGACTATCAGCAGATTAGGATTTGTTTGAATGTTTTTTCTTCTTATCTCTGATTTAGATATCTTCTTATATGTTATCACCGCTAATCATTTACATCTCCTATCTAAATTATCTTCTTTAACGACTCCACGACAATTATTTATTTGGATCATTGGGTCTAAATAGCTTTTCATCTGCTTGGGATGATACCCATATCGCATCGTAATAAATTATCATTACTACTAATGTTATTCTGTGAATGGAACTACTGAAATAAGTCTTTGATACTTTGTAAAACATTTTCTCAATCACTTAATATTCGTCTATTTCCAGAAACATTTCCATATATGTAAATTGTGAGAGTATTTCTTTCTGTAACTTATAAGTTCTTCTTCATAACATCCTCAACTTCCTTTCATTAATGGTTTTGCTATGATTTGCCTCTTGGACCTTGTCTGGATGGAATGTCTAATTGGTAGTCTTGTTTGAGATTGTTACTGCTGCCTCTCATGATGCAATACCATAACCTACTGAGTATCTCCGTAAGATCATCTTTTTGTGAGTTGCATCTTACTTCTTTGTTTTATCATCGTGGGTGTTCACATTTAGTTGTTGTTGGACAAGCGACATATGATATATTTGCATCAAGAAAAATGTACTATTTTAAAAGAAAAAAATTGTAGAAACCTTCGATGTCTCGTGAATCAAAAAAAAAATCATAAGTGTAGCCCTACCCTACACTAATTCTCGGATCTATCCCTGTCCCTAGCCACATCACATTAGCTGGTATTTAGGTTTTAAATCACTAGTCACCTAGTAGAATTGAAAATATTCTAACACAATCACGGATCTTTTCTAATCAACCATTACTACTTTCCTCGAGGTAAAGTCTTGTTCGAGATGTACCCAAATAAACAGAGTAAACTACTGGAACTGCATGAAAAAAAAATCTTTTTAAACGATGTCAGTGTTTATAATTGTAAAACATTGTTGATACACAAAAAAAAAAAGAAAAAAACAAAGGTTTGACGAGACCAAAAACCAAATAAAATAAATACAAACATACAATTGAAGATTTAGATGACTTTGCGAATCTAAAACACAGGATCACAACAAGGTAAGTACACCTTACTGGTCAAAAAGTCAAAGCAAAAAAAAAAAAAACTCACATACAACAATGGTCATTGGTCGGCCTTTGTAACTGATCATCGCCGAAATCACTTTCATTCGACAATACGTGATAATTCACGAGTATGACAGTTCCCTACATTATGAAAAAGAAAACAAAATAAGTACAACCTACAACCAAATACGTTCACAGTTAACGGTATGCACAATACCGAACCTTGCACAAAGTTCAAGTGTTAATTACCGCATTCTTAACAGAGTTGCAGAGATAAAAATCTTTTCGGTGACATATGACAGAATCAATGACGGTGCCCGACAAGAATAATAGCAATTTATGTTACAATAAAGACTAAAAATACTATTATAAAATGAGAGGAAGATAAAGTGAAGGAAAAAAAAGAACAATAATATGAAAAGAGAAACAACAATTACTAACAAATATACTTGGAAAAAATGTTGATATTATTTCTATGATTTTTAGAGAAAAACGGTGTGATGTCTCTCTTATGCAGTACAATAAAGGTGATATCTGATAGATATTATTTTTTAAAATGAATCATATGCCTGTCGTATAGTTGGTTTTTTAATTTCCGTCACTTGATTAAACTGGTTTCACCCACACCATCAGATAGGGAGATGGACAGATTCAACACCTCCAGCTTTAGCACAACCGATGCCCAGGCCGTTGCACCCCTAGGTAGCATCTGCAAAAAAAAAGGCAAGATAGAAATGGCTTAAGTACACCACAAGGCAAACCATTTGATGTATACAAAACTGCAATTTCAAGAGCAATAGTAATGTGTGCAAAACTTACAAATCCTAGCAAAAAATCAAAATGGAAATGATGTGGAGAAAATGATTGTTGATAAATCAATAGATTGCATGAAACTCAACTGCCCACCTTCACGAAAAATCAATTCCAACACATATATTTTTAAGTGTTTGCAAGTGGATTCAAATTTATACATTATCCCAACACATAGTCATGCTTAGTCCTGCTTATACTATTAAACAACTGATTAAATCATTCATGGAAAAAGCACTTTCTTCGTTCATGATTGGTACCAGAAAAAGGTAAGAACCTTGAATCATGCATCTTTGATCCTCTTCAGCTTAGCATGCTCTTCGAATAGTCTTGACTTACAGAAAGATATCAATTGTTCCTTGTAACACAACACAAATAAACATAATATTTTGTGGTTTCTTATTTCAATTTTCAAATACGTTAAACAAAAGATTAAAAACTACAACAATTTTTATAGTTGAAATTTATTGCCTAACCATACTTCGAAGATCGTTGATGATTTCACTTCTATGGCTTAATGAAAAAATCGAGGAGCGGTGCCTGGAAACTTCCGACCACTCTAGTGGATTCTTTTAGGATTATATAGGTTTTTCAAAAAATTAATTTTTGTTTTAAATTTTTCAAATTGATAAATCTAATTAACAAATCTAAAGAAAGTTTAAGGTAAACATAACTATGACATAACAATTCATTAAACATAACAAGGAATTGCGAACATATATTTGTTAAACGTAATTGATACGATTTGATAGATTTAATTTTAATAATGAATGTAGTTTTAGTTAGTTATATCTCTCATAAAAAAAATATCAAAAAAGAATTAACTATTGATCAAAAAGGAATATTTTTGAATATTTTTTTGTATAATTGTATGTCACACTTATATCTTAAGATTTTGGAAATCAACAAGTTACACACGAGTCTGAATTCTCAAACGTGCATATCATTGCTTGATAAACACAATCCTTTTTGTGCATTCAACTCGAATTGTATCTTACATGTTCTTTAAAATGTTGGACTCGTAAATAGTATCCCTGTGTTTATAACATAGAAATGCATTTCAGAACATCTGTTATATTTAACTAATAGCTTCATTATATGTCAATGTTGTTTCCTCCAAGTAATCTCATCAAATTGTCGATTTCGCGGTAGGTTTTGTTACAAAATATGGTTTCGTTGGTGCCGTATGCCTTCCTAATTTTTAGCAATTAATAGAAATATATAATTTCCTAAGAACAAAAAAGAAAGATTCACTAAGTCAAAGGGAAAAACTGTTTCATGATATTATAATTATCATCGCTTAATGAACATTTTTTAACTTGCATTTTCATAAACTTCATTACAAATTCTCTTAAGCTAATCCAATTTCGGGGACGAGAGTTAGCAACATTAATTTTTATAAAATTCCAGTTTGACATAGAACCGACTAATAAACTGAAATATCCATATAACGACAAAAAAAGACCTTATCTTGTGAGATAGTTCTTTATTGGGCTAGCTTTTGTCTTTGCATTGGTAGTGAGAAACACTTCTTTACAAACTAAATCATTCCCAAATTTTTATTTGGGAATCAAATAAGATGTTAACATTTATTCTTTTTTTAATTTAAAATATTTCTCGTCCTTACCAAGTAAATGTGTTATATATAAAGAAGCTTAGCAATGGATCATAAGCAAGAAATTTCTCAAGATATTTTGCCTTGAATTATTTTGTAAGATTATTCAGTATATTTCATGCTCAACTTTTTTATATCAATATGAAAAAAATTATACATATATATGTACACATATGCATATATAAGGACATACAATACCCAAAACATAAAGTTTCATAATCAAGTGTCACAAACTCACGAGACACTACGCAGCAATTTATGTTTTCACTATATAAAACATGGTTTGACAATCCCCAATAAAAAAATTAAGTGTCCTTCATAATTTATATCACCCATGTGTATAAGATTTTTTTTTTATCGGAAAAGAATTTGATGCTAGCGAGTTTCGAACTCAGGTCACTAGTATCATCACCTAGTGACTTTACCCATGTGTATAAGATGCTGGATTGAGATGATACAAAAGGAAAAAGTTTTGAACCTGCAGCGCGAGATCAAAAATGAGCTCACAGCTTTACATCCGTCGGATTCTTGAGATGTGACATCATCAAACAGGCACTTAACCGCAGTTATATAAACTGTCGTTTCCAATCAATCCTTCTACTGTTGTCTTCTGATCATAGTCTTAGTCTGCAACTAGTGAAGCAAATTGATTCATGTCTATTGTCTACCTAGTCCATAATAATCCCATGAATTCCACATTACTTGTAAACGAATTATTCTCTGAGATCCCAAAATTGCAATAATCGGTTTGCCTTCAATAAATTTCTTATCTCAATAATTCTACACTAACAACTTCATTAATCTAGTATAACTATTGGGAGATCAAAACCCATCTTATTTATTTTCATTAAATTTCTGATACCATTAGACTTCAAGTATGAAATGGTACTTCTTCATCCATCTCACCCTCCACGACGACCAGAAATTGTGTAAGTGGGCTTATAGTTTGGTGATGAATGGTGGTGATGAAGTTTAATTATATAGTTGTTGTTGATTTGATTGATATGACCGTGGATTACTTCATTCGATTTTCAACAATGTACAAATTGATGAATTTGTCCTGTTTATGTTTATAAATAATGGTTTCTCATGGTTGATGGAGACGGCAATTTATAACCGTGGTTAAGTCTCTGTTTTGCTGATGTCACATCTCAAGCATCTGACGGTTTTGAAGCTGTGAGTTCAATTTTTTTTCCTGATATAAGACATAAATCTTCATCCAACATTGAATTGACCTTGTTATGCAAACTACGATCATGTATACTTGCTAAGTATTGATATATTTTTTTACGTATTAATAACTTATAAAAGGAAAATACGTCCAACATACATACTACAACAAACAAATTGGTACAGTGGTTCAGATGTGATGTTGTCTACCAAGTACTAGGCCTCAGGTTCAACTCCCAACAAACTCATTTTTGTAGAGAATAATGAAGGATGCAAGGATTTGGTTAACTTAGCCTAGAATCTTAAAATGACGTTGATTGATCCGAGTCTTGGGTGAAACAATTCATCCAAGCGATTCGAATCGATTCCTAAGTTGGTGTCATGACTAGTACGAGACTAGTTGCTTCGTAACTCGTACTCGTATAATAATTATGCATATAAAAAATCCAATTAAAACGTTTATTCTTTTTCTATAGCTAATTATATTTAGTATTAACTTCCACAAAAAAATGTCTTCCGCCATGCAAAATACATTTTTTTGCCCCCGAATTTGACCTTGATGAACTTTGCCTAATTGCCAGCCCTGCATCGAGTTATATTCGGATCCATACAAGCAAACGAGTTAGTGGAAAAAAACATGCATATCCATCATATAATGATTATGTTTCTTTAAATCTAGCTTTAGAAGAACAAAATAATACGAGATTTATAACAATTTAAAATCTGGATTGGATGAGTTGAGTTTTTTCTTACTACAAACATATGAGACATGTCCAAGCATTGTTTTAGGAGAAGTGAATTATAATGTGATCTCAACGTGCTACCACGTCGCTAGTAATGAGTACAAAATATAATGACTCGATATGGGTATCAACAGTTCTTTTTGTCTTTGTAGAGTTATCTCTGCTTATCTGTCTCCTAAGCAAGAGACGAGAATATGTATATAACAAGATAGGAAGGATATGCACTTAGATAATCTATCTAATCATAATGATAGTATTTAAACTTAGGTTTACGATTTTTGGGTAGATTCTCAAGGCATGACAATCATACAGATTACGAACACATCATTCACCATTAGTTAAGAGATAATAGATCAAAGGTGAAGTAAATATAATAGACAAAACGATGTGAATAATGATACATATGCTCTGAGTATGATTCATGTTTGCTTAACTTGATTTGTATTTAAGTTCTTAAACATACAGGTTATAAGAAATAAACGAAGCCGATAAGTTTTGTACTATTAAATTGCAAAGAAGAAGTTTCGAGTTCAAGCTAGTACTTGACTAATATTTAAACATGAATTCAAGTGTTTAATGTTCAAAGGGGATACATCAAGTTATATTCATGTTCACGAACTAATTTGATCAGTACACGAACTTGTTCAATATACTTGATGAATAATCTCTAATTAATTCACGTACACGAACTGTTTTGAGCAGTTCGCGAACCGGTTGATTTTGAGATGTTCCCAGACATTTTTGTGTCCTCTTGTACACAAACTAATTTGGTCAGTATAGGAGATGGTTGATTTTAAATGGTTCATGGACATTTTTTGTAATTCAAGTACATGTACTGATTTGGATAGTTCTCGTACTTGTAAATACAAATAGCTTGTGAACTCCGAGACGCCAATATTGCTCGCATGTTGTTTTTTCCAGTTCATGAACCGATTTACTTTAGACAATACGATGATATAAGGTATGGTAGAAGTATAAAGATATCATTTTTTTTCTACTTTTATTAGTTATCGCTTTTCTCTGAAGACCCTGTTTATGTTACAGTTGGTGACCTTGTGATATATGTTATGTTTTCTCGTGTTGATCAAGTAACTAAGTACTTGAAATTCAACAAACCCTTTGTTTTATTTTATTTTTTATTTTTTTTGCGAAATAATTGAGATGAATGCATATTTTAATCATTAAAAGATCCGTTCTCCCTTTTTTCTTTTACACCAAAATGGAGTTTGTCGATCAGTAAAAATAAACCAGTTTTTTTAATCTGGTTTTGAACCTAACCCACCTAATCGAACAGAAGACCTTGCTCCACTATGAGTCTTCTTTAACACTTTACCCATCTTCTTGAGAGACGGAGTCCATTAAACCAACTGTGAGATACGCCTTTACTAGATCAACTGCTTCAATTAAATCAACCGTAAGTCGCCATTCAGATTGAGAGTAATCGAATTCCAAATATTGCTCGATGTTTCACAGGTATAATGTTTTTTTTTTTTTGTGGGCTAATTTTGTGCACGGTTCTAAACGATAATTACATTTGTGCACATTATTCTTGGTTTTATTTTTGCACGCTTATGGTTACCATTCTTGGTGTAATTTATTGCGAAAAAGGTTAATTCTTCATTCTAAGAGTAAATCAAATCTTGTTAATACAAGTTTGTATCTTAGTTAAGATGATCGCATTACTTGATCTTCATGACTATTATTTTGTATTGCTTAATTTTTTGAGATAAATATTTGTTATCAAATTTTTGTTTATAATACCATCTTATGATGATTGTTCCTTAAAAGTTATGCTCTTAACTCTTACGTTTGCAATCTTTACTTGTAAACGTCTCTGTGTTGTTCTCCTTGAAAATGACAACAAATGAAAGAGATTTGAATTTTGAACTTGTGCTTGATTGATATACCTATAAAAATATTTCCTTGGTGAAAATGATAAGTTGCTAAACTTGGTGGATTATTGAAAAAGATTGTATGTTATCTTTAGTCTTGATAATCTCTTAAGGTAGTTTATTACTATCCTTATTCGAAACCTTTGTCAATTTATGACAAAAATGAAGAGAATTATTTAGTAGAAATCTACTAAGACATATGGCTTTACTGAGCTTTGTCTAAGGGGGAGTGAATTAATTGTAAGAAGGTAAACTTTAAATCTAACAAAAAGAGACAAGTACAAGCTAATGGTACAATGGATTTTGAAACAAGTAAAAATACTACGTATTGGCATATTAGGGTGAGTAGATTGATTAGTTATTTTAAAATGTTCTAACTTGAGTATTATCATAAGTTTTTATTATGTTATGGGTCGTCAACAAGTACATGATGAACACATGCATATCGAAGGCATTGAGGATTCAAGAAATCAAGAAGTATAGTGGAATTAGAGCATAATGTTTTGAAAATCCCATATGTAAAATGATTTTGTCACTAAAATTGACAAAGAGTGATTGTTAAGGCATTTATTGGTTGAACCAACTAACATTGGTATGCCAAGTAAGTTGTCTAATTTAGATGCCAAAATGCATTCTTGATTTAGTATACTAAAGTCAGTTTCGAACTAAATTAGATTTAGGTAGTAGAATATATAACAAAACTATCCTTGAAGACTGAAAATTAAAAACTACACGAAGACATCTATGAAGAACTTCATTAATTTTAGTAATAGATACTTGATTCTTGATTATTCTACCTCTCTATCTGTCAAGACAAAGTGCTCACTCTTTGGAAGATTTCCTATGACACTAAATATACTTTGTATATACACCCGAGGATTTTTGAGCCTAATACTTTAGTGAGAATAACCATTGACCTTGGATAGGTCTTCATGGTATAGTGAATGGAAATACGAAAACAACGAGCCAAGAATCACTCAATTTCTAGTTATAACAAAGAAGTTATGAGTGATTTATTAAAGCTAAAAAGCATTACAAAGGTTTAGTTCGTGAATAAGAAACAATACACGAACTTTTAGTGATAGTTCGTGAACTAAATAGCAAAAACGTGACTTTAAGTCTATTTTAGACAAGTTTTTAATATTTTATTTCCTAGACAATGTGACTTGAGTGTTAAGCAACCTAGCCTTGGTTGAAAACGCGGGGGTACCAAAACACACCACCAACTTTTTCTTAGGAAATCTATATGGACAAACTCAATACAACTTCGAGAGTTCAACTCAATCAAGGAATAGTATCTAGAGTTATCTCCCTCTCTCTATCTCTCTTGCAATTAGAACGTTTACAGAATCAAATCTGTGAACCTAATTACAAAGAGATTACTTGGACGGTACCAAAGACCAATATCCAAGAATCAATCAAGTCGTATCCAACAAATTAGGTCGGATGTATCTACTATGATTGATTAACACACAACCTGTGATATTTCAATTATAAAGATAAACAATATAATGCGCAAAAAGAAATAACACAGACACCAGAAGTTTTTTTAACGAGGAAACCGCAAATGCATAAAAACCATGGGACCTAGTCCAGATTGAACTCCAAACTGTATTAAGCCGTTACAGACACTAGCCTACTACCAATTAACTTCGAACTGGAATGTAGTTAAGCCCTAATCGAGTCTCCCACTAATTAAGGTACAGTCGCGCTCCTTACGCCTCTTGAATCCCAGCAGGACTCTGCGCAATTGATTCTCTTAGCTGACGTCACACCAACTAAGAGTTGCTTCAACTTGATGGAAGACTTTGAACCAATTTTCCTCCCACAGACTAATTTTATATATGATTTCCTTAATTTTACAATCAAAAATTTGATCAAAGGTGATGGAAATTGATAGCAATAGACAGAGTCTAGCTAACCTCAATATATGCAACCCGAAGTGCATCCTAGATTATTATTCACCTCACAAGTATAAAACTTGTGGAATCAACAAAGTTTGAGACGAAGAAAACTTTGATGATTTCTATCTATCTTGATCGAGTGAGAACCCCAACAATCGATCAAGATCAGGATACTCGAGTTATCAAGTAAAGATAACTAAACCTGGCTTTACGAATCCCTATGAAGTTTTTGTAGTCGCTAAAACTTAAAAGGGTTAGGAAGAGGACGACTCTAGTTACAACTAGGACAAACCAAAAAGTGGTATTGTGATACAAAGATCACAGTTGCTTGAAGTTCTCCTTTATGGACATTCAAAGCATATGTTGCTTTAGGTTTAAGCTAAGATAGCTTTGGAACCAAGCAATCCATCGTTAGATGAATCTTTGAATCTGATTCACATTTACAAGATATACACTCTGTTTAGGTGAAACCGTAACCGAACCGTGTATAAAGACTATGTTCAAGGTGGTTAGCCAAAACTAGCCGATTTGAACTTAAAAGCTTAATACTCATCTTTATGAACACTTAAGACATTAACCTTGAGTCACAATCATGTGATCGAATAAGTACTTAAGACATTAACCTTGAGTCACAATCATGTGATCAAATAAGTCTAGTGTTTTTAGAGAATTGATCAAATGCTAATTATCTCGTAGAAATAATTTTATCGCACTTGAAAATGATCGACATCGTTAGTAGGTACACAATGTACAAATACCATAGCCGTTCGTGACTCAGGTTAGTCAGAGTTCGTGTACCTGCTTGTGATCTAATAAGCCAAACCAAGTTCCAGATTTCGCAAAACTATTTAGGTCTGCGTACCGGTATGGATACCTTAAGACTATGACCAGTTCCGGAGTTTGCAAAATTATTTTGGTTTGCGTAATGGTTTGGATACACAACCGAGTTCCGGAACACATAACTATTTTGGTACGTGTACCAATATGCATACTCACCCGGTTCTGTGACCACAGTTCCTTTACGGTTTGCATACGAGTATGCGTACCGATCTGGTTCACGAGTTAAACAGATTTTCACATTATGTGCATAAAGATATGCGTGCTTCTGTAAGTTGGCATATAGATACTCTGCTACGTGTACGAGTACATGTAATACGGGTTCAGACTTATAACAGTTTTCCCAGTTTGTAAGACTGATAACACTGTCTTGTATCTGAATCTATAGTAGTTCTATATTTTTCTCCAAATCGATTCGAAACATTCCCGAATAACATCAATGACACATATCATTGTTCCAGGCTATTTTCGAATGATAAAACTTTAACCGTGATTTTGATTCCGAACAATAAATTTTCCTTAACCGAAATTCATCAAGCATGAACAAATGTTCATCAAGCTTAGTCATTATATTTAGAGAAGTCCCTTAAGTTGATAATTAGTTCTCGATTCGAAATTCTTGAATATGCATGATCGTTTAATTAGTAATGCGACATCGTCTCAATGATTGAAAAATGAATATAACTTGAGAAATAGGTGGTTCAGTCTTCACTTACCTGTTGTTGATGAAGTTCTCCAAAATCTTCGGTTGATCTTCGCCTTCGAATGGTAGAACGCAATGATGACTGACGTGATCCATTGTTTCTCAACTACATTTCTATCCTAGTCAGAGACTTAACTAATTGTAGACTTGAAATCAAGATATAGTTTTGATAAGTAAATTTGACAACAAGCTTGAGATAGCAACACTTGCGAGTTCGACCGAGCAATGCTCTAACATTGATCATTAACTATAAAAAGAGGTTTCATTTAATTACACAATCTGTCCCTTGGAAAATTATTTGTGTGTGTTGCATAAAGTTGTTTTCCACATCTCCGTTCTTCATGAACAAGAGTGAGATTTTGAAGACTTTACTCGGGGATCGTAAAGCAAAGGTAAGTTATCTTTTTCTTTGATAGTTACGGAGCACGTACCTAGGTGATTACAATAAACCTTGTCTATTTTAAGATTCTTCTCTTCTGTTATAAGGTCATTCAAGGATTATTTATATAAACCTTAGATCTGATAGATCAAGATATCATTAGATTTTTTCTACTTGATATTGTGAGATAAAATCAATTAGGCTATAAACGTGTAAACCCTAATTATTGAGGAGTATATGTTAGATCATAGCTCGGTCAACCTCGCATGCGTTGCTATCTCAAGCATGTTTGCCAATGTTAGTGATCAAAACCATAAGTCTTGATTTCTAGCCTACATAGCTAAGTCTCGGACTAGGATATAAAAGTATAGTTGAGCTCAAGGACTTCATGGCGATTCATCATACAATGACGAAGATCTATACAAGGAACCGTGGAACTTCATCAACAAAAAGGTATGTGGAGACTTGAACTTATCTATCACTCAAAAGTTTATCTCTTCTATCTCCTACTTCTTATGAGACAAAAGTCGTATGCTATGTAGACTAGATCATACACATTTGACATTTCGAGCTGAGCATTCATTGCTTATCTTTTATCTCGAAATTGTGTGTTGGTAATGCGTTTCCATTTGATCAAGTTTATCTTCACCTAGTGATGAAAGTCATGAAAAGTTTCAATTACTTTGAGAATTGCTCTGACGTGAATCGGTCTGTGAATAAAGGCTACATAGCGTCCTCTGAGAATGTCTCAATGATTGAAATGAGAGTTTGGATTACATAACCATGTATTCCTTGAACCGAAGTTTTCGAACTTTGTAGATCAAGAGAAATCGGGAGGATTGTGGAATTGGCTTGCCAAGTCCGCGAACTGTCGGAAGTTCTCGATCGAGAATTTCTGCTGGGATTTTCCGAAACTCGTTTGTGTGCTTAGTCCACGAACTCAGTCTGCGAACCCAGTCCGCGAACTGGCGGAAGTTCTCTTTCCGAGAATTGCTGCTGAATTTGGAAAACTAAACCGATTAACTTAAGTCCGCGAACTTGTTTGTGAACTTAAGAGGTTATGATCTAGAGATGTGCTCTGAACATGAAACATTAAATTACTAAGGAATGTTTTATGAAAACCGTGGCTATAATGTTCATAAGTCGATTCAATCAAATCGAATCATCTTTGTTTCAATTGTGTCTTATGTAGTTACATAAGATCTCATAGCAATTGAACAACTCTTTAACTAGTTCATTTGAGTTAATTGAACTAGTTATGGTGAAGAAGAACAAGGTTAATATGAAATGCTCATATGGTTAACCATTTGGGTTACTATATTGAACCAACATACACGTACACATTTGGGCATGGTTTTCACGAACCCAGTAAACGTCTACCCAAGTGTGTGTGACTAGCTAAGTTTTCGATCTAACGTTGAGAAATATTAGCTTGAATCTAAATCAGGTTTTCATCTAACGGTGAATAAGGATTGCTTTGTAACTAAGGCAAAACCCTGATTTGAAGGCTATATAAAGGAGACATCTAGCATTGTGCAAAACTAATCCCCACACGTCTGTGTGCTACTAGTGCGCCCGCTAGAGTCGATCTCCATTAACCTTTGATTTTCTCTCTAAAATCAGGTTAACGACTTAAAGACTTCATTGGGATTGTGAATCCAGATGGATACTACTTTATCGTAGTTATGTGATCTGATCTTGCATCTTATATCCTACGAGTACAATCAATTGATTGGCTTGAGATCGTGAGAGTTCTCCGATAGGCAAGATAAAGAAGTCACAAACATCTTCGTCTCACTGTTTGTGATTCCTCGACAATCCGCTTGTGTAGTCAGAAAGGATTGTAGAGAGGTGATTGATTAATCTAGGTTGTTCTT
Organism: Papaver somniferum; assembly: GCF_003573695.1. Taxonomy (NCBI): domain Eukaryota; kingdom Viridiplantae; phylum Streptophyta; class Magnoliopsida; order Ranunculales; family Papaveraceae; genus Papaver; species Papaver somniferum. Next base: position 141,184,241 of record NC_039358.1, read on the forward strand.
CGGGAATATAAGACCGGATTATCAATTGGTTCCTGTTCACCTTGATTTTATATCAAAAGACGGAACAAAACCTAGGGTTTATCTGTGGGAGACAAATTTATCCTTTGATAGACTTTTCTGTGTGAGACAGATCTGTTTATTATCAAGTCTGTGATTTTGGGTTGCAACAACTCTTGGTTGTGGGTGAGATCAGCTAAGGGAATCAAGTGCGCAGTATCCTGTTGGGATCAGAGGCGTAGGAGTACAACTGTACCTTGGATCGGTGGGAGACTGATTGGGGTTCAACTATAGTCCAATCCGAAGTTAGTTTGCAGTAGGCTAGTGTCTGTAGCGGCTTAATACAGTGTGTATTCAATCTGGACTAGGTCCCGGGGTTTTTCTGCATTTGCGGTTTCCTCGTTAACAAAACTTCTGGTGTCTGTGTTATTTCTTTTCCGCATTATATTTTTATATAATTGAAATAATACAGGTTGTGCGTTAAAGATCATCAATTGGATATCCAACCTTTGGTTGTTGATTGATATTGATTGATCCTTGGACATTGGTATTTGGTACCGTGCAAGTTATCTCTCTTTGATAAAGACTCACAAATTTCCATTTGCTTAAGTAAAGATCAAACCGAGAGATTGAGATATAAACTCTTTGATATATCTTTTTATTGATTGAGTCTAACTGTCTAGTTGATTCTCATAAAAAGTATATTGGAGTTTGTCCATACAGATTGCTAAGCAAAATATTGGGTGGTGTTGTTAGACCCCCGCTTTTTCAGTATCTTCTAAAGAGAATTAACATTATGCTACAAGATTTACAAGAGAAATTCCAAAAGAGAATTGGAGTTCTACTAGGAGTTTTTAAAGGTGCACGAATACAACTGAAGAAAGGTGTTACATCTAGTTTGAAATATGGTAGTATATAATTGGTGTAACAACTTAAATTAGTGTTTGTTCAACCTGGACTAGGTCCCGCAGTTTTTCTTTAAGATTGCAATTTCCCCGTGTTTGAGCATTACTCGGTTGAACCCACTAAGTGTTGGTATGTCAAGTTTGGTTGTCATATTTTAGCTCTAAAACTTGAAGCTTCCTGATTAGATTACTAGAGTCAACTCCGTTAGGTTAGACTATGAACATTAGAAATATTGAGACAAACTCATGTTACTCTGAAGAACCTGAAGACTTGTCAATATCAATGTATACATCATCCTTTTGTTCAAGGTTAGTAATACATACTTGACTTGTTTCCATTTCAATCTACGTTGTTTTCAAGAAGTTTATATTGAAAACATAACATATGAAGTTATATTTATATATATCTAGTATTTGTAACTTGATCATTACATTATGATCAAAGTGTCAAGGAAGTATATACTTGTTGTTTCATACAACTTTGGTATATTGGATTACGAAGTATAACATTTATCTTTTAAGCTTCATAATCACGGGATAACATTATTTAGTAATTCACTACTAGTTTACTGTGTTGAACTTTGGGTTGATTCCATGCCTAGAAAATTGAGTTTGATTACATGAGTTTAAGGAAGTAGACTTGCGAAACTTATTTTGTAGTTGAAAGGAATCAAAGGATCTATTCTAGGACCGATCCCTTAAGCAAAAGATCTACACTAGGACGGTCTCAGGAATCTATAGCAGGACCGCCCCTACATGGGGATCTATAGAAGGACCGGTCCCTTACTTGGGGATCTATTGCAGGACCGACCCCTAAGAGGTTAAACAATTATAAAACGTGTTTCCAATTTGTCTATTATTTTAGGGTTTACATATATATCGTAATATGTTTTGGTTGACATGGAAAGTTCATTAATGTCGTCATAATATTTTGAACATGTACTAAAATCTTATTTCTTAATGTCCAAGTATTTTCATTGATACTCAAGGTGAGATCCCAACTGAAATATTCCAAAATATCTTTTTGATATTCATAATTTATATGTCTTTAATTTCCCAATGATTAAAGCATATCTCTAGATTATATATTAGTAAAATATACTTGTATGCTAGTTAATATTGAGTTGTCATCCATGGGAGATTTCGGTATCTATTAGTTGGACAATCGTTGGAATTTAGTAAAAACCGAATTTGGTATTTATTGCATATCTTTGATATTTGCGGTTATCGAAATTCCTTGATGTCCAAACTACCTAGGTCATTATAAATAGTGAAGTTTGTTCTTCTCACAAACTTGTCATGTAATATACAAAACTTTACGTTTAGTGTGGGGAAAGCCCACTAGTAGTGTTCTCGCAATACTCTCTCGAAGAGGAAAGTAATTTAATTAGGTGAAATCTCTTATGTGTGCTTCATTTAAAGACTTCTTTGAGATCAAGAAGCTTTTAGTAGTCCCGTTGATGTGAAACTAGATTGTATAGTTATTTTATTTTTCGATTATTGATTTGATTGACTATTGGTGAAGTTGAATCTTGATTGCACCTAGTTTGTTCATTCCGTGATCATTTTCTTTTGATATAAGGCCACTCAAACTTGATCAAGGTTTATCCATTTCAGATATGATCTTTGTTAATTGAAGATCTGAAGATAAGACTTTAGATCATCCATTTTTAACAGATTCCTTTTGTGCGAGATCGAACACAAGGTAATCAAGTTGTTTATGTAGATACATTGAAGACTGAAGATTTGAAGATAAGAAGATTTTTTTATTAGTATTATGATCTTTGTGATTATACTTCATGCACACCTTGATTGAATGGGATCCGACAAGTTTGTTTGTCTCTGATAGACTTCCATAACTTTTAGTATAGGTCGACGATCTATCATTTGGTGTTCTCTTCAGGATCCTAATATGATAGATTGTGAACTAAGATTGATTATCTCTAATATTATTTATATCTTGGTTGATCTAAACCAATGCAAAGGAGTTTATATTGATTAAATGCAAGACCCTTTGTAACCTAACAACATCTCTGGTTAACTTATTGATCTGTGAGATTGATAGAGCGGTAATCAAATACATATTAGTCCTTCACTTTTTCAGAATACGATCCAATGAAGTTGAGTGCTAGAAGTCTTTACAACGGTTGAAGCAACTTAAGATAATGGACTATATCTTAGGATTTTCGTGTGTAGGCCAGATTGATAGTAGGCGTAGGGATACTCTAAGTAACTTGGGGGTTAGTTTACTCGGTCTCAATTATACGAAATTGATAGTAGTTTTTGTATAGCGGCTAAATTCTGAGAGTATTCAAAATTGGACTGGGTCCCTGGGTATTCTGCACTTACGGTTTCCTCGTTAACAAAATCTTGTTGTGTGCTTTTACTTCACTTTTCGCATTATAATTAATTATTGTTTTAGTTATAAGTAATTACACTGTACGTTAATCAAACACTTGGTTAGATCCCATATTTGGTTCGGTTCCGGACTTTGACCATATACCAACTGGACATCTTATGGTTGATATCTTCTTGACAGTTTCTGTCTATATTTGATCACACAAAATATGTCTTACATAGGTTGATATCAAAAATATTATGGTGTACTTGGTACCCTCGTAATTTCAATTGGTATCGGATAAGGCAAACACGAAAAGATCTAACAATTTGTATTTGGTGCAGTCCAACCTATCAGATAATGAATTCAGGTTCACATGAATCCAGATTAGTTAACGTACTGTAAATATTTGATGGTACTAACTATGTATGGTGGAAATCTGCTATGAAATCGTTTCTTCAATCACATGATTCTATGGTTGCTAAATAAAATAGTTAGTGGTGTACTTGGTACCCTTTCATTTTCACGTACATATACCAGATTGGTTGTATGCACAATGATACTGAAATAACTGAGTAACTTGGAGTTAGTTTGCTTAATCTCAACTGTATGAAGTTATAATAATCTTTGTATAGCGGCTTAATTATGAGAGTATTCAAAACTGGACTGGGTCCCATGATTTTCTGCATATGCGGTTTTCTCGTTAACAAAATATCGTTGTGTGACTTTGCTTTATTTTCCGCATTAGAATTATTGTTATAGGTATAATTAAAGTAATAGCACTGTATGTTAACCTGACAATTGGTTTGATCTCATATTTTGGTTCGAACTTACTCTCTATATGCCAAGTGTACATCTTGTTGAAGTAATCTTCTTGACATTGCTTGTCTGCATTAGATCACGTAAGATGTGTTATCGAAAATATTGTGATGTACTTGGTACCCTCTTCATTTCAATCCTAAAAGTATTATCTTGATGAATAACTATTTTAGGAGGGTCGTCCCGTTTACCTATAACATACACCAAAATTCCATAAGGATTATTCTAGGTCTTTAGTCTTGGGGATCTATCGATGGTTTAAGCCCTCTACATGCTCTCAAATTAACCAGGTCATCTGACTCTTTGTTGATAAAAGAGAATCCATAGAAAAAATGGATGTTCTCTTAAAAAGAGCAAAAGTAAAGAATTTATCTGTCAAGAGTATTAAGCTTTATCGTCTTAAAAGATTGTCCCTCAATCTCACTAAGGAATGCGAAAAAGGATGATTTATGGATAAAAATCTCTTTGATACTATTAAATATACTCTTGAATTCTTGCGGTGTGTTGCTCAATTTAAAAACGAGGTGAATTTCTTGCAAGGTACAAGCTCTGACAAGCTTTGTTATCATTATGGTAAAATTGGTCATGTTATCAAGTAGTATTGTATACTCCTTAAAAAGGGAATTGTTATTTGAGCTTCTGTTATATATGTGTTGAAAGCCTTTGGGCTTTGGCTGATATCCGTTACGTAAATGTATTCTGTTATATTGTAATTTGCTCTATAAGTTGAGTAGTTATTGTTGTAACATGTTGTTTGAGTTTTCACTTTTATACTTGGGAGTCATTTCTGGCATGGGTCATCGGATTTATTTTTGTAGAGACTATCAATTAGTCATATCATAAAATATAGTGTGTTAGTTTTGTCCTGTTGACTTGGTCCAAATGCTATAAGGTCCTTTTAGAAAAAAATAAAGATCAATTTGGTCCATAAAATTATTGTTTGGTCCTACGCTAAATGTTCCAGTGTGGATAAAAATACCTTTTTTTTTCTCTTTCTTCATAAAGATAAATAAAAAAACAACTAAAAACTTAAATATCTTTTAAATCATAAGTTAAAAAATAATAAATCTTATTTCGAAAAAAACTCTACGAGATCTCTCCAACGAGTATCGTTGTTGCTATACTTTAAAACTTTTAATTTTTACCTTATTCTTTAGCTAAAAATCAACCAGTACCAAACTGAAAGTTTTTTTATTATTATTATTTATTTATTTTAAATTTTTACCTTATTCTTTACCTTATATCCGCATACCAGGTGGCATGAAAAATCAGTAGCGCCATTATGGTAAAAGAGATAAGCGATTGAATTCCTAGCGAGCGATATTATAAATAGCATCAACGATAAAGAATGTATTGCTGGATATATTCAGAATATCGCTCGATATTAATTATATCTCCAACGGTTGACTCTATAACACCTATAAATACCACACCTCTCGTTTTATTCCTCTTCACACATTCTTTTCTCTTCTTTCTCCTATAAACAAAATTCTTTAGTTACTTTCTTCCAGATATGGGTGAGAAAAGAAAAAGAAGTAAAAAACTCAAAGGATCTACTAGCACCCCAACTAGTGGGTTAAATTATGTCCAAGATAAAGAATATGAGTTCAAAAATGTTAGACAACTAGCTGGTGATGGTGTACTCTCTGCGCATACATTTGACCATCCAGAGCGAGTTAATTTAGTCGCACTAACAAGTGCTTGGTCAGAGTTACGCATGGTGTTTAGGTACCTTCCCCCTGTTGTTCAAGAAAGAGTCTGAAGATATCCTTGGTGGCGATTATATGATATATAACCTATAAACCATATGACTCAATAACTCAAGTTATATTCGAACGATGGTGGAAGACTACGAATATTATTATTTTTTCCCGAAGATTTTGAATGCGGTAAGTTTTTTTTTCTCGTAACTAAATTTTTAGATTATGTCTTTTGTTTTATAAAATTCAACGAACTCTAATCATGAATATGTTGTTAAATAAGAGTTACACCGCTAAATTTGTACATGTTAACAAGAATTCCATGTGAAGGAAATTCACTTCCATCTAACAGACTAAATTGGGAGTCGGAAGATATATGGAAAGAAAGACTTCCTTTATACTCAAATGATTTATAAGGAAATCAAGCACATAGACAACTAAAAGCATATGGGTTAAAAGTGGTTAGGTTGATTATCTTTTTTTACAACGTTATTTTAGGAAAATGGATCAAAACAGGGAAGAAATAAACAATATATGTACCCTGAACATTATGAGGAGCTCGAAAGTCTGTTTGTCTTGTGAACAATATGCCAATTTCTATTTCTAAATGCTAGCTCGATCAATGGTGTTAATTGGTTTTCTCGAATCATTTGAAGATTTAGAGGAAGCGCCAAGATATGATCGAGGATCTCCAATTTTATTTGAACTTTACATAGTCCTCGGTAATTGTTCGATATGTACTTAGAGATTATGAGTTGGGTAAGAAGATAAAAGACACTAGAACGAAAACTGGAATACAAATAAATTATGCCCACTCCACATGCTTGGAAATTAATGCGTGTTTAGAGATTAAGAGTTGTATATGAAGACAAAAGACGCTGGATTGGAGACTAAAATATTAAGAAATTGCGCCAGTTCTAGTTACTTGGGAATTAATATGTGTCAGTTCCAAGCTACGAGTCCTGGTGGATCAAGTCAGCGAAGTCGTGAAAGTCGTGGAAGTGAAAGAACAAGTTTGAGAAGTCGTTTTATGCATAATATACCAGAAAGTTCTACTCAAAATATAGTGTTAGATGCAAGTAGTACGTGAAGACGATGAAGCCATGGACAAGGAAAACAACCACTAGAGCTTTGTTTAACCAATTGCACTATAACTCCAGGTGGTGGCTTGAACACTAAAGCAATTAGGTAATCTAATTTGTTTACCCCAATTGCCTCATCCACATCAGCATTTCACGCATTTCAGCCTCAAGTATTTCAAGATTGCTATCGTGTTCCCTTCCTCCCGAGTGAACCCGTTACTTTTCAAGGTTACGGCGGTTTTAAAGAGACTCAAACACCAAGTCAGTCTCAAACCGGCTCAATCTCTGAAATGTTGAACAACACTCTTGATCTATAAAGCATGACCAAATTGAATCTTTAATGGTGTGGGAGGAAATGGTCAGGGAAATGAGTAGTTTATGGATGTAATTTAATTTAAATATTTTTAATGTAATCTTTTTATTTTTACTAATGAAAACTATCATTAAATTAATGTTCAAATAGAACTAGTTTTACATTTCATTAAGTTCCAAAATTTAATTAAAATTAAGTGCAATTGCATTACATGATACTTAGTCAAAATTAAATCCCTGCGCATGAGTCTTGTAGAGTTGATAGCATTCATCATGCTTAAACTGTCTTTTGTTGTCTTCAACAAATTTGGTACAAGCTATCATTTTCAGTTCATCGATTGACAACCTAGGATGATCCCCTTTTATCATCCGCGAAATTTGCGCGTACTTTCTCACTTCGTTATTGATGAAGCAATATCTTTCTCGAAGACACTCGTTTTTTCTTCTTGAATTTACATGACTTAACGTCATAAACCTTCAAACACAGTGTCACATAAATAAAAAGTCACTAAATTGAAATCTCTATCTCTTGCAACTGATATCCAACATCGAATTAGAGAAACATCTTCTTCTCGCGTGGAGCACTAGCCATGTTGAAATGAATTTGAAATTGAGATGGTGTGAGTTGAAATGAATTTGAAGTTGAGATGTTGTGAGTTGAAATGAATTTGAAATTGAGTATTTATAACGGGTGAATTCCTGGCCGTTAGATGATGAACTACTGAATGATGATCATACCTGGTGCGCAATAGCAATACTAGCACTGCTGCTATAATGGCCATCAAACGATGAACTTTCTACTGCTCGCTAGAGATTATATCGCGTATGCCTAACTGGTAGGGTGAGCATTTTACCCGTAATTCGTGGATTTAACCGGGACCAACCGTATTTTTGCGGATGGATGCCCGGACAATTCGCTAATGGGTTGGACGCGGATGAGATTTTTGAAATCCAACGGATTACGGATCCACCCGGATGCAACCTTGAAAATCCGTTGGACGTCCATACCCGCTAGATTAAGAGCATTTATATAATTTATAGAAAATCCGTTGGAGTGTTGTCCACGTCACTTCTATATTTATATACATATGTAAAATGTGTAGGTTCTATAAGAAGTCATCTATATTGGTTTTATTTTTTTATTATAAATTTTAAGTAACACAAATTCACTGGATTATCCGCATCCAACCTGTTCATCTGTGCATCCATCGGATGCAAATCCGTTGGATGTTGGATTGGATGCGGATGCCAAATTTAAAATCCGTAGTGAATTGGATTGGATGCGGATGAGATAAAAAACGGTCCATACCGGCCTATACTCACCCCTACTAACTGGTATATTTGACACTTTGACACTTATATTTTCCATACTCATAGCGGATGCAAAAGTAGCACAACTACGTCGTTGACGTGACCAGACGGGCTTTTAGACCCTTGACCACGGCTGGGCTGGATTGTAAAGCCTAATACACTTATCCTCCGTACACGTGGAGGAAAAGGCACCAAATGAGTTAGGCTCCGATTGTCATTTTAGTATAAACTTAGGGAGAAATTTGTAACAACGCAAAGTAGGGTTTTTTTCGTTTTTAAAGGAACGAGATACCGAGTCCTTCTTTCTTCTCCCTCTCAAAACCCTACTCTGAAGTTTATCAGGCAACGCAGTCGAGAGGTTTCTCTTTCCATCTGCAAACATGGGTATTTTCCGATTTCACTTCACCCTCTTTGATTTATGTGTGATTTCTCCTAATTCCTCATTTTGATTTCGTAAAATCTGGTTTGGTTTGTGCAGGTATCTCTCGTGATTCTATGCACAAAAGACGTGCAACTGGAGGGAAAAAAAAGGCTTGGAGGAAGAAGCGAAAGTAAGTCCAACCCTGATTTCAGTTTTTGATTCATTTTATTTTTGAGCAAAACCCTAATCTGTATCTGTATTTTGAATCATTCTATTTTTGAGCAAAACCCTAATCTGCATCTGTATCGGTCTGTTTTTGTTAGGTACGAGCTCGGAAGACAGCCCGCAAACACCAAACTTTCGAGCAACAAAACTGTTCGAAGAGTTAGGGTTCGTGGAGGTAATGTGAAATGGAGAGCTCTTAGACTAGATACAGGAAATTACTCATGGGGAAGTGAGACTGTAACCAGGAAATCTCGTATTCTTGATGTCGTTTACAACGCATCTAACAACGAGTTGGTTAGGACTCAGACTTTGGTTAAGGGTGCTATTGTTCAAGTTGATGCTGCTCCATTTAAGCAATGGTATCTTCAACATTATGGTCTTGATATTGGACGTAAGAAGAAGAATACTTCTGCCAAGAAAGAAGGAGAGGTAATACTTCTTGATTACGTATATGTTTATGGTTTGATTTTGAGATTCTGTTTGTGGGTTATTAGATTTAGTTAGCACTTTTAAATGTATTATAATCATGATGTTGAAGTATCTATAAAAATTTGTTGGATTTAGTGTCTCATTTTTACATTTATTTAGGGATACTGATTATGTTCAATGCTGGTGCACCTGTTGTTCACCGCAACAAAAAGTTTCATGTTGTACTCTAATGGCTCAGAGTAAAAAGATTTCAATTGCATACATAGTTACTGATAGAGTTTCTATAGTATCCTTTTAGGGGGCAATTTTGACACTATTTCAATGCATAGAATCCTAATTGGGTATCACTGCTTTGATGCAAAACCCCTATGTATGCTGATTTTCTTGACTTTCCATATTTGGTTAAAGAATGGGATTACTGGATTTATAAGAGTTCTCCAAGATTAATGCGTCATACCTGTGCCTTTGGACGAACCTCTTTTGGGTATCACTGCTTTGATGCAAAACCCCTATGTATGCTGATTTTCTTGACTTTCCATATTTGGTTAAAGAATGGGATTACTGGATTTATAAGAGTTCTCCAAGATTAATGCGTCATACCTGTGCCTTTGGACGAACCTCTTTTGTTGTTTTTTCTGAAATAAACAATGCTTCCTAGAATGTTAAATCAATTTTAGTATTCTTCTTGATCTCTAGACTAGAAATATCAGCATGTGTTTAGTTGTTCAGTAATTGTTTTGTTTGTTCGTTTACCCTATATTGATACATGAATTTCGCCTCTGTATATTAGGAGGCTGAGGCTGTAGCTGAGGAAGCAAAGAAGAGCAACCATCTCCTGAGGAAAATTGAGAGTCGTCAAGAAGATCACAAGCTTGACTCACATATTGAAGAGCAATTCAGTGGTGGACGATTATTGGCTTGTATCTCATCTCGCCCTGGGCAGTGTGGTCGTGCTGATGGGTATGTAGAAATTCTTATGCTTCCTTTTCACCAGTTTGATATTTAATTGTAGACATTCTTAGTTAATCAATCCATCAAGGTTTGAAAAAGTTGTTAAATACTTGGAGTTCTGTAGACATTGTAATGCACATAATCCAGCCATAGTGACATCTGAGTTTTATTGTTTCTCAACAGGTACATTCTGGAAGGCAAAGAGCTTGAGTTCTACCAGAAGAAGCTCCAGAAGAAGAAGGGCAAAGGAGCTGCTTAGAGGCTGTCTCTAGCTACTTGTTATCTTTTTTAGCTACTCTCTTCTTAAATTTATACATTTGGACTATTAGTATGAAGTGTTCTAATCTAGATTGAAGTTTTGTTTCTTTAAGCCAGTTTTTGTAATGTCTTTGATCGAACAAATGTCAGTTTAAACATCAAATTTGCTAAGTCGGATATCATCTCAGTTTTCTGTACATTCTTACTGTTCTAGCATTTATAAATCTTGGTAATCATCTGAATTGGTAGTATAGGCTGGGGGCTGCTTAAGTTGATCCTGTTCCCGTGGATCACTCATTGTATAAAAGTGCGGTACCATAATATTAGCTGGTGTTGTGGTTATCTATTAGTAACCAGTCTCATCGTTCACCTAAGACTGGTTAATAGTGGCAGCTGCAGTTTTTGTAACGTAACCTGCCAGTTCGACTTGCTTAAGTTAAAGGCAGGAATTCACGAATTTGTTTAAACAATCTTTGCACGCGTTGGGCAAGGGGTATGTGATGTAAAGGCGTTGCATAACTCGAAACAAAACAGCTGAAAAATTATTCGGACGAATCAAAGCCTATTATATGATTCACAGCAAACGTTTTTTTTATCGATCATTTTGTTCGCAAGAACTCAACTCTTCGTCTTGTAGACAACAATTGGGTTACAAGTAATTTTAAATGGAAATCTTCATGAGATGGTACTATTTCATTTGCTGGCTTCTTTCAGGGCTTGAACAAAGGCGTCCTTGACGTGAGGGTTCGATGCTGCAACTCTTTGAGATGTTATGTTGAACTCATTTCCAGATCTGAATAAACAAGCAAAAGAAAAAGAACAGACTCAGATCACACTTTCATCAACTTATCAGGTCTTTTAGGTAAGATTTAAAGACTGAGACATTTGGTTTGCAGTGTGAGTTTCTTACGGATCAAACACAACACCTCCGGCTTCTTGAACAATCACAGCTCCACCAGCTACATCCCTGAAAGGAGTGAGTTCAGGTTAAATTGTCTGCAGCATTTATGGTATAGGTGTTGATGCACTAAAATGTAAGAACATTTCAAATAACATACCATGGACCGCCAAATCCGAGTTCATAAAAGAGATCAAGCCTCCCACATGCAATTCCGCACAGGTTTAGTGCACATGATCCACTCATTCGAAGGGATCTCACCTGATAACTCAAATAATTAGTCTTTGACTAGCCTTGAACAAGTACAAAGATTAGAAAGAAATTATTCTATCTTACTTTGAACAGTAAACTGTTAATTTTATTTGTAGTTGCATCCACAGTAGACTTATCACGCTTGGTTCCAACCTGCGCAACAAGAAACATAAGGTAAAGCCAATTTCTATACCTGCATGGCATTGTGCTTCAGCCTTTAAGACATGTAGAAGAGAGCGTTCAGAGCAAAAATGTAAAAAGCACGACTTGTCAAGCGAGCCTTAAGTTAAACATGTCACTCTAGTTTAGATATAGCAAAGGTCAAAATTATGATAATAATGGAGTTTACAATCCAGTGTTGGAGGAAACTATACAACCTAAAAATATAGCAGTATTAGAGATTCATCTTTTTTTTCAATAAAATTAGAGATTCCACACATTAACAGCATTAGCTAGCACTAGAAGACAATTAATAATTAATATTGAATGTTAAAAGAAGAAACTCAAATATCCATCAATTAGAACACATGAATGTACCTCAGTTGCAAGAAGGGACTTCACCAATTCAGTTTGAGAAGAAACTGCAGAGTTTGAGAATTTTAGCATGTTGTAATTTTGAGCACGGTTTAGTGACGACACAAAAACTACATCAATGAATCATTAGTTACCCACCTTTGATAGGAGTGCCATTCAGGAATGCACCTTTTCCACTTACCCCAGTGAAAAGCTACACATGACAAATTCGAAAAAGTTATTACATAAACTTGTTTAAAAGCATAATTTAACCTAGAAGCCGACATTTCAGATCAACAAAAAAGTAGGTATCAATTTCTAAAACGGCGAATTCCAGCAGTGCAACAAAACTGAGTGACCAACGATTGAACTGAATGCATTTCATACTTTTAATACAAAAAATGTAGGCGAAGTACTCACTTCATTGATGATTGGGTTGTAAACGACCCCAACAGTAGGAACCTTTCCAATTGTAAGACCAATCGACACACACACAAAAGGGAACCTACAATAACCCCATTAAGAGTATTACAATACCGATAAAACAATAGTAAAATTGGAGAAAACATACAAAAGGTTAACATGATTTATAAGAAAATGAAAAATACCCGTGAACAAAATTAGTCGTTCCATCAAGTGGATCAATAATCCATGTTGGTTCATCAGTAAGCTCAGTAGTACCATTAGCAGCATCAGTCTCTTCTCCAATGAACTATCAAATAATGAACACTTCAACCAAATTACAACAATCCACTAGTTCGGAAGTAAAATCCAAGATCGTCAAGTAAATACAACAACAATTCATTTTTATTCACCTTGTGTTCTGGGAAATGTTGTTTAAGATGATTGAAAATAAGCTCCTCACATGCCTTATCAGTTTCTGTAACCAAATCAACCTACATTCCCAAATTTCAGTTAAATCCTAGTTGAATTATTTGATAAATCAGAGGAATTCAGACATTGAAAGTAAAAATAAAAAAACTAATATCAAATCAAATTTCAATACAATTTTCGCAATTCAAAATTTAAGAGAACGTATGAATTGATTCACCTGGCCTTTGTGTTCAACATTCTTCTTCTCGTGAAATCCTTTGCGGATTATCTGAAAATTACACAAAATCATTAGAAAAAAACACAAAAATTAATAGACAATCAAAACAATTAATGAGTTTATCGTTAATTACCTCTCCAGCTCTTTTAGCTGCTTCAATGGCAACTGAAAGGAATTGATCAAGTGAATCTACAAAAACAAAATTAGAGCAAAAATTCAGATTTAGAGATTCAACTGAATAATAAATTATCACACTCTGAATACAGTTAATTGAGTGTGCAATGAGTACCATTTTCTCCCATGTTTTGTGGTAAGAGAGTACAGACGAGAGAGAGAATAAAGAGTGATGAGGGCAGCTTTTTGACGTAGAACAAATCACAACCAATAACCCCTGTCTATATATTCTGAGAAAGACGAATTTGTGAAACGATTGAAATATTGAAAAAGACCTTTGATTTTGTAAGTAATTACGAATTTACAAACGACAGAATCTGGTGATGCTGTGATTTCATTTTTGGACTAATGTACCCTTATATATAATGATTTTGCTTTCCGTTTCTTAAAACTACGCCAAGTTTGGAACACTAGTCTACTCTCTTGGTCTAGTAAGCTTCAAGAGCGGTGAGTTCCATGGTGGAAAAAGCGGCCAAGAACAGCCAATAACCTGATTTGTGAATACTACCTTGTGATTACCTTCTGATAATGTGAGTAGCGTTATGACGAGGACATTTAAGTAAATTGAGGAGAATACAGGTTAACTAGAATATGCCAAGATACATATGCTGGACTGTTTTATTCGATTCACACACCCCACTTCACTGCGAATATTCCTCACCAGAAAAAAGAATACTCTTGTGATGGGGCTTTATAAAACAACCCCAGATATTACTAAGGCCAAACCAGCTTGCTCAGCTTCATCTAGGGAAAAATGGTGATAACTAGTTTATTAAAAAACAACATATTACTGAATCCAACATTTACAATAGATTAGTTTGAAGTTTTACACATAGATAGATGTATACTTGTTCTAACTTAACTTCTCAAGAGCGATCTTTAGGTTCCAGGGCAACAATTTCTTTAATAACTTGAGCTTTGTCTGCTTCAAATTGTTCATCCTCTAAGCAAATACAAAACAAAAACAAATTGTTAAATTTAAGAACTGTAGGGGGGAAAAAACTGCTGAAAATGTTGGATATAAAAACTTCATGCAGTCGAAATTTTCAAAAAGTACTACATAAAGGGAGCTTTCTACCTTTATCGATCTTAAATTCGCTAAAGAAACGGAGAAGCTTGCTTCTATTTGCTACTAATATGTCCACTATCTCTGGAGGCTTGTTTTGATTCGCTGCAAAGAGCTGTATAAGAAAATGGAAACAAATTAATATTTTTAGATGCCCCAACAAGATTGTTTCATGCAGGCCACAAGAACAAAAGTTCATACACACTAAAGACGCTTGATTACCTTGAAAACATGAAATGCTTCTAATGGGATGTTCTTGCTTTGTTCCTGATAAAGGAAAAAATCACATAAATTAAATTAGAAAAACTTGCAAACTAAAGGAAAAAATCGCATTAATCTAGCACAACAAGAGCCACTTAGCATAAAAGGAAAAGAGTACATACCCTAAGAAGATTCATTAAGATTCTTAAATTATCCTTGGAGCACACGTACTTCATCATTACAGGAGAATTTGATCGATCTAGTAACATGTCTCCCAAAAGCTGTTACAGAGATAACAGTTATTAAAGAGGAGTTACCATATTCATGCCAGGGATCTAAGGTGTTCAAGGCTGAAACAAACTCTAGAGGATGGTCTATGTGCTTGTGGTTTCTTTCTCAATATTGTTGTCAAACTGCAATATTGCTTTGAGGGAAAAATTTTACACCACAAAAGAATCTACAAACTTATTGTAATATTTTCGTTCAAAAAAGTGGGTAAGGCTCTCAGACAACATAGTGACTTCATAATGCCAAATCTCAAGGGTTCACAGTAAATGAAACACGAAATTACCTTCACGGATTGTCGTCGGATGATGTAATTAGAAGACTCCAGTAATTTTCCATTGTATTCTGCAAAAAACTGGAAACAAAAAAGGTTGCTTGAAACTTTGAAATGTATTACTAACCGAAAGCAACAAGCCTGAAGAAGTACACACAAGATGAAGAGAAAAAGCCAAGCATGTAAATCATGGTGCATCAGGAACTAACAAGAACTACACTTACCCAATCATAGTTCTTAGTTAGAAAATCGGCTACCGTTGATTTATGCCTAGTCAAAAGCTCCTGCAATAAGAAAATAAGATATTAGTATTGGCACCAATTGCTTACAGATGCAGGAATATGATTTTAACATTATCTGCTACAATTAAAACCTAAACCCTTGAGCCGGTGAAAGGAGAATCTCGACAACAGAAAAGGGAATAAAATGACAGAATACTTTTCGCAAAAAAGTAACCTCGTATGGAATTTTTGAGAACACTTTGTATTAATTATCAAATTTTATAAGAACACTTTGTAAAGAGTAACTAACCTTAAAAGTTGTGGAAGCATCAGAGGCAATGTCAAAATTTGGTAGTTGTATAAAATCAAAAAATTTCTTCATGTGCTCCAACTCCAGGACATACCTATGAAGAAAATGAAGCAATTAATGCTCTCCCAAAAGCAAATTAGTGAATAAGAAGTAAGAACTATAAATGGGTTCACAACAATGCTACCCTTTTCTTGAGGACATGATGAAATTTTTTCAAAAACGAAGGTTACCTAGCAATTATCTGATGCCGAATGCACTCCCTCAACATTGCACCGTAATGTAAAGCAAGGTCCATATTTTCATACCTAAAAAGAAAAAAGAAAAAGAAAATAGCGATCCTTAACATGTGGAGCATGCATGAGCATATAAACACTATAGAATAAGCAGAAATAAGATTATTGTTTCTCTTAGTAAATCAACAATCATGTCTCAAAAGATTTAAACGGGTATACTGTAAAATACGAAGTATATTATGTGGCATACTCTGATATTAAGATATCCATAAGGTCTTTGTTTGACTCCAAGTAATCAGAAGCAATAAGTCGTGATTGAACCTGTTGTCTTTGCAAATTCGCGACAACTTGAGTTGCATCTTTTCGGGTCTAATGAGAAGAGACCACATCATGAATATCAAGATAAGCATCACAAAGAAAACAAAAACTTCAAAAAGATACCCACACTAAACCAAAATTAAGTCCCAAGATAGCAAAATTAAATCTTAAGAAAACTTGTGGCATTTAAAGTATTTACTAATTGTAATATTGCAGAACCCTTACCTCCAAGTTAAGCTTTGGTAGACAGATTATAATTAGACGAAGAGTGTTTTGCTTGAAAAATTCCTGCGTCAACTGTGCACAGGCTTCTGCAAGTGGTTCCGAATCACTATTGCCATATAAAACGCACTTCAAGTCTCGCATAAGTTTACCTAGTTCCGCCATCTGAAAGGTAAACGGGACGTCAGACCAAGGCAGTCTTGACCCAAATTATTAACGGATACGACTAAGCTCTCAGTAACTTAAAAGGGATACATGCGTCATTAACTACAAGCTTGATACAGGTCTGTCAAGTACTACTACTACCAGTGAAAGAATTAGGAAACAGAAACAGATTGAACTGGTAAAAAAAAAAGAAACTTTCACGACGCCACCAACGCATCTAGACCATTCTTTTACGCTAATTCAGAATCTGTATAACAGAATCTTCAATTGCTTCATTATCTAGTAAACCTTTTATTGTGTAGTTTGCTCGAATTAACATTGATACGCAATGAAAACCTAAGTATACACACGAACCCACAAGAATAATGGAAGACGAAAATTATGTAGTTTGTGACAGTAATTGCTTCATCAATTTTTAAGAAACAAAGCAGCAGCAACTCTTTAGGAAGTAGAAAAAAAGTATAAACCAACATAACCAAGATAACAACCGATGCACCGGATCAATTGATCTAAGTAAAACTGACAAAAAGAGAAAGTTACGAGCACATAAGTACAAACAACACAATAAGGAAATTTTAACTTCAGCAACTACCGCAACTTAAAAGCACCCTAATCTTTCGCTGATCTTAAGAAGTTGCATCAAGTACAAAATTAACATAATTAAATCCCATAATTGACACACAAAAAAGGAGAACACTCTTGATCCCATAAAACAAGACATAGGTTAGACCACGAAGGGGAAAAAATATATATGCAACCATTCATTCAAAGGTTTATAACAAATTGTATTTTCTATAATTTTCATAACAATGATCCATTCATTTTCGTATTGGAATTCAATTCCTCTATATAAAAAAAATAAAAAATGGTCAAACATATAATACTCCTAATTGTTTTAAACAAAACCACACAAAAATCTAATTTTTTTTATATAAAAAAGCAGAATCACTGATTAACAATCAAATCAGCTGATAAACAATTGAAAGTTAGATTATAAGAATCATCAAAATTAAGAAAAGGAGATACCTTTTCATCGCGCTTGGTTCCCTTGGTAGTTGAATCGGTATCAACAAAGATAAGAAGCTCACGTGTCAAACGAACTAACTCAACAGGTGTTTTGGGTTTCGATTTGAAGAGACTCTTCATTATTCCAGAGCCCCTTCTTCTTCTTCTTCTCGTACAAGTTTATAATAAATATTCTCTTCCTAGTTTCTCACCAGGGGTTTTAGGGTTTCTAATGAAGAAAGATCTTTATATGAATGCAGGAAAAATAGAAGAATGATACTGTTGTCTAGTTGAAGTCGGAATAAATTAGGTGAACTAGAAACAAACGAAAAAAACAGAAACCGAATTGGAAAAGAAGACGAGAGATACTTGAAAAAATAAATTAGTTTAATGTGTCATGGAAAACGGCTGAAGTTGATAGTGATCTGGTAACTCACAAAATGTTTCAGTGGGCGACAAAATCAATTTGATCCTTGTACGATTCAAAGAGGTAGTATTTACAATGGGATGTGGTCACTGAGATAAATGAGGCATGTTGACGAATGCATTCAACGGATAAGATGATATTTCACAAAGGTCGGTATTTGAAATGGGGCGGCCTAAGATAAGATCATATTTTAAGGAAGACTAATCCTGGTTAGTTTTATTTTATTTTATTTTAACAAACACAACCAATTCATTAAAATTGTTTAGAAGGTGATTCACAATGGTTTAGCATTTTATCAAAGACTTGGCAAGATTTTTGACAATAATGTGGGGTAATTTTTTTTTTATAAACAAGGAACCTTTTCATTAATAGAAATTGAAGGTTACAATGAGTTTAAGATCGAAAATAAGAGAATACAAAGTAACAAGAACATACCGTACAAGTACAATATCGAAAAATTCGACAAGAGAAAGAGAAGGATTACCGAAGTAAGACAAATACAAGTATGAATAAGATCCGATTAAACCGGAGGAAGAATGGTTTTTCGCGGAATTAGAATCCAGCCATTTAGTTTGTTTTTCTTCTTTACAAAGATATGCTCCCAAAATAGGAGTGATTTGCTCAAATCTCTTGAATCTAGTGATGGAGCTTCCGACGTCAAAGAAATCACCGATGAAGATGAAAATTTCGTCGTTGGAGAGCATCACTATCAATCTTGAAACCCAACCCAATAATCAAGAACCGCCATTAAAGCGAAGATAAACCTCAGAAGAGTAGATAAAACCACCATAATGGTGTAGATAAGAAGAAAACATAATAAAAAATAAGCTATAACTACTAACTAACTTAAAAAAACAAGAAATAGTGAAGAAAACTGCTCAGATCCAGCCCAAAATGGACTAGATCTGAGCAGAGAAGGGTTGTTCTTATTGGTGTTGTTGTTGAAGAAGAAGAAGGAGTGAGAGAGGAGAGAGAAAAAACTCTCATAATGTGGGGTAATCGATACACTTGTTTGTGGAATTGTTGAGATTATAGTTCCACATTGTTGGGCAATCTAAGATCCTGCGGTTTATAACCCTACGGGCCACTCCATTCATTGCCAATTGGTTTTGAGTTGGACGCCCGTATTTAACTTGGTATCAGAGCAGGTTATTTGCGACGAGTCTTTGACCGCGCCTTTACTCCGCGTCACCCGATTTAATTGTCCACGTGTTAGAGACCCAACGAGGCTACACGTGAGGGTGTGTGTTGAGATTATTAGTCCCACATTGTTGGAAAATCTAAGATCCCGCGGTTTATAATCCTTAGGGCCTCTCCACTCATAGCCAATTGGTTTTGAGTTGGATGCCCATATTCTAACAAAAAGAAATAAGATAGCATAATGCATCTTTTATTCATATGTTTTAGTGTCCAAATATTAAAAGAAGTTTTTCAGACACCTTCGATACAAATTCAATTTCTATATCAATATGAACGACCAAATGCTGTTATTTAGTTTTAGTTAAACACTAAAGATGACGGTACAAGCTTAGTTTTGAATCCCGCATTTCGTGGTATTTATAAAAGCACGTAAATGAGGAGATTTTCGATAATTCTGAATTCACAACCAATTCCTGCACACAAATGGTCATTCAAAACTTCAAATATTTTGATAAGAATGATGCTAATTATTTTGCTGCAAAAAATGCGAAAATTAGTAAGAAAAGCCAAGGGTGAACAATCGTTCTTCTTGTTTGGAGCATACCACCTACTAACTTTGTAAAGACTAATATTGATGTGACTTTTAGATGTGTTGAAGGTTTTGCTGCTATGAATTCTATTGGTAACCATTTGGAAAGTTGATTTACCTATTATTTAGTCATTTCGCCTTCGATGGAGGAAAATGATTGTCAATTTGACATTCATTTGACACGAAGATTTATAATCTCGATCATTTTGAAAGGAGACGCAACTGTTTTCCATCAGTTATTACTAGTCAGACAATGAACATTCATTGGGGGATAAGAATTATTATCTTATCAATTCGTGATACTATTAAGAAATTTGTGTGTATTCAATTTGTAGGGGTTCCTAGATATATAAACCCAATTATATAGACTTGTTTCAATATTTACCAGGAGCAAATGAATAAAAGTCTAACTCCTTCGATAAAAATAATAATAAATGATTAATCTGGTTATTATTAATAAATATTTTTTTAATTTTTACCTTTAAATACCATTATTATTATTTGACGCAAATTCTTTGCTTTAAAGTCCATATAGTATTACGTAAAAGAATATTAAAGGGTAAATCTTGTCTTTTTAATATAATAACAGGTTAAAAATAGAGAATCAATTAATTAAAATTAAGTGTGTTAACATCTCAATATGATTCAACGGACATTTATCCTTGAGCTTATCCCCATTACACTGAATATATAATCACGGATTCATCATTTTGAAGTTGAAGATATACAACATTGAACTTCTACGACAAGTAACTGATTGTTTTCCATGATATTGTCCTTAATCTTTTATTAGTTCACATTGATGCACCCTCTAAAATATGACATTATTCAATAGTTATTTTCCATGAAATTAACGGAATTAGCAAATGTTAGTTGTTGGAACTTAGAACTATCTTCATGTTCACCGTTAGAAGCATCGCTTCGTCGAACTCACAAGTTTTGCCATCTTAAGAATGTTGTCAATGTTACATATACAAAACTATATCTTGATATTCAGTCTTGTAAAGTCAAGTCACGGACTAGAATTAAAGCATGGTAGTTGAGTATTATATGTCACTGAATACCCCCGAAGATTGAAGACTGGATAACAAACAGAGACATTTGCGATAACTCATCAACAAGAGGTATGTGAAGACTAATTTATCATATTTACTCATTGTGTTTACCATTCTATTTTATGACACTATGTTGTATGATTTTAGTATATTTAATATTGCAACGAAGAAATTTCGAGTTCAAGCTTGTCTTGTACAAAATCTCGAAATATGATTCGAGCAATGGAAGTTCATAAATTTCCAAAAGTCTCAATCAAGAGTACTTTATTGTTCACAGACTATTTTTGTCTAAGTTGATCTTTGGAAAATTACCCAAGCAAATAGTTCACGAATTGTTTTGAGCATATATACTTAGTATGTATACCCAAGGCTATTAGGAGTGTTTCTAAATTTGAATACGAGAGCAAAAATACACGAACTTCTTGAGGTATGTACACCTAGTATATATACCATGTCGTTTTAAACATGGTTTTGTAGCCTTGAGATTTTAAAGGAAAAGTACATGAAATGGTATGTATATACCATGTCGATTTTGACATAGTTCTATTGACTTTTTATTAACGACAAAAGTTCACGAACTTCCTAAGGTATGTATACTTTGTCTTTGACAAAGACAAAACTTCACAAACTGTCCAAGGGTATGTAAACCCGGTACACATACCATGTCACGTTTGACATGTTTCTGTATACTATTTGAGAAATCAAAAAGGACATTATTTATTAAGGAGCCCTATTTTTTGTATACTGATTCTTAAGGGATCCTTACACTTTTGTTATATCTCTCATAAGCATTTTTAAGACAATTTTGTTCACAATTTCTTAATGGGCTTGTGGATTAATATTTAGTTTAGAGTGTTTTTGAACATCATTATTGCTTGGACGTTCAAGGACTTGTTTAGCCCTTGTGAGCTACTAATGTGCATGGCACTGTCTGGACCATAGTGCATATTCTTCTGTGTTATTTCAAGGAAATCTTTTGTTAGAGCACTGCTCGGTCGAACTCGCAAACATTGCTATCTCAAGCTTGTTTGTCAAGTTTAGTTTCTAAACCTACAAGTCTTGATTTCTAGTCTACTTATATCTAAGTCTCGGATTAGGATAGTAAGTGTAGTTGAGCATTAGACTTCACGGCGTTCATCGACTGAAGACGAAGAACTACTAAGGGGACCTTGTGGAACTTCATCAACAAAAGGTATGTGGAGACTTGAACTCATCTATCACTCAAAAGTCTATCTACTCTATTTCCTATTTGAGACAAAAATCGTATAGCTATATAGACTTCAATTATGCACATTTGATATTTCGAGCTGAGTTTAACTCGCTTACAGATTTAGGAAATATGTGTTGGTAAGATTTCGCTTAAACCAAGTTCCTCTTATATTCTTGAGAAAAGTAAAAAGATGATCATGTGAAAATTTCCTGGTAACATCTTACATGATTTGTGTGAGACAGTCATTTGATGTAGACTCGGAATGTTTCGTATTGATCATTCGACCACTTGAAAATTGCTTTGAAGCTAATAGTTCGTGTGAGACAACTATTTTCGTCTTCTAAGAATGTTTCAATGATTAAAATGGGAGTTTAGAACAATTAACCATTATTGAATATAACACAATATGCGTACTTGTATGCTAAACTGTTGCATGTTATTCCAAGTCCGAGAACCATAATATGCATACCCGTATGCTTACTGGCGTAAGTTCAGTTCCGGGAAATTCAACTGAGTTTGGAGGTATGCGTACCGTTTCGCATACTGACGAACCCAAACTTAGTCCGGCCACTTAGGTATGCATACCCATTTGCATACTTGAGTATCTTATGTTCTAAAATCGGTTTGTTCATGAACTAATACATTTATATATTAAGGAATGCTATCTTTTGCAAATCGTGGCTATAATGTTCATGAATTGATTCAAGTGAATCAAAATCGATTTTGCTTTAATTGTGTCTTGTATACTTCTATGAGAATATAAACAATTGAACAACTCTAGAACTAGTTTCATTTGAGTCAGTTGAACTAATTATGGTTAAGATGAATAAGGTTGATGTGAAAGTGTTCATATGGATAACTTCAGTTAACTATTGTTGAGCCAACAAGGTGCACATGTGTAGGTACGGTTATTTATATCTAAATGAAGTCACTTTTCATTTGTGTGTAACAATCTAAGTTCGATCTAACGGTTGAAAGATATTAGCTTGAGTCTAATAAGGTTTTCATCTAACGGTGAATATTGAATGCTTTGTTACCAAGGTAGCATTGATTGCAAACCCTGATTTGAAGACTATCTGAGGGAGAACTCTAGCAACTGGGAAACCTAATCCCCACACCTCCTGTGTGAGTCTAGTTGCGACTAGAGTCGATTCTCCTTTAACCTTAGGTTTTTCCAAAACCTTGTAGGTTAACGACTTGAAGACTTCATTGGGATTGTGAAGCCAGACCCAATTATTTTTTCTGTAATTGTGTGTTCTGATTTTGCTGTTTTTTTATCGTATTGATTACTATCTTCTCTAAGATTTGCTCGAGATTTATTCTCCGAATGGCAAGATAAAAAGTAGTCACAAACATCTTCGTCTCGTCGTTTGTGATTCCACAATATCTTGTTTCGCTACCATACAATTAAGATTATTGTGAGATGATTGATATTACTAGGATTTTCTTCGGGAATATAAGACCACTGTATCAATTGGTTCATGTTCGCCTTGGTCTATCAAAGGATGGAACAAAACTCTTAGGTATTTCCGTGGGAGACAAATTTATCTATTCAATAGACTTTTCTGTGTGAGACAGATTAGTTTATCAAGTCTTCGACTTTGGGTCGTAGAAACTCTTAGTTCTAGGTGAGATCAACTAAGGGAATCAAGTGCGTAGAGTCCTGCTGGGATTTAGAGGCATGAGGAACGCTATTGTACCTTGATCAGTGTGAGACTAGTTAGGTCTCAACTACATTCCAGTTCGAAGTTAACTTGGAGTAGGCTAGTGTTTATAGTGGCTTAATACAATGTGGTGTTCAAATCTGGACTAGGTCCCAGGGTTTTTCTGCATTTGTGGTTTCCTCGTTAACAAAATTTCTAGTGTCTGTGTTATTTGTTTTCTGCATTATATTTGTTTATATAATTGAAATATCACAGGTTGTGCGTAAGTTCAACCAATTGTGAATCCAACCTTTGGTTGTTGATTGAATTGATTGACACTTGGATATTGGTTTTTGATACCGTCCAAGTTGTTTTTTATAATAATCAAGCTCACATATTTCTATTTGTTTGATTTGCTGATTACATTAAGAAACAGAGATATACCTCTTGGATATATTTCTTGATTGAGCTCGCTTTATTAGTTGGTGCTCTCAGAATTATATTGGAGTTAGTCCATACAGATTGCCTAAACGAAATATTGGGTGAGGTTGTTATACCCCCGCTTTTTCAATTGGTATCAGAGCAGGAAAACACCTTTAAGACCTTATAAGTCTATGTTTGTTGCAATCTGACTCTATGGACAGTAGTGTTATCTCTGGTAACACAACACCAGTTCAAAAACATTCTGTGTTGGTTCAAAGCCTTGAGTCTTCTGAGAAATCTCTCACGTCTTCTCCATTGTCTAAAACTGGGTCCAATTGGGAAAAACTCATAAATGAACAGTTGGATGAACTTTCAGATAAAAGTGATTCAGACGAGGGACAAAATGTTGATGGGAAAGTCTCACAATATATCAAGCTTTTCGACCATCTCATAAAGAAAAAGAAGTCCACAACTTGCTTGGCTAAATTTCTGACTCTTCTCTGTCAAGAAAACAGGAAATTGAGAAAACTCTTTAAGGGATATGATTGTGGTTATAAACTCTTACAATCTCTTCTTAAAGATCGTGAAGAAGATGTGCGTTCAAAAAATTATGAATGTGATAATCTTCGTCGAAATCTCTTTGTATTGAAAGAAAGACTTGCAGAAACTGAAGCAAGATATGACTCTCAACAAAAATGTTTTAATGACAGAGAAATCAGTTTTCTCTCCAGAGAAAAAAAATTGGAGGATGATCTTGCTGCTGCTCTTGATAAGGACAATCACTGGAAGAGATTTTGAAAAGATTCAATGCTAGCTCTACAAAATTATCTACTATGTTGGGAGCATGTAAAGAACATCGTGATACATGTGGTTTGGGCTATAAATTAAGGAATAGACGTTCCAAGCTGTGGTATGAGCAATTTTGTCTGTGCTGATGAGAACCTCCAGAAAAAGAGTTCCACTGATGGCAAAAGTGAAACTTTACTGTCGGCAGCAGAAGGTTCAACAACCAAAGGTTGTCTCCCTCCTAAAACTAGTCATATGAGAAAAGCCAATAACTCTCCAAACATATGTTATTATTGCGGCAATAAAGGTCAACTTGATAGGAGATGTCTTTTTCACTTACGGAATGAAAAACTTCGTAACATTGTTATCTCGATGTCTAAGGAAGTAATCAAACCGGTTTCTCATATTACTGGTCTTAACTGTCCAACTCTCGGACAAGAAAAGTGTTGTGATGAGCCAAGTCTTGCCTGTAAAGATAACACAACGGCTTTCTATAATTGTAAAAAGAATTATGTTATAAGGAAAAGTGACTGCACTGTTGATCCAATGAGCAAGAAAACTTCTTAAAACTTTTCTTCCATGACTAAAGGAAATGTTGGATCAAAAGCGTCAATCGTTCCTGAGTATGTTCATATCAATAATCGTGTTTCAGAACTAAAGACCAGTATAAATAGACTCAAGCGCAGTATTTAGAAGGCAAGGAAGGAGGCAGCTTCAGGTATCTCTTGCCCTCCTCTTGTTAATTCTCTTATGACTAATCCTATTAAATTTTTTCTGAAGATATTCAAGAAAGTAAAAGGGAAAATGCCAATACCTTTGATGAGCAATATGCTCATCAAATTACAACTTGACTTCTCAAATGAGCATCCTCTTTAAAACAGTGTGAGGATGCTCATAATTCTCAAGAAGTTCTTTTGTCTTGAGAAAGTAGTCTTTGTTGTATTATTTTTAATAAAATGATCATCTTACTGTTGAGCCCTGCTCTGGTTTATTATCACATATCATAATATATTTGATCAATATTTCTTGAGAATAGTCTCTTTGTTGCTTACCTTGAAAACTCTTGTTTTGTCTTCTAAATGACAGTTACTCTGTTGATTTCAACAACTACTTTATGCTCACTTATGAGCTAAGTTGTTCTGTTATTAGAATATGTTTCCTTCAAAACATATTTTTAAATAGACTCCTTTGGGTTCTTGGTTCTGAGCCCGGCTCATTATCACGGACGTTTGTGCACCCGACCCTTACCGAACGTAAACGAGTAACCCTAGGGTTTCTCTATGAATCACTCATATATATGTATCATGGTTTTCCTCTTCTCCTGATACATCCACGTTCGTTAACGTCAAAATCTCTCTTGAATCTTTATGGCGTGCACAATGAGTGGATGCAAAAAGGAAGACAAAGTTGAAAAGGGCAAGGTTATTGAGTTTCACGAGAACCCTGTTTTCATAACTTGCTATCATGTTGTTGATCATGCAAACAAACTTCCAATTCAGATGTCATCTCAATTAGTAGTAAACCTTCTTCGAGATTTTGAAGTCGTACGTGAACAATTGCAACAAAGAATCTTGAATTTCTGAAAAACGAACTGAAGAAAGCAACTGATGAACTTGTTTGTGTTCGATCTCTGGTTGCTAGTCATGTCTGATGACTTTATGTTGTGTTCTCACCAGGATTTATTTTTCTTTATGTCTAGGAAACTTCTTATGAGAATTTATTCTTGTGTTTTAAGAAGGATAACTAGGGTTTGGAATAACAATTATTGTGAGTACACATAGCTATTGCCAACGATTTTCATCTTGCAATGTTTTTAAATTTATTTATTTAAATTCTAAAGTTTATTTGGAAGATGATTATTATGGGATATGTGTGTTTGCGTCCGTGAACTATAATTGTCCTATATTTGTCAAAAGTTAAGCCTATTGTGTCATTATGCAAATATTGATGGAAGATAGGATGAACTTTTGATTACAAAGATTAAGTCTATGATATCATATTAAAAATATTTATAAAAATAGAATGAATCTTTGAATATTCCGCAATATTTATCTTTCCCTGATCCACTTCTATGTGAAAGTACTGTGCGGCTCCGTAAGTTCTCTTATGTTGAGCATTTCCGATTAAATTAATCATGGGTTTTCTTGTGGTTAATTTAATTGAGTTTTCTGGATACAAATTCATGTTTCATTTAATTACTTAATGTCCAAAGAAATCCTTATTTTCTTACAAAAGTAAGGTCGCTCTTGTTGTTCTCTCGGGAATGACATTTTATGTGGGAGAGTTCTTATTTGAACTTGTGCTGAATTGCCAAATCTTTGTGGGGAGTGCGGCTATGGAATATTGTAGGAGTTTTCTTGCATCTTTATGAACTCCTTGATGAATGCATTTAGTTTCGACTATATGATTGCATCTAAACAAAGTTGATATGTTTTCTTTTAGTCTCTATCAGAATTTTATTATGATCCCACTAGTTTTCGTACCTTTGTCAATTTATATTGACAAAGAAAGGGGAGAATTAATGTGTAGTTCACACTAAAAATACATATGGTTTATGGATTATTATGCAAGGGGGAGTGGTTTTCATATGAGATGAAGTATTG
Organism: Papaver somniferum; assembly: GCF_003573695.1. Taxonomy (NCBI): domain Eukaryota; kingdom Viridiplantae; phylum Streptophyta; class Magnoliopsida; order Ranunculales; family Papaveraceae; genus Papaver; species Papaver somniferum. The sequence continues at coordinate 141,211,993 of NC_039358.1, forward strand.
ACTGAGGGGGAGTGATAAATATCACCATAGTATTGTTGTCAAAGTTGTGATACAATTGGACTTTGATGTTGTGTAATAATACTATGACATTGTATAACAATACGAAAACATCTTGTTTTTATATATTGTTATAGCTACGGATCTTCAACAACTATGATGCTGAGTTGAACACGTTCAGAATCACTGGAGTACTTGGAAGTGACGAAGATTTCGAGTAATGTTGAAGAACCAAGGAAATCAAGCATTTGGATGAGAAGCTACAAAGTTTATTTATTTTGTAATCCATATGTATTGAAAGTTTTGTCACTAAAATTGACAAATAGGGAGATTCTTAGAGCACTTCTCGGTCGAACTCGCAACTTTGCTATCTCAAGCTTGTTTGTCAAGTTTAGTTGCCAAAACTATAAGTCTTGATTTATAGTCTACTTATAGCTAAGTCTCGGATTAGAATAGTAAGTGTAGTTGAGCATTAGACTTTACGACGTTCATCGATTGAAGACGAAGAACTACTAAGGGGAGCTTGTGGAACTTCATTAACAAAAGGTATGTGGAGACTTGAACTTATTTATCACTCAAAAGTCTATCTACTCTATCTCCCATTTGAGACAAAAGTCATATAGATATATAGACTTCAATTATACACATTTGATATTTCGAGTTGAGTTTAAATCGCTTACATATTTCTCAAAATATGTGTTGGTAAGCTTTCCCTTTAACCAAGTTCATCTTATATTCTTGACGAAAGTCAAAAGATGATCATGTGAAAATTGCCTGGTAACATCTTACATGATTTGTGTGAGACAATCATTTGATGTAGACTCAGAATGTTTCGTATTGATCATTCGATCACTTGAAAATTGCTTTGAAGATAATAGTTTTTGTGAGAAAGCTATTGTCGTCTTCTAAGAATGTTTCAATGATTGAAATAGGAGTTTAGAATAATTAACCATGATTGGATATAACACAGTATGCGTACTTGTATGCTAAACTGTTGCATGTTATTCCAAGTCCGGTAACCATAGTATGCATACTTGTATGCATACTGGTGTAAGTTCAGTTCCTGGAAATTCAACTAAGTTTGGAGGTACGCGTACCCGTTCACATACTGGCGAACCCAAATTAGTCCGGCCACTTAGGTATGCGTACCCGTTTGCATACTTGCGTAATTTATGTTCTAAAATCTATTTTCCCATGAACTAATACATTTATATATTAAGGAATGCAATCTTTTGCAAACCGTGGTTATAATGTTCATGATATGATTCAAGTGAATCAAAATCGATTTTGCTTCAATTGTGTCTTGTATACTTTTATGAGAATATAAATAATTGAACAACTCTAGAACTAGTTTCATTTGAGTCATTTGAACTAGTTATAGTTAAGATGAATAAGGTTGATATGAAAGTGTTCATTTGCCTAACTTCGGTTAACTATTATTGAGCCAACAAGGTGCACACATTTAGGTACGGTTACTCATATCTAAATGAAGTCACTTTTCATTTGTGTGTAACAAGCTAAGTTCGATCTAACGGTTGAAAGATATTATCTTGAGTCTAATCAGGTTTTCATCTAACGGTGAACATTGAATGCTTTGTTACCAAGGTAGAATTGATTGCAAACCCTGATTTGAAGACTATATAAGGGAGAACTCTAGCAACTGGGAAACCTAATCCCCATACCTCCTGTGTGATACTAGTTGCGACTAGAGTCGATTCTCCTTTAACCTTAGGTTTTTCCAAAACCCTGTAGGTTAACGACTTGAAGACTTCATTGGGATTGTAAAGCCATGCCCAACTATTTTCTTTGTAGTTGTGTGTTCTGATCTTGTTGTTTTCTATCATATTGAGTACTATCTTGTCTACGATTTGCTCGAGATTTAATCTCCGATAGGCAAGATAAAAAGTAGTCACAAACATCTTCGTCTCATCATTTGTGATTCCGCAATATCTTGTTTCGCTACCATACGATTAATATTATTGTGAGGTGATTGATATTACTAGGTTGTTCTTCGGTAATATAAGACCGGTGTATCAATTGGTTCCTGTTCACCTTGATTTATCAAAAGACGGAACAAAACTCTTAGGTATTTCTGTGGGAGTCAGATTTATCTATTCAATAATATACTTTTCTGTGTGAGACAGATTGGTTTATCAAGTCTTCGACTTTGTGTCGTAGCAACTCTTCGTTGTGGGTGAGATCAGCTAAGGGAATCAAGTGCGCAGAGTCGTATTGGGATTCTGAGGCGTAAGGAACGTGATTGTACCTTGATCAGTGCGAGATTGGTTAGGGATCAACTACATTCCAGTCTGAAGTTAACTTGGAGTAGGATAGTGTCTGTAGTGGCTTCATACAGTATGGTGTTCGAATCTGGACTAGGTCCCGGGGTTTTTCTGCATTTGCGGTTTCCTCGTTAACAAAATTTCTGGTGTCTGTGTTATTTGTTTTCCGCATTATATTTTTTTATATAATTGAAATATCACAGGTTGTGCGTAAGTTCAATCAATTGTGAATCCAACCTTTGGTTGTTGATTGAATTGATTGACACTTGGATATTGGTTTTTGATACCGTCCAATTTGATTCTTATAATAATCAAGCTCACGGATTTCTATCTGTTTGATTTGTTGATTATATTAAGAAACAAAGATATAACTCTTGGATATATTTCTTTATTGAGCTCGCTTTGTTAGTTGGTGCTCTCATAATTATATTGGAGTCAGTCCATAAAGATTGCCTAAATGAAATACTGGGTGAGGTTGTTAGACCCCCGCTTTTTCACTTTTCATATGCTTACTTGATCCGTAACTTGGAATTTTATTCTAAACTGAGAAATTATTAGCTTGGACTTTAAGCAACCTTAACTTGAATCTAAAGCTACCCGTAGCTTTAAAAATCTATAGATAAAGAAACTCTTGCAGATGGATTTCTCAATCCCAGATACTTTTGTGTCCTAGTTGCAAATCTAGAGTCATCCCTTATAAGTTGTGTTTCTTTGAGAAACCGTATTAGGTTACGACTTTGAAAACTTTACTTTGGGTTCGTGAAACTCGGTCATACTATCTTTTTTAACTGATAGTTCTTATATCCGGACCTAGTTTTACAGGTTATTGAAGTTCACGAACTTTAGATCAGGAACAAGATAGATACCAATCTCAAAGTTCTCTTCATCTCAGACTTTTTGATTCCACAAGATATAAACTCTTCATCGATTTGCTTGATACGTTCATGGCAGGTGATAATGATCTAAGTTTCTCTTAAATGAGAGTCTAAGTATTTCAGATCCGCGAGGTTTGATAGACTTGTCTAGTGCAAACAAATTTTCAACCTTTGATTGAAACATATCAAAGAGAAATTAATAGTATTTCTGTAATAAGAAGATAAGTATCAAAGGTCTTCACTGGGTCTGAAGCAACTATTAGGTTGTAAAGGACTTGAAAAAGATAAATTGAGGAATGGGGCAAAAAGGTAAGAAGCTAAACTGATACCATAAGAATACAAATATACTTTTTATGTCCTATAGGTACACGAGCAATGAGTTTCAATCTCTTCCCATCACCACTTAAATGTAGTGATGGGTGCATCCTCATTACAAATTGTCCAAGGGTATATAAAAAGGACATTATTTATTAAGGAGACCTATTTATTTATTCTGTACACTAATTCTTAAGGGATCCTTACACTTTTGTTATATCTCTCATAAGCATTTGTAAGACAACTTTATTAGCAATTTCTTAATGGGCTTGTTGATTAATATTTAGTCTTGAGTGTTTTTTAACATCATTATTGCTTGGACGTTCAAGGACTTGTTTATCCCTTGTGCGTTATTAATGTGCATGATACTGTCCGGACCTATTAATGTGCATGCTATTAATGTGCATGATAGTGCATATTCTTCTGTGTTATTTCAAGGAAATATTTTCATATGCTTACTTGATCCCTAACTTGGAATTTTATTCTAAACTGATAAATTATTAGCTTGGATTTTAAGCAACCTTAGCTTCAATCTAAAGCTACATGTAGCCTTGAAATCTATAAATAAAGAAACTTTTTATCAGATGGATTTCTCAATCCCCGACACTCTTGCTCCTAGTTGCAAATCTAGAGTCATCCCTTTGTAGATGGGGCAAAACGATTTGTTGGTTTTCACGGGATTGAGGAGACGACCGTGCGGAGGAGACTCCTTGAACCGAGAGAAATGTTCAACCTCACACAGATGCACTGCAATAAGGGAGTGCTTTGAATTCGAGAGATCAATCTGTAGTACTCCAGACTAAACCAAGACAATGGCCGTTCCAGAGTAAATTCGGTCACAAGAGAGGATGGGTTGATTTGTAAGAGGGAAGCTGAGAAATGTGTGGAATCAATGGTAATCAAAGATTGTGGGTGTGTTGTGAATTCTGAATAAGATAAGTTCTGAATGATTGAAGTTGCTCAGTTGAGAGTAGTTGCTCAATTGATGAGGTGTTGATCTCGTGTTGTCTGTGAGACGTGAGATTCTTGTTGTTCTTGTATCTTCAATCATGATTTCAGAGACTTATTTATATTGCTGGAATTGTAGACACCATGATCCCATGAAGTGTGACAGTTGATGGAATCAAAGAGTGGGGAGGTGGAAATCGTGTTTGAAACCAGTTGCTCATCGTGCGGAGACTTGGTCAATTTTCCATCCACTACTTTGTTAACTCCTTCAACTGATTGCACGACTTGCTCACATTCCATCGTGTGTATGAACACACGTGCCGTAGACCGCCAGACCAAAACCCTAGTTTATATCCCCCATGTGACATGATTGACGTCTCGTGGTTAATTAGTGAGTTGTTGACTTCATGACTTTATGGGACGATGAGTCCATGTATTTGATGAGTTGAACATGATTCTGTAAAATGTTCTAAGACTCATGAATTGAACGTACCTGTTGAGACAGAGGTACAATTCTCACGTTGAGGTGAGAAAGTATTGCTCATCTGATGAATTGTTGAATATTGATAGTTGAACCAATATTCCTTGGTTTGAGAAAATATTGCTCATCTGAGCAACTGTTGCTCGTCTGATAAATTATTGGTAGCGTGACCAAAATAAAACATTAATTAGAATACTGGTAGGTAGTTGAACCGAGCAAAATTAATAAGAATACCGATCATGAGATCGTTGTAAAGTTATTAGTGTTCGAATCTGGAATTATGATCCTTGGACTCAGAAACCCTAATTTGATCAATTGATGACCAATTGATGATTTATTTCAAAATCAACCATGGGACGAAGGAGGGACCGGCTATATGGGATCATGGACCGACCATGAAGCGCCTATATGCTCATGTAAGCAAATACCAAGGTCTCTTGAAGAGCTGGTGACTTGTTGATGAAAGAATGATTAAATGATGGTTCAATCATTTCTCCTATAATGCTCTTCTGAGCCTTAGGTGATAAAACCTAATTAATTATGAAGAGGTGAGGGACCTACCAAGGGGTCATGAAATCAGCCCAAGGTGGTCACGGGATCGACTGACGATCATTCCATGAAAATCCAAAATTATTTGGAAGAGTTTTGGACCTAATACGTGCAATTGCGCAAATTAGGTCAAATCATGAAAATACGTGGAACTGGCTCATTGAGATCCAAGGAGCCAACCCTGGTCGGTCAAGGTAACATGCTCACGTCGTCAACACGTCCGTGTTTCAATCCTGAGAATTTTGATATTTTCTGGCGTGCAGTTGAGCATCCATTCGAGAAAATATGACAAAATTAGGGTTTTGCTGAAACTGAGGAAACTTCATGAGATGAAGTAAAATAATATTAAAATGAAGGAATATGTGGCCGGCCGACCAGTGACCACGGTCCCATGGTGCCTTTTCCTAATTTTATAATATTTTTCATGATTTTATGAAAATATCATGAAATCAAGGAATTTTGTTGAAATTAAGGAGTTTCCTTAAAGTGAGAGTTTCCATAGGATCAAGGAAGAAAATAATATTAAAATAATAAAATAAGGGCGTGTGGGGTCGGCTAGGGCATGGATGGCCGGCTTGGGCCCGGTCCCACGAGTTTCCTCAATTTTATGTGTATTTTTCCATGATTTGAAGGAATTTTCATAATTTAAGAGAAATACCATGAAATCAAGGAATTTCATGGGATCAAGGAAATCTTAAAATAATAATAATAAAATAATAAGACGTGTGGGACCGGCTGAGGCATGGACGGCCGGCTGGGGCCCGGTCCCACGGATTTCCCTAATTTTATGTTATATTTTCCATGGTTTTGTGAAAATACCATGAGATTAAGGAGTTTTCATGAGTTTAGGGAAATAATAATAAAATAACGAGGAACCATGAGGTGTGGGGCCGGATGGGATCAAGGCATCGCCGGTTGGCCAATAATCACGGCCCCACAATATTTTCCCTAATTTTATATTATTTCCTGGGTGTGAAGGAAACACCACGAAATCGAGGAGTTTCCTCAAAACGAAGGATATTTGTTCAAATGAAAGGATTTTCATGAGATCAAGGAAAATAACAGAAAATATGATTAAAATATAAAACTGGCGTGGGATTGACCAAGGCACGGCCGGCCAGTCGATGGGCCCATGCTCCCAGCGCCTTGGTCAATATTTTAATTATTTATTATTTTCCTTCCTATTTTGTATAGGTTCATCGTTTCGTCGTATTCTGAAATACTCGTTCGTGCGGTGATTGTTAGTGCATCATCGTTGAGTACACTGGCACCTTTTGAGCCGGGGTTTACTCAGAGGTAGCTCAGACGCCCGTGCGTTGAATATTTATTACTAACCCATGGAATTCTGCTGGGAAGAACCATAGATTGAAGTGACGAAATATTAGCGAAAATATTTGAATATTTCGGAAATTCAGTGGATGAATCCAAGAATTTAAGAATAATTAACTGACGGCTCTATACTAGCAAAGCAAGCTGTCTAGGAGCATTAATTATTCTTACATGAGCTTGCTGGAGATTCATATCCTTTATATAGTCAGGGAAAACTTGTTGTTTGTATCCTGAAGACGTTATCACTCAATACTAGCAGAGCAAGCTGTCTAGGAGCCGTCAATCTCGTGATTCTATATAGAAATAATTACTGAAGTGTTCAGTATTCATGAGATATGCCGTTGTCCAGACGAGAGACTACATATCTGCATGTACTCTGAGAGAAAGTATTCTCAGTCAGAGGATTCGATGAGAGACCCGTGTCTCAATACTCACATCTGATTGCTGGATCAGGAGTTCGTATAATTATGGGTTTACGATTTTAGACTTTGTCGAAAATCCACCATCTACATTAAGTCCCCTGCTTAGTGAGGAAAGCCGTGTTCCTCAGTCAGCATTGAATGGCGAGTTTCCGGTCATGAAAATATAAGTAATTGAACTTAGTCGTAAGTTAAGACGTTACCGGATTTTGATAGTACGAGCATACCATGACTTGAATGAAGATATCAGTGGCATGATAGAGCATCGTTTGATGAGCATAAAGTGGTAGCACTGCTGATTTGGTGATGGAACCTTGGTCGTTTAGGATTCGCGGGCCGGGCCCAAGAAAGGAATCCGTTTTAGCACGGACGCTCGTTCGTTCGTTAGTTTAAGACACAGCAAAATAGACTTGAGTCTAATGATAAAATTTTTGTCTATGAGCTTTCACGAAAAACAAAATTTTATTTTTTAAATATGTGAGATTTCACAACGTGGAATAAACTTTCGCTTCAAAGGTGGATGCTCGTACGAGAGAAAAGTTTTTTTTTTTTTAAATAGACGTGCGTCTGTTAGTAATAAAATTTTGTTTATGAGCTTTCATGAAATTTTTTTATCTCGAGCTTTCAGAAATCTTTGAGAATATACTCTCGCTTCAGGGACAGATGCTCCTGCGAGGGAGCAAAAATATATAGATATATTTTCCAAATTTACGTGAGTTTCACGTTAAATATTTATATAGTTTGTAAAATCATGTTTTGATTTTGAACAACTGTTGAATGTAGATCATTATACATGGTAAAATAATATCTATATGTGAGTTTTTACAATCGTAAAATGGACGTCTGTCCAGATTTTGAGAAACCAGTGAATGTTCACATTGTAAAATTTACGTGGGTTGTTCACGGTTTCATGAAAATCATGTCAGAATTTTGCTCGTCTTAGCAGGTTTGAAGGAACGAGCAAGATTTGAAGTATTAACTCATGTACTGTTAGTGGAATCGTAAACAGGTAAGAGTCGAAAGTTACCATTTTTATAGACGCTGATGTGAGCATCTTTATTCCATGATTCGTTGTTTTGTTGAATCCTGCGCTTTGAATGATGCGCTGAATGTTATGCATCGGTCACATCCACTTTGCAAGAATGACCGACTCCCATGATGACCCTTTCAAAGACGATGTTTCCAGGGATGACATCTCTGCGGGTGCAACTTCAAGAAATGGTACTTCTGGGACCTCTGAGTGATGGTGAGATATCCTTCATACTGAGTTGTACTCCTGGTTATTTCATCAACTATACCACAGGATGATCATGTAGTGAGGTTTTAGATCAATGTAGACTCCTCGGAAATGGAATAAAGTCTTCGGGGCGGAGCACCCAGAAGTAAGGACTACAGGATGTTAGCAAATGACGTGCAGTCCCCAGCCGTTTCTTTGGTGAGTTGTTATCGCTCCTTGTGTCATGACTTTTTCCTGCCCGTGCAATTAGGATCACGAGACTAAGGTTTTGTTATTTCTTTTCAGACCTTTTCTCCATCGATTGACGTTCTTCAACTTGTTCCCAGGCGAACAATTCAGGAATCCAGTACTGATGAAGAAGTCGATGTAGATATCTCTTTCGTGCAGGTGGTCGCGACATCTCCTTGAATGAAATAATAATAATTTTTGTCGATGAATCCAGGAAGAAACCATTGTAGATAAGAAGCATGTTAATGAAGAGCACTCTTCTTTGGGACATGGGAATATGGATAATTCCCGAAATCCCGAACCAAATGGACATAACGGTGTTGTCAACGAAGATTCTGGCATTGTCGAGGCTTTAAATGATTTAGAGACTCCCTTAGTAATTATATCTCCTGTAATTTCTTCAAAGAAGTATGATATCGCTGATTCGTGAATGAATGAATGAAAATCCATGTGAATTTATGGATAATCTTTGCCGAAATACGTCACCAGAAAATTTCAGACTTCAGATTTTACTAGAAACGCTGTAGAATCCTCATCCGAAGTCAGATTTTATCGGTTTGCATATGTATATTCAATCCCAGAAAATTTCCAAGCTTTAGCAGAGAAGCTCTTTGAAGTTTGAGCATGTTTAGGGCCTGAAAAAGGCGAAATAGTGAACTTCCAGGAGACCTTCAGAATTTTTCCAGATTGCATGTTGTCCGATGTTTTGGCCACGTCTGTTAGCTCGTTCATCCGATTGCTATGATATTTTGATATGTTGTAGTCAACATCCATACGAAGATAATGGTATATGACCCAACCTTAAATTCCTTATCAATTTCTCCCAGTTTTCCGTTGAATACAGGGCAGTGTAAAATCTCTTCAGCTGAGCTTGTTTGAAAACGTCTTTCATGACTTCTACACTATTTGCTCATGTATTGGGTGCATAATAAGGAACTTAGATGATGTTAATTCACTTAAATTCTGAATTTTATGGTTGTGTTGGGTTTCCACGCTTGAATCATTCTAATCCCATGTAATCTTCACATTAGGTGCCAAATGCTGAAGTTGGGAATAATGGATCCAACAATGATGACTTGAGCAACTATGGAGCCGTTGATAATGAGACCTCCATCCCTGTACCTCAAGGTCATGCAAAGCTTGTTGTTGATGCCGTGGAGGTGACTGAAACTCCAATTTTGCGTGATATGGTGGAACCCAAATCGAGAATGGAAAAAGTTGCTTCAACCGAAGTTGTTCCTGTGATTGCTGACGCTGCTCCAGCGACTGAGAACCGGATAATAGTGCATGAGTATCCCAACGCAGGGACTGCTTTTACTCCTACATTTGGTGAGATACTCCCATATCGCAGGTTTGTTGGTGGATTTAGCGTTCCCATTAGATATGTTGCTATGTACAAGAAACCGTGGAAGACGTATGGGCACATCGTCGTTACCAAGGATCCGGAGCATAGTTATTTCTTGACGAGGCAAGTAGAATCCATATTGTGTGATATAAATGATATCCGCATCACAGCTGGAAATACTGTCACCCGGGATGCACTTTTTGATTGGGAGTACAACTTGAAGAAAGCTGAAGAACTTGGCTTCCATCTGAAATGGCTTCGTCAAAAGATTGATGCTATCAGGAAAGCAGTGGAAGGTGACACTCCTTTCACCACCAGTGATGCCGTGTTGAAGAAGATGAATGAAGTTGCTGAGCTGACCAAGAAGCTGGAGGCGGAGAAAGCTGCTTTGCAAGTCTTGGAGGATGCAGAAAAGCAGAAATCTTATTTTGCTGACTTTCTTTTGTTTTCTTTCCATGATATCTTGAACCTTGGACTTCTGAGAGATGTGAGGTTTTATTCTGTTCTTGATTTCTTGGTTGGTTTTGGATTGTGAAATCGATCGTCTTGACCAGTGGACCGTCAATCCCCAGTATTTTGTTGAATCTCTCTTTTTCGTTTTCCCTTCTTCTGGCAGGACCTAAATAGAGGATCCGGGTAGAAAAATTGATGTAAAGACCCAGGTAGTCGAAATTGGAGGTACCTTGATGAAGGACTTAGCGAAAATACCTGGTGGACACCGATCGACTGTGGAAGTCATGAATCCCGTCTAAGAATTGTTGCTTGCATGTTGTATGCTCAGGAAGCTGTAGGAACCTCATACGACGTCGGAATCTGATGCTTGACCCCAACTTTTGAAGCTAAGAGACTGAGTTGTCACATGAGAAAAGAATCACTCAATGCGGATTTTCAGAGGTCAGCCAACGAAGCGTGCATATTTGTGATTTGTAATCCCGTACAGATTTTTCATATTTCATAAACCTGACTGTAAAGGCCATATCTTTCAGCTCGTATGTACGATCAATGCGCCCTTTTGGTATGTTGTAGAAGAGGCATAGACGAACATCTTTTGTTGAAGAAGTATTGTCACATTCCTCACCCATTGGTACGTTTTTGCAAACCCATGGCCTGAAATGTGTTGTATCTCATTTGTAGAGTTGATGAGAACATCTTGTAGAAGACTTTGGATTATGCCCACCAGTCGTGCCAGCTTTGGGAAGACTTTCATGTGAGCATGTTATCAGGTATACACATCTTGATATGAATCATTGGTTCTTAGAGGAGTCCGCTTCATGTGTAACACTTTAGAGAATGATTAGTTGATGAAGCCCTGAGGATGTTGCTCCTGAGACCGTTGTTGTTGCTGAGACCATGATTACGCTCCAGAGATCCTTGTCGATGCTGAGATCATGGATGGTGTTCCTCTAGAGATTATTGTTGATGTTGATACCATGGTTGAAGTTGCTCCAAAGACCGAAAAGGCTAGAACCATGATTATAGATATAATCTTTGCCACTTCATCCAGTGAGCCTTTTACATTCACGAACTAGTTGATGAGTTGAGTGTCCGTAAGATGAAGGTGTACTGAGAGTTCAACCTGAATGCTCCTAAAAGCATAACTTTACCACGAACTGGCTTTGTTAGTGAGTCGACATTGTTGCTGTAGATGGCATCAAGAGTTTTCATACTGGATGTGATTGGTGAAGAGAGAAAGTTCCTCAATCATGCAGGGGCTTGTGATGTAGCGAAAACCCGTTGATAAAGTTTCACGGAATCACCTCAGGTTTCCCAGTGTATATTGAAGGAGTTAGCGCCATACATGATGTTGCATATGCTTCAGAAGTCTTATCATGGGATAATGAAGACTTATCGTTTAGTTACACTTTGATCGTGCTGGTGTTGAATCAATGTGTCATCGTCGAGATATTTGTGTTGAAGTTGTACTCTTTGATTGGGAGTACAATTTGATGGCTTTTGTAGATGCTTGAGCGTTGAAGCGTATATTCGTTAAGCATCAAATGTCTTAAGGGTTTGATCGTCTCGGCCCCGGAGTATCTTCTGTTGATTCAACATCCCTTTCGTTGCAGTAGTGGGATTCGACACTTGTGCAGACATCAGAGCTTTCTGATTTTGTGGAACACATGGACTTGCAGGAGAAACGCCCAAAGTGTTCTTTGCCATGTTTGGACGTCGGTAATGAATATTTCAGTGCTTGATTCGGAGAAACGTCAGATTCAACCACTTGTTAAAATACTAATGCGGTGAAGCTACCATTCATAATGTCTTGTAGAGTTGCTAGCATAATTAAGTCCCCATGCTAGGATAACATGTGGGGAAATAAATGACATAGACATGGAATGAGACTTGCCTGAGCGCGAAACCTCTTGATGAATGTCTATGCATATTTTGCAGGTTCTTGCTTCAACCTCGTCGAAATTACTCAAAGTACTCTGATGATGGAATGTCCGTCAAATCTTCTGGATTAGAACTTTGAGATGTGTAACCAAAGGCGCTTTGTAAGTACTCATCTTTTCAGCATGGATCCACACTCGTCTGAAGGACATGTCATATCCTGGATCTTCTGGATTGATTACGTGAAACTTGGTTTCTGTCCAGGTTGAACTTATGTTCACTTTGAAAATGATGTAGCCATAAGTATTTCCGAGCGCTCCTTCAAGGTCTCTGATTGAGATGGAGCATGAGTATCTTCTTGTCGAGTGATGCATGTGGATCTGATGGTTTTCAGTGGAATGTTGCTGATGGAGGTGTCAGCATCGATAAACGTCCTTCCAAATTCGTTTCTTCTGAGATTGACTGTGGTAAGCAGTCCCCAGTCGTACATATCTTGGTCTGCGGCTGGAGGCTCAAGAAGTATTTTAGGAATGTACTTCTTGATACGATGTGGTACTATGAACATGTCTCTCCTTTGTGCCTTCGACAGATAACGCAATTCATGTTCGACCAAGGATTGAACTACCTCTTTGATAGGTTGTTCATAGAATGTAAAGGTTCTGACTGGGAGAGGATTCTTGTGTATTCCTTCAGTCCCAAGTTGAAGCTATTGTGGATCAACCTTCTCTTTGAAAATGTGCTTCAAAACTCCGCAGTCGCTTGTGGGATGATTGACGAACTTGTGGAAGCAGCAATAACGAGGACTTTCCATGTCTTCTTCAGTTGGTTCTTTCTTGACATATGGCAACCTGATTGCACCATCTTGGATCCAGGCATCCAGGATTTCGATCACCTCTTCAATGGAAAAAGGAAAGTTAGGTGCTTCTTGATCAGGAATTCTTGTGCGTTGGTCAGAGGCTTGTGCATCTTGCTTATCCTTCCTTTGTGCTTTTGAAGGAGCTGAGGTATGCTTGCGCGGAGGTTTGACTTTGCGTTTTCTTCCTTCTGCAACAGTGTTTGTGGAAGGCTGGAGGTTTTACTTCTTCTTGATCAGACGTCTGCTACCTCGAGTGTGTCGCGGTTCTTCAGCCTTTATAGCTTTTGTTCTTTCCAGTAAAGCGGGCGCAGTAGTTGCCGATCTCTTTGACGCTTCATGAAGCTCTGAGAAGGTCTGGAAACGAAGATTTTCCAATAAAGCTCTGCAGACCGAGATTATGCCGTTGATACACAAGTCTACTAGTTGCTGCTCCGTGACGTTTGGATCATGAAAGTCCAGGGCCTGGACTCTGAATCTTTTCACGTAGTCATTGGGATGTTCATTGTTCCTATGAAACATTCTTCTAAGATCGGAGAGAGTAATTTTCTCTGACACAAAGAAGTACTTTCTGTAGAAGGCATTAATCATTTCTCCCCAATTGTTGATAGTTTCTGGTGCGATGTTGTTGTACCAGGTGTATGCCCTGCCTTTCAAGGATTTTGAAAATTGTTTGAGGCGAACAACATGGTTATGTTCATGTTCACCCAAGGCTTCCAGGAACCGAGAAACATGTTCCCGAGCATTGCATGTTCCGTCATACAAAGTGAAGGTTGGAGAGGTATAACCTTTTGGAAGAGGAATCCTTTGCGTAGCAGCAGGGTACAAAGGCTGGTGACTAGGCCTTTAAATGGAAGAATATCCGTCGGATATTTAGAAATCCGATATCCGATATGTTAAGCACTACCGGATATTCGATATCCGATAATATCCTATAGGATATCAAAATCAGATATCGATTCCGATAGGCTAAGCTGTCAGATATCCGATAGTATCCGGTTATAACAAAAAAGCTTAAAAATCCTTGTAAAACATTTTCATAATTGACACTTATGGGATATTTATCCGACAATATCCGATAATATCCGATACTAAACTCGAAATTAGGATAAATTACAAATAAGTTCTTATACTGTCGGATATCGGATATTAACATTTCGGATGAGGTCTAATCCGTTTCCGATATGTTAAGGAAGAAATATCCGATAAAAAATCCGATCTGATATCCGATATCCGTTAAAACGGATAAAATCCTATAGAATCTCGAATACTCGGAAACGGATATCGGATATCGGACAAATATTGGCAGGCCTACTGGTGACGATGGACATTTGGGTTTTGTATTTTCCACGGTTCTCCAGAAGTCGTTCCAAATCCTCCCGAGTGATGAAGTTTGATGACTCTTTCGCCGATGGATCGTCTGCAACTTTGCGGACTTCATCATCATCTACTGTATGAATCAGAATTACCTCGGGATCAGGGTCTGAGGATTTTTCCTTCTTTTTTCCTTTTCCTTGGGTCTTCCATGACATTGTATCAGGGAGAGCCTTTAGTTGATTAAATAGCTCCTTCTGTGCTGTAGCCATATCGGTTTGATTCTTTGTAAGAGTCTCTTGCATTTTGATGAGATCAGCAATAATAGGTGGTGGATTTCCTCTGACTTCCACAAGGTGTCGGCCGAACAAAGGATGACCCTCCGCGTTGACGTGAGGAGGAGTAACATCACCACCGTCAGTGTTAGAGGCCGGAATCGTCTCCGGGATATCCTCGCTGTCGTTGTTGTTATTGTTGCTAGTGCTAGTGTTGTTTGCGTTGGAACCTGTGACTAACCCAGATCTAAGACCGTCCATCTTGTGAAATTTGTGAGATTGCAACTGAAAGAATGATCTCCCACTGTGGTCGCCAATCTGTGGATGGGGAAAAATGATTTTCTGGTTTTCACGGGATTGAGGAGACGACCGTGCGGAGGAGACTCCTTGAACCGAGCGAAATGTTCAACCTCACACAGATGCACTACAAGAAGGGAGTGCTTTGAATTCGAGAGATCAATCTGTAGTACTCCGGCCTAAACCAAGACAATGGTCGTTCCAGAGTAAATTCGGTCACAAGAGAGGATGGGTTGATTTGTAAGAGGAAAGCTGAGAAATGTGTGGAATCAATGGTAATCAAAGATTGTGGGTGTGTTGTGAATTATGAATAAGATAAGTTCTGAATGATTGAAGTTGCTCAGTTGAGAGTAATTGCTCAATTGATGAGGTGTTGATCTCGTGTTGTCTGTGAGACGTGAGATTCTTGTTGTTCTTGTATCTTCAATCATGATTTCAGAGACTTATTTATATTGCTGGAATTGTAGACACCATGATCCCATGAAGTGTGACAGTTGATGGAATCAAAGAGTAGGGAGGTGGAAATCGTGTTTGAAACCAGTTGCTCATCGTGCGGAGACTTGGTCGATTTTCCATCCACTACTTTGTTAACTCCTTCAACTGATTGCACGACTTGCTCACATTCCATCGTGTGTATGAAGACACGTGCCGTAGACCGCCAGACCAAAACCCTAGTTTATATCCCCCATGTGACACGATTGACGTCTCGTGGTTAATTAGTGAGTTGTTGACTTCATGACTTTATGGGACGATGAGTCCATGTATTTGCTGAGTTGAACATGATTCTGTAAAATGTTCTGAGACTCATGAATTGAACGTACCTGTTGAGAAAGAGGTACAATTCTCACATTGAGGTGAGCAAGTATTGCTCATCTGATGAATTGTTGAATATTGATAGTTGAACCAATATTCCTTGGTTTGAGCAAATATTGCTCATCTGAGCAACTGTTGCTCGTCTGATGAGTTATTGTTAGCGTGACCAAAATAAAACATTAACTAGAATACTGGTAGGTAGTTGAACCGAGCACAATTAATAAGAATATTGATCATGAGATCGTCGTAAAGTTATTAATATTCGAATATGGAATTACGATCCTTAGACTCTGAAACCCTAATTTGATCAATTGATGACCAATTGATGGTTTATTTCAAAATTAACCATGGGACGAAGGAGGGACCGACTACATGGGATCATGGACCGACCATGAAGCTCCCATATGCTCATGTGAGCAAATACTAAGGTCTCTTGAAGAGCTGGTGACTTGTTGATGAAAGAATGATTAAATGCTGGTTCAATCATTTCTCCTATAATGCTCGTCTGAGCCTTAGGTGATAAAACCTAATTAATTATGAAGAGGTGAGGGACCGACCAAGGGGTCATGAAATCAGCCCAGGGTGGTCACGGGATCGACTGACGATCATTCCATGAAAATCCAAAATTATTTGGAAGAGTTTTGGACCTAATACGTGCAATTGCGCAAATTATGTCAAATCATGAAAATACGTGGAACCGGCTCATTGCGAGCCAAGGATCCAACCCTGGTCGGTCAAGGTAACATGCTAACGTCCGTGTCTCAATCTTGAGAATTTTGATATTTTCTGGCGTGCAGTTGAGCATCCATTCGAGAAAATATGACAAAATTAGGGTTTTGCTGAAACTGAGGAAACCTCATGAGATGAAGGAAAATAATAATAAAATGAAGGAATATGTGGCGTGGGACCGCTGGAGCCAAGGCATGGCCGGCCGACCAGTGACCACGGTCCCATGGTGCTTTTTCCTAATTTTATAATATTTTTCATGATTTTATAAAAATATCATGAAATCAAGGAATTTTGTTGAAATTAAGGAGTTTCCTTAAAGTGAGAGTTTCCATGGGATCAAGGAAGCAAATAATATTAAAATAATAAAATAAGGGCGTGTGGGGTCGGCTAGGGCATGCCCGGCCGGCTTGGGCCCGGTCCCACGAGTTTCCTCAATTTTATGTATTTTATGTGTATTTTTCCATGATTTGAAGGATTTTTAATAATTTGAGAGAAATACCATGAAATCAAGGAATTTCACGGGATCAAGGAAACCTTAAAATAATAATAATAAAATAATAGGGTGTGTGGGACCGACTGAGGCATGGCCGGCCAGCTGGGGCCCGGTCCCACGGGTTTCCCTAATTTTATATTATATTTTCCATGGTTTTATGATAATACCATGAGATTAATGAGTTTCATGAGTTTAGGAAAATAATAATAAAATAACGAGAAACCATGAGGTGTGGGGCCGGCTGGGATCAAGGCATGGCCGGTTGGCCAATAATCACGGCCCCACAATATTTTCCCTAATTTTATATTATTTCCTTGGTGTGAAGGAAACACCACGAAATCGAGGAGTTTCCTCAAAACGAAGGATGTTTGTTCAAATGAAAGGATTTTCATGAGATCAAGGAAAATAACAGAAAATATGACAAAAAATATAAAACTGGCGTGGGGTTGACCACGGCACGGCCGTCCAGTCGATGGGCCCATGCTCCCAGCGCCTTGGTTAATATTTTAATTATTTATTATTTTCCTTCCTATTTTGTATAGGTTCATCGTTTCGTCGTATTATTAAATACTCGTTCGTGCGATGATTGTTAGTGCATCATCGTTGAGTACACGTGCACATTTTGAGCCGGGGCTTACTCAGAGGTAGCTCAGACGCCTGTGTGTTGAATATTTATTACTAACCTATGGAATTCTGCTGGGAAGAACCATAGATTGAAGTAACGAAATATTTGCGAAAAAATTTGAATATTTTCGGAAATTCAGTGGATGAATCCAAGAATTTAAGAATAATTAACTGACGACTTTATACTAGCAGAGCAAACTGTCTAGGAGAATTAACTATTCTGACATGAGCTTGCTGGAGCTTCATATCCTTTATATAGTCAGAGAAAACTTGTTGTTTGTATCCTGAAGACGTTATCGCTCTATACTAGCAGAGCAAGCTGTCTAGGAGCCGTCAATCTCGTGATTCTATATAGAAATAATTACTGAAGTGTTCAGTATTCATGAGATATGCCATAGTCCACCGAGAGACTACATATCTGCATGTACTCTGAGAGAAAGTATTCTCAGTCAGAGGATTCGATGAGAGACCCGTGTCTCAATACTCACATCTGATTGCTGGATCAGGAGTTCGTATAATTATGGGTTTATGATTTTAGCCTTTGTCGAAAATCCACCATCTACACCCTTATAACCTGGGTTTCTTTGAGAAACCGTATTAGGTTACAACTTTGAAAACTTCACTTAGGGTTCGTGAAACCCGGTCAGACTATATTTTACTTGATAGTTTTTATATCCGGACCTAGTTCTACAGGTTAGTGAAGTTCGCGAACTTTAGATCAGGAACAAGATAGAATCTAAGTCTCAGACTTTTTGATTCCACAAGATATATATCTAAACTCTTCGTCAATTTGCTTGATACGTTCATATCAGGTGGTAGTGATCTAACTTTCTCTTAAATAAGAGTCTAAGTATTTCAGATCCGTGAGGTTTGATAGACTTGTCTAGTGCAAACAAATTTTCAACCCTTGATTGAAACATATCGAAGAGAAATCAATAGTATTTTTGTTATAAGAAGATAAGTATCAAAGATCTTCACTGGATCTGAAGCAACTCTTAAGTTGTAAAGGACTTGAAAAAGATAAATTGAGGAATGGGGCAAAAAGGTAAGAAGCTAAGCTAATATCATAAGAATACAAATGAACTTGTTATGTCCTATAGGTACACGAGCAATGAGTTTCAATCTCTCCCCGTCATCACTTAAATGTAGTGATGGGTGCATCATCATTACAACATTGATAGTATGAGGGTTGCACAAATATTAGGACTAATGATCATATCAAGTTTTCTGATAACAAGGTTGCTCAAGTTGAATGTTCTTCCTTTTTGTTTTGAATAATTCTTACTATATATTGTAATGGATCCTATGATACGATTCTCATTTTTAAAATAAAGACGGTAAAAGATATCTAACTTTGTTGATTCATGCTCCAATGAAATGAGCTACTTTTAAAAAAATGATTTTCATAACCTGTTAAATGACTATAAAGCTCTTGTGGTTGTCATTATTGTCTTTTATGCACCATGAATTGAGTCAAGTTGCACCATCTCTTTTGATAACTGAAAAACTAAAGTGGAAACGAGTGAGTACATCATCTCAAAAGAGTTGCTAAGTGGAAACATACATATCTTCCATGAGATCATTAACATGCTACTAAAGGATAAATAATTAAAGTAAGAGAAAATAATAAACACCTTTTTTACCCAACAATTATACATAACACAACAAATGGCATAACGTGCATACGAGTAGTTCCCCCATATATCAACATGTATATATAATATTTCCAACACCGCTAATAAATAATATCGCAAATACCGCTAATATAATATAGATAATATTGCATGGCATCTAGGGATGCACATGGTTCGGTAGGGTTTTTGACCAAAATAAAATCTAAGTCGAAGTGATCGGTTTTCCGATTTGAAAACCAATGAAACCACTAAGCTTATTCGGTTTTACTCAGTTCGGTTAAAAACTGGCAGGTTTTGGTTAACCGACAGGTTTGAGCATATTCATATTTTCTTGTCGTAACTGGTAGAAAATAAGTTCGAGGACTTTAGTCTGTACGTCCGTTAATGGGTAGGAAGATATAATTCTTAAGTGAGTCATATCACTCAAATAATGCTCTTTTTTCGTATCTGGCATAGATAATAGTTTTTTTCAGTGTTATTTTTCTCACGAAGTTGATGAATCTTGATGCCTCTAACATAGAGACCATTATTTTTAACTTATTTGTTCGTAAATGACAAGAAAAGAGAAAATATTTTGGGATACAAATTTGTTAATAGAAATCCTTCTTTTTTTGTCATAGAAAGGTCGGTCATGTTGTTCCCCGAGGATGACATCAAACCAGGGAGAGTTCAATTTGAACTTGGGCTTAATTGCTATATATTTGTGAGGAGTGCGGCTATGGAATTGTGGGATAATTTCTCCTTGATGAAGATGCTAAGTTACCAAAACTTAGTGGAATCTTTTTACAAAGTTGGTATTTATCTTTTAGTCTAGATAACTCTTTGTATAGGTCATTACGATCTTTTTTTCCTTCACTTTTGCAGATTTTTTGACAAAGGGGGGAAATTATTTAGTATATATACTAAAGCATATGGTTTCTCTTGAGAAATGTGTAAGGGGTAATGAATTGCGAGTTTACAGGATTATTACCTATTAAAAAAAAGGACAAGTAAAGACTAAGGTAGAAAAATATCAACCGTAGTACTGCTTCAAATTTTTTGGTACAATGGACTTTGAATTAGGTAAAAATACTATGTACATGTATAACAACCATTGAGTATATTGGATTGTCATTGTAAATGCTATGATTGGACTCTGAATCCAGTAACCTCGGGTTTCACAAGTTGTGTACCACTTCTCAACGTAATAGCATTGACACCCTAGGAGTTCCCCACTATTTTGTGCCTTCAATTTGTTTATATCAATCGCCATGGAGTCCATTTGTGTCTGCAACTCCTTGATAATACTCTTAGTCTCCTGCTGACTTTCTTTAAACATGGTAGAAATGCCTTGCATCATTGTTTGAAGCTTTGCATCGATATCAGAACCTTGATTGTTGTGGTTGCTGAAATTGTTGTTGTTGCGGCTGGGATTGCTGTTGTTGTGGTTGAAATCCACTTGAACGAAGTAGGTTGTTGAACCGCACCTTGCTTGTTGGCATAACTAAAGTTGGGGTGATCTCTCCATCCCGGATTGTAGGTATTAGAATAAGGATCATACCGTCTTTACTGATTTGGAAAGACCGCACTAGCTTGCTCCAACTCTTCATCATATGAAGGTATAATAACCGCAGCCATCTTATGCATCATTATCTCCATATTATCCATCATTTGATCACGGTGTGATGATGAATCAGTAACTTCATGCACTCGCCTAACCTTTGGTTCACCTCATGTGTAAAATTGTTGCAAGTTCGCAGCTATGATTTCAATCAACTCGGTAGCTTGGGCCACCGTCTTGTTCACTAGCGCTCCAACACCCGCAGCGTCAAGAAGATATCTATCACTTGGTTGGAGACCTTCGTAGAAGTATTGTATTATCATCACGTCACTAAATTGGTGGTGAGGGAAGCTTGCCACCAATCTCTTATACCGTTCCCAACATTCATACAATGACTCCTCATCCTTTTGTTGTATCCCACAAATCTCCTTGCGAATTTGAGTAGCTTTTGATGCAGGAAAATATCTCTCAAGGAAAAGCTTCTTCAACCCGTTCCATGTAGTGACACTCCCGGACGGTAAATAATACAACCATTCCTTAGCATTTTCCGCCAAAGAGAATGGAAAAGATTTCAACATTGCAGCATTAGTCTCCGGTGGAAGCATGGCCATGATAACGTTGTGGAAATCCATGAGATGCTTATTTGGATCTTCATTTACCATGCCATGGAACTTCGGTAACTCTCTAATCAACCCCGGTTTGATCTTAAAGGTTGAGTTTGTTTGAATACACCACCGTTGTGCATCAAGCATATGAGAATCCAAGTCCTTGAGTGTACGATTTGCATCACCCATTGTTTCTTATTCTTCTTCTTTTTCAACTAGTGGTTCTTCTACAATTGGAACCTCTTGTTCTTCTTCTTCTTGATGAAGAGCTTCGTGTTCTACTTCCAAGTCTTGTTCTTCCGTTGTGTCTTGCCTTGGTTGGAGTATTGTGCCTCTTTGAGTAACTATCCCACACCTTGGATAGTTCCAATATTTAGAATCCAGGGATTAGGTACCTGAAAACAATTCTCGCAAACAAGTGAGAAACAAGACAAGAAACGAAAAGAAAATATGCAAGCAGAAAAGTAAAAATAAGAAACTAAAAACTTAATAACAAGCCGTATGCCTCCCCGGCAGGGGCGCCAAAATTTGATCGCTGTCGTATGCGTCAAAAATAATTTCACTTTCTTACTTAACTAAAATAAATGAAGTATGTGATAAGAAAGAGTTCGTTTCCACAGAGAGACAATTGTTGTTATGCAATTTTCAGATTCTTAAGTAACCAAGGGGGATTTTGTTTATCAATGCAATAAAAATAAATTGAAAGCAATAAAATATGAAAATAATCAATAAGAGGAAGATATTGGTCACGTGATGGTATCATTCACAAACATGTATTTTCATCAATGACTAGAATTGGAATTTTAATCTCTCATTTACTAAAAGTCCTAGGATACCTTGATCGCAAGTATATCCCGCTAATTATTTGATTTCATCACAACCACATTAAAGATGTATATGTGAATTCTTCCTAGAAAGCAACCTAAAGTGTAAAAGCACAATTAAGTTTAACTCCCTAAAAGCACTAAGTTATATGGAATAAGACTAATCAAGGCAATCAAATGTGTAAAACACTAATTCGATTTAACCAAGGTTATGATTCATATGTAATTATAAAGATGTATCACTACAAGTAATGACTACACTATGCTACTTGCAATCAAGAATTGGCAACTTTTTCGTATTGAAAATCCTAATCTAGCAATAGAGATGAATGCAAATCCAATTGATTCCGGACTCAACCAAACAAGCAATCAAATCATATGACAATATTAGTAATGAATCATAAACAATAAAGTTGAGACAAAACTAATGCATTGAATCAAATATCATGTTGAGAAATCAACTTTATCCCATAACCAATATTCTTTGTTTAGCTACTCATAGCTTTTGAGTTCATCATAATCATCATCAATAATAAAATGAAGAAGATGGAAAATAAATGAAAGCAAACCCTAGTCGTCGCTCTCCAAAACTCCAAGTAGAAAAATACATAAAGTTGTAGAAAACTTTTTCTTTTGTATCTTTTCTTTCCAAAGACCTCCAAATCCCATAACATAGAAGTCCTCCAAGCCCATAATGATGTCATGAGTCAGAAACGAGTCAGAGTCTAACTAGCATGACTGAGCTGAATTGCTTAAGCCTAGGCCATTTGCAGTTTGCAAAGGCCATGCCTCAGTCATGCTCTATGGTTGCGCACCATTCCTTCTAAGCCTTCAGTTTCAGATGCATTTCTTCACAGCTGCAACTCCCAGTTCCATTCTCTGGCCACAAAAAATAACTCCATCATCAGCAGCATTTGCACTTCACAAACAGCTGCATTCCTTGTAATCAACAACATCATAACCATTCAATCTTCAATCCCACGTAGCTCCAGCTGCAACAACTTCACTAGACACCAACACTCCATCTATTCACTGCAGCTTCATATCACTTCTACAAGCATATCCAACTCCATTTCAGTCACAACTTCACATCTGTTTCAGGACTTCAACTCAGCTGCAACCCATAACATCAACACTTTCTGTAGCTTCATAACTAGCTCTATAAGCTCTCAGTATCACCAGATACATCTTCATATCAGTACCACCAACTTTAATAATGACTTGACTGCAACAACAACCATTTCAATTCGATATATTCCATTACCACCAGAACCAACCGTTCACACTCAAAATAACAACACCAATAACATCCACCTGAACCAGTTGCTCGTCCTCAGCACGCATTAAGCTCAACTGCTCCGCTGTAACCACCAATTGCAGAACATCCATTTATCTTGCAGACCTTTATGTATTTGCCAGAACTCAACCACACTTCCCTGTAATCATATATACTACCCTTCCTGAGTCTCTAGCTGCAATTACACCAGAACAAACACTTCCACCTCATTGAAACAACACCAACAACTCAATCTTCTCTTCTTCTCAACAATTCATTTTATCACCACCACCAGATTATACTTCATACAATCTGCCAGCAATTCAAGCTATTCATTCTCAAACACCAGCTAAAATCAATCCAAACTCAAATCTGAGTACAACCCATCTGTAATTCATCCACAACTCGTCTTTTAATCACCGAATCAGCTTCCAAATCTTCATCTCCATGAAACCCTAGATATCAGCAACTCATGTTCTTTCCTGACTTCTCTTCCATTTAAACTGAACATACAGATCCATCTTCTCGATTTCTCCATCGAAGCATTAATCATCTCCTCCAACAATTCATGGCTTGATTTCTTGTTTCAACTCAAAACCCTGTAATCTTTCTTCTCAGAACTTCAACCTCAAATTACCAGCAACAACAATTATTATTCCTTGTCAATCTTATAACAGCTTCAGAAATCCTTAAGAACCCCTTCAATCTCTCTATGTCTCAGCTTCACGATCTCCCCTGTCCTCTCTTACAGCAGCCGCCATAGCTTCTTTTCTCTCTTCTCTGAATTTGAGAAAATGATTGAGAAATCCGAGATTTAGGGCCAGGTATTAACTACAACTGATAGAGGAACCCAGCAAATAGGACAAGGCCACCCAGTCATTAATTGGTTCTATTCAACTGTCAGTTCCGAGGAACTGGCAACTCATTCTTCATCTCCATTGATGCAACTTTGGCTAGCTCCAATTATCACTCGCCTGGGAATTGATCTTTATGCCATTTTCGCTCCAAATTGACATTTTCTCCTTTTTTTACTCCCAAGGACTCCATTGCACCTAATAACTCAAAACCAAACATAAGAGATGCAATTCACAAAGATAATAGCAAAGAAAGCATAAATACTAGATATAAAATCAGGTGTTTTAGACACCTATCATACATGTATAACAACCATTGAGTATATTGACTTGTCATTGTAAATGCTATAACTGGAGTATTCTGATAAGTTCTTATAACGCTACAGATATTTAATAATAAAGGTGCTGAAACGATCATATGTGAAACCATGGAATAATTTGAAGAACGAAGAATTCATGACGATGTTGAAGATTCAAGAAATCAAGCATTATGGAGATTAAGTTGAAACATTTATTTTTTTGTCACTAAAATTGACAAAGAGGAAGATTATTAGAGCATCGCTCGGGCGAACTCACAAGTTTTGCTATCTCAAGCTTGTTGTCAATGTTAGATGTACAAAACTATATCTTGATTTATCGTCTACTGGAGTTAAGTCTCGGACTAGGATCAAAGCATGGTAGTTGAGCACCAGATATCACCGAATATCCTCGAAGATTGAAGATTAAAGAACAAACAAAGATATTTGCAAGAACTACATCGATAAGAGGTATGTGAAGACTGAATTATCCTATTTACTTATTGTTTATACCATTCTACCTTATGAAATCATGTCGTATGATTTCAGTATATTTAACATTGCAAATAAGAAATTTCAAGTTCATGCTTGTCTTTTATAAACTATTGAAATATGATTCGAGTAATGAAAATAATAGATCTATAGCAATCTCAGTCAAACAATTTATTGTTCACAAACTATTTTTGTCTATCTTTGGAAAATTCCCCAAGCAAATAGTTCATAAACTGTTATTAAATAATACACTAACTGTTTTGAGTATATGTGAAAAAAGCGGGGGTCTAACAACACCACCCAATATTTTGATTAACAATATGTATGGACTAACTCCGAAACACTTTGCTAGAGAATCAACTAGACAGTCAGACTCAATCTAGATAGAAAGTATCTCAAGGAGTTATTATCTCAATCTCTCGATTTGATCTTTACTCAAGCAAATAGAAATCTGCGAGTCTTTATCAAGGAGAGATAACTTGGACGGTACCAATGACCAATGTCCAAGGATCAATCAACTACAATCACAACCAAAGGTTGGATTAGAGAAGTTGATGATCACGAACGCACAACCTGTATTATTTCAATTATATAAAATATAATGCGGAAAAGAAATAACACAGACACCAGAAAAAAATTTAACGAGGAAACCGCAAATGCAGAAAAACCCCGGGACCTAGTCCAGATTGAATACACACTGTATTAAGTCGCTACACTAGCCTACTGCAAACTAACTTCGAACTGGACTATAGTTGAACCCCAATCAGTCTCCCACCGATCCAAGGTACAGTTGTACTCCTACGCCTCTGATCCCAGCAGGATACTGCGCACTTGATTCCCTTAGATGATCTCACCCACAACCAAGAGTTGTTGTGACCCAAAATCACAGATTTGATAATAAACAGATCTGTCTCACACAGAAAAGCCTATAAGAGGATAAATATGTCTCCCACAGATAAACCATAGGTTTTGTTTCGTCTTTAGATATATAATCAAGGTAACATGAACCAATTGATAATCCGGTCTTATATTCCCGAAGAACAGCCTAGATTAATCAATCACCTCTCCACAATCCTTCCTGACTACACAAGCGGATTGTCGAGGAATCACAAATAGTGAGACGAAGATGTTTGTTACTTCTTTATCTTTCCTATCGGAGAACTCTCACGATCTCAAGCCAATCAATTGATTGTACTCATACGATAGAAGATGCAAGATCAGATCACACAACTACGATAAAGTAGTATCGGTATGGCTTCACAATCCCAATGAAGTCTTTAAGTCGTTAACCTGATTTTAGAGAAGAAAATCAAAGGTTAATAGAGATCGACTCTAGCGGGCGCATTAGCAGAACACAGACGTGTGGGGATTAGTTTTGCACAATGCTAGATGTCTCCTTTATATAGCCTTCAAATCAGGGTTTTGCCTTAGTTACAAAGCAATCCTTATTCACCGTTATATGAAAACCTGATTTAGATTCAAGCTAATATTTCTCAACCGTTAGATCGAAAACTTAGCTTGTCACACACACTTGGGTAGACGTTTACTGGGTTCGTGAAAACCATGCCCAAACGTGAACGTGTATGTTGGTTCAACATAGTAACCCAAAAGGTTAACCATGAGCATTTCATATTAACCTTGTTCTTCTTCACCATAACTAGTTCAATTGACTCAAATGAACTAGTTAAAGAGTTGTTCAATTGCTATGAGATCTTATGTAACTACACAAGACACAATTGAAACAAAGATGATTCGATTCGATTAAATCGACTCATGAATATTATAGCCACGGTTTGCATAAAGCACTCCTTAGTAATTTAATGTTTCATGTTCAGAGCACATCTTTAGATCATAACCTCTTAAGTTCACAAACAAGTTCGCGGACTTAAGTTAATCGGTTGAGTTTTCCAAACTCAGCAGAAATTCTCGGAAGAGAACTTCCGCCAGTTCGCGGACTGTGTTCGCAGACTGATTTCACGGACTTAGCACACAAACGAGTTTTGGAAAATCCCAGCAGAAATTCTCGGTCGAGAACTTCCGACGGTTCGCGGACTTGGCAAGCCAATTCCACAATCCTCCCGATTTCTCTTGATCAACAAAGTTCGAGAACTTCGGTTCAAGGAATACATGGCTATGTAATCTAAACTCTCATTTCAATCATCGAGACATTCTCAGAAGACGCTATGTAGCCGTTATTCGCGGACCGATTCACGTCAGAGCAATTCTCAAAGTGATTGAAACTTTTCATGACTTTCGTCACTAGGAGAAGATAAACTTGATCAAAGCGAAACGCTTTACCAACACACGATTTCGAGATAAAAGATAAGCAATGAATGCTCAGCTCGAAATGTCAAATGTGTATGATCTAGTCTATATAGCATACGACTTTTGTCTCATAAGAAGTAGGAGATAAAAGAGATACACTTTTGAGTGATAGATAAGTTCAAGTCTCCACATACCTTTTTGTTGATGAAGTTCCACGGTTTCTTGTATATATCTTCGTCGTTGTATGATGAATCGCCATGAATTCCTTGAGCTCAACTACACTTTTCTATCCTAGTCCGAGACTTAGCTATGTAGGCTAGAAATCAAGACTTATAGTTTTGATCACTAACATTGACAAACATGCTTGAGATAACAACGCATGCGAGGTTGACCGATCTATGCTCTAACAATCTCTCCCTTTGTCAATTTTAGTGACAAAAATATTAATACATATGGAATATAAAAAAGATAAACTTTAATGGCTCCTATTCCATAGTCTAATATTCAACGTTCCTTTAAATCTTAGCCTTCCAAGTACTCCAATGATCCCAAAGGTTGTAAGTTTAGCACCATCGTTGTTGAAGATCCGTAGCTATAACAATGAGAGAAATCAAGATTCTCGATCATTATTATACAGTGTCATAGTATTATTATATAACATCAAAGTCCAATTGTATCACGACCTTAACAATAATACTATGGTGATATGTATCACTCCCCCTTAGTCAATACTCCATCTCGATCATGGAAACCACTCCCCCTTACACAATGATCCGAAAACCATATGTATTTGTAGTGTGAACTACAATATTTCTCCCCCTTTTTGTCAATAAAATTAGCAAAGGTACAAGAATGGGATCATAATAAAGTTTCCACAAGAGACATTTCATGACCAAAAGAAAAATACATACCAACTTAATTTAGATGCAATCTAATAGCCGAAGCTAACAACATTCATCAAGGAGTTTTAAGATACAAGATAACCCCTATAAAATTCTACAGCCGCACTCCCCGCAAGATATTACCATTGAGCACAAGTTCAAAAGAACTCTCCCCCATTTGATGTCATTCCCGAGAGAACAACAAGAACGACCTTAATTTCGAAAGAAAAGAAGGATTTTATATTGGACACCAAAAACCATAGGAATGATTTTCTATATCCAAAGCTCAACCAAATTAACCACAAGTAAACCCATGATTAATTCAATTGGAATAAGCAACTAAATCAAACCACAAAAGTGATCAATTTAATTGAAAGTGCTCAACATAAGTAAACTCACGGAGCTACGACTAAGTCAATCACACGGAGATGACTAACTTAACCGTTCAAATACTCAACATAAGGAAAACTTTACGGAATATATGACTACATTAACCAAAGAACATGATAGTGTAGCCTTTCAGATACTCAACACAAGAACTTGTGGAATATATGAAAACTCAACTAGATTAATTACAAGAGAACCTATAATTAATCTATTTGGAATACAAATAACCAAACTAATCATCGAAGTAATCAATTTAATTATTTTGTGCTCGACATAAAAGAACTTATGGAACCCCGACTAAGTTCATCATAGAATATGACAACCTTAACCGTACATGTACTCGACATAAGAAAGAAAACTTATGGAGTACAAACTAAATAACCAAACATGTTGATTAATTTAGTTCTTAATGCTCAACATATAACATCTTATAGAACAAGCAACAAAGCCAAGGTAAATCGACTTAGTTGTAAGGTGCTCAACATAAGACACACAATGGAGCCTTCACGGTAAAACATAATAAAATGGATCAATGAAGATCAATACCGTGGATAACATACAATGATCTATTCTATTTTCCATCATAACGACATAATAGACTTTATCCTTGTTGAACAAAAGATTTTATCCTATTTTCCATCAAATTAATGATTACATAGGCTTAACTTTTGTATATGTCAAAAGTCCATTCGTCCTTTCATCAATACGAATACCGATTCATGAACGACTTTACTTTTAACTGCAATATGGGACCTTCAAGTTCACGGACGTAAACAATACATATCCCATAAAAAATATTGCAATATCACAAACCATTAAAATACTGCAATAAACATCATCCTCCAAATATTTTTAGAATTTAAAACCAATAAACCTAAAAAATAACACAAGAAGATGAAAAAATAGCTATGTGTAGTCACAATCATCGCTATTCAAAGCACTAGTTATTCTTCCAACTAATCCAAAAACAAGACTTACTAGGCATATAAGACTCAGTTTTCCTTGATGATTTCATACTTCTGAAATGTTCCATCAAAGTAGGAGTCACCGATATCCTTGACCCCGTTGACCGTGGAGCACCATGTTCAAAAGTTAGAACGTTGACTTTTCGATCAATAGTGCGAGCATAATGATGAGCCTTTGCACAGTCAAGGATAACTTTCTTCTGATTTCTGATCAAGATATTCTGAGTACCAAGGACTTTCGCCTGTCCATCAATCAGCTGGTTTATCTGCAATTGAAGGTTAGCCAGTTCGTTCTTAACTTCATCCTGAACACGAATCAAATCCTTGACAGATTCACCAATCCAAGTGTTATACTCTTTTCTTTCAAGCATCTTTTTCCGTATAAACTCTTGACCAGAATCACATCCTTTGAGATCATCCTCAACCATAGGGTTAACTTCTTCTTTGGGAATAGTTTCCATAGAGCTCCTTTCTGAAGAAAAATGAGGCACCTATAAGATTTATATATGTTCGTGAATTCCCTGGATAGAAACCCTATATTTCCTTGAGGAGAGGCATTTGTGGCCGACTAAGAATGGCCCTAGAAAGAGATACTGTGCAGCTTCCAAAACGTCCACCATCCCAAAAGATCAAAGTGACAAAAGAAAAATGATACTAGAGAAGATCATTATAACAGGGGATATAAATCCTAGAGAAAATATAACACAATACTTGAGCGTCTCTCAAATCCTCATCCTTGTATATCTCAAGTTAGACACAAGGATAGAATATTCTGCTGCTAGGTAGTAGAGGGAGACATAGTCTCACCATCGGTTCTAAGAGAGTACCTATAAATTCTTCTAGGATATCTTATCTCAGCAATTCTTATCCTTTCACTGCAACTTCCAGGAAGAAGGGTGTGTCTCGCAGTCCTTCTGGGAATCACAGGCGGGAAACCCTTCTGATGACAAAGTCTAGGACCTCTGGAAATAGGTTCTAGGGGATTTTCTGAAATTCGTCTCCACACACTAGACTTAGATTTATCAGATGTGTTCTTATAAGCACGGGACATACTTTAATTGGTAGCACGAGAATTTACAAATGTCTTGTAATGATTTCTAGGTGAGAGATCATTATTATAAGATACATGGTTTCCTGTGAAAGGGACCTTCACTGTAGTAGTCGTTCGACTATTCCCTCCATTGACAGTAGAAAGAAGCAACTTGTGGAGTTCAGAAACACGTTTCTTTCTAGCAAAACAGTGGATATCATAGTGATTTCCTTTTCCACAGAAGGTACATATTCGTGGAGGAGAAGCAACAACTGGCACTTGTTTAAACTTCATAGCCACGGGAGAAGATTGTAAGTTATGAAAACTTTTCTTGACACAATCTTTTCTTGGAGAAAATTTAATTCATTACGGTAACTCAGGAGAATTAGTTTGTGCAGAAGAATTTTTCTTTAAAACAGAGTTTTCTTTTTCCAAGGATTTTCACTGTCCATGGGCTAAGACAAGCGATGCTTCAAGTTTCTCCCTCTCAACATGAAGTCTGTCTAGAACGGATGAATGCGTCTTGATCAAACAATTTTCTCTAATTGAGCCTTCTTTGACCAGCTTTTCAAGAACACAAATCTTTTCACGCTGTATATTTTTTTTGTAGTTGCAGGAAATCCCACAACACACCCCTTGTATTATCATGACTATAATTTCTAGATCTAAACTTATTTGATATGAAAATAAAGATAAAAATAATGAATATAGAAAATAAGACACAAGATTTACGTGGTTCGATCAATATGATCTACATCTACGGGGTTAGGGATCTTCACTATGATTGTTTGTAATTACATATGGATTACAATTGAGACTCCATTAATGAGTATTTGGAGCTCTTGGTTGAAGAAGGAAGAAGAAGATAATAATAAAAATTCTGCTCTCTCTCTCTATACAAATGTGTCCTCCCTAAAGTGTCTCTCTCCTTTTTCTTTTTGATTATCCTCCTTTCTCTCTCTTTCCTTTCTCTTTATATAGGTGTTTACATAATGGATGACAGCTAATGTACAGCTAACATTTCCCCTAATTTCGGATCTGGCTTGCGGTATTTTCGCAAGCTTACAAATGTAACATTCACAACATTCCTAATTTTCGCAAGATCATCACACTTTTCTCATGTTTAAGTTGATGTCATATGTTATGTCGTTTCTGAAATCATCCTGCGATGTCTTCGCGACGTGTTGTTAATAATTTCGCAAGCATATTCTTCTGTGCGAGATTCTGATCCTACATCTTGCCTCTTTTTTCTTGAATATTGCTTGAAAAGCGATCTTTAAGAAAAAAATCCACCTTGTTGTAGTTGTTGGAGCAACGAGCGAAAGAATATTGGACTTGAAAAGTACGTACTTGCCTCTATTCTTTTGTGAAGTTCCGGAGCATTGCGAAGTAAATAAGAAGTATCATCTCTTGAAGTATGCGAAGTATGAAATATCCTTGAAGAAGTATAAGAAGTACTCAATCCTCGAAATATAAGAAGTATCCGTCCTTGAATGAGAATAATAAGTATTGCCTCTATTCATGCGAAATTATTACTCCATTTTTGGTGATTCTTGCCAAGAAGATAAAGAACATAAAATGTTTTCTTGGTAATCCATAGTTGCCTCTGTTCTTTATCTATGAGGGTAGAATCCTTGAGAAAATGTTGAATGTGCGAATTGTTTCTTCATTCTTATCTTGCCTCTGTCTCATGTTTTTTTTCTCATGCGATAGTATAATCTCTTCAAGTTGCTTATAATTGTGCGAAATAATTGAGCGAGATAATCACATCATTCAGAAGAATCACATTCTGCGAAATTCTGACACATTCTACGAAATTTTGAATCATTCTGTGAAGTTTTGAATAATCTTGCGAAATTCTTGAATAATCCTGTGAAATTCTGAATAATCCTGAATAATTCTGCTAAATTCTGCGATATTATTGCGAAATTCTGCAATATTATTTTGTACAGTTTTGTAAAGTACTTATGCGAACATAATGCTTATGTGATGATTATGTTATGAAATGTGTATGCGATGTTTATGCCATGAAATGCTTATGCAATGCTTTTATGATGCGAGTATGATGCTTGTATGATGAGAATGCTTATCTATTGCAATGTATAGTTAAGGTTTGTGTTACTTAGCTCATTTGCCGTCTAAATTGATGTAGCTTTAAATTGCTTCCATTCTTCATTTCTCTGCCTTTTTCTTTAGTGTATGCATTCTTCTTCGTGTAGTTATTGTTCTTCACAAGTTCTTGCTTGTGTTTCATCTTCCCTCTTTCCTGCACTATTAGTATCTCATAACAGTATGATCATAATATCAAGTCTGCGGCATTTTCACTGCCTCAGTTTCATTTCCATGTACATATTCACAAGCTTGTTTGCTTACATATAATCATTCTTGCAAGCTTACTTGCTTACTCATTTTCTTATGTGGTCTTATTTTGCCTTCCTAGTTAAAGGTCTTATTTTGCCACCTCTTGTCATTGCGACAAAATCGCAGGACGTCTTTGCACTTTCATGCAAAAACCCATTGATCTTGCCTTAACTTTTTCTTTTGTATTATTGCCTCTTCAGGATTGTTGCGACAATATGACAGGCCTAAATATTCCTGCAAAAATAAAGCCCCATGACATTGCCGTCTTGCGACGAAATCGCAGGACGTCTTCACACTTTCATGTAATGACCCATTGATGTCGTCTTATCTTTTTCTCTAGTATTATTGCCTCTTCAGGATTGTCGCACAAATATGACAAGTCTTAATACCCTTGCGAGTAAAAAGCCTCATGACATTTGCGTCTTAAGACACTTATCAGCTCCCTAATGGAGGGTGCCGCCCTTATCTCCCCCTAGTTGCCCCTTCAAGGAGGCGTACTTCTACCATACAAGGTTAGCTCCTTCCACCCGGTCTTAACAACAACCAGTTGTTTTCGCAGTCTCTTGTCCCTTTTACCTATAAGGCTTATGGTTACGAGAGTGCACCCTAAGTGGGGTTTTCTTCGGGCTGAGTGCAGTATAAGCCAAGACTTGTCAAGAATGGCAAGGTACGCTCCAGATGCCCCTGGCACTCTTGACTCAACCGTGTACCTCGGCGCCTTGATCAGATTCTGCACTCCTTATAAGAGACCCCTAGTCGTCCAACCTAAAGCAAAATATTAGGTTGAAAATCCAAGGTACCTCTCCTGGATGGGCTTTATTGACCCCAAATCTCCATGACTCAGGTTCTAGGGGCGGTGTAACCTTTTCGCTGAGTCATGCTACAGGTACCCCCTTCTATGACGTACTTTAGGTCTTACATTTGCCTCTTGCGAAATTTTATTCGCGAACTAGGGTGTACGCCATAAAGGTTCGCCCATTCTAATCTTAGATTTTTATGGATCTTAGATTGTCTCTTGCGAAATTTTCGCGTTTCTTTACTCTTTCATTCATTCTTTCATTTATGTCATTTGTTTCATCCATTCTTTCATTCTCATAATATCATATCATTTGAAGCAAAGTAAATATTCAAGAGAAATTCTAATACATTATAATTCTGAAATCTTTGTAATTCTGCGATTGTTTCGCATTTTGTAAATCAAATCAAAAATCTTTTTATTCTCTGCAAAAGAAATATTCTAGAGAAACATATAAATTGAATTTTCTCAGTTTTCTGTAATTTTGAAATCTCGCAATCTTTGTAATTTTGAAGTCTTTGTAATCTTGAAATCTTAGTAATCTTTATAATCTTTGAGATCTTGAAATATTTGTAATCGTGCGATTGAATCGCTTTTTGTAAATCAAATCAAAAATCTTTTTATTCGTTCTTAGTATAAAGTAAAATGTTCAAGGAAGTGGTACTTATCTTTCATGTGAGTCGTTGTTGTTGTCAAAGAAGTGAATAAATGCCTTGAAATGTATGAATTTCGTGCAGCAAAAAGAAGTGTGAGAAGTGAGACTTGAACCCTTGACATGCTTCTTGGATTTTCTCGCACCATACCAACTGTGCTAAGCCTCTCTTGTGAAGTAATCAAATTCCAACTGTGTGAGAGGCATTTCTGTATAAATTTCGAGTAACAAAAATAAACATGCGAGAAGCAAGAATTGATCCCGTGACCTGCTGCTTGCATTCATGCCTCCTGACCAACTGTGCAAGCTTCTTCTTTGCGAAATATCTCTGCGAAATTATCATCAACTCTCTTCTGTGCGAAATAATCAAAAAAATATATGTGCGAAAAAAAACGCAGGTGTTGGGACTTGATCACACGACCATGAACTCATTAACTTCGCAGATGACCAATTGTGCTGCCTCTTGTTTGCGAAATAATGAAACAATATTGCGAAATTATTCATTTTTTCGCTCTCTGTAAAAAAGAAGAAAACTATGTTCGCAGGCGAATTCGAGCTTGCGACCACGAACACACATACTGCTCTCTGGACCAATTGTGCAAGAACCTCTCTGCGAAATTAACACATAACTTTTTTCCTTATTCTTTTATTCTCCCATGCAAATGAGAAGAAAATGAAAAATATATGTCTCTGCGAATTCGAACCCGTGAGCTATTTGTTGTTCGCTCAACCTTAAACCATCCGTGCGAATACAGAAATTACAGCATCTGCCTCTTATCTTTTCTTCGTCCTTCCTTAACTTCTTTCACATTTGCCTTCTTCTCCTGAACATGAAAATCTTCCACTGAAACTTCCATTTTTTCCTTAAATTTCACCACAACAACTAATTTTTTCTCTCACTCTTTTCATCTTTGAATTGTTGATGATGTTTACTCCCTGAAAGTGTGATTTCTTCCATGAAATTTCCATTTTTGAACTTAAACTTTGTAGATCTAGAAAAATATGAACAATAGCTAATCTTCATGGAAACTTCTTGAACCAACAAGTTACAGGAGGGATAAATCCTTTACTCTTCCCTGTTTCTAGCGCCAAAAATGTAGTTGCAGGAAATCCCACAACACACCCCTTGTATTATCATGACTATAATTTCTAGATCTAAACTTATTTAATATGAAAATAAAGATAAAAATAATGAAAAATAGAAAATAAGACACAAGATTTACGTGGTTCGATCAATATGATCTACATCCACGGGGTTAGGGATCTTCACTTTGATTGTTTGTAATTACATATGGATTACAATTGAGACTCCATTAGTGAGTATTTTGAGCTCTTGGTTGAAGAAGGAAGAAGAAGATAATAATACAAATTCTGCTCTCTCTCTCTCTACAAATGTGTCCTCCCTAAAGTGTCTCTCTCCTTTTTCTTTTTGATTATCCTCCTTTCTCTCTCTTGCCTTTCTCTTTATATAGGTGTTTACATAATGGATGAAAGCTAATGTACATCTAACATTTCCCCTAATTTCGGATCTGGCTTGCGGTATTTTCGCAAGCTTACAAATGTAACATTCACAACATTCCTAATTTTCGCAAGATCATCACACTTTTCTCATGTTTAAGTTGATGTCATATGTTATGTCGTTTCTGAAATCATCCTGCGATGTCTTCGCGATGTGTTGTTAATAATTTCACAAGCATATTCTTCTGTGCGAGATTCCGATCCTACAATTTTCTTGAAGAAGTTTCTCAATTTCCTTAGAGAATGACCCTATAATGTTGTAGAGTACTTGTTCACGATCAATAGACTTTTCGAATTCATCCATGAGCTGTACATGATCCTTGAGATCAACAAACTCTGTAGAATTTTTTGAAATTCTGGTGAGCTCCATTTCAACTTTTGCCATTATTTCCAACGTCTCATTGGAGGAAGAATGACCAACACAGGATGGAACAGTCTTCCTACATCGGGATTCAGAAGAATCATCTAAGGAGTGACCCTTTGAGGTATTCCTGAGACACTTGACAAAGTTGACAGCTTTAGGAGGCATTTTGGTATGCGTATGAGATTCTGTCCACAGACTCAGATTGCCACAAACACAGACTTATGAGGTCTTTAAAGTGTTTGCCTTCTCTAATACCAATTGAAAAAGCGGGGGTCTAACAACACCATCCAATATTTCGATTAGCAATCTGTATGGACTAACTCCGAAACACTTTGCTAGAGAATCAACTAGACGGTTAGACTCAATCTAGATAGAAAGTATCTCAAGGAGTTATTATCTCAATCTCTCGATTTGATCTTTACTCAAGCAAATAAAAATCTGCGAGTCTTTATCAAGGAGAGATAACTTGGATGGTACCAACGACCAATGTCCAAGGATCAATCAACTACAATCAACAACTAAAGGTTGGATTAGAGAAGTTGATGATCACGAATGCACAACCTGTATTATTTCAATTATATAAAATATAATACGGAAAAGAAATAACACATACACCAGAAATTTTGTTAACGAGGAAACCGCAAATGCAGAAAAACCCCGGGACCTAGTCCAGATTGAATACGCACTGTATTAAGCCGCTAAAGACACTAGCCTACTGCAAACTAACTTCGGACTGGACTATAGTTGAACCCCCATCAGTCTCCCACCGATCCAAGGTACAGTTGTACTCCTACGACTCTGATCCCAGCAGGATACTGCGCACTTGATTCCCTTAGCTGATCTCACCCACAACCAAGAGTTGTTGTAACCCAAAATCACGGACTTGATAATAAACAGATATATCTCACACAGAAAAGTCTATAAGAGGATAAATCTATCTCCTACAGATAAACCCTAGGTTTTGTTCCGTCTTTAGATATAAAATCAAGGTAACATGAACCAATTGATAATCCGGTCTTATATTCCCGAAGAACAGCCTAGATTAATCAATCACCTCTCTACAATCCTTCCTGACTACACAAGCGGATTGTCGAGGAATCACAAACATCGAGACGAAGATGTTTGTGACTTATTTATCTTGCCTATCGGAGAACTCTCACGATCTCAAGTCAATCAATCGATTGTACTCGTACGATAGAAGATGCAAGATCAGATCACACAACTACGATAAAGTAGTATCGGTCTGGATTCACAATCCCAATGAAGTCTTTAAGTCGTTAACCTGATTTTAGAGAAGAAAATCAAAGGTTAATGGAGATCGACTCTAGCGGGCGCACTAGTAGCTCACAGACGTGTGGGGATTAATTTTGCACAATGATAGATGTCTCCTTTATATAACCTTCAAATCAGGGTTTTGCCTTAGTTACAAAGCAATCCTTATTCACCGCTAGATGAAAACCTGATTTAGATTGAAGCTAATATTTCTCAACCGTTAGATCGAAAACTTAGCTTGTCACACACACTTGTGTAGACTTTTACTGGGTTCGTGAAAAGCATGCCCAAACGTGTACGTGTATGTTGGTTCAACATAGTAACCCAAAAGGTTAACCATATGAGCATTTCATATTAACCTTGTTCTTCTTCACCATAACTAGTTCAATTGACTCAAATGAACTAGTTAAAGAGTTGTTCAATTGCTATGAGATCTTATGTAACTACACAAGACACAATTGAAATAAAAATGATTCGATTCGATTGAATCGGCTCATGAACATTATAGCCACGGTTTGCATAAAGCATTCCTTAGTAATTTAATGTTTCATGTTCAGAGCACATCTTTAGATCATAACCTCTTAAGTTCACAAACAAGTTCGCGGACTTAAGTTAATCGGTTGAGTTTTCCAAACTCAGAAGAAATTCTCGGAAGGAGAACTTCCGCCAGTTCGCAGACTGGGGTCGCGGACTGAGTTCGCGGACTTAGCACACAAACGAGTTTTGGAAAATCCCAACAGAAATTCTCGGTCGAGAATTTCCGACAGTTCGCGGACTTGGCAAGCGAATTCCACAATCCTCCCGATTTCTCTTGATCATCAAAGTTCGAGAACTTCGGTTCAAGGAATACATGGTTATGTAATCTAAACTCTCATTTTAATCATTGAGACATTCTCAGAGGACGCTATGTAGCCGTTATTCACAGACCGATTCACGTCATAGCAATTCTCGAAGTAATTGAAACTTTTCATGACTTTCGTCACTAGGTGAAGATAAACTTTATCAAAGCGAAACGCTCTACCAACACACGAGTTCGAGATGAAAGATAAGCAATGAATGCTCAGCTCGAATGTCAAATGTGTATGATCTAGTCTATATAGCATACGACTTTTGTCTCATAAGAAGTAGGAGATAGAAGAGATAGACTTTTGAGTGATAGATAAGTTCAAGTCTCCACATACCTTTTTGTTGATGAAGTTCCACGGTTCCTTGTATAGATCTTCGTCGTTGTATGATGAATCGCCATGAAGTCCTTGATCTCAACTACACTTTTCTATCCTAGTCCGAGACTTAGCTATGTAGGCTAGAAATCAAGACTTATAGTTTAGATCACTAATATTGACAAACATTCTTGAGATAGCAACGCATGCGAGGTTGACCGAGCTATGCTCTAACAATATGTACCTAGCTAGTATGTATACATATGGCTATTGAAAATGTTTTTGAATTTAAATATAAGAGCAAAAGTACATGAACTGCTTGGGGTATGTATACCTAATATATATGTCATTTTATACATAATTCTATAGCCGTGAGATTTTAAAGGCAAAGTACACGAACTTCCAAATGTATGTATACCTAGTGTATATACCATGTCAATTAAGACATAGTTCTGTTGACTTTTATTAAACGAAAAAGTTCATGAACTGCCTAGGTATGTACACCTTGTCTTTGACAAAGGAAAAATTTCACGAACTGCCCAAGGGTATATAAACCCGGGATCCATACCATGCTACTTTTGACATGTTTCTATATAATTTTGAGAAATCAAAAAGGACACTATTTATTAAGGCGCCCTTCTACTTTTGTACACTAATTCGTACACTTGTACTTTTTTCATATCTCTCATAAACACTTCTAAGACAACATTATTTATAATTTTCTATTGGGCTTGTGGATTAATGTTTAGACTTAAGTGTTCTTGAGCACCATTATTGCTTGGACATTTACAGCCTTGGTAGTCCTTGTCGACTATCCTTGTGCACGGTTGTATTACTGTCCAGACCATAGTGCATATTCTTTTGTAGAACACAATATTTTCACATGTTTATATGAATTCCTAAATTGGAATTTCATCAAAGTGGAAAAGTGTTAGCTTGGATTCTAAGGAACCTTATTTTGAATCTAATGCTACTTGTAGCTTTAAAAATCCATAAGTAAAGAGACTTTTTTTTTTGAAATGACGAGGGTACCAAGTACACCACCGTTTTTTCATTTGATCACAACTTATTCAAGACCCACCATGTATAAACCTTTTTAAGCAACAATCACTAAAGGAATATTTCAACACGGTGTCCACTTGGAACAGGGTTAGTCTGGACTGGCCTAACAACGTGAGAAATCAAAGCCAAGTGGCAAATCACAATACACCTTGTGTGAGGTCTATGGATACAAGATCGATACAATACAACAACAAGATGTTCACTTGATAATAGTTACGGTACAAGAGCGAAACAATATAGGATCAATATCAAGTGTCTAGTTAACGTACAAGTGTATTTACTTTAATTATTATAGAAACACAATTATAATGCGGAAATAAAGTAAAGCACACATCAGAATTTTTTAACGAGGAAAACTACAATCTTGTAGAAAAACCTGCAACTTCGTGTAGACGAGACCAAACAATCTAAAATCCTACTTAATAAGCTTCAACAGTATTCTTGTTTTGATAACATCTATCAGAACCGAAGTTCTCAATAGACGTTTGATAGTAGATATCCTAGCAAACTGGCATTCTCTTTAGGACTAAATCTAGTAGATCTTCTTAATGGTTCACAATAACTTCTGCTACCAATCTTTCAACTGCAAAGACAAGATTTCTTCGGATTATATTCCAAACAATAAAGGATCAAAACTATTTGGTAACCAAACTCACTTTTTAATCATAGTACCGAAATATATGATAAAAGCACAATTATGGATCTTCTGTTTTTAAAATCTATCACCAGATCCGGATCTCCTAGGTTACGAGATCAAACAAGACAATGATTACCAAAATAATCAATCTTGATTACAAGGTATATGATAAAATCACAAGCAACTTGTTGATCTTAAAAGGCTTGTGTTTATCGATAATAAACAACCTTCTAATCCCAGAAAATTAAGTCACAGAAAGTCACACCAAGATCAAAACAGAAGAATAAAGTCTTCAAATCCTTAAAATATTCAATCTTCGATTTAATCTTCAAAGTAACAACCTGCAAAAAGAAACTTGATTCATTATTTATTTGTGGCAAGAATGGAGTTTGTTAAAAATGGCAAATCGATGAATCTATCTTGCAGATCTAGAATTACTTAGATCTGTAGAAACGTTAAATCCTTGATCTAGTTTGAGTATCCTTATATCAGAAGAGAAAGATCTTAGAATAAACAAACTAGGTGCAATCAAAAACCGTTAGTCAATCAAATCAATAATCAAAAACTAAAATAACAATGAAATTATCTAGTTTCCCACCAGCGGTACTCATAGATCTTGTGATCCCACAAAAGTCTTTAAACGAGCGGTCGTAAGAGATTTCACCTAATTAGGGTACTTTTTCTCCAAATAAACGACTCCACCAGAAACAACACAAATGAAGTTTGTCTGGCTATTAAGATAGTTTTCAAGAAATGCAAACTTAAGTATTTACAAACCAAGGTTGTTTGGACAACAAGGAAATTCCAAAACCGAAAACATTCTCAAAATATGCATTAAAGTACCTAATTTCGGCTTTCCTATTTCCAAAACAATATTTTCGAAATCTCTCTTAGAAAATTTGTATTATTAGTTTAGCACATTAACTAATAAACCTTTTCCAGAGGATATAATTTAGTTGCTAGTAGTTAAAATATATATATTTAAATCATAATTAAATGTTTTTCAAAATTTTGGTTTGGGACCACCTTGAGGATCAAGGAATATCTTTGAACAATTAATGATAAGAGTTATGTACATGTTCAAATGATGTTGACATATAGAAGCTTTCTATCTTAGCAAACCCTAATTCCAAAATCACACAATACATAAAGAAATATGTGAATATTGGAAACTCGGTTTTGCTCTTAGGACCGGTTATACCATGACTCATAATATAGGTTGTGATCGGATATACCATGCTTCCCAATGTAGGTTGTAACTGGTTACATCTTGCTTCCCAAAGTAGGTTGTGATTGGTTACACCTTGCTTCCCAATGTAGGTTGTTATCGGTTACACCTTGCTTCCCAAAGCTAGTTAGGAGCAATTACGTCTTGTCACACAATATAAGCTATGACCGGTTATACCTTGATACTCAACATAGTCAAGATCGGTTCTACCTTATCATCTTGCATTGGTCATCCAAATATTATTCAATGAAGAACCGGACCAACACACTTATGATTTTCCTTTCGATTATGAAACAAGTTCATACATCTACTTCCTTAAACCAATGCAATAATACATAGTTTCCTAGGACGAAATCACATCTATATCCCACACATAATCAAGTAAATAAATACATAGATTATGTTGATGTCTTATTTACGAAGTTCAAAAGATAAGCGTTATACTTCGTAATGCAATATAATTCCTTGATACTTTGGTCATAATGTTATAACCAAGTCTAATCACTAGAATATCATAAATATAGCTTCGCATGTTATGTTTTCAATATAAAGCGACTTGAAAGATACATTAGGAATGGAAACAATATCAAGTCAATATTAAGTCGTTACTTCTTCACATACTTCAAGTCTTCAGAGTAATACTTGTAAGTCTCAACATTCCTAGACTTTCTAGCCTAACCTAAACGAAGTTGACTCTAGTAATTAATCAAGCGACTCTAGATGATTTTTGATACTAAAATATGACAACCAAACTTGACATACTAACGCTTGGTGGGTTCAACCGAGCACTTATAGCTGGATTTCTCAATCCCTGAAAATCCTTTGTCATAGTTGCAAATATATTGTCGTCCTCTATAACCTAGACTTTTTTGGAAACTGTATTAGGTTACGAATTTGAAGATTTCACTTAGGGATTCGCGAATCCAGGTCACACTATCTTTTACCTGATAGTTCTTGTATCCGGATCTTGTTCTACTGGTTACTGAAGTTCACAAACTTTAGATCAATAATAAGACAAATATAAATCACAAAGTTTTTTTCGTCTCAGACTTTGTGATTGCATTAGATGGATATCTAAACTCTTGGTTGATTATTTTGTATTTTTTGTGAGGTGGTAGTGACATAGGATTTTCTTTGATAAGAGTGTCAATGTTCCAAATCCGTGAGGTTTGATAAACTTGTCTATTGCGAACAGATTTACTACCCTTGATGAAAATATATTGAAAGGAAATTAATATACTTTCTGTTAGAGGCATATAAGTATCAGAAGTTTTGGAGGCTGAAGCAACTCTTAGGATGTAAAGGACGTTAGCTAAGGAAATCAATTGCATAGAGTCTTGAGAGATTCAAGAGACATATTTAAGCACGAATGAAGCTGAATTGTTTAGAGGGTTAATTTTGTCTCAACTATATTCAAGCCCGAAATCTGATAGTAGTCTAGTGTTTAATACAATGCAGTGTTCAAACTGTTCTAGATCCCGAAGTTTTTCTGCAAGTGCAGTTCTCCTTGTTAAAAAAATTATGTTGCCTTGTATTATTTTGTTTTCTGCATTATATCGTTTATCTTTATATAAGAATATCACAAGTAGTACATAATCAATCTAGATAGTCTTTGAGCCCTTGTTGATTGAGATCCTACAAGACTCATTCTTGTTGAATTCGTATCTTGAAATACATATTACAAGTCTCGTACTTGTTTGGATTGAGAGCTCGTACAATTCAGGTACATACTAGATTGTTATTGGATATTGATTTTTGAGATCATCCAAAAAAATTCTACACAATCAGGTACGCGGACCTTTGATCTATACATATTGATTGTGGAAGAGAGATAGAGAAACTCTATAAATCTTATACAATAGTCTTTACTATTGACCTACTTGTGATTGTATTATGTATTTCCTATAAAGGTTGCCAAACGAAAAATTTGGTGACTTACTTGGTACCACCTCCTTTTCAATTACCTAAAATGTTAGTCCTAAAATCTAAGCATAATTGAATTCTAAGATCTCAACTAGATATTCTTAATAAATATTTATGGACAATTAATTTTTTTTTCCATATATGATTACCAGCACTTGTTGCTTAAATATTTAGTTTTCCAAGTTTGTTTGTTGAGTATTTTAACTTAGTATCTAATTAAGCATAATAACTAGCATTACTTGGAACTAACTTACCTAAAAGATGAAACATACCATAAGTAAAAATAATAACCTTGATTAAGGTTTTAAAAATTACCAACTTTAGTACGTGAAAAACACGAGAAAAGGTGAGCCTTGAGAGTCGATGGAAATAATCGAAACATGAAAAAATAACATGCAGTCACGTTTTCTGGCTAGGTTTCGGAAGTTTGAAACCAATTGCTGCAT
The DNA here is from genome assembly GCF_003573695.1 of Papaver somniferum. Taxonomy (NCBI): domain Eukaryota; kingdom Viridiplantae; phylum Streptophyta; class Magnoliopsida; order Ranunculales; family Papaveraceae; genus Papaver; species Papaver somniferum. The sequence goes on from NC_039358.1 coordinate 141,256,195, forward strand.
AATTCATTGCAGAATACTTAACCATAGAGGTTTTGAAACCTTGGGGTTGGTTTTGGAATCAACACAGAATTTGCCAAAATACCAACTGTATATTCATTGTTTCGGCACTTTAACCAAGTCAATAATCAAGGTCATTTTCACTAAGGTCATTTTCATTTTCCCCGGATGTATGTACAAGAACATATGTTTGTCGTCATACGTAGTGCCCTAAAGAGTGAGTATTTTTCTGAAAAATATACAAATATATAAAAAAAGAAAGCAACCATAAGTAGGATAATCTGTATTCACGTTACTCAACTCAATCATGATGAAACTCCTGATAGATGTCTTCGTGTGATCTTTAGTCTCTACGTCTCCAATCGTCAGGGGTAATTAGAAGTCGATATGGTTTGTCATATACCTCTACTACATAACTTTAATCCTAAATGGTAGAAGACTATCATCTGAATTGCCGGACCAATTCGCATCATAGCAACCACTAATTGAAGTGGTGATTTTTTGCGGAAGAATCTCATTACTAATGGATCATTTGCATTTATTGAAAATGATGTTTATTGTAAATTAATTTATCCTTTATTCTACCTTGAAAATCGTAATATGCCTATATATAATTTGAAACATCCAATTTCAGAAACTATACATATCTTTATGAAATTAACGAATTAAGTATTTTTCGTTCAACTTTGAGGGTTACTAAAATGCCTTATATATTCATTCACTATGATAACATTAATGCAATATCTCTGAAACGAATTTCCTCTTAGGTAATGTAGCAGTCGTCTGCAACAAAGCAACATCCTTGTTAAGTTGCTCATTGAAGGTCAATTCAACAAAATAACAACTTTAGGTAGGGATTGTGCATGCCCTGGCAAAAAAGATCTGGGATTTGAATCCGCAATTGCTTAATTTTAGCTTCAAAATAATTATACGAGAGTAAAAGGATGGTGGAGAGCTATTTGGAGTCTAAACTTGATATTTTTATTTGGGATTGTCAATAGGTACCTGACTACACAAAAATGAACAAGATCGGCGTCGTTCAGATATGGTTCCTAATTTTGTACCTATTAACTGTTTTTGGGAAATCATGTATCCCCTTTCACATCAGATAGTTGTTGGATATTCTTCCATTAATTTGGTGCAATTTTGAAATTAGGAGAATTATATAATAAGATGAAATTACAAAATACCAAAAAAATGTTGGCGTAAGGTTTTCATGAATCTAGGTCTCCATGAATTAGTGTTATTGTCAATAAGAAACAGAAAAACAAATAGATCAAAATTCTCCGAAAAATTAAGTTAAAAAGTTCTGTCATGTTGTTCCACCCGGAGGCCCGCATCAGCATTTGGTTGCAAGGGCCGGTTCCAACGACAATTAAATGGCAAGGATGGAAAGAAAAAATAACAACTTCGAAAAAATAAACAAGGTATGTTTAACAAATCCTATACAAGACTCATGCGCTTAAATAAAATACATGTTTGTGAATGATACTATCCCTGGCCGATATCTTCCTCTTATTGATTACTTTCATATTTTATTGCTTTCAATTATCCAATAAAATACATGTTTGTCAATTATTGATTACTTCACTTTCTCCACTTCCTAAGAGATCAGGATGCGCTCAATCAATGACTTGTATAAATAGATTTTTAATCTATTTTCGAAAGGGGGGGACACAAGTGTTATCAACACAAGTAGCCAGAAACCATTTTCTGATACACAAGTCATAAACAACCACACCTTCATAATTCAACACTTTGATCTCAAACACCTTCTCCGCTTCCCTCCCTAAGATCAACCCTTCTCCTTCACCTTGTGACCGAATTGAATCTGGAGAGGCCATTTTTTGGTTTAGGCCAGATTCTTACAGATTGATTTCTCAAACCTAAAAGCATTCCCGTGTAGTGCATTTGTTTAGGGGTTGAATTCGTTTCTCAATCAACACACCCCAAATTACAAAAAACAGCAGAATCAGTTTTTACCCCAAAACAATACTCGAGACATCAAACATGTAGCAAACTGGGGGATGCTCATCAGGGTATTGGTCTGGCGGTTTACAGCGTGCGGCGTGCAACACGTCCATTATAAGAAGGTGTCAGGAAAGCAGAGCAGTTAGTGGCGGCAAGAAGTAGTGGGTGTAAACAAATCCATTTCCTTCATAGTGGTGGTGTGGTTTCTGGCACTTACACATTACCCCACTTCTCCATCACTCAACCACTCTCACTTCCTACGAGATGAGGGTGCGTTCAATTATGACTTGTATAAATAGGTTTCTACCTATTTCGTCCAAATGACAGAGCTTTGGTTAACAATAACACAGTATCCAAAAAAACACCGAGAACTGATAGCTTAAAATCTGCAAGCCAGTTCCACATTCTGATACAAGTCATAAAATAGCCACACTTTCAGAATTAACCATTCTGATCTCAACACCTTCTTCGCTTCCCTCCCTAAGATCAACCCTTCTGCTTCACTTTGTGACCGAAGCAAGACTGGAACGACCATTTCTTGGTTTAGGCCAGGATTGTACAGATTGATCTCTCGAATCTAAAGTAGCACTCCCGTGCAGTGCATTTGTTTAGGTCTAAATTCGTTTCTCATCAACACACCCAAATTTACCAAAACCGGTAGAAACAGTTTTTACCCATAAACAGTTTTAAATGAGTATTTTCCTATTTCATTTTGATGATTTAACGAGCATCTTGTGCTTTCACTTCATGTTGAGCGAGTATCAAGTACTTTAATTCTTTTAAATGAGTACAACACTTCAGTTGCAGTTTTGTAAGATTTAGTGAGTATCAATATACTTCACTTTCTGTTGTACTTTAGTTCCGCGAGAATCTTGTGCTTCACTGGTTTTCCTCTAAGTGCTTAATCGAGTCTGATTTTGTGCACACTCTTCACGTGACATTTTAGTCTCCTCTATTGATTTAATTTGGGAGTTTTATAGTGAGGGACGAAACTCTAAATATGCGTGGTAATTGGGGTAATTTGTTAATTACTCAACAAATAAGATAAAAATGTCAAATTCACACTCCTTAGAGGAGTTTCCACAAAGATGTATTCTAAGTAAAGATTGTACTTTCACAGACTAGTTGACATTCTCCAAGGTATCTGGAGAGACAGAAACAGATAAATGCTAAGAATCGATGGAATTTATTACCAAATATATTTTTGCATTTATGATATAAATATCTCATTATGATAAAGAAAATCTGAAAGATATAAATGAATAGGATAATTTATAAGAAAGAATCAAACACAAAAGAAAATCATATATTAAATAAACGAGTACGGTCATACCAACGGAAAACCATACACATATATATAATCTTATGATTAATCTTCTCCATCAGCCGTATTGCATTCGTGTATTTTATTGATTAAAATGTCGAAATTTACCGAATTCACATGTTGGATTCTCATATTAATAATATCTGTTAATGAAGGATTAATTGAAGGAAGAACGACTACGAAAGCGGTAAACAAAGCAATAATTAAAACCATTAAGGTGAGTAATATTTTTAAGTTAATGCATATATTTAATATCATGATTATTGAAATATTTATGCGTACATACTTATCTCGTTGATTTTTATCTTGTAGGTCAGAAACGCAAAGACCATTGATTGTTATGATATTTACAGACAACCTAGTCTTAACCATCCTTTGCTTTGTAATCATACGATACAGGTTTATTACATATTTTTATAAACTTTTTCTCATTATATATATAAACTCTTAATAAATTACTTAATTTTTATTTTCATGCAACAGATGAGACCAACGTTGAACCTAAAAGGAACGAAATCAGATATTTCCGGAACACTTGAAGTTACACAAACTTGGCATAAGTACGGATCATGTCCTGAAGGAACTATCCCTATTCGGAGAAAACGAAAAATTTATAATCCCACAATTTTGCGCAAACATCATTATACAAGATTATCACCTTTTAAGACTCTTGTTACATCAAAATCAAACAACACTATTGATAACTATAATTTCCATGAGGTATACAGAATCACATATCATCATTATTATTTTCTATTTGCAATATGTGTAAATATATGGTTGTAGTGATTAAGATAAGTATTCTTACAACACGGTATAATTGGGGTGCACGGTAATTTTCTTGGAGCGCAAACAAAAATAAATATTTGGACACCATTTACCGAAGCACATGTATATCCCAAATTTGGGTTTTTTCTGGTGAAGACAAAGATATCAATACTATTGAAGCTGGATGGCATATAAGTTGTTCTTCCATATGATATGAAAATGAATTTATAAAATTTTGTGGGGTACAATAGAATTTTCAAATTTATTTTTAATTAGGTGTACAAGGAAATGAATGGTGACGACCAGACCAGATTTTCATATACTGGACAGTAAGTATTATTACCCATTTTGTTATACGAAATAGCATGGTGATGACGATGTCTTGTCTTCGAAGGACATCAATTATTAATTTTTTTATTTCTTGTTATTATTATTAATTTCTTAGGAAGATCAAATCATTTAACTGTTATTATTTCTTGTTAAATGGACGGATACTTGAGATCGGGTTGCTACAATCTCCTTTGCCATGGTTTTGTGAAAACAACGTCAAATATCTCCCTTGGTTGCAATTTCACAGAGGTATCTACTTTCAATGGTGACCAAAAAGATTTCACCTTCAGTATTCAAAAGGTATGAAAGTAGAAGTCATCAAATATTCATACCCATTATCAACTTAGATCCAAAAATAAACATTGAATAACTTGGCAGGACCAAAGTAGTGGAAACTGGTGGGTACAATTACAAGGTATTTCAGTCGGTTATTATCCAAGCGCTCTCTTCACGGAATTATCAAGATCGGCAACAAAAGTAGAATGGAGAGGAGAAATCGTTAATTTGAAAAATAAAGGACAACATACTTCGACTCAAATGGGTAGCGGTCATTTCCCTTCTGAAGGTGGTTTAAAGACATCGAGTTATTTTAATCGGGTTCAAGTATTTGATGAAAATAACATGATCAAGGACCCTGAAAATTTTAGGACAAAATCTACGAATCCAAACTGCTATAATTTGAAAATTGACGACGAACATTATGGTACAAATGGTTATGGTTTTTACTATGGAGATCTCGTTTATAATGATAAATGCGAATAATTAAATATATAGCCCTTTCGTCCCATAAAAATTGAGGCTTTTCCTTTTTAAAAGTGTATTGTTTGGTCTAAAGTTTATTTAATAAGAGGACTTTTATTTATTGTTAGAAAATGGATTTCAAAATATTACATTTTTTTTTGATATATCTCAATTATTGTGTATTTTTGGGTGAAAGTACTTTTAGGTTCAAGATATCAAAATCGTACAAGACGAGCCTAAACTAAGAAGTTCGTTAACATCTTTCTTCGGTCACAAAGTTAGAGATGATGGGTTGATCTTAGGGGAGAGAAGTAGAAAACGTTGGGAAATAATTGTGTAGTGAGTTTTGTAATGTGGAGGAGTTGTTTAACTACGATGTGAAGGTTATACTTGTTAATGGAAGTATGATTCTAAACTGAATAATCTTACCATTTGATAAAGTCATTTTACTTATAATTCTAGTGAATACGTTGATTTCTCGTAGGTTGAGGTTGTGAAGAAGTGGAGGAGTGATGGTCGTGGAGGTAGTGGTGAAGTCATGTATGCTATGTCAGGAAACATGGTATATCCACCACTCTATCTTTCTCTTGATTTCTCTTAACCGTCCCAGTATTTGTCACCTTCTCGTCATTGATTTGTTGTCACATCGTACGTTGTTGTAAGCCGCCACACCAATACCGAATGAGAATCCTCACATGTGACATATGTATCTCATAGAAAAATGGTGAAGTCATAGACTACTACTATTTTGGTTAAGTTGGGAAAATAACCTGCTAAATTGGTGAGGCAAGTTGCACAGTTCACAAAGTGGTTAAGTAGACAGAGCAGTGTCAGGTCTAATGAAACTAATACGTATAGTAGTGAATTAAAGTTCACTACTTGTAGAAGTTGTTAGAGTAGTGCTCGGACAACCTCTCAAGCGTTGCTATCTCAATCTTGTTTGTCAAGTTTAGTTGCCAAAACTATATATAAGTCTTGATTTCTAGTCTACTTATAGCGATGTCTCGGACTAGGAAAGTAATTGTAGTTGAGCTTTAGACTCCACGACGTTCATCGATTGAAGACGAAGTTTTACTCAAGCAAACTTGTGGAACTTTATCAACCAAAAGGTATGTGGAGATTTGAACTCATCTATCACTCAAAAAAGTCTATCTATTTTATCTCCTATTTTGAGACAAAAGTCGTATTACTATATAGACTTCATTTATACACATTTAATATTTCGAGCCGAGTTTATCTCGCTTATCTATTTCTCGAAATATGTGTTGGTAAGATTTCACTTCAACCAAGTTCATCTTTTATTCTTGACGCAAGTCAAAAGATGATCATATGAAAATCACCTAGTAACATCTTATATGATTTGTGTGAGAAAATAATTTGATGTGACTCCGAAAGTTTCGTATTTATTATTTTAATAACTAGAAAATCGCTTTGATGCTAATAGTTTGTGAAAAATAACTATTGTCATCCTCTAAGAAAGTTTCAATGATTGAAATGAGGGTATAGTACATATAACCAAGATTGGATATAAACATAGTGTGTGTATTCACATTTGTGTAAATTCCAAAACCATGAACCATGGTATGCGTACCCGTACGCGTACTGGCTGGTTATGGAAGTCTGGAGACCAAGTATGCGTACCCGTACGCGTACTGGTGGAAGTTCACATTCCGTGAATATCTGCTGGAGTTTGGAAGTATACTAAGTATGTGTACCCATTCGCGTACTGGCGAAAACCAAACTCGGTCCGGCTACTTAAGTACGCGTACCCGTTCACGTACTTGAGTAGGTTATGTTGTAAAATTGATTTGTTCATGAACAATACATTTAATAAATTAAGGAATGCAATCTTTGAAAACCGTGGCTATAATGTTCATGAAACCATTCAAGTGAATCAAAATCGATTTTGCTTCAATTGTTTCTTGTATACATCTATGAGAATTAAGCAATTGAACAACTCTCTAACTAGTTTCATTTGAGTCATTTGAACTAATTGTGACAAAGATGAATCAGGTTGATATGAAAGTGATCATATGGATAACCTTGGTCAACCATTGTTGAACCAACCAAGTGTACATGTTTAGGTACGGTTACCCTTATCTAAATGCTGGTGCATTTCATTTGTGTATTGTTAGAGCATTGCTCGGTCAACCTCGCAAGCGTTGCTATCTCAAGATTGTTTGTCAAGTTTAGTTTCCAAAACTATAATTCTTGATTTTTAGTCTACTTATAGTGATGTCTCGGACTAGGATAGTACGTGTAGTTGAGATTTAGACTCCACGACGTTCCTCGACTGAAGACGAAGAACTACTCAAGGGAACTTGTGGAACTTTATCGACCAAAAAGGCATGTGGAGACTTTATTTCATCTATCACTCAAAGTCTATCTATTCTATATCCTATTTTGAAACAAAATTAGTATTACTATATAGACTTCACTTATACACATTTGATATATCGAGCCGAATTTATCTCGCTTATCTATTTCTCGAAATATGTGTTGGTAAGCTTTCACTTCAACCAAGTTCATCTTTTATTCTTGACGCAAGTCAAAAGATGATCTTATGAAAATCACCTAGTAACATCTTATATGATTTGTGTGAGAAAATAATTTGACGTGACTCCGAATATTTCGTATTTATTATTTTAATAACTAGAAAATCGCTTTGATGCTAATAGTTTATGAAAAATAACTATTGTCATCTTCTAAGAAAGTTTCAATGATTGAAATGAGTGTATAGTACATATAACCAAGATTGGATATAAACATAGTGTGTGTATTCACATTTGTGTAAAGTCCAAAACCATGAACCATGGTATGCGTACCCGTGCGCGTACTGGCTGGTTATGGAAAGTCTGGAGACCAAGTATGCGTACCCATACGCGTACTGGTGGAAGTTCACATTCCATTAATATCTGCTGGAGTTTGGAAGTATACTAAGTATGTGTACCCATTCGCGTACTGGCGAAACCCAAACTCAGTCCGGCTACTTAAGTACGCGTACCCGTTCACGTACTTGAGTAGGTTATGTTGCAAAATGGATTTGTTCATGAACAATACATTTAATAAATTAAGGAATGCAATCTTTGCAAACCGTGGCTATAATGTTCATGAAACCATTCAAGTGAATCAAAAGCGATTTTGCTTCAATTGTTTCTTGTATACGTCTATGAGAATTAAACAATTGAACAACTCTCTAACTAGTTTCATTTGAGTCATTTGAACTAGTTGTGATAAAGATGAATCAGGTTGATATGAAAGTGCTCATATGGATAACCTTGGTCAACCATTGTTGAACCAACTAAGTGTACACGTTTAGTTACGGTTACCCTTATCTTAATGCTGGTGCATTTCATCTGTGTATTGTTAGAGCATTGCTCGGTCAACCTCGCAAGCGTTGCTATCTCAAGATTGTTTGTCAAGTTTAGTTTCCAAAACTATAAGTCTTGATTTTTAGTCTACTTATAGTGATGTCTCGGACTAGGATAGTAAGTGTAGTTGAGCTTTAGACTCCACGACGTTCATCGACTGAAGACGACGAACTACTCAAGGGAACTTGTGGAACTTCATCGACCAAAAAGGCATGTGGAGACTTTATTTCATCTATCACTCAAATTCTATCTATTCTATATCCTATTTTGAAACAAAATTCGTATTACTATATAGACTTCACTTATACACATTTGATATATCGATCCGAATTTATCTCGCTTATCTATTTATCGAAATATGTGTTGGTAAGCTTTCACTTCAACCAAGTTCATCTTTTATTCTTGATGCAAGTCAAAAGATGATCATATGAAAATCTCCTAGTAACATCTTATATGATTTGTGTGAGGAAATAATTTGATGTGACTCCGAATGTTTCGTATTTATTATTTTAATAACTAGAAAATCACTTTGATGCTAATAGTTTGTGAAAAACAACTATTGCCATCCTCTAAGAAAGTTTCAATGATTGAAATGAGGGTATAGTACATATAACCAAGATTGGATATAAACATAGTGTGTGTATTCACATTTGTGTAAAGTCCAAAACCATGAACCATGGTATGCGTACCCGTACGCGTACTGGCTGGTTATGGAAGTCTGGAGACCAAGTATGTGTACCCGTACGCGTACTGGTGGAAGTTCACATTCCATGAATATCTGCTGGAGTTTGGAAGTATACTAAGTATGTGTACCCATTCGCGTACTGGCGAAACCCAAACTCGGTCCGGCTACTTAAGTACGCGTACCCGTTCACGTACTTGAGTAGGTTATGTTGTAAAATTGATTTGTTCATGAACAATACATTTAATAAGTTAATGGAATCTTTGCAAACCGTGGCTATAATGTTCATGAAACCATTCAAGTGAATCAAAATCGATTTTGCTTCAACTGTTTCTTGTATACATCTATGAGAATTAAACAATTGAACAACTCTCTAACTAGTTTCATTTGAGTCATTTGAAATAGTTGTGATAAAGATGAATCAGGTTGATATGAAAGTGCTCATATGGATAACATTGGTCAACCATTGTTGAACCAACCAAGTTTACATGTTTAGGTACGGTTACCCTTATTTAAATGCTGGTGCATTTCATTTGTGTATTGTTAGAGCATTGCTCGGTCAACCTCGCAAGCGTTGATATCTCAAGATTGTTTGTCAAGTTTAGTTTCCAAAACTATAAGTCTTGATTTTTAGTCTCCTTATAGTGATGTCTTGGACTAGGATAGTAAGTGTAGTTGAGCTTTAGACTCCACGACGTTCATCGACTAAAGACGAAGAACTACTCAAGGGAACTTGTGGAACTTCATCGACCAAAAAGGTATGTGGATACCTTATTTCATCTATCACTCAAAAGTCTATATATTATATATCCTATTTTGAGTCAAAATTCGTATTACTATATAGACTTCACTTATACACATTTGATATATCGAGCCGAGTTTATCTCGCTTGCCTATTTCTCGAAATATGTGTTTGGTAAGCTTTCGCTTCAACCAAGTTCATTTTTTATTCTTGATGCAAGTCAAAAGATGATCATATGAAAATCACCTTATAACATCTTATATGATTTGTGTGATACAATCATTTGATGTGACTCGAATGTTTAATATTTATGATTTCAATAACTTGAAAATCGGTTTGTTGGTAATACTTCGTGGAAAACAACTATTGCCATCCTCTAAGAAAGTTTCAATGACTGAAATGAGGATTCAGAATATATAACCAAGATTGGATATAAACATAATGTGTGTGTTCACATTTGTGTTAAATCCAAAACCATGAACCATGGTATGCGTACCTGTACGCATACTGGCTGGTTATGGAAGTATGGAGACCAAGTATGCGTACCCGTATGCGTACTGGTGGAAGTTCACATTTCGTGAATATCTGCTGGAGTTTGGAAGTGTACTAAGTATGTGTACCCATTCGCGTACTGGCGAAACCCAAAATCGGTCCGGCTACTTAAGTACGCGTACCCGTTCATGTACTTGAGTAGGTTATGTTCTAAAATTGATTTGTTCATGAACAATACATTTAATAAATTAAGGAATGCAATCTTTGCAAACCGTGGCTATGACGTTCATGAAACCATTCAAGTGAATCAAAATCGATTTTGCTTCAATTGTTTCTTGTATACATCTATGAGAATTAAACAATTGAACAACTCTCTAACTAGTTTCATTTGAGTCATTTGAACTAGTTGTGATAAAGATGAATCAGGTTGATATGAAAGTGCTCATATGGCTAACCTTGGTCAACCATTGTTGAACCAACCAAGTGTACATGTTTAGGTACGGTTACTCTTATTTAAATGCTGGTGCATTTCATTTGTGTATTGTTAGAGCATTGCTCGGTCAACCTCGCAAGCGTTGATATCTCAAGATTATTTGTCAAGTTTAGTTTCCAAAACTATAAGTCTTGATTTTTAGTCTACTTATAGTGATGTTTCGGACTAGGATAGTAAGTGTAGTTGAGCTTTAGACTCCACGACATTCATCGACTGAAGACAAAGAACTACTCAAGGGAACTTGTGGAACTTCATCGACCAAAAAGGTATGTGGAGACTTTATTTCATCTATCACTCAAAAGTCTATCTATTATATATCCTATTTTGAGTCAAAATTCGTATTACTATATAGACTTCACTTATACACATTTGATATATCGAGCCGAGTTTATCTCGCTTGCCTATTTCTCGAAATATGTGTTTGGTAAGCTTTCGCTTCAACCAAGTTCATTTTTTATTCTTGATGCAAGTCAAAAGATGATCATATGAAAATCACCTTATAACATCTTATATGATTTGTGTGATACAATCATTTGGTGTGACTCGGAATGTTTAATATTTATCATTTCAATAACTTGAAAATATGTTTGTTGGTAATACTTCGTGGAAAACAACTATTGCCATCCTCTAAGAAAGTTTCAATGATTGAAATGAGGGTTCAGAACATATAACCAAGATTGGATATAAACATAGTGTGTGTGTTCACATTTGTGTTAAATCCAAAACCATGAACCATGGTATTGAAAAAGCGGGGGTCTAACAACACAACCCAATATTTCGATTAGCAATCTGTATGCACTAACTCCGAAATACTTTACTAGAGAATCAACTAGACAGTCAGACTTAATCTAGATAAAATTATCTCAAGGAGTTAATATCTCTCTCTTGATTTGATTTTTACTCAAGCTAAAAACAATACCGAGTCTTTATCAAATACAAGGGATACTTGGACGGTACCAAAGACCAATGTCCAAGGATCAATCAATATCAATCAACAACCAAAGGTTGGATTTCCAATTGATGATCACGAACGCACAACTTGTATTATTTCAATTATATAAAATATAATGCGGAAAAGAAATAACACAGACACCAGAAATTTTGTTAATGAGGAAACCGCAAATGCAGAAAAACCCCGGGACCTAGTCCAGATTGAATACACACTGTATTAAGCCGTTACAGACACTAGCCTACTGCAAACTAACTTCGGACTGGATTATAGTTGAACCCCAATCAGTCTCCCACCGATCCAAGGTACAGTTGTACTCCTACGCCTCTGATCCCAGCAGGATACTGCGCACTTGATTCCCTTAGCTGATCTCACCCACAACCAAGAGTTGTTGTAACCCAAAATCACAGACTTGATAATAAACATATCTGTCTCACATAGAAAAGTCTATAAGAGGATAGATCTGTCTCCCACCGATAAACCCTAGGTTTTGTTCCGTCTTTAGATATAAAATCAAGGTAACATGAACCAATTGATAATCCGGTCTTATATTTCCGAAGAACAGCCTAGATTAATCAATCACCTCTCTACAATCCTTCCTGACTACACAAGCGGATTGTCGAGGAATCACAAACAGTGAGACGAAGATGTTTGTGACTTCTTTATCTTGCCTATCGGAGAACTCTCACGATCTCAAGTCAATCAATCGATTGTATTCGTACGATAGAAGATGCAAGATCAGATCACACAACTACGATAAAGTAGTATCAGTCTGGCTTCACAATCACAATGAAGTCTTTAAGTCGTTAACCTGATTTTAGAGAAGAAAATCAAAGGTTAATGGAGATCGACTCTAACGGGCGCACTAGTAGCACACAGACTTGTGGGGATTAGTGTTGCACAATGCTAGATGTCTCCTTTATATATCCTTCAAATCAGTGTTTTGCCTTAGTTACAAAGCAATCCTTATTCACCGTTAGATGAAAATCTGATTTAGATTGAAGCTAATATTTCTCAACCGTTAGATCGAAAACTTAGCTTGTCACACACACTCGGGTAGACGTTTATTGGGTTCGTGAAAACCATGCCCAAACGTGTACGTGTATGTTGGTTCAACATAGTAACCCAAAAGTTTAACCATATGAGCATTTCATATTAACCTTGTTCTTCTTCACCATAACTAGTTCAATTGACTCAAATGAACTAGTTAAAGATTTGTTCAATTTCTATGAGATCCTATGTAACTACACAAGACACAATTGAAACAAAGATGATTCAATTCGATTGAATCGGCTCATGAATATTATAGCTACGGTTTGCATAAAGCATTCCTTAGTAATTTAATGTTTCATGTTCAGAGCACATCTTTAGATCATAACCTCTTAAGTTCACAAACAAGTTCGCAGACTTAAGTTAATCGGTTGAGTTTTCCAAACTCAGCAGAAATTCTCGGAAAGAGAACTTCCGCCAGTTCGCGGACTGAGTTCGCGGACTTAACACAGAAACGAGTTTTGGAAAATCCCAGCAGAAATTCTCGGTCGAGAACTTCCGTCAGTTCGCGGACTTGGCAAGCCAATTCCATAATCCTCCTGATTTCTCTTGATCAACAAAGTTCAAAAACTTCAGTTCAAGGAATACATGGTTATGTAATCTAAACTCTCATTTCAATCATTGAGACATTCTCAGAGGACGCTATGTAGCCGTTATTCACAGACCGATTCACGTCAGAGCAATTCTCAAAGTGATTGAAAATTTTCATGACTTTCGTCACTAGGTGAAGATAAACTTGATCAAAGCGAAACGCTTTACCAACACACGATTTCGAGATAAAAGATAAGCAATGAATGCTCAGCTCGAAATGTCAAATGTGTATGATCCAGTCTATATAGCATACGACTTTTGTCTCATAAGAAGTAGGAGATAGAAGAGATAGACTTTTGAGTGATAGATATGTTCAAGTCGCCACATACCTTTTTGTTGATGAAGTTCCACGGTACCTTGTATAGATCTTCGTCGTTGTATGATGAATCACCATGAAGTCCTTGAGCTCAACTACACTTTTCTATCCTAGTCCGAGACTTAGCTATGTAGGCTAGAAGTCAAGACTTATAGTTTTGATCACTAACATTGACAAACATGCTTGAGATAGCAACGCATGCGAGGTTGACCGAGCTATGATCTAACAATCTCCCCCTTTGTCAATTTTAATGACAAAACTATCAATACATATGGAATACAAAAAAGATAAACTTTAGTGGCTCCTATTCCATAGTCTAATCTTCAACGTTCCTTGAAATCTTCGTCCTTCCAAGTACTCCAATGATCTCAAAGGTTGTAAGTTTAGCACCATCGTTGTTGAATATACGTAGCTATAACAATGAGAGAAATCGAGATTCTCGATTATTATTATACAGTGTCATAGTATTATTATATAACATCAAAGTCCAATTGTATCACGACTTTAACAATAATACTACGGTGATATGTATCACTCCCCCTTAGTTAATACACCATCTCAATCATGGAAACCACTCCCCCTTACACAATGATCCGAAAACCATATGTATTTGTAGTGTGAACTACAATATTTCTCCCCCTTTTTGTCAATAAAATTGGCAAAGGTACAAGAATGGGATCATAATGAAATTTCCACAAGAGAAATTTCATGACCAAAATAAAAAATACATACCAACTTAATTTAGATGCAATCTAATAGCCGAAGCTAACATCATTCATCAAGGAGTTTTAAGATACAAGATAACCCCTATAAAATTCCACAGCCGCACTTCCCGCAAGATATTACCATTAAGCACAAGTTCAAAAGAACTCTCCCCCATTTGATGTCATTCCCGAGAGAACAACAAGAGCGACCTTAATTTCGAAATAAAAGAAGGATTTTATATTGGACACCAAAAACCATAGGAATGATTTTCTATATCCAAAGCTCAACCAAATTAACCACAAGTAAACCCATGATTAATTCAATTGGAATACGCAACTAAATCAAACCACAACAGTGATCAATTGAAAGTGCTCAACATAAGTAAACTCACGGAGCTACGACTAAGTCAATCACACGGAGATGACTAACTTAACCGTTCAAATACTCAACATAAGAAAAACCTTACTGAATATATATGACTACATTAACCAAAGAACATGATAGTGTAGCCTTTCATATACTCAACACAAGAACTTGTGGAATATATGAAAACTAAACTAGATTAATTACAAGAGAACCTATAATTAATCTAATTGGAATACAAATAACCAAACTAATCACCGAAGTAATCAATTTAATTATTTTGGGATCAACATAAAAGAAATTATGGAACCCCGACTAAGTTCATCATATAATATGACAACCTTAACCGTACATGTACTCGACATAAGAAAGAAAACTTATGGAGTACAAACTAAATAACCAAACTAGTTGATTAATTTAGTTCTTAATGCTCGACATATAGCATCTTATGGAACAACCAACAAAGCCAAGGTAAATCGACTTAGTTGTAAGGTGCTCAACATAAGATACACAATGGAGCCTTCACGGTAAAACATAATAAAATGGATCAATGAAGATCAATACCGTGGATAACATACAAGGATCTATTCTATATTCCATCATAATGACATAATAGACTTTATCCTTGATGAATAAAAGATTTTATCCTATTTTCCATCAAATTAATGATTACATAGGCTTAACTTTTGTATATGTCAAAAGTCCTTTCGTCCTTTCATCAATACGAATACCGATTCATGAATGACTTTACTTTTGACTGCAATATGGGACCTTCAAGTTGACGGACGTAAACAATACATATCCCATAAAAAAATTGCAATATCACAAACCATTAAAATACTTCAATAAACATCATCCTCCAAATATTTTTAGAATTTAATACCAATAAACCTAAAAAATAACACAAGAAGATGAAAACAAAAATAGCTATGTGTAGTCACAATCATCGCTATTCAAAGCACTAGTTATTCTTCCAACTAATCCAAAAAGAAGACATCCTAGGCGACAATGCCTTTGAAAAATTCAGCATCATTCTCAAACTCCTTGTTGTCAATGGCCATTGGAACATAAGGTTCACGAAGATAGGAGTTTATATCAATGAACTGTCTTGGATGATTATGTCGTACCAAGGCTCTCTTAATTTTTAAGGACTTTGACACAAAAGCCTTTATTTCACGAATATCCTTTCTTACTTCCTTCAACTCATCAAGAACATCGTAAAACTTCTGAGAGTTAGAAGGTACAGCCCTGGGATTTCTTGTATTCCTTCTTTTTCTTTTCAGGGACTTAGAAACATGAGATTTTTCTTTTTCCTTGATTGGAGATTTAACAATCATGTTGACATCCTTTCCATCTGACATGGTGCTTTGAGAACAGTTATAAACAACTGTATTTGTGTGATTGAATCACCTAACTCAACAAGCAATCTTATATAGGATGTCAAAAAGGAAAAAGGAATGTAAGGTTCGAAACCTATTTACAGGTTCGTATACGCCCAACTCTAAAACCCTATAAAGAGTAGAATTGTCGATAATAACCCTTTATTTTATTTGATAGACAGAAAATAACAAATCTAAGAAAAGAAGGAAAAAATTTACTGAAGCCTGAATCAGCACTCAATCTTGTCTCTTTTCGTCAGGCAAATGAGACAAGATTTTCCCAACAACACAATCAAGTTGTGTTGCGATGAACAACGATTTGTCCATCTTTTTCCTCAAGGGAGGAATCTTCAGACTTCTGTCTATCAAAATGATTCGACCATACTTTCTTTTCAAATGGTCTTACTCTATCCTTGGAAACCAACTTCTTAGACGAAGATAAGATCCTACATACCTTGGCGGTCTTCTGAGCAAGTTTCAGCTTCCTTGCTAATCGATCTGCTCTGCGTTGAATTTTGCTGGCGTGCCTTATTTGGTGCTTGTACTTGTAACACCTTGATAGTTCGTGTCCCTTCATCGAACAAAACGAGCACGTAAAACTTGGATAGTGTTCAGGCATCTGAGATGTGCAAGCAGCTAGACATACAGTAGATCCTGAAACATTACTGACAGGATTTCCAGTTAGAGAATACTCCATCTTGATTGGGTTTCCTTCTTCTCCGAACTCATTGAGGTTGATATATGTATTGCTACAAGTATCAAAATCGATGTTTTCACCAAGGAGCCCTACACTTGATTTCCTATCTTCATCGGAATCATATGTTTCAGATATTTCATCAAGTGTTACAGCTAGACCTTTGTTCCCAATGTATTTCCTACGATTTGGGCATTCGTTAGAAAAATGGCGAAAACCCTTACACTTAAAGCACTGAGGCATGTCCTCGTCATCATCCTCGTCAGCATCCCTGTTTTTAGGAGGTACGCGACTGTGAGGTTTGTCTGATGACCTAGGTTTATCTCTTGAAAACCGTTTACCTATCTTCGACAGAAGATTCCTAAACTGTCTTGTGATCAAGGAGACCGACTTGGCAAGGTCTTCATCTGAAAAATCATTCTCAGACTGATCATCCTCAGAGACATGAACACTTTTACTTTTGGCAAGTAATTTAGTGCTCTTCTGTGCTTTAAAGGCAACATCCTTACCGACTTTGGATGTATGCTCATGGTCAAAGATCTCTATCTTCCCAACCAAGGTGTTTCTGGAAAGATTATTGAGGTTATTCCCCTCAACGATGGAATGCTTCTTAGACTCGTATCTAGATGGCAGCAATCTGAGAATTTTCATCACAATGTCCTTTTCAGGAATAGTCTTACCCAATGCAAAAGATGCATTAACAATTTCAGACACTTTGTGATTAAACTCATCAAATGTTTCTTCATCTGCCATACGAAGGTTCTCCCAATCGGAATTAAGGTTTTGAAGCCTAGCTTCCTTTTCACTGGAGTTTCCTTTAAATACGGTTTCTAAGATATCCCAAGCATCTTTAGACCTAGTGCAATTAGACACATGGTGTTGAAGACTTGGGGCAATGGCATGTATGATAGCATTTAACCCTTCAGAATTCTGCTTTGCAGCAAGAATCTCGGCAGCATTATATTCACCAATATTCTTGGGAACATTTATGTCTCCAGCTGCAACAACGGGCGCATCATAACCATTCACCACATATACCCATGATTGAAAATCACGCGATTGAAGAAAAGCTCGCATAACAATTTCCACCATAAGTAATTGGAGCTATAGAAGACTGGTGGTACGTTAATAGAGATAGCACCTCTGTCCATAGAGTCAGATTACAAACACGGACTTATTAGGTCTTAAACGTGTTTGCCTGCTCTGATACCAATTGAAAAAGCGGGGGTCTAACAACACCACCCAATATTTCGATTAGCAATCTGTATGGACTAACTCCGAAATACTTTGCTAGAAGAATCAACTAGATAGTCAGACTCAATCTAGATAAAAGTATCTCAAGGAGTTAATATCTCTCTCTTGATTTGATTTTTACTCAAGCTAAAAACAATAGCGAGTCTTTATCAAATACAAGGAATACCTGGACGGTACCAAAGACCAATGTCCAATGATCAATCAATATGAATCAACAACCAAAGGTTGGATTTCCAATTGATGATCACGAATGCACAACCTGTATTATTTCAATTATAAAATATAATGCGGAAAATAAATAACACAGAAACCAAAAATTTTGTTAACGAGGAAACCGAAAATGCAGAAAAACCCCGGGACCTAGTCCAGATTGAATACACACTGTATTAAGCCGCTACAGACACTAGCCTACTGCAAACTAACTTCAGACTGGACTATAGTTGAACCCCAATCACTCTCCCACCGATTAACCACAAGAAACTTATGGAGGTCAAAGACAAAATTATAATAGAGGACAAGGAAGTCACAAGGTAGTATGGGAAGAAATCAAGATGCCACCTCTAAATGCAAGTGTGGAGAAAATATGGGAAGCTATAATTTTGATGGAGAATATACCAACACCATGGAACATGGGAACAGAACCACCTCCAAACCACAGAAGCCATGAGTTTTGTTCTTATCATCATTTTCATGGACATACAACAAATGATTGCAGAAATGTAAAAAAGAATTATTCTGAGAATGATAGATCAAGGAAAACTAAACCACTTTTTGGTAGGGCACCCACAATCTCAACCATTGCCACCACCATCAGAGCATCACAAAGTGAACACGATGAAGAAGAAGGAAACATTCTTCATAGAAGTTGGTGCAAAAGCAAAAAATCTATTCTGTCACTCTATCGTACATTCATATAAGACAATTGAAGATTTTCATGATAATGTTTTGAGTAGAGTGTTCGCAAGATATAACGATGGAAGAGAAATTATGAATATTGCGAAAATCTCGCCACTAAAGGAATGGCAGAAACAGATTCCCGAAGGTGAAGAGGTGCATGATAATCCGTTGGTAGTAAAATTAGAAATTAATCCAAAGCCGAAAGAATATGAGGATGATGAAGCTGAAGATTCATGGGCAATTAATAGAATTCTAATAGATGCTGGAAGCTCTGTGAACATCTTATTGTATCATACTTATAAAACTGTGGGAGGAAGAGATGATGATATTATACCATCAACATATAGGATATATTTTGTTTTTATGGTACTGCTAACAAGCCTAAAGGGGAGGTTACTATGCGAATTCCATTGAAGGTAATATCTTCTGAAATCTTATTCTGTGTCGTTGATGTAGAATCACCCTACAATGCGTTAATTGGTCGACCTTGGCTACATGGGATTCTAGGTGTAGCTTCAACTTTCCACCAGTGCATCAAATTCCCTCACCCCAGTGGTGTAGGAATCATAAAGGGAGATTGGGTTGAAGGAAAGAGGTGTTACGAAACTGAGATAGAATCTTGCGAAGGAAGAGCAAACAAGAAGGAAAACTGGCGACACAAAATCAAAGATACACAGAGAAGTGAGAGGTTGATGGTGGATGCAATCGAAAGAAAAGAAGAAAAGATGTTGCAAAACTAATGCTAGCTCAGAATAAAAATGATGAACATACCACTACCAAGGAAGCAGTAGCAGAAAATAATAAAGAAACAGAGGATGGCAAAGGTAATAAAAACAAGAAATGTATGAATGATTAAGTTGTTGCGACACTCTCGCAATAAGTAAAATTCTCAAAAATACATTTTATTGAATGACAAAATTGAGATTGCGAAATCCAAATACAATATGATAATGTGCGAGACTCTCGCAGAAATAATGAATTTTACAGAAGACAATCAGAGAAAAATGACAAAAGAGAAAGGGGCAAACCTTTATGGCGTACACCCTAGTTCGCGAATGCAATTTCGCAAGAGTCAAATGTAAGACCTAAAGTACGTCATATAAGGGGGTACCTGTTGCATGGATCAGGGAAAGGCTACACCGCCACCGGAACCCGAGTCATAGAGATTTGGGGTCAATAAAGCCCATCCGGGAGAGGCACCTTGGATTCTCAGCTTAAGCATATGACTTAGGTTGGGCGATTAAGGTAATAAGGACTCTCCCAAGGAGTGCAGATCTGATCAGGGCGCCGAGGTACACGGTTGAGTCAAGAGTGCCAGGGGCGTTTGAAGCGCACCTTGCCATTCTTGACAAGTCTTGGCTTATACTGCACTCGGCCTGAAGAAAACCCCACTTAGGGTGCAGTCTCGTAACCATAAGCCCTATAGGTAAAAGGGATAATAGGCTGCGAAAACAACTGGTTGTTGTTAAGACTGGATGGGAGGAGCTAACCTTGTATGGTAGAAGTACGCCTCCTTGAAGGGGCAACCAGGGGGAGAAGGGCGGCACCCTCCATTAGGGAGCTGATAAGTGTCTTAAGACGCAAATGTCATGAGGCTTTTTATTTGCAAGAGTATTAAGGCTTGTCATATTTGTGCAACAATCCTGAAGAGGCAATAATACAAAAGAAAAAGATAAGACGAGATCAATGGGTTTTCGCATGAAAGTGCGAAGACGTCCTGCGATTTCGTCGCAAGACGACAATGTCATGGGGATTTATTTTCGCAAGAATATTTAGGCCTGTCATATTATCGCAACATTCCTGAAGAGGCCACAATACAAAAGAAAAAGTTAAGGCAAGATCAATGGGTTTTTGCATGAAAGTGCAAGGACGTCCTGCGATTTTGTCGCAATGACAAGAGGTGGCATAATAAGACCTTTAATTAGGAAGGCAAAATAAGACTACACATGAATGAAATTTTGAAAAGAATCAAAATTCACTTCGCATAAGATAGCGAAATTATACATAATTAACTGCGAAATTGAGGCATAAAAATAAGAAAATTTTATAAAATCTCTCATTTGGATACAAATAACAGAGGCAAGTATTACAGAGAATCAAAAATCCCACAGGTCAAAATGAAAGAAACAAAAATATACAGAAAGAAGGAATAAATGTACAAGTATTACAGAGAATCAAAAAAAAAAAAAAGAAAAAGAAGAAGAAGAAAAAACTACTTCTTAGTTGATCCTTCATTATCTTCATCAGACTTGTTCCCTTCTTCGTCTGCGTCAGAATCTTCATCACCATCAGAACCTTCATCACCATCAGATTCTTCATCATCAGCTTCGCTATCAGAAATAATCAGACTGGTAGTATTCTGTGGGATCTCTTTCAAGAAACAAGGATAATCAGAATGAGGGATATTATGATCGTCACAAACCATTTGGATAGTTTGATTGCGAAAATGCATAGCATCATTCTTAAAATTCGCAACAGTGATCTTGATTTGATTCCTTAATCTAGAATACTTGTCGTTGCGAGAAGAAAGATTCTTTGCGAGCTCCTCCTTTTCAGCTTCGAGTTCCTCAATCTTTTCACGATATCTACTTTCAGAATCTGCGAGCAAAAGACAATCAATTATTAACTTGATGAAAATTCATAAGAAGCAAAAGATTAGTAAAGAAGAGCATTTAGTAACCTTCTCTGTCAGAAATCATATCTCTAATCAAGGATGTATGCTCAACTTGGAGACTAACATTTACACCTAAATCTTTTCTGGCATCATCTAAGATTTTCGCAGCCCAAACAAATTCATCCTCATTACTTATAAGAAGACGAGAACGAATTTGGTTTTCTCTTTCGCAGAGCTCGATGTTCTTGCGGCTAGCTTCATCTCGTTCAAGTTGAACTTCAAGAAGAGTCTCTTGGAATTTCGCCAAAGCCTTAGCACCTTGATCAGAGATGCGATCCTTATCATCTATGAGACCGCTAATTTTGGTTCTTAACTCATTGGTTTTCTCTTTAGAATCAAGAAGGAGACGCTTAAATCGGTTGGCTAAGCCTAAACTAAATCTATGGTCAATCTCTAAGAGGCGAAATTTGGATCTAAGCTCATTTAGAGAAAGAGATGAAATTCTATCATTTGAGAAACTATTTAAGGAATTGTTAAGACGCTCAAGAAGGGTATCATTATCCAAGGCATTAGGAAATGAACGAAGAAGGGTAGCTTCATCAGAAAGACCATAAATGTCTGCAAAAAGGATCATTTAAATAAGATAAAACAACAGGATGAATGAATGAAGGGAAAAGAGAAAAATAACATACCGTAAAGCTGATTATTAGCTTGCTGGAGACTAGAGATTTTGTTCTTATACGAAGAAGAATCAATTTCTAGTTGTCTATTTTTCTCGCGAAGACCTTTAACTTCAGCTTCCAATTCTTCATTCTTTGTGTGAAATTGAAGATTCTTCTTTTCAAGATTTTCGCGTCTCCTCTCTAGATCCGAGGCAACAACGAAAGAAGCTTTTCCAGCCTACGAGAAAATATAAAAAAATATTAATATAGAAAGAAATTTTGAGTTATGACAATGAAGAAATAAAAGGATTAAAATATACCAGACTATTGAGGGAATGCAAGAAGTCGGGAGTCACTGATCTAGAAACTCCACGAAGAGAACTATCACCATCCAGCAAAGGGACATCGCAAAGTGTAGCGAGAGCCTTGCAGGTGTTGGAGAATTGTCTATCTCCCATTCCTTGCAGGGAATCAGAAAAGAGGCTAGAGAGCTTAGCCATAGAAGATTCAGGGGGAAAATCTTCACTTGCGGAAAGATCATCATTGTCCTCATCATCCTTGTCACTTTCGGAATTTTCATGAGGAGAAATATTTGAAGGAGAAGAAGAACGGACTTTCCTTTTCTTTGAAGGAGGAGCAGTTGATTTTTCTTTGCGAAGAGCACCTTTACCTTTATCACCAGTTTTCGCAACATCAGCAGGCTCTTCTATTTCAGCAATAATCTTCACACACAGATAGAAATAAGAAATGGAAGCAACAATATACAGTTTAAAATCATAAGGAAAAATTTCTTACCTCATCTGTGTATGAACGAAGAGCAAACAGAGTACTAGATTTCCCAGTCATGTTATAACTATCTTTCAGTTTTTGGATCTGCAGAATGTCGCAAGAGTTAGCGAACAAAATAATAAAGACAAATAAATAAATATAAAGTGAGCTAAACGGGAAGAAACATACCTCTTTCTCCTTCTCGGGACAAGAGAAAACCCAAGGTTGATAAGCAGCGAGATTCGCAGGAAGAACATTTGACCCAGCAATGTAAGGTCCTTTTAGCATTAAAGGAAAAACACACCATTTATCATCTTTGGATTGGCGAGGAGTTGTGTTTTTACCAGAGTGCCAGTCAATATATTGCATGAGAATTTTAGCTTCATCAATGTTATCTTTTCTTTTTAAGCGAATATCCCATTGAGTATTCTCTTTCTTCATGGAGATATGTTCATAGTTCTCGAAGAAACTCGCTACTGTGTATTTCTCAGCAATTATCTCTAGGTCTGCGAATTTAGGATCCCTAAGTTATTTGGAGTACAGAGATCCTTTACCAGCACCACGGTTAGCGAACTCTAGCATCAAATGGATGCAGTCCCCACTCAGTTGGAAGATAGCTCGCGAAAATCCTGGGTGAGCGAGAATTTCATAGAATAAAGGAAGATCTGGGTCATAAAGAGGAATAGGGAGACCTGCGAGAATCTGACCTAGCGAAATTATGATTGATTGATCATCACAGTACTGATCATAGAAACGTTTGACCGAAAGAATTGATTTGGCATTTTCACCAGGAATGGTAGAGAGTGTGAAACCTTTATCAGCAAGATCTTTTTGGACATCTTTTAAATTCTTCTCATGTCTATGACCACTTGGAGCCATATTTGAATATAGAATATGGGAATGAATAAAAAGTAAGAAGATTGAAGGGGGAAAAATTACAGTAGCAGAACTTGCAAAAGAATAACAGAGTTGCAGAGATGAGAGAATAAAAAGAGAAGAGAAAGTAAAAAGAAAGTGGAAAGAAGAGTAAGAAGAGTATATAAAGAAGATTTTTTTTACTCGAAGAAATAGACATCATTAAGACGAAAAGACGTGAGCGGTTGAAAAGCAGCGGTTACAGAAGACGTGTCAAGAAACAGATGGAAGAAAGAATACGTGTGATAAATGCAGAATATGAAGAGATGAACAGCTGCGGCATTTCTCACATCATTCTACTTTGCAGAGAAGATATGAGAAGAGGCAAGATGTAGGATCAGAATCTCGCAACGATAATGTCTCAGCGAAATTATCAACTACACAACACAACAGCGTCGTAGAACAATTTCAGAAATGATACGATAAACGACGTCAGCTAGAATCACGAGAAAGATGTGATAGTTCTGCGAAAATTAGAAAGCTTGCGAAGTTAACATTTGTAAGGTTGCGAGAATGTCATAAACCATACCCGAAAATAAAGGACAGATTAGCTGTCATCCACTATGTATTTCCCTATAAATAGTCGTTCAAGTCGTAAAGAAAGGGGAGATATCTTTTTGAGTAAAAAACAAGTAAATAGGAGAGAGAAAGTCTAGAGCAGAGGTCATTCTTGATTCTTTTATCTTTTCTTGTAAGAACATTCAAAGATTGATCAATAAAATTAAGAGTGTAAATCTAAAAATGAGTTGAATAATAATGAAATCATATGAGGGGTGTAGTGTAGGATTTTCTGCAGCTACAAAAGATATTAGCTTGAATCTAATCAACTTTTCATCTAACGGTAAATATTGAATGCTTTATGAAAAGACGAGGGTACCCAAATATACCTCAATATAAAACTTTTCCACCTATAAGTACTTTCTTCGAAAGTGATTGTCTATGGACTGAGTCGAGACAATACAACTAATCGGTTCATACTTCGTGTGATCGTCTATGGATACGAGATCGAGACAATATGACAACAAGATAACTTGTGTGATTGATTATGGATTCAAGATCGAGACAACACAACAACGAAGTATGTGTACTTGATAAAAGGTTCGGACTTAAACAAACACAATTGCTATCAAGTAAATATGAATTAACGTTTGTGTATTTTACTTTTAATTATAATAAAACAATTATAATTGCGGAAATAGAAAAGTAAAAGACACAACAAGATTTTGTTAACGAGGAAACCGCAAATGTAGAAAAACCCCGGGACGTTGTCCAGAATTGAATATTGATACGCATGATCTCTGTACCTTGGTAGCTATTACTATAAAGGAGGAATTCAGAATAATAATAGACTAGAAACTTAGAAAACAGAACATAAGTAGTAATTTCAAAGAAAATATCTTCTCTAGATTATGAACAAGAAAACGATTACAGTTCTCTCTTTGTTACGCTCACAATCTTCTCTAACAGTGGATTAACCTTAAACTGTTTGTTAAGCTTGCACAAGTATTGTTCCAAGCTTTCTCTAGGTTTTTTGTGCCTAGTATTCTATGTCCTTAGCTTTTAGCCAAAGTCCTCTATTTATAGCCTTCATCGTACTCAGTCGACCAAGGACTTTTATTAGGAATCTATTTCCTAAACTAAGAGTATTGACTAAAACAAAACTCTTCCCTAACTAGGAATTCTGCCTAGAATAGGACTCTTCCCTCAACTTAGCTTGAGGTTAATTAAGTTCCCTAAAGGAGTACAGATACACCTGTATCATGGGTCCCCCTTTTAAGAACTTGAGCTCCTGTGAGAGTTAAAAATGAAGGTTAGGGAAATCGAGAGTCCCTTTTTCCTTGTTAAACCACTTGGCCTTGCTAGGAATTTGACCTTTGCATCCAATTAGAAAAGCTTCTTTCTCTCCTTGTCGTGTTTTAGTCACTCTTCGCTCCAATATGCAGTCTTCCTTGAGTGGTTCCTCTCTATCAAACCATAAGTCTTCTACTCGTGGTAAGATCATAGTGTCGTCTCCATCATCATCAAGTAATGGTGGTTCAAACAACTTCAAGTATTCGACATTTATAACCGAGTACATTCCTAGATAAGGTGGTAAATCCAGACGAAAGGCATTGTCAACAATCTGATCGAGAATACGAAACGGTCCATATCTCAATGGCTTCAACTTCTTACCTTCCCCCTTCAGTCGTTCCTTACCTAATTTTAACCATACTAAGTCACCAACACCGAAATTACAAGGCACAAGATGCTTGTCATGCTTTGCTTTGTATTTGGCTTGTGACTTCTTTAACTGTGCTTCAACATTCGCATGAATCTGAGATATCTTCTCCAAGAATTTTTATGCCTTTTGCCGTTCACTTCCTTCCTTTCCCCCAATTGAGGTGTCACTAAAAAATACTAGATCAAAAGGACTAGGTGGTAAGTAACCATAGCACGTCTCGAAAGGAGATTTTCCTGAAGAACTGTGAACTGCTCTATTGAAAGCAAACTGTAGATATGGTAAACTCTCATCCCAAGTTTTAGGATGCTTAAAATTATATCCCCTTAACATGTGAACCATAGTCCTGTTGACCACTTCTGTTTGCCCGTATGTTTGTGGATGAAAAGCTGTACTCTTCTTCAACCTAGTGTCCATCATATTCCATAAAGAATCCCAAAAGTGACTAAGGAACCGACTATCCCTATCAGAAATAATCGAAGTAGGTAACCCAAAATGCTTCCACACATGCTCAAAGAAGAGCTTTGCTACACCGGCTCCCGTTACTATCTTAGTACATGGAATTAATGCAATCATCTTGCTGAATCGGTCAACCACAACGAACAAGTAATCATAACCAGACTTGGTCTTTGGTAACCCACCAAGAAAATCCATAGAGATACTCTCCCAAGGCCTTGATGGTACTGGTAATGGTAGATATAACCCTCGTTTTCTGTTGGAAGGTTTAGATGTGCTACACAACTTACACCCTCGAACTAACTTAGCCACATCATCTTGCATATTTGGCCAAAAGACATAACGCCTGAGGTTAAGTAGAGTTTTATTCATTCCAAAATGTCCAGCAACTCGGGAAGTGTGTGCCTCTCTCGACCACTGTACACGATCTCCATCTTCTGGTATGCAAAGTAACTGACCTTTGTATAATAATCCATCTCGGAGTTCATACTCGCTTTTCAAACCACTTTTTACATGTTTTAACACCTTCTTGAAGTCTTTGCCGGATGTGTATGACTCTGCATACTCTTGAGGAACAATTGGATGAATTATCATGGCCACCACGAATGCTCGAACTGGAGGTCGAGATAACATATCTGCCAACTTGTTTGTTACTCCCTTCTTGTACCTAATGAGAATATTGAAAGTCATTAAGTAAGACATCCACTTCATGTGTCGGGCTTGTTGTAGTTTCATCTGAGCGTGTAAATACTCCAATGGTTTGTGATATGAATGTACCACTACTTCTTTACCTAAGAGGTACACTCGTCAATGCTTGATACATTGATATAAAACATAAAATTCTTTGTCATAAGGTGCGTAGTTCTTAATAGCACCTGAGAACAATTATGAATGGTACTCCACTGGTTTACCATCCTGCAACAACACTCCTCCCAATGCATAGTTAGAAGCGTCGATCTCAACTTCAAAAGTACGCTGTAAGTTAGGCAATGCCAACCATGGTGGTTCTGAAATATTCCTTTTTAGTAACTGAAAAGCGTCTTCATGAGTTTGCTGCCACTCAAACTTTGCTTTTTCTCCCGTCAAACCATGTAATGGTCCTGCAATATTCGAAAAATGCCGGATAAACTTACGCAAGTAGGTGCAATCCCCTAAGAAACTCCTGATTTCAGTTATGGTACTAGGTCTAGGCCACTTAGTGATCACTTCAACCTTCCTTGGATCAATCTTCCGTTTTCCACCACCAACAATGAATCCAAGGTACACCAACTCCTCTTTTCCAAACTCACACTTCTTTACGTTCAACTTCAGCTGGCCTTCATGTAACACTTTGAACACCTTCTCAACGTGAAAGAGATGCTCTTCCCAAGTTCTGTTGTATATTAGGATATCATCCAAGTAAAAAATCACAAAATCTTCTATAAAAGGTCATAACAAATCATTCATCAAACGCATAAACGTCGCTGGAGCGTTATACAAACCAAAAGGCATCACCAACCATTCGAACAAGCCTTGTTTGGTTTTGAAAGCAGTCTTCCAGGTATCATCTTCTCGAACTCTCATCTGGTGGTATCCGAATTTGAAATCTAACTTTGTAAAGACTTGAGCTTTTTCCAACTGATCCATCATGTAGTCTATTCTAGGTAGAAGGTAACAATTCTTGACAGTGATCTTGTTTAATACTCTATAATTAATACACATACGCCAGCCTCCATCTTTCTTTGGTACCAACAATACTTCCAATACACAAGGTAAAGCACTTGGCACTATCATTCCTAATTCTAGGAGTTCCTGTACTTGTTTCTTGATCTCATCAGATTCCTCGGAGGTCGTGCGATAAAGACCTACATTAGGTAGAGAACTCTCCCCGGTCAACATGATTTCATGCTACACACTCCTCTTTGGTGGTAACCCTGTGACATCAGAAAATAAATCCTTGTATTTCAACTTCAACCTTTCTAGGTCGCCTTCTTGTTGAGCAGTCAAGGCTGCTAAACATATTCTACTCGGCTCCTATTCAAGAGAACGGATCACAAGGAGAATGAACTTTGTGCTAGCATTCACCAACCGCTTAGCCTGAGTGGCTGTGATTAAGCTTGCTACTTCAAGAGGAGAATCTATAGCCTGAATCACAAAACGTTCCCCATCTTTGGTAAAGGTATACTTTTGTTCCCTCCTGTGTAGAGTTGCATCTTTATCCCATAGGTAAGGACTACCTAGTACTACCTGGAAGACATACAAAGGAGCTACGTCGCATGTAACTTCGTCAATATATGACTCATCTAGAGCAAATTTGAACGTGCACTGCTGTGAAACTTGTAAGCCTCCTTCCTTTTGAAGCCATCCTAAAGGGTATGGTTTTGAATGTTTGATAGTTTTCAATCCTAACTTCTACACCAAAGAATTTGAAAGTAAGTTCTTCTGACTTCCCGGGTCAATAACAACATCAACTAGTGATGTGTTGACTTGCATCTTCACTGTGAAGAGTCGCTCCCTAAGATCATCTTTTGAAGGTCTTTCTTTTGGCCCCGTCATAAGATAAAGCTTTGAATTGGGTTCCGTTAGTCCGTGGACTTCCTTTAGAGTTTGAGTGACTAGCGTTGCCTTCTTGGCTTCTTTCCTCTGCAACCCTTTAGGCTTTAGATAAGGGTTCTTAACCCAACACTTGTCGATAATGTGACATGTTTGTTTGCAATGGGTGCAAGTCAAACCTTCTTTGTCACTAGACTTCCCTTCTTCTTTGCTCCTCTCACCTCCTTTTACAGTGGTACCTCCAGATTTCACCTTAGTATTTCCCTTTGAATCAGATTTCTTAAGCCTGCCTTCAATGGCATTAGATTTTATACTTTCTTCGGAGATAGTATCCACCGAAAACATCTTCAACTCCTTCCATATATACTCATGGAACCCGGAAATATACTTCATATAGATATCATGATCTTCCAAGTCTAAATCCAAAACCATGGCTTGATTCTGAAATTCCGAAGTATATTCTTGCACGGTTTGGTTGTAAGTCTGCTTCAAGTTGTACCACTTGAACCATCTCTCCTCAAGATATCCAACCGGATAAAACTGTTTCCTTACAACTGCCTTGAATCTTTTCCACAACAATACTCCTTTTCCTATGTTTTGTCTTTGATAAGCTTTCCATCAGGTTAGAGCATGCTTTTGTAGCTTTAATGCCGTGAAAGCAATCTTTTCTTTTGAACCATATTCAAAGAAAGAAAAATACGTCTCTAGACGTTCAATCCAGTCATCCAATTTTTCTACATCGACACTCCCATCATAAAGTGGACTATCAACACGAAAATCAATTTTCATAATCTTACCATGAGGTTTAGTTGATGTAGGACTTTTAAGAAAATCACTTTTCTTCTTCTCATCCTCATCATCTTCTTCTTCTTCTGAATCGTCCTCTTCTGATTTATCTTTTTCTGAAGCTACAGGTGAAGGTGTAATCTTTTTCTTCGTCTTCCGCTTGGGTGTATGAGAACGAATACATTCGCTCAGTTCCTTAAGGGTAACTTGAATTGACTTCATGTCTGTCTGTAGCGTAGCCACCTTTTCTTCCATAGTTTGTGGTTCGCCTTCCTTAGGATCATCATCTGACTTTGTCATCTTTGATACCCTTGTTTTCTTAACGTCTTCTAGCTTCTCGAGTACCTCACCAAGCTTTATGTAGAGAGATCTAGTGAAAACCATAAACCACAGGGATTTACCCTAAAAACTAACCTCGCTCGTGATGCCAACTTGATACGTATGATCTCTGTACCTTGGTAGCTATTACTATAAAGGCGGAATTCAGAATAATAATAGATGAGAAACTTAGAAAACAGAACACAAGTAGTAATTTCGAAGAAAATATCTTCTCTAGATTATGAACAAGAAAAGGATTACAATTCTCTCTTTGTTACGCTCACAATCTTCTCTGACAGTGGATTAACCTTAAACTGTTTGCTAAGCTTGCACAAGTATTGTTCCAAGCTTTCTCTAGGTTTTCCGTGCCTAGTATTCTGTGTCCTTATCTTTTAGCCAAAGTCCTCTATTTATAGCCTTCATCGTACTCAGTCGACCAATGACTTCTATTAGGAATCTATTTCCTAAACTAAGAGTATTGCCTAAAACAAAACTCTTCCCTAACTAGGAATTCTGCCTAGAATATGACTCTTCCCTCAACTTAGTTTGAGGTTAATTAAGTTCCCTAAAGGAGTACAGATACACCTGTATCAAATACTCTCAGGATTAAGCCGATATACAAACTCTAAACCAACATCGTATATTTGATACCAAGCAACTAAACCTATAGTTCACATAGTGTCGTCTGTATCCCTGCGCCTCCAACTTGCAATAAGTCACGCACTTGGAGAAATTCATTTGGTTCGTATTCCAAACAATAAAGGAATAACAAATATGTTCGGCAACAACTCTTTTCAATCAACGTGATATGAGTCTGACAAAAGGCTCTTCCGTTTATCCCAATAAACTCCTTTGTAAGGTTTCAAGACCTATCAATCAACAACTACCGAGTAAGCTTTAGAGATTTTGAGATCAATACTTCGAATCACAAAGAAACGTATTGATGCCGATCTACACAAATAATCAATACAATCTATCACAAAGATTAACCGATTATAGTTGGATCCCCGGCCGATCAAGTTTTGTGTACACCAAAGATTATGAACCCAAATAAGAAATCTTTTTTGTCTTCTTAGATCTTCAATAAACACTGCGCACAATCAACTTGAATCTCTTGTGATCAATCACACACGGAACGGAGTCTGTTAACGTTGGATTATCACAAGACGTATTTAGATATACAAACAGTCTAAAGATCCTCGTCGAAACTTCGATTTAGTTTGAGTGAATCTTATATCATAAGAGAATATTCTCAAGCATAAATAAACTAGGTGCAATCAAAGTTCAACAACCATTAGTCAATCAAATCAATCGAAAACTAATAATAAACTGCAATTATCTAGTTTTCCACCAACGATACTAATAGACCTTCTCAATCCCAAAGAAGTCTTTAAACCGAGCGGCCGTACGTAAGAGATTTCGCATAATTAGGGTACTTTCCTCTACGAATAGGCAGCTCCACCAGTAGTAACACAACTAGGTAGTTTTGCTGGCTCTGGGTATTAGTTTGCTTGAAATGCAAACTTAGATATTTATAGACCAAGGAAGTTTAGACACCAAGGAATTTCCAAAACCGAATATTCTCAAAGATATGCAATAAACACCAACTGGGTTTTCATAATTCCTAGAAATGCTCTGTCCAATTGATGACCGAAATCTCAGTAGATTATATTCAATTAGTAAATGCACATTACCAATGTTAAATTTTTAATGATATGCATTTAATTGTTGGAAATTAAAATCATATAAAACTAAAAACCTTAATCAAAAGATTCTCAATTTATTTCGATCCGGGATTTTCCTTTAGCTATTAAGGAATATCTTTGAACAATAAAAGATAAGCGTTACTGCACATGTTCAAAGTATGTCGACATCTTTACTTTGTAAATCCTCTTTCATATTTACAATCTTGGAACCGATTTGCCACACTTCCAAACAGGTTTAGAATTGGTTCATCTGACTTCCAAGAACTATGTGATTTATCAAGAACAATCAATAACCAAACATGGGTTTCACGGTTATACCAAAACAAGTTTCGGTTCTACCTCCATGTGGGTACTAGAATTAGTCACGCTAGCTTTCCAAAATTCGGTTGACTATGTACTAGGATCGGTTCCCACATATATATGATATCTGACTTGTATTTGGTGCACATGTCCATAGGATCGGTTCCCCAATAACTAAAAACTTGTTGCACCTCTTACAAGGATCGATTCCCCTTTTGTGATCGGTTTCACCTCTTCATAGGCTCGGTTCCTCAATGTCTAGATTTGGTCATACCAATTACAACAAATCGATCATACCATCTCAGGTGATTAGTTAAGATCGATTTCACTAATAAATGTCATACCAATACAAAAGTCAGGCCTTGTGAATAGTTTTACCAAGTACATAAACAAGTCATGAGCGGTTATACTAATCACACATATTGGTAATCCAAAGATTTGCAATGAATAACAAATATCAATAAGCCTGGCGATTTTCTTTTCGATTCAAAAAACAAGTTTATGAACTTACTTCCTTTAAACGAATGTAAAACATTGTTTCCTAGGACGAAATCTTCACCTTTACCCATACGATGTCTTATATACTAAGTTCAAAAGATAAGAGTTATACTTCGTATTGTATTCCTTAATACTACGTCTAACTAGAGTATATGAAAAAGCGGGGGTCTAACAACACCACCCAATATTTCGCTTAGCAATCTGTATGGACCAAATCCAATATACTTTTTATGAGAATCAACTAGACAGTTAGACTCACTCAATAAAAATATATATCAAAGAGTTTATATCTCAATCTCTCGATTTGATCTTTACTCAAGCAAATGGAAATCTGCGAGTCTTTATCAAAGAGAGATAACTTGGACGGTACCAAAGACCAATGTCCAAGGATCAATCAATATCAATCAACAACCAAAGGTTGGATTTCCATTTGATGATATTTAACGCACAACCTGTATTATTTCAATTATATAAAAATATAATGCGGAAAAGAAATAACACAGACACCAGAAGTTTTGTTAACGAGGAAACCGCAAATGCAGAAATACCCCGGGACCTAGTCCAGATTGAATACACTGTATTAAGCCGCTACAGACACAATCCTACTCCAAGCTAACTTCGGACTGGACTATAGTTGAACCCCAATCAGTCTCCCACCAATTCAAGGTACAGTTGTACTCCTACGTCTCTGATCCCAGCAGGATACTGCGCACTTGATTCTCTTAGCTGATCTCACCCAGAACCAAGAGTTGCTACAACCCAAAATCGCAGACTTGATAATAAACAAATCTGTCTTACACAGAAAAGTCTATCAAAGGATAAATCTGTCTCCCACAGAAAAACCCTAGGTTTTTGTTCCGTCTTAAGATATGAAATCAAGGTGAACAGGAACCAATTGATAATCCGGTTGTAGAATCCAAATATTGCATAACAGTAAGAGTTTGCGAAATTATAGAGAGAGTTTGCGAGAATGTAGCAGAGCCTGCGAAATTGTAATAAGAGCCTGAGAGAACGTAGCACCAGATCCGAAATTAGGGGAAATGTTAGTTGTACATTAACTGTCATCCACTATGTAAACACCTATATAAAGAGAAAGGCAAGAGAGATAAAGGGGGGTACACTTTAGGAGAAGATTATTATTATGAGAGTATTTTCTATTGTGTAGTATTATCTCCTTCTTCTTCCCCAAAGAGAGTTCCAAATACTCATTAATGGAGTCTCAATTGTAATCCATATGTAATTACAAACAACCATAGTGAAGATCCCTAACCCCGTGAATGTAGATCATATTGATCGAACCACGTAAATCTTGTGTCTTATTTTCTATTTTCATTATCTTTATCTTTATTTTCATATCAAATAAGTTTAGATCTAGAAATTATAGTCATGATAATACAAGGGGTGTGTTGTAGGATTTCCTGCAACTACATTTTGGCGCTAGAAACATAGAGGAGTAAAGGATTTATCCCTCCTGTAGCTTGTTCGTTCAAAAAATTTCCATGAAGATTAGCTATTGTTCATATTTTTCTAGATCTACAAAGTTTAGGTTCAAAAATGGAAATTTTATGGAAGAAATCACACTTTCAAGGAGTAAACATCATCAATAATTCAAAGACATGAAAAGAGTGAGAAAAATTAGTTGTTGTGGTGAAATTTAAGGAGAAAATTGAAGTTTCAGTGGAAGATTTTCATGTTCAGGAGAAGAAGGCAAATGTGAAAGAAGTTAAGGAAGGACGAAGAATAGATAAGAGGAAGATGCTGCAATTTCTATCACAAACAGAAATTCGCACAGATGGTTTGAGCTGGAGCGAGTAAGCGATAGGTCACGGGTTCGAATTTCGCAGAAACACATATTTTTCATTTTCTTCTCATTTGCATGGGAGAATAAAAGAATAAGAGAAAAACATTGTGCGTTTATTTCGCAAAGAGATTCTTGAAAAGTTGGTCAAGAAAAAAATATGTACGTTCGTGGTCGCAAGTTCAAACTTCCCTGCGAGCATAGTTTTCTTCTTTCTACAGATAGCGAAAAAATGAATAATTTCGCAATATTGTTTCATTAGTTTGCAAACAAGAGGTAGCACAGTTGGTCAAGCTTTGCTAGAGTGAGTTGTAAGACTCGAGTTCGAATCCCTCATCAAGCTTAATTTTTCGCACATTTTTGAAATCCTAAAGGCGAAGAAATGGAATAAAGTACATCATTGTGTGTTTCTTTCGTAAGCAACAAGTAGCCCATATGGTCAGAGAAGGAGTATGCAAACTAGAGGACATTTGTTCGATTCTCCCTGCGACCAAATAATTTTTGCTTCGCAAATATTCATTTCGCAGAGTTGATATTTGATTACTTCGCACAGTCTTTGATTATTTCGCAATAGAGGGTTGGAAAAGTTGGTCAGGAGGCATGAATGCAAGCAGCAGGTCGCGGGATCAATTCTTGCTTCTCGCATGTTTATTTTTATTATGCGAAATTTATACAGAATTACCTCTTACACAGTTGGAATTTGATTACTTCGCAAGAACTTTGATTATTTCGCAAAAGAGGCTTAACACAGTTGGTATGGTGCGAGAAAATCCAAGAAGCATATCAAGGGTTCAAGTCTCACTCCTCACACTTCTTTTTGCTGCGTGAAATTCATACATTTTAAGGCATTTATTCACTTCTTTAACAACAACAACGACTCACATGAAAGATAAGTATCACTTCCTTGAACATTTTACTTTATACTAAGAACGAATAGAAAGTTTTTTGATTGGATTTATAAAAAGCGATTTAATCGCACGATTACAAAGATTTCAAGATCTCAAAAATTATAAAGATTACTAAGATTTCAAAGACTTCAAGATTACAAAGATTGCGAGATTTCAAAATTACAGAAAACTGAGAAAATTCAATTTATATAGTTCTCTAGAATATTTCTTTTGCAGAGAATAAAAAGATTTTTGATTTGATTTGCAAAACGCGATAGAATCGTAGAATTACAAAGATTTTACAACTACAAAGATTTCAGAGTTACCATGTATTAGAATTTCTCTTGTTTATTTTGATTCAAATGATATGATATTATGAGAATGAAAGAATGAATAAAAGAGATGACAGAAATGAAAGAATGAATGAAAGAGATGACAGAAATGAAAAGATGAATGAGAGAATAAAGAAACGCGAACATTTTGCAGAAACAAAGAGACGCGAAAATTTCGCAGATAGGGGCGAACCTTTATGGCGTACACCCTAGTTCGCGAATAAAATTTCGCAAGAGGCAAATGTAAGACCTAAAGTATGTCATATAAGGGGGTACCTGTTGCATGGCTCAGGGAAAGGTTACACCGCCCCCGGAACCTGAGTCATGGAGATTTGGGGTCAATAAAGCCCATCCGGGAGAGGCACCTCGGATTCTCAGCTTAAGCATATGACTTAGGTTGGGCGACTAAGGTAATAAGGACTCTCCCAAGGAGTGAATAATCTGGTCAAGGCATCGAGGTACACGGTTGAGTCAAGAGTGCCAGGGGCACTTGAAGCGTCCTTGCCATTCTTGACAAGTCTTGGCTTATACTGCACTCGGC
The DNA here is from genome assembly GCF_003573695.1 of Papaver somniferum. Classification (NCBI taxonomy): domain Eukaryota; kingdom Viridiplantae; phylum Streptophyta; class Magnoliopsida; order Ranunculales; family Papaveraceae; genus Papaver; species Papaver somniferum. The sequence continues at coordinate 141,292,635 of NC_039358.1, forward strand.
CCGAAGAAAACCCCACTTAGGGTGCAGTCTCGTAACCATAAGCCCTATAGGTAAAAGGGATAAGAGGCTGTGAAAACAAATGGTTGTTGTTAAGACTGGATGGGAGGAGCTAACCTTGTATGGTAGAAGTACGCCTCCTTGAAGGGGCAACCAGGGGGGAGATAAGGGCGGCACCCTCCATTAGGGAGATGATAAGTGTCTTAAGACGCAAATGTCATGAGGCTTTTTAATCGCAAGGGTATTAAGGATTGTCATATTTGTGCGACAATCCTGAAGAGGCAATAATACTAGAGAAAAAGATAAGACGAGATCAATGGGTCATTACATGAAAATGTGAAGACGTCCTGCGATTTCGTCGCAAGACGGCAATGTCATGGGGCTTTATTTTCGAAAGAATATTTAGGCCTGTCATATTGTCGCAACAATCCTGAAAAGGCAATAATACAAAAGAAAAAGTTAAGGCAAGATCAATGGGTTTTTGCATGAAAGTGCAAAGACGTCCTGCGATTTTGTCGCGATGACAAGAGGTGGCAAAATAAGACCTTTAACTAGGAAGGAAAAATAAGACCACATAAGAAAATGAGTAAGCAAGTAAGCTTGCGAGAATAATTATATGTAAGCAAATAAGCTTGCGAATATGTACATGGAAATGAAACTGAGGCAGTGAAAATGCCGCATAATTGATATTATGATCATAGTGTTATGAGATACTAATAGTGCAGGAAAGAGGAAAGATGAAACACAAGTAAGAACTTGTGAAGAACAATAACTACACGAAGATGAATGCATACACTAAAGAAAAATCCAGAGAAATGAAGAATGGAAGCAATTTAAAGCTACATCAATTTTAGACGACAAAATTATCTAAGTAACATAAACATTGACTATACATTGTAATAGATAAGCATTCTCATCATACAAGCATCATACTCGCATCATAAAAGTATTGCATAAGCATTTCATGGCATAAACATCGCATACACATTTCATAACATAATCATCACATAAGCATTATGTTCGCATAAATACTTTACAAAACTGTACGGAATAATATTGCAGAATTTCGCAATAATATCGCAGAATTTAGCAGAATTATTCAGAACTATTCAGAATTTCGCAGAACTATTCAGAATTTTGCAGAACTATTCAGAATTTCGCAGGAGTATTCAGAATTTCGCAGGGTTATTCAGAATTTCGCAGAGTGTGTCCGAATTTTGCAGAATGTGATTATTTCGCAGAATGTGATTATTCCAAACGATATGATTATTTCGCACAATTATAAGCAACTTGAAGAGATTATACTATCGCATGAGCACAAAACATGAGACAGAGGCAAGATGAGAATGAAGAAACAATTCGCACATTTAACATTTTCTCAAAGATTCTACCCTCATAGATAAAGAACAGAGGCAACTATGGATTACCAAGAAAACATTTTAGGTTCTTTATCTTCTCGGCAAGAATCACCAAAAATGGAGTAATAATTTCGCATGAATAGAGGCAATACTTATTATTCTCATTCAAGGACGGATACTTCTTATATTTCGAGAATTGAATATTTCTTATACTTCATCAAGGATACTTCATACTTCTTATACTTCTTCAAGGATACTTCATACTTCGCATACTTCAAAAGATGATACTTCTTATTTACTTCGCAACATTCTGGAACTTCACAAAAGAATAGAGACAAGTACGTACTTTTCAAGTCCAGTATTCTTTCGTTCGTTCCTTCATCAACAAAGATCAAAGACTACTCCAACAACACGTATATCTCTCCAACAACTACAACAATGGATTTTTTTCCTGAAGGTCGCTTTTCAAGCAATATTCAAGAAAAAAGAGGCAAGATGTAGAATCCAAATATCGCACAATAGTAAGAGTTTGCGAAATTATAGAGAGAGTTTGCGAGAATGTAGCAGAGCCTGCGAAATTGTAATAAGAGCCTGAGAGAACGTAGCACCAGATCCGAAATTAGGGGAAGTGTTAGTTGTGCATTAGTTGTCATCCACTATGTAAACACCTATATAAAGAGAAAGGCAAGAGAGATAAAGGGGGATACACTTTAGGAGAGGATTATTATTATGAGAGGATTTTCTATTGTGTAGTATTATCTCCTTCTTCTTCCCCAAAGAGAGCTCCAAATACTCATTAATGGAGTCTCAATTGTAATCCATATGTAATTACAAACAACCATAGTGAAGATCCCTAACCCCGTGGATGTAGATCATATTGATCGAACCACGTAAATCTTGTTTCTTATTTTCTATTTTCATTATCTTTATCTTTATTTTCATATCAAATAAGTTTAGATCTAGAAATTATAGTCATGATAATACAAGGGGTGTTGTAGGATTTCCTGCAACTACACCGGTCTTATATTACCGAAGAACAACCTAGATTAATCAATCACCTCTCAACAGTCTTACTTGAATACACAAGAGGACGTCGAGGAATCACAAACAGTGAGACGAAGATGTTTGTGACTTCTTTATCTTGCCTATCGGATAACTCTCACGATCTCAAGCCAATCAAAGATTGTACTCGTACGGTAGAAGATGCGAGATCAGATCACACAACTACGATAAAAGTAGTATCGGCCTGGCTTCACAATCCCAATGAAGTCTTTAAGTCGTTAACCTTATTTTAGAGAAGAAAACCAAAGGTTAGAGGAGAATCTACTCTAGCGAGCACACTAGTATCACACAGACGTGTGGGGATTAGTTTTTCCCAACGCTAGATGTCTTTTATATATAGTCTTCAAATCAGGGTTTTGCCTTAGTTACAAAGCAATCAATATTCACTGTTAGATGAAAACCTGATTTAGATTCAAGCTAATATTTCTCAACCGTTAGATCGAAAACTTAGCTTGTCACACACACTTGAGATATACATTTACTGGGTTTGTAAAAACCGTGCCCAAACGTGTACGTGTCTGTTGGTTCAACATAGTAACCCAAAAGGTCAACCATATGAGCATTTCGTATTAACCTTGTTCTTCTTCACCGTAACTAGTTCAATTGACTCAAATGAACTAGTTAGAGAGTTGTTCAATTGCTATGAGATCTTATGTAACTACACAAGACACAATTGAAATAAAGATGATTCGATTCGATTGAATCGGCTCATGAACTTTATAGCCACGGTTTGCATACTGCATTCCTTAGTAATTTAAGTTTCATGTTCAGAGCACATCTTTAGATCATAACCCACTCAAGTACGCAAACAAGTTCGCGGACTTAAGACAACCGGCAGAGTTTTCCAAACTCAGCAGAAAATCTCGGCAAGGAGACTTCCATCAGTTCGCGGACTAGGTTCGGGGACTGAGTTCGTGGACTAAACACGCAAACGAGTTTTTGGAAAATACCAGCAGAAATTCTCGGCAAGAGAACTTCCGTCAGTTCGCCGACTGAGTTCGCAAACTGAGTTCGCGGACTTGGCAAAGCCAATTCCTCCGGTTTCTCTCAATCAACAAAGTTCGCAAACTTCGGATTAAGGAATAGGACTTATGCACATATGTGTTTCCACACAATGCTTATATCCATCATTGGTTATATAGACCTAAACTCTCATTCCAACCATTGAAACATTCTTAGAGGACGTTATATAGCTGTTACACTATTTCTCGTCAAAGCGATTTTCAAAGTGATTGAAACATTATGACTTTCGTCATTAGGTGAAGATAAACCCGATCAAAGCAAAACGCTTTACCAACACATGATTTCGAGATATAGATATGCGAGATATACTCGGCTCGAAATATCAAATGTGTATGATCCAGTCTATATAGCATACGACTTTTGTCTCATAAGAAGTAGAAGATAGAAGAGATAGACTTTTGAGTGATAGATAAGTTCCAGTCTCCACATACCTTTTTGTTGATGAAGTTCCACGGTTCCTTGAGTAGATCTTCGTCGTTGTATGATGAATCGCCATGAAGTCTTTGATCTCAACTACACTTTTCTATCCTAGTCCGAGACTTAGCTATATAGACTAGAAATCAAGACTCATAGTTTTGATCACTAACATTGACAAACATGCTTGAGATAGTTTTCAATATGCACGACTTGAAATATACCTTAGGGAATAAAACAGTTCAAGTCAAATATTACTAACCTCAAGTGGAAGGATGATGTCGTCGTTGTAGATCCTTACTTCATCACATTCTTCAAGTCTTCACGTAATACTTTTAATGTCTCATATCCTAATACTTTCAAGCTAACCTATATGAAGTTGACTCTATCATATAATCAAGTGACTCTTTAAATGAGTTTTGGTTCATTAAAATATGACAACCAAACTTGACATACCAGCTCTTGGTGGGTTCAACCGAGCTATTCTCTAACAATCTCCCCCTTTGTCAATTTTAGTGGAAAAACTCTTACATCATATGGATAAACAAATTATAAGAATTCATTACACATACGCTTGATTCCCAAATTCAACAGCACAATAACATGTATACATTCAAACCACAAATGTCGTTGTTGACATTATAATAACAAAGCTAATACTTCCCCTAAAGGTAAGATAGGTAGATTTTCAATCCGTACGTATTTGTTATTTCCTTTGTAGTCCATATAACTACAAGTATCAATATGATATGTTACTCCCCCTTAGTCTATGTTCTACTCTTTCGTTATATATAACGTTTAAAACACCATTGTCCTTTCCTTAGTGATACCAAATCAACATCAATATCACTTTGAAAAGACGAGGTACCCAAATATACCTCAATCTTAAACTTTTAATCACAACCTATACAAGACCCACTGTGTATAAACCTCTTGGAGAAACAATCACTCAAGGAATATTTCAACACAATGTCCACTTGAAATAGGGTTAGTCCGGACTGGACTAACACGTGAATAATTTTATTAGACAAATGGAGAAATCCAATACACTTTGTCTGATCGTCTATGGATATGAATCGATACAATACAACAACAAAGTATTCACTTGATAAAGGTTCGGTAATAACCGAAACCAATAGGGTTGATATCAAGTGTCCTGTTAACGTACAAAGTGCAATTTACTTTAATTATAATAAAACAATTATAATGCGGAAATATAAAGTAAATGGCACAACCGTAAATGCAGAAAAACCCCGGGACCTTGTCCAGAATTGAATACTCTTAGGATTAAGCCGTTATACAAAATATAAACCAACTTCATATAGTCGAGACCAAGCAACTAAACCTATAGTTCACCTAGTTCCGTATGTATCCCTGCGCCTCAAACTTACAATAAGTCACACACTTGGATAAATTCCTTTGGTTCGTGTTCCAAATAGTAAAGGAACGACAAATTTGTTCGGTAACAAATCCTTTCAATCAACGTGATATGAGTTTGAAAAAAATCTCTTCTGTTTATCCCAATGAACTCCTTTGTCAGGTCCTTAGGTCTATCCAATAACAATTACCAAAGTAATTGTCAATATTTTTCAATCAATACTTTGAATCACAAAGAATTGTATTGATGCCCATATACTCAATTAATCAATCAAATCTATCACCAAGATAAACCTAATTTTGGTAGTGGTTCAAATTACGCCACTTTGGCCCATAACATGCCACAAGACGTGCGGGACCCAAAAAACCCTAAAAATGGTGCCATGTTATGACCACCCGTGGCCATCCTTGTGCCTGTGGTCATTCCCATGTTATGGCCCTGCCATAATTCCTTTGATGTGGCCATGGCACTATTTGCACAAAGAATGTCACCGTGCCGCGGCCACATGCCACACGCGCTAATTAGGGTTTTGGTATGCCAAACCCTAATTTAAATAAGGTTGCCACACCAACCAAGCTAAGTAATGCTACCTAGGGCATTAAGTTTGGTATGGCAACTGGAACCAATGTTGCCGAGCCATATTTGGGTTTAACACCAATATGCCAAAATATAGTGGCCACGGCTACGCCAGGCACTATTCGCGCCACTATGTCTGGCATATTCCCACCATGTTGTTGTGCCACTGACATGCGTTAAATATACCACTATGCTATTATCAGGTGCCAAAGGAATGTGGCCATAATCAATGGCCACCCTTTCTCATGAATTACAATCTCAGCCGTCCAAATTCGCCACAGAATTGATCGGCCTATGGCAAGTCCAGGGTTCACACGCCATTTTTCTACGACAAGTCTCGTGACTTGACTCGCCACAACATGATCATCCGCCACCTGGCTGGCGCACGATTGATTAAAATAACTACGTATTGCATACATGACCCACTCAGCGATCTGCTGCACATTTTCCACGAAAATACTCGAGACATCAAACATGTCACAAACTGGGGGATGCTCATTAGGGTATTGGTCTGGCGGTTTACAGGGTGCGGCGTGCAACACGTCCATTATAAGAAGGTTTCAGGAAAGCAGAGTAGTTAGTGGCGTCAAGAAGTAGTGGGTGTAAATAAATATGTTTCCTTCATAGTGGGGGCGTGGTTTCTGGCACTTACACATTACCCCAATTCTTCATCACTCAACCACTCTCACTTCCTACGAGATGAGGGTGCGTTCAATTATGACTTGTATAAATAGGTTTCTACCTATTTCGGCCAAATGACAGAGCTTTAGTTAACAACAACACATTATCCAAAAAAACACCGAGAACTGATAGCTTACAATCCGCAAGCCAGTTCCACATTCTGATGCAAGTCATAAAATAGCCACACTTTCAGAATTAACCATTCTGATCTCAACACCTTCTTCGCTTCCCTCCCTAAGATCAACCCTTCTCCTTCACTTTGTGACCGAATCAAGACTGGAACGGCCATTTCTTGGTTTAGGCCAGGATTGTACAGATTGATCTCTCGAATCTAAAGTAGCACTCCCGTGCAGTGCATTTGTTTAGGTCTAAATTCGTTTCTCATCACCACACCCAAATTTACCAAAACCGGCAAAAACAGTTTTTACCCATAAACAATTTTAAATGAGTATTTTCCTACTTCATTTTGATGATTTAGCGAGTATCTTGTGCTTTCACTTCATGTCGAGGGACTTTTCATATCCGAGACACAAGATCAAAATAAAGGTAAGTACATCTTATTAATCAAAAACCCTAAGCAATACAAAAAAGTATACTCGCACACAACAAAGGTCATTGGTGAGTCATTGTAACTGATCATGGTCGAAATTATTTTCATCTAATAGTAAATGATAATGGATGGGTATGACAGTGCCCTACATAACGAAAGAGAAACAAGAAAAAAAAACTACCTACAGATAAATGTGTTCATAGTTATCGGTATGCACCATATCAAACCTTGTACAAAGTCCAGGTGCTAACTACCATGTTCATAACACGGGTGCAAAGATAACATTTTTTTTCGATGACATATAAGAGAATCAACCACAATGTCGGACAAAAATAGTAGTAATGTATGTCAATTGGAATTATTACTATTATAAATTGAAGTGGAAATAAAAAGAAAAAAAACATGAAAAAAGGAACACCAATTATAAAAACTAATATATCAGGTAAACTATTGTTATTATTTTTGTAATCAGCAAAGTATAAATGGATGGTGGCGTATCTTATGCACTACAACAAAGGCGATATTTGGTCATTTTTTTTCCCAAATGAATCACATGGCTGTCTATAACTTTTTCTTTTTTTTTTACTTGATTAAATTGGATTTCACCCACACCAATTCTGTAGAATATGATCCTCGCAGGCTTGGTACACTCTTCGAAAAGTCTTGACCTATATAGAGATATCAATTGTTCCTTGTAACATGATACAAATAAATATAATATTTTTTGGTTTCTTATTTCAATTTTAGAAGTTAAACAAGAAAGTAAAGCTATAACAAGTTATATAACTAAAGTCTATTTCCTAACCATACTTCGAAGATCAGTGATGATTTCAATTCTATAACATTTTGAAGAAATTAAATAATGACATTTAGAAACTTTCGACCACTCTAAGGGATTCTTTTTGGGATATTATACGTTTTTCAGCATATATACATTCAAATTGGTAAATAATATCAATTAACAAATCTTTATAAAGTTTAAGGTAAACATAACTATGACATGACAATTCATTAAACATAACAAAGAATCAAAAGCATGTAGTCGTTAAACGCAATTGGTGGGATTTGATAAATATACTTTTAATAGTGAATGGATTTTTAATTGGTTTTACTTTTTATTCAAGTTTAATATATTCTACAAGTTTCTAAAAATGAACATTGAAGATTAATATATTAGAGTGGAGGAAATTGGCCTAAACTGAATATATTTTCAATAAAGAAATATCAACGACGAAGGATTAAGAAGTTACATATTTATGAAAAAGATTGACAATTGTATATCACACCCATATCTTAATATTTTGGAAACCAACAAGTTACGCACGAATCCAAATTTTCAAACCTCACAAATTGTGTGGGTTCAACTCGAATTTATCTTACAGGTTCTTTAGAATGTTTGAATCATAAAACATTATTGATAGCAGGAACCAATTCTTTGCAAACTAAATCATTTTTATATTGAAATTAGGGAATAATATTTATTAATTTTTAATTCAAATCCTTTCTCATCCATACCAATTAAAGGCAACGTTATGTAAAAGCTTAACAAAGAATCACAAGCAGGAAATTATATGGATATTTTTCCTTGAATTTTTTGTTAGACTAATCAACATATCTGATTTCGAGGTATATGATGACAACAATAGCTAGTATCAAGTCAAGGTTGGCCTTGGATATTGATGCCCCGAAGGGAAATTTCAAAATGATGCCATATGTACACTGTAATTAAAAAAAAAACTATATATATTTTTCTCATTAAACCATTATCGTTATATTCTTCTCAAGAGCAGTAGCTATTCTATTTTATTTTCTTTTGTTTCCAATCATTAATTTTGGGGAAAAATAATAATTTAAGAAGATAAAATGCCGTTGTGTTATACATATAACAAAGTTAATTTAATATTATAACAAAGTTAATATTAATTTCCACAACACAAAAAATACACTTTGCCACACCCCTTGGAAATGATGCCTAAAGTTTCCCTTGGTGAACTGCCCATTGGTCAACATTTTATTAAATTATATTGAGCTTTGGACAAGCAGACGAGTTAGTGAAAAACAAACACATATTCCTAATACAATGATTATGTTTCTTTAAAATTAGTTTTAGATGACAAAGAGGATATGCACTTTATAATAGTTCATATCTAGATTAGACAAGTTGAGTTTTCTCTTGCTAAAGACATGTGAGACATTTCGGAAATTGTCTTATGGGGAGTGAATTAAGACATGTAAAGACTAAGGGGGAATACATATCAATAAGAAATAGTATCACTTAGTGTTTAAAAGGTACATTGCGTCTAAAAGTGATAAAAGATACCACTCAACAACTATGAGTGGAATCAAAATCATCCACGTAAACTCTAAGTGGAAGTAAATATTAAAATTGTCTATGATCGGAGAATCTTGAATAACAAGTATTGAGGATTCAAGAAATCAACAAGTACCGTGGCATTTGTGCTGAAAGTTTTAATTTATATAAGCTCTTTTGCATTTTAGAGATTTATTACTAAAATTGACCAAGAGGAGAATTGTTAGAGCGAATGCTCGGTTGGACCCACAAGCATTGGTATGTCAAGTGTGTTATCATATTTTAGATGCCAAAACTATTTCTTGTTTTATATTCTACTAAAGTCAGCTTCAGACTAGATTAGATTAGGTAGTTGAGTTTTAGGATTTACTTAAGTTACCCTCAAAGTCTTAAAATTGCAGAATACCCAAAGACATCATCGTAGAACTTCACTAAAGGTAAAGAAAATTGATTTTTTTAAGACTCTTTTCCCTTCTATCTATCTATCTATCTATCTATCTATCTATCCATCTATCGTGGCAAGGTCGAAGATTTTAGTACACAATAATAATCAATGAAGGTTCTTGTCATGGACTAGCATTTAGCTAAGTCTATCGGTACTTTTTAGTCCAAGATATCCTTTGTTAAGATTCTAAATTAAGGAATCAAGATATAAAAATCTAGTGTATATAAAAGTTTGAATTTGCAAACTCATTGTATATTGGGTTTGCAAACCTAAGTCATATAGTATCATACAGATATTATTGTCGCTCACCAGCTTCCCGAACTTAGTCTGCCGAGTTTGCCAATATAAAGCCTACATGTTTCATTTGAGACTTTTTCTATAATGAATCCGCTAACCGAACATATTTAATTCGAAAACCTAAGCTAATGAAAACTCTACTCTGAACTTTTTGAAACTTGAGTTCACGAACCTAAGTTAATATGAGATCTCCTGAGATATTTTTCTCACTTGAGTTCGCGAACCTAACTTTTGAGTTTGTGAACCTAAAGGGCAAATCGACCAAAATTTATTTTCTGTAATTTTTGCACTTTCCTTCCTTGTTTCAAAGCTAGATTTTTCGGTTGCCAATTGTGGTGTAATTCCAAGTGGTAGATATAATATTTCCTACTAATACTAAATCAAACTTGGAAGACAAGTTTTTATCTTTACTTAGTTAGTTGCAACTAGTTGCATAAATCTAACTATAACAGGTTATAAGTTATTTATGGAAGTAATTACTTTGGTAATTACTTGGAAATTAATTCTTCATGATTGTAAACTAGGAAAGACTCTCAATGCAAGTTAAGTTTTAACTAAGAAAACAAACTAGTTTTTAATACGAGGAAATAACTTACCTTAGCAGCACTATGAATGCTTGCATCATCAGAAACTCTTAGCTTCAATCCAATCAACCAAGTCTTGTTCATTCACTATTGAAAATGCAGGGGATACAAAATACACCCAACTTTTCCGTTCGGAAACATGTATAAACAAAACTTAGCGCAATTGCAAGTAGACCAACTTAATGATCCTTGAAAATATGTATAAAGTTAATATCTTAACCTTTATTCAATCAGTATGTATACAGACACAAGGTCTGTGAACCTGATCGTTAAGCAGAGTACTGGGAAGATCTCAAAAATCAATATCCAAGATCAATCTAGTCGTATCCAAATAATTCAATCGAAATTCTTCCAAGTGATTAAATTTATTATATATCTTTCAAGATACGAATTCTACAAGAAACTAGTCACGTAATCGATTACAATTAAGAGGATTTATCTACTTAGATTGAATACTTACAAACCTATGTAAATCCAATTCTAAAGATAAACAATATAATACGTAAAATAAAAAACACAAGACACCAGAAATTTTGTTAACGAGGAAACTGCAATAGCAGAAAAACCCTGGGACCTCGTCCAGATTGAACACCACACTGTATTAAGCCACTATAGACACTAGCCTAATATCATACTTCAGAATGGAATGTAGTTGAGACCGAATCCACCCTCCAAGGGATTCAGTTACATTCGCGCTCCTTACGTCTCTTGAACCTCGCAAGGTTCTACGCACTTGATTCCCTCAGCTGAAGTCCTTTACAACCTAAGATTTGCTTCAGCCGAAGTGAAGTCTTTTGATTCCGATCTGCCTCTAACATATAATCCTATTTGATTTCCGTTTGGATCAAAGATCAAGGTGTGGAAATCTATTTGCAATAACAAGCTATCAAACCTCACAAATTCGGAACGCACGACTCCCGAAGAGCAGCCTAGATTCTTAACCACCTCTCAAGAACAATCGTTGAAAGATCAATTAAGATCAGTCTTTAGATATTTATCTTGAGGAATCATAAAATCTGAGATGAAGAGAACTTTGTGAATACTATCTATCTTGTCTGAAAGAGATTATGAAAACCTCGATAACAAGAAGCAAGATCAGGATTCATGAACTATCAAGGTAAAGATAGTCAGACTTGGCACGAATCCCCAAGCGAAGTCTTTTTAGTCGTAGACCTAAAAGGTTAATAGAGGCGACTCTAGAATCAACTAGAAAATAAAGTGTCAGGGATTGATTTTCCCAGATGACAAAGATGCTCTATTTATAGTTTTCAAAGACCAGGGTTAGCTTAGAATTCAAGCTAAGGTAACTTGAGAATCAAGTAAACAAAAGAGGTCTTCAAACTACAATAAAAGACTATACACATAGGTTCTATTACTGAACCGTGTATAATGACTGTTAGGTCTGGTAGGTTGGCCAAAGAACTAAAAACTACTTGATGTTCATTTAAACACCTAAAAAATTAATCATAATTCAAACATATAAGTGTTTAAATAAATCAATGAAGTATTAGAAGTATACAAGAGAGTTCTAGCAATGCTAAACATATTAAAATAATAAGTCTTTGAGCATCTGCTAGACATTGTCAGGATAGCTGGTACAACGGTTCGCCAACCGCAAGGCTTGTTCACGAGTCAGGGTACTATGGTTCTTGAACCGAGTTCGCCAACCCTAATAGACTCCGAAACTCAGTTGACCACAGTTCGTGAAGTGGTTTTACCAACTGCTAGCCAATTAATCCAACATATAAAATCCAGTTCACCACGGTTCGCCAACCATGGTGAACTGGATTTACAAACTGAGTTCGCCAACCTACCCTGAGTAGAAATTCGGTAAGTTCATATTTCTCTCTTTTGATATTTGAAACATTCCTAAGTGATGCAATCATTTGCATGGGTAATTTTCAATTGATCCACAAATTAATTCATAAAACTAATATTTTTAAGGACCTTTGAACATCCAATCGCTAAATCATGTTTCAAGATTTTTTACAAGACAAGCTTGACTCAAAACATCTTCTTTGTTAATCTATTATAAGTCATACGCCATAGTCTGAAATAAATAGAATGATGGTATAATGAGTAAAATAGTATGGTTCAGTCTTCACATACCTGATACAGAAGTTCTCCAAAATGTCTTCGTCGATCTTTAGTATTCAAGGGCGATCTCTGATACTCAACTACAATTCAAACCTATCCGAAACTTGACTTAGTAGACCAGAAATCAAGATATAGTTTTGATAACCTAACATTGACAACAAGCTTGAGATAGCAGAATTTGTGGGTTCAACCGAGCAATGTTCTAATAACCATAAATATAGGATATCCCGTAAATCAAAGAATTATCCGTTACAAACTATGTATTAGTTGCATAAGAGGTCGTCCTCCAACCCTAGGTTCTTGAGATAAAAATAGGGTAAGATTTTAAAGACTTCATTTGAGGATCGTGAAGCACATGTAAAACTATCATCTTGATAGTTTTCATGTATCTTTAATTGATTGTTTATAAAATTCTTATTTATTCTAAATTCCTTTTCTTTAACTATAAGGTCATTGAGGAATTATTGATCAATTTTTTTTTTTTTTTATAAAACTTCAATATAAGGTAGGATACCATCTTTTGCCAGTAGAAATCTAAATTTAAAGTTTCCATATAATTCATCTAAGATTAGTTCTAAGATTAATATCTAGTGAGGTAGATTCAGTTAGGTATCTCTATAAGTTTTAGAGAGTGTAAACCTTAATCTGCATATTTGACATAGGGCATTATAAGTTTCAGGGAAATTTTTGTCACTTTGATTCTAAATCTAAAAGCAACTCTTAGGTCGGTAAATGATATTAACTAGGGGAATCAAGTACCTAGACTCACACGAGTTAGAGGCGTAGGAGCACAACTGAAGCACGTAACTTGGGTGTGTATTCTATCTCAGTTACACCCAGTCTGAAGCCTGATAGTAGGCTAGCATGTAAAGACTTGATTCGATGTATGTTCAAACCAGACAAGGTCCCAGGGTTTTTCTGCAATTGAAGTTTTCTTCGTTAATAAATTTCTGGTGTCCTGCTTTACTTTTAATTCTGTATTCTGTTAATTGTTTCATGTAATTAATTAGGAAATTACTTTGCTAATTCCTTATAACTCAATTTTCCATGCTTATAAATTTAGGAAAGACTCTCAATGTAATAAGTTAAATTTTAATAAAGGAAACAAACTAGTTTTGTATATGAAGAAAGAATTATTCTTAGCAACAATGGGATTGCTTGAATTGTACGAAACCCTTAGCTTCAATATCAAGTAACCAAGCCTTGTTCATTCATTATAAATAAAAGACATCATGCAATAAAAATTTATTATAAGATTATATGGAGAATATTCCTTAAGAATATAGATTATATCGGTGTAAAATTGATTACAACAAATATCTTAAAAATTATTTTTATTGCGATCAGAATGTTAAATATGAAGTTTCATTAACTTGGAGAAACATGTTGTAAGTAAGATAAATTTTAAAAATATATTCTTGTTGGGTGGTTACAAATAGTAAGTCTACGTTTATTTAAAAAAATCCTTGGGGTACCTAATATTCTAGGATTTAGACCAACAAAGATGAATGATATGGTAGTTAAGGCCAAATGGGTATTTGATCTTATTATTCAGGATGAGAAGCCTAGGAATGTACTAGAAGTTTTATTCGATCCTGAAGAAGTTGAGACTACATGCAATATCTACCCACCTTTGGATGAGGAAGTTACAGATCAACTTGCTTGGAAGAAGGAAAAATATAGAAAGTTTTCAATAAAATATGTTTACATGTATCTGCATAATGAAATCCCATCATGTTCTATATTGGAAGAATTCCCTTGGATTTTTTTTTGAAGAAAACTAAATCATTGACCAGATATACAAATTTTTGTTAGAAGGTAATTCACAATGGTTTAACAATTTGTCAAAACTTGGCAAGATTTAAAACAATGTGATGAATCACTATGCTTTTTGTTGAATGAAAGAAGAAAGTATAAAGCATCTCTTGTTCAATTGTTCTTATGAAAAAGAGATTTTCCAGGATTCTTTAACAGAAAATCAATTTCCATATCAATATGAAAAACCAAGTGTTGTTATTCAGTTTTGGATAAATACTATAGATCACGGTGTCAATCTTAATTTTGAATCCCGCATCTTGTGGAATTAATGGAAGCAAGTAAATGATAAGATTTTCAATAATGCTCAATTCACAACCAACTCCTGCATACACACGGACCTTAAAAACTTCAAATATTTTGATGACATAATCCTTATAATTTTGGTGGACAAATTGAGGAAATTATCGATGAAAATCAAGAGCAACACATGTTCTCGTTTGGAGCAGACCACCTCCTAACTTTATAAAGACTGATGTTAATGCGACTTTTGATAGCAAAAGATGTGCTACATGTGCTATTACTATGGATTAAATAGGTAACAATTTTGAAAGTGGATCTATCTGTTACATAGCCATTTCGTCTTTGATAACAGAGGTAAAGTCTTACAAATTTGGTATGCATTGGGCCCAAAAACTTATAATCTCAAACATTAATTTGGAAGGAAATGCATTTGTTATTCCATTAGCCATTACTAGTCAGAGAAAGAACATTTTTTAGAGCATAATAAGTATTGCGCTGTCAGTTTGTGATAATAATAGGGAATTTGCATTTTTCAATTTGTTACGGTTCCTAGATATGTAAACCCAATTGTACAAACTCGTGTCAATATGTAATCTCTTTTAATGTTTCTAAATGGTGAGCTAGAGATGACCACCTATATATATTAGATCGTCTTTCAAGTTTATAAGGAGTAAATAAATAAAAGTTTCATTCAAAATTTAAACTAAATGATTATTCTGATTATCATTAATAGTTGATTTTTTTTTTTATGATTTTCTTTTTTAAATTTTTACCTTTCAATACAATTATTATTATTAGACATATTTCCCTTTGAAAATGAATATGGCTATACATAAACAAATATTCAAGGTAAATTTTGTCTTTTCAATATAATAACAAGATTAAAATAGAGAATCAATTAATTAAAATTAAGTACGCTTACGGTTTCTCATATTAGTTCTTTATCGGAAATTATTGATTTCTTCTGGATTATCTTCTTCTTCTTAGAGGCATACATTACAGATTTGCATGATAAAAAGAAGAATAATATATATGTATATCTCTTGTTTTTATTCTAAAATATTAGCTCAAGACCGATGGTAATAATCATAAAAGATAATCATGTTTGTAACATGTACTGATTAAACAATTCAGGATGAAAAATATTATTAGTGTTCTTCAATTTTGATGTTAACGATGATAAGAAGCAAATAATATTGATGGAGTAGTGGTTGCCATTTCATCAAAGTTTAGAACCATTGGATATATACAATGGAAGGTCACAATGTGTTGTTCAACCATTTTGTCAAAACATTTGTTAAGCGATCCCCTTCGGATTAAAGCACTTTGAAAATATTTATCAACACTTTTTTGAGAAAAATATGTTACTATTTGTCACAAAGTGATTTTGTGGAAAAAAAAGAAACAATGACAAACAAAGGTAGACACAACATCTCATGGGGGTAATCTTTCTAAGCCCTAAGAAGAAGAAGAAGATCGGGGTTTCAGAGATCTTCATATCTTTAACAGAGCTTTCTTAGCCAAATCAACATGAAAGTTATGTTCTCATAGTTCGTCCATATGGGCTAGAGCTCTTCAGGCTGATAGACAAGTTTTTGATCCAGAAAAGAAAGGAAATACTACCCGGTCTTGGAGGAGTACTAAATCAGAACTCGATTTCATCCAAAAGTACGGTTGTTGGATTATGAAAAATGGTAACAAGATGTTAATTTCTAAGCACAAGTGGATTTCTGAACTTCAAGGGCCTCCTATCCCAGAAAGGGAGTCACAAATACTCAATAATACACTCATATCTAGCAACTATTCACTTCCAATTCTACTAGATGGAATATAAACACTCTTTTTTATTCCACTAAAACCATATTTATCCCCAATATCTCTATCCATCATAGTGATGAAGACTGGTTGATTGGGACTTTAGAGACTAGTGATAATTTCTCATTTAAGTCCGCATACCGGAAGATGTACGTGGAAAAACATAAAAGATAGTAAATCCAGTGTCGGGAATATCCTCCCCATAAAAGATAATCTAGCTAGTGTTATTCCCAACCTAAATGTTGCTTTTCCATTATGTGCTAAGTGCACTGAATCACCATTTCATGTAACATCATGAACGACAACTTATTCAAAGATGTCTGTTCACAAATCACAACCTTAGGTTGGCGTGCAAATAACACTCTCAACCTTGCAGACTGGATATGTAGCTGGTTTACAGTTTACATGGGAAACAAATTTATGAAGAAAACCTTATCAAGAGAGCGATTGCAGCTTAGAGCACTTGGTCGGAAGATATGAAAAAGTGTTCCAAACAATGATTCCTCTCTAAAAAAAATACTCATAAACGCAGAAAATTCATTGCAGAGCAGGGATCTAGAACTGTCACTATTTTCAAAGAATAACGAAAAGAAAAGATCGAGAGAATATCCACTGGCCACCTCCCATATGGGTGTGTCTTTACTATCAAGTCTGATGGATCTTTTTCATGATATTACAAAAACTGGAGGCATTAGTTTAATTCTCCGTAACATTGCAGGGACGTATAAGGGAGCCAAATGTATCTACCTAGCTGAAGCAGAGCGCAAGGGATTATGGGAAGTGGTAAGCTGGGACAAATATTTACGACTGGAGAAGGTGTAGTTTGAACTTGATTCAAAGCTACTGGTAGAAACAACTAATTAAGAAAATTTCAGCATCGAATGATAAACTTCATAACTTAAAGAAAAATGTTAGATTTATTTTTATAAGATTTAGTTCCTGGTAATGTAATTATGTGCCAAAAAAGATGAATAAAGCATCGAATATTCTTTCGAAACCAGCTAGGGCTGAAAAAAATGAAATTTTTTTATAGTAACTCTCCTGCTAACAACATCAATCTGCTAGCTAGAGTTGAAAAAGAAAAAGACAAATAGAGTCTGGAATAACTCTCATCCCAACAACATCAATTTGTAATTGCTGGAGAATATTTTTCATATAGTCTCCTAATTTGTTCAACCTATTTTTACAGGGGTTTACTCAATAAATACTTTTATTGATTTCCAAAGAGTTCAATGGATTTACAAAGTATTGTGTTATTGGTTCTATACTTTTAAAATCTCTTTCAAAGTTTATGTTACTCGTTGTAGATTGTCAAAAGGTCTTCTAAAGTTTGTGTTACTCGTTGTCAACTTGAAAATTCAAAGACTTTGCATACTTACCTATTTTCAAGACTTTGAGTGACTTTTGTGTATATATTTTCCTTGATAAAAGTCTTGCAAAATATGTAAGATTTTGGATGACTTCCAAAATATTTATAAAGATGTTTTTTACTCTCTTTTATTTTACTTCATGAATACACAATCTATAAAACTCCTATTATAAATTATATGATATGGTTAAACATTTTTTCAATTTTAATTATTATGTACAAATGTACAATAATAATTATTTTAATTTATTGTTACACTTTATTGTATTTTATTGAACAAAAGAAATAAGTTATATATATAAAATAATAATAACTTATTTTAATTTAGTTGAAGTTACTATAATAAATAAGCTATAATAAATTTTGTATTTATGTCTATCATGCATATTTCCATATAAAATTTGTTTTTACAACTCTTTAGGACTCTACAAATGTATGCAAGACATTAAACAACTCTGCATAACTCCGCAAAATTTTGCTCAATTCTGTATAATTCTCGCAAAGTTATTAATTTTCATGAATCTTTTTAAATCTCTACAAATCTACAAATGTATTTATTGAGTAAACCCATGTTATTTTTTTTGTTATTAAAAGAAAAATAATCACAAAAATGAGGAAGGATCCATGCACAATCTTATATGGACATTATCTTACAAGATTTGCACCAATTTTTTTTTTAGAGGCCAACCGACAATGAATCTGAAGGCCATAATCAAAGGCGTATAACACCATCATCTACCCCTTTGAAAATCAACCATTAAAAATTAACGGTCAAAATTAAAATCGGTAGAAGTTTGGTATCTCGAATCGTGCTCATTTTTTGGTAGTAATCTCGAATTTAATAAGATGAAGGTATCATCAAAATATTAGCTTCAAATTGATCGTTATTTGGATTCTAAAAAACTAAACAAAATTGATGCAAACTTGTAAGATAGTGTCCAAATAAGATTAAGATTATTGACGGATCCTACCTCAATTTTTTTTTTTGCTTTAACAGCTCTTTGGGGGCAGCAGCCTCGTGATAACAACCGTAACTTATCGGTTTTGGTTTTAAGTGTGAATACAGAACCAGAACAGAAGGATTGGTTCTGGTAAACGGTAAGAACTGTAAACCACACTTTTTTTTCAGAAGAAAAAGATAGACTTCATCGAGAGAGATGGTTGTTCTTCACAGAATGGCAACTTCAATCTCTCTATTCGCCTCGTCTATTCCATTATCAAAACCTAAATTTTTTCCCAAACCTTTTATATTTCTCCACTCTTCGCCTCTTGACACATTTATCTCTGGAACAAGAAATTCTGTGAACAAAACTAGGGTTTATAAGAATAATAGGAAATTCTGTACAATTTCTGCTGTTGCTACTGATTTGACAGAAACATCATCAAATGAATCAAAAGAAAATATCGAGATTGAAAATAACCCAGTTCAGAAAGTCGTTCTTCCTACTAACGATTCCTCTGAGAAATTATTGCGAATTCGACATACTGTAAGTTTTTCTCTCTGAATTTCTTATTTTATGCTCTTTTGGAAACGCTCCCATTCCCTTAGTTTATTAAGTGGAATTTAGTTTGATTAGAATTCATCTTATATTTTGTTTCTCATTTCAGTGTGCCCATGTAATGGCAATGGCTGTACAAAAGCTATTCCCAAAAGCAAAAGTTACAATTGGTCCATGGATAGATAATGGGTTTTATTATGATTTCGATATGGAGCCATTAACGGACCGAGATTTGAAAAGGATTAAAAAGGAGATGGTAAGTATTGAAATTTGGATGTTGTCTTTTAAAGTGTTAGTAACATATTGGTCAATGAAATGTATTCATTAGTTTATGTTTTCAGGGGATATGCAAATTTATATCTTTAAAAAATCATCTGTAGGATCGAATTATCAGCCGAAATTTACCACTAGTAAGAGAAGAAATAGACAGAGATGAAGCTCAAAAGAGAATAATGAACATTAACGAACCTTACAAAATGGAGATTTTGGAAGGCATCAAGGAAGAGCCTATTACCATTTATCATATTGGTTAGTTCCTTGCACTATTTCAGCTTTTAGTTTTGCTCAATTTGTTTTATTTTGCCAGCAATTTTCAATATGTTTTTCTGCTAAAGATGAGTCTAGATATGTCCCTTTTTGTAGTTCATTAGTGTGTTTCCTTAGATATTACATTTTCAGTTGTATCCCCGTATTCCTTTTTTCTTTGGCATATAATTCTACATATAAGTTATTAGCTGTAGCATTTGTGTATCAGTTTCGTAGAGTGTGAATCCTGGATAGTATTTGTGGTAAGGTCTAAGTGAACTTCTCTCACTCTTTTTCATGTTCAATCCAGGCAATGAATGGTGGGACCTCTGCGCTGGACCCCATGTTGATACCACTGGAAAGATAAACAAAAAAGCTATTGAACTTGAATCGGTTGCCGGGGCATATTGGAGAGGGGATGAGAAGAGGGCAATGCTGCAAAGGATTTACGGGACAGCTTGGGAAACAGAAGAACAGTTGAAGGCATACCTTCACTTTAAAGAGGAAGCAAAACGCCGAGATCATAGACGAATTGGCCAGGATCTTGATTTGTTTTCTATACAGGTAGTTTATGATTCCAATTGTCACTGCATCTATCTAAGTACTCTAAATTGCTTACGCATCTAAGATATATTAGGTGGGAACTTTCATATATTGCAGGATGATGCTGGTGGTGGGTTAGTATTTTGGCATCCGAAGGGTGCGATTGTCAGACACATCATAGAAGATCTTTGGAAAAGCTTACATATACAACGTGGATATGATTTGCTCTACACCCCACATGTGGCGAAGGCAGATCTCTGGAAAATCAGTGGTCACCTGGATTTCTACAAAGAGAGTATGTATGACCAGATGGAAGTCGAGGATGAACAGTATCAGCTTCGTCCAATGAATTGCCCATACCATATTCTTGTTTATAAGCGGACGCGCCACTCTTACAGAGAGTTTCCAATTAGAGTCGCAGAGTTGGGAACAGTATATAGATATGAGTTATCCGGAAGCTTGCATGGTCTTTTCCGTGTCAGAGGTTTCACCCAGGTCAGTTCTTATCGTTCTGATTTGCAATGTGATTATTGTCAAATATTCTTATGGAGTTTGATTGATAATTGCTGCTGATTTGATATACCAACCCTTTGCTGATGTATGCCCTACCGCATGTTTCAGGATGATGCCCACATATTCTGTTTAGAGGATCAGATTAAAGACGAAATCAGGGGTGTCCTGGATCTAACAGAAGAGATCCTGCTTAGATTTGGTTTTGATAAGTATGAAGTAAACCTTTCAACGAGACCAGAAAAATCTGTAGGAGGTGATGATGTATGGGAGAAAGCAACGGCTGCCCTCAAAGATGCCCTTGATCGTAAAGGTTGGGATTACCAAATTGACGAAGGTGGTGGTGCTTTTTATGGCCCCAAGATTGATCTCAAGATAGAGGATGCTTTAGGAAGAAATTGGCAATGTTCAACTGTGCAGGCAAGTTATTTACTTTTAGTATTTATGACTATACAGAATTTTTGTAAGAATGTTCTGCCATGTTTACTGTCGCCCAAGTGAACTTATTACTGTGTTAATATGATAGCCATATTTGGAATTTCATATACCGTGATGTTTGCAGGTAGATTTTAATTTGCCTGAGCGGTTTGACATTACTTATGTTGACTCAAACTCAGAGAAACAAAGACCAATTATGATCCATCGAGCAGTGCTTGGATCATTGGAGCGTTTTTTCGGGGTCCTGATAGAGCATTATGCAGGCGATTTTCCATTGTGGCTTTCTCCAATCCAAGCCCGTCTTCTACCAGTCACTGATACACAGGTCTGTACCCAAAACTAACCTTGCTTTCTTACTGGTATAGAGTAGTTTCCTTAAGAGTGAAAATGAACAACAGCATAAAGTCATAAACGCATAATTATGGATAACTACCATCATATTTGATCTTCATCCTTGACGAATGAGGATGACAAAACTCATACTTGGCATGATTTTCAGCTGGAGTACTGCAACGAGGTGGTCAAAAGACTAAAATCTAGCAACATCAGAGCTGAAGTTTGCCACGGGGAGCGCTTACCGAAGCTCATAAGAAATGCCGAAAAGCAAAAGATTCCATTAATGGCAGTTGTAGGGCCAAAAGAGGTTGAAACTCAAAGCCTTACTGTAAGGTCTAGGTTTGCTGGGGAACTAGGAAACATGTCCATCGATGACTTTATGACCAGAATCATGTCTTTCTCTGATGATAAGAAATTCTAGGAGAGATTTGTTGGAAACTGATTGTTTGGAAAATGGGGGCAGGGGTGAGTCTGGAAATCTTAGATGACCTTTGGTCATGTGTTATTTATATGTTGGATATATGTATATATAGATAGAATCACAGGTTATTGAAGCCAATTCAATAGATCATTTGAGAAAATTAAATTTTCATAGGTTTTAAAATTTCCTAGAAACCTTTTTCATTACATAAGACAGAAGTGATACAAATAAGAACATATACAAGGTGCTATACTGACTTATATTCTGTAACTGTGTAAAACAAGAATAAGGGAAAAGAAGCGGCAGTATGCGCCGCGGCAAATGGAATTTTTCCACTTGCAGGAAAAATAAAAAGTAAAAGCAGAATTGATCATCTCTGGCTACGCTCTTGAATGTATGGAAGAGTCCAGGATTCCAGGGGATGGTATTGGTCCATTGGTTTGGAAAACCAGAGCTCCTGCAAGCAACAAAAACAAGGTTAATCTTTGCGTACGAAAGCAGGAATATAAATTACAAAAAAGAAAAGTTTGTTCTCTTCTTTTCTGGGATGTAGAAATGGATGTCCATAAACTCACCTAGCGTAGGCATCAAGATAGTCATAGCCCCAATGCCAATGATTTTGAGAGGTATTCCGACCTTGATCATATCTTTAATGTCAATACGTCCAGTTGAAAATCCAACTATATTTGAAGGAGTACTTGTAGGCAATAAGAAAGCAAATTGAGCTCCGATGGCACCAGGAATCATAAGAGTCAATGGATGCATATCCATTGTTTCTGCAACTTGTATAAGAAGCGGAACAACTAGTGTAGTAGTGGCGTTGTTCGACGTGAATTCTGTAATGAACCCACTTATAAGACAAACAGCTGGAGCGACAGCAAGGTATGGAATGTTCTCCAGGAAATCGAGATAGGAAGATAAGATTTGTGCGAGGCCACTTCTTCGGACTCCGTCAGCAATGGCAAACCCAGCTCCTAGTAATAGAACAATGTTCCATGGTAGTTTCTTGCATTTGTTCCAATCCATCAATTTCTCTCCTTTCCCTTTCTTGCTAGGTATTATGAATAACAATGTTGCCATCATCACCTACATTAGACAATGTTACTTGATTAGGTTTCATTTCCATTAATATGTCTGATATTAATTGCAGCCACTACGTAATTGTGCAATACATATGCATCAGCAGTCATACCTTGCAGTCAGACAAGATAATGAAAAATCAAAATTAGCGTTTTCGCACTTACACTAACAGTTCCATCACCCACACGCCCTTGAAATAAATCACCCCAGCCAGGAATATCATCTGTTAAGCTTCTTGTCATCCATAGAGCTATAAGTACCTGCACTCATCACAATCAAAAGTCAATTAGACAATCAAAAGTCAATTAGACTGCTAATAGTCAAAGATCAATGTTTTTACATTAATGTCATTCACGACGTACCGAAAATACTGACAACACCATCTTTTCCGCAAAGCACATTGGACCTATTCAATCAAACCCATCAAAAATCAGAACTAAAAAAATGTGGATGAACAAAAACTTCCGGTTAATCCTTGATTATAAGTAAAAAATTTAAATTGCTTACCAAGCGCTTCAAGTTCTCTTTTCAAAAGCGTTTTATCCAAATACTCTGAAAGAGCACTCCCCGAAGCTTTTGTGCAGTAAAACAAACAAAGAATTCCCCACATAGCTATGAAAATTGAAAGTGCTAAAGGCACCCCAAAGAACGACCAAGTAGCAAAGCCAATTTGTTCAGCGTCAGGGAAATAACTCTTCCACATTCCGACCAATATTAGATTCACGCCGGTACCGGTTAGTGTACTCATACCACCTATTCCAGCTGAGTATATAACTCCCAGTACTACTGCCTTGCTGAAATTACTAACTGGGTCTGATCTGCCTGAACTGGCTGGGAATCGGTGTAAGATTCCCGTTGCCACCGGCATCATGATCACCGCCGCGGCGGTGTTGTGCATCCACATACTTACAAATGCTGTGGTTCCACATATTCCGAGAAGTAACAATGGTGGATTCAGTGGATCTCCGCAGAACATCAAGGTTATCTGTAAAAATACTCAAACATTAAGTAAAACTCCAAAATTATGTAGACAAAAAGATTCTGAAAATCATGACTTCAGATATAACTGTTATAAGTGTACAAACTGCTATTTATTGAAAAGAAAAAAGAAAAAGCTCAAGGCTACTTACGTTCAGGGCCAGTCTCTTATGAATATCATAGTGTTCGACGGCAAGGGCAAGTATAAAACTACCGAGCACTAGTGCCACGACATCATTCATGTAAGTTTTAGCGACGTCGTCAGCAGAAGCGATGCCAAATATTGGAAAAAGAAACAAAGGAGCCATGGAAGTTATGGGCATGGGTATAGCTTCCGTTAACCACCACCAAAAAATCCACACAAGAACAGCCAACATATCTCTGCTAGTTTTTGGTCCTTCAAACTGAACACATAAACAAACAATCATACATAACAAAGGTCCTAAAAGAATAAGCAAATTCTTGACTGTGAAAATTATCTTGATGTTAGAATTGTATGAATTCTCTGATGTTTGAGTGGGTTCCTGTAAAGGTAGAAGTGGAGCTTTAGGATCATTATCTGAATTTGAATAATGATTATGATCATTATTGTTGCTATTCTCCATTTCTGAGTTTCGGTTGGTAAAATCTGGTTTTGTCTGTGTCTTTCTTTCTTAGAATTTGGAGTAAAGAGCTAGAAGATGAAGAGAAATGCTAAGTTTAGAGGAATGGGGCTTCTTTTTATGGATGAAAAACAAGACAAACAAAACATCACTTTATATAGTTTTTGTTGTTTATCTTTTCACCTCCAAATTGGGTTTTGTTTGCCGTAAAATTTCTTATCTTCCGAAATTGGAAGGAAAACGGCTCATGGAAGCCATCACAAGTGTCAAAAATGCAAAGTGTATGATAAACAACCTATGTGGCTACATTCAAAACAAGTTGAAACCTCATTTTGTTAATGAAGGCACGAAATGGAAGATTTCGTCTAATTTTAGTATGAGCCAAACGACTCTAAAAGATAAAGAGGTTAATGATGATGAGTCGGATAAGATTGTATCGCCAAGCTGCTAATGGATTAATTTTAGAGTTTATTATGGACCCACTGTTCTCCTGAGGTTATCTAGTATTACAGTGATCTTGAGTTTTGGCCTGGGTCATCAAGTAGTATGAGGTCATTTGACCATTGGTAATTCGGAAGAATGATTTGGCAACACCATGTATTGATTTTCATGGCTGTTGATTATTGATTTTCTCTCTTTTGGCTTCTTTTATCTATTTTGGCCTTTTTGACATAATCGTAAACGAGAGCAGTGACACATGTGAATTTCCGGACCACAACGTATGATCCACGTAGTGTGATATGGTTGGATATGTGGCTCTGTGTTGCCAACTTGTATTGTTTGATTTTTTTTTATTTTGGTTTAATCTGATTTACTAGAATATATGAGATGAGAGTGAGACATGTTAGCGATTTTTTTGTTTTGTAAGCATTCTTGTTAGCGATGAACAAGTTACTCACAATTATTTTAATCTTTGTGTTGATTTAATTACTTGTCATCATGTCGATAGATTATTGCCCAACCCACAAATGAGAGTGTGACATATAATTATACACTATGCATGATAGAGCTAATAATTCAGTAGAAATGGGGTCCATTCCTCCCTGTTCGTTCTTTATAGTCCAATAAAATTGATGAATTATTAAGTGAGAGATTCGTTGTAGGAGCTGTATCAGTATCTTGGATTTGGACATCAGTCATATGATATCTGGTTCAAAATTAGGTAGTGAATAAAGAGAGAGCATTTCCTATCCAGTGAGTGGCGGGTGATAGATAAATAGACACCACAGAGGAGTAGGTTTCAATCAAATTCCCTAGTTTTTACTTCAAAATGATTGTAAGTTTCCGAAAGGGTGTTCAATATTCTGTTTATCCATCGTGCAATTAAAAAGCAGTGATTCAGAAGGGGGTTGGTGTCCGGGTTGTTGCTCGGATTCCAACTAGTCTCATTCAATCCTTCCTTGTTTTCGATGATGAGTTTGACGTTTAATATTTATGGTGACGTCTCTTGTGTTGATCAGAAATATTTTATAAATTAACTTGCATCTGACAAAAAGAAAAAAAAAAGAAAAAGAAAACGAGTTATAAAAAAAAATGTTTCCTTCAATACTGGAGTGCCTAATTTTTACATGATTAGGGCAGTTCCCGTAAAATGAACAGATCATAGATGTGTTTATTTTGCTCCCACTATGAGATGAACAATTTACAAATACTTAAATGATCAAATTCGTTAATGTGTTCACTGCGATCAAAGAAGAGACGCGCACGCATTTCATCTAAAAACTGCGCGGGTGAACTTGGCCAACGCGGCTCAAGTAAAGCCGCGAGTGGTTCTTCTTCATTTGTTGGCAGTTCTTCATTGACCGCCAGTGTTAGTTTTGAATTTATTATCGTATATAATAATATAACTCAATTTTATATTGTATTAAATATTTATTGTTTTTGTTTAATAATGTTAAAGAAATCATTGGTGGAACCGAACGATTAGATTTGTTTATTTTGTTATGATTTTCCGTGGTGAAAATAATGTTTGTTCATCCACGTGAGTGGACAAAATTTCAGTTTATTTATTACCATAGGAACTCCTCTTCCTAAAGTAAATGCATGTCGTATGTTACATTTCAATCTCAATCTGGATGATAGAAGGATTTGATGAAAGATGCAAAGAAAAAGAAAAGAAAAGAAAAACATCCGACACCTTGCGTTATAATTTGGTTCTTTGAAGATGAACCAAAAGTTTGGTTATCATTTGATCATCTTGTGGTGTTCGGAAGAGGTCTTTTAAGTATGTATCAATTCTAAAGAGAAAAAGCTTACACATAATTGCATGAATTGTTACGTGAGAACCCAAAAGCGGATATTTTTAGTATATTTTGTGTTTTCAACGTATCTTATCTTAACTTATTAAATAAAATGTTTAGTTTGGACCTGACAATTTAACGATCTCTTACTCCCTTGATTAAAAAGTATATTATAAGTTAAATCTAAATTGGGTCACTGTTGTATTTTTATGTCTTTGGATAAGGAAACCATCACGAAGTTACTTCATATGAATCCTCAAAATTCAGTTGATTGATGCATCTATGATAGTTCATAGTGAACCTTCCTTGTACTTCCATTTCATATTCCCTCTCTCAGGTGGTGCAAATCTATCTTCAACTATGAAATGTATATTCACTCCATGAAGTTCTTTTGCCCATTTTAGGGCTAGCTCAGCGCCATTTCTTTTTCCATTTCAGCTGCAATTTCAATAAAATGGATAACCTCTTGCTCCAATGCAATATCATGAGAAATACAAAGCAATTCACCCAATGTTAGTTCCGTTAGTATTGTTTTCTTTATGTTGATGAATACAAATGGAATTTTTTTTGTTGCAAAATCTTTCTTTGTAATCAATAATAAGTCTTTCACTGGCCAGTTTGGTGTTTCTATTAAAGTATATATCATTTAGGATGCGAATTTGGTTGTGTATAACTTTATTAAGAAAGTAAAGATGTTGTTTGATTCTAGTCACAATGCATGTTGTATCAAGAGCAATTTTCCTGAAGATTTTTTTTTAAATAGATAAATAAAAAAAACAAGCAACCTAAGTCAAGCTTCAAGCAAAAAAAAAAAATCCAACCCAATATAACGTGATACCTAAAACATCTTCCTTATTATTTACAATCATATCTATGAAATGTAGCACCTGAACCAACCAAACAAAGATCTCTATTGATATACTAATCTCTTAGCTATGTTTATGTTGTGTCTTCATATCTTTTTCCCCATCACCCTTTTATTTCTTTCGTACCACAGAGTCCATACAATGGAAATGGACAGCATCTTCCACATTTTCCTTGTCAGATTCTTCCCATTTTATGCAAGTCATTACTGAGTCCATGACAATCCCAATCTCAGGACTAAGTAATCATATATTTTTTCTGAGTATATACACTGCAGTAGTATATAATCTACTTTGTCCACCTAAATGTTGCAAACGTAACATCGAATCTATGCAATTTCACATCGTCTCTTATTTAAGTTATATATCCAATATGGGAATTACATTATGGACCACAAACCAAACAAATAATTGTACCATTATAGGAAATTAATGAATTCTTCAGAATGTGATTGATTTTCATCAGTGCATTATCCAAGCATACCCCTCTTTGGCTGTGTATGTTGTATTAGATGTGATTGAGTCATCATCAGAAGTGGAAGTTGGAGCATCTTCTAATAGTACCAGCACGTTTGTGAACTCCCCAATTTCCTCATCAGAAGGATACATTCTGAATGGTATATTCTACTTCCCTTGTTAAATAAAATACGTAACTTTTTCATTTTTGTCTGTCGCAACTTTAAATGATTTTCTATAGTCAAACAAAAGGGAACTGCTCGCAACATTTGTCTTTCCAGAACTTCACATCTTGACCTCTAGCTATTTTTGGTTGTGTCACCATCTGGATTAAGCTACTTTTATGCTGGATACTTTTTTAAAAACCTCTTCCATATGGTTGTTTGTATTAATTGGCCCAGATGTTATCATCATAATTTGTTTCAGTTTTGATTTGAATGGCTCTTACCCATGATGCTTATCTTTTATTTGCATACCTTCAAGTCCATTTTTCCAGCATTGTTTTGTTAGTGTCTCTTAGGTTTCTTATCCCCGTTTCGCCTAACTCTTTTAGTCTACGTAGGTTTTCTCATGTCACCCACCAAATCCTCTTCTTCTTCGCAGTACTATCCCATAGGAAGTCCCGCATGAATTTTATTTAGTTTCTTCTTCACAAGTAATGACATGAAGTACGCTGGTAAACTGATGAGAGCACTTTTAATGAGCTCAATTCTTCATTCGTTGGAGTGAAATCGACTTTTCCATGATGCTAACTTTTTGTTGGATTTGCACTGTACAATCATACACTGATTGATGTTTATTTGGAAGTACTTTGATAAGTGCTTAATTTACATGTTTAGAGTGTCAAATCCATACTTATTTAAGATATAATTCTATATTATATGATTATTTTCTATTTTATGTGTCATATTAGGTGAATCATCCAAAAAGGAGCTACAAATTGCTTAAATGAAAGAGTAAACCGAGTCTATCAATGAATAAGGGACCAAATACCAAATTCAACTCAGTCAAATCCAAGATTTCTTGATACCATTTTGAAGAGAACGAGAATATAAAGTGAACTCAAAAATAACGAGGTCATTCTGAATTCAGACGAAAAGTTATGGGCAAAACAGCCGAAGCGAAGAAAAACGATCTACAACACAACTACGCCGGCATAGTTACCAACCATGGAGGAAGTTACACTATTTATGACAAATGTTTTGTACGTTTAAGTCCCTAAATAGGCATGGTTCACCTGGGGATCGACCATGCCAGCACAAGTGAGTTTTGGGACATAGTTTCTGAGCTATTTTGGTCATAAATCGACACAGTTCATTGGAAGTCGACCATGCTGATATTGGCGAACATAAGGAGCATGTTTTGACTTCCAAAACAATAAAAAATGGTTTGTGAAGTATTTTAAACTCGGTAAAAGAGGATACTTGAAGGCCAAGCATTCACGGCTATAAAAGAAGATATCCAAAGGCCTAAGAAGACAATCTTTTACATCTTATACTCAAGCACTATATCTCATACAACAATTCTACATCAAAACCTAAAGGGATAAACCATATACTCTTTCTTATTCTTCTTCTTCTTCTTCTTCTTCTTCTTCTTCTTCTTTGTAATATAAGTATCTAAACCTTTTTGTGATTAAGGATGAATTCAATGTTCTAGAGTGAAGCTTTATTAGTTATAAATGTTTGTTTAAAATTTTAATCATCATCGTTTGTTGTTACCATATATAATATTTATGAGTGCTTCTTAGATTGATTTGTGGTGCATACTAGATTGATCTACTGATTGTTCTAAAATTAATAGAAGTTAGGAGATAAGTAATAGTCGAATAAATCTCTACACATGTAGAAATCGAGAGACCCTACAGAGGGATTCTGTAGAGAAATTGTGAGCGAAGACAACTTAAGAAAGTGGACCTTGATATAAGAGTTTAAATACTGGGATCAACATAAATTACACAAAGCTTAAAGCGGTCAATTGGATTACATCTTGAGTGATGTACTAAAAGGAGTTTTGAGGATAACACTGATCTAGTTGTTATTCTACGGTTGGTGATGAACGGTTCTGACGAAAGATAGATAAGTATACTAACTCAGTTAACGCTTGGTAACGACGAAGGATTCTTTGATCATCTATTTTCTTTCTTATTATTTTTTCATTTACTTTAATCGAACAACCCCCTTCTTTAGTATTTATTCTTGGATTAAACCTTGAGTGATCTACTACTTGGTGGTTCAGACGAATAGAATATGGTAGTTGAGAACTTCCTTATCTAATGATAAAATGAGTTTTGAGGATAACACTGATCTAGTTGTTATTCTATGGTTGGTGATGAACGGTTCTGATGAAAGATAGATAAGTATGCTAACTCAGTTAATGCTTGGTAACGATGAAATATTCTTTGTTCATCTCTTTTCTTTCTTATTATTTTTTCATTTACTTTAATCGAACAACCCCCTTCTTTAGTATTTAACCAGTTGTAAAAATTAATTGCAACTCCAAAATGGTTTGAATTGTCTCCATGAAACAACTTCCACACAGAGATAGATAAAGGGAATTGCATGAAGATATGAGAGAGGGTATCTTCATTACACTTATAGGAGTTGCAGATAGGATCAATGTAATGAATGATTCCAAATATTTTGGCATTTGTAGGAAGGATTTCATGGGAAAATTAATTCCCAGATGAATAAGTGGATAAAAGGGCTTGTATGAAGTTTCCAGTTTTTCTCACAATATGGGTTGTGAGGTTTATCTTTGTATCTGTCATTTATCTTGTGTTGGTATAGAAATTTAACAATAAACCCCCCTTTGTCAATCAGCTCCAGATCACCTAATCTTGTTTATGCATGTTGATGAAAGGAGTATTGAGAATTGCAATGCAGGCACCAGTATGTAATACGTGTTAGAACCAAGTCTATTAGGGATTATCGATTGGTGTGTCCATGTGAGGGGGGCTTCGCCCCGTACCCCCTGCCCAGATGCATTGCAATATTATTAAAAAACACTTGATTAGTCTAATTATGTTTAATGGATAGGAAAGTTTGATATCCTTTAGTAATCAAACTGTTTTTTTTAGCAATAAACTATACTCTATGTATAGTATAAAAAGACTTGCACATGGATAAAGTAATGAAATATTAAGTTATCTACCAAAGAGTTATATATGTGTTAGGGATGCTTAAACTATAATGGAATTTTTTGTAAAAAGCTATCGTTTCGTCGAACAAATTGCCTAGTTGCATTAAGTTGTTCGGATAAAGCTTGTTCACTGAGATTGATTATTTCGATAATCTTTATCTTAGTTTGATTTTTGACCAAAGGAGTTTATATTGAAAAAAACAAAAGATCCTTTACTCTACTTTATCTCTAACTGAAATCTTGATTAGAGATTGATAACCAAGTTAGTTACTGAAACAGATTTAGTCCTTTGTTGTTTCGGGTTACGATCCAAAGGAGTTGAGAATGAAAGTCTCAGGTGAAGCAACTCAAGATAATGCCACAATAAACCATGTCTTGGGATTTACGTGCGCAAACCAAATTGGTTGTAGGCGTCGATATTATGAAGAAACTGAGTAATGAAGGAACGTTTACTTGGTCTCAACTATATAAAGTTGAGGTAGTCAATTTGTACAACGACTTAATTTTGAAAGTAGATCCCCATGGTTGGAATAACTACCTCCATACCAAATACCGATCATTGTTTCATATGACGGACGTTACTTCTTCCACCAATGTCCAGCCACGTGTAAACTTTTTGATTAATTAATTACTTTTAGGAAATATCGGGTGTATATATTTGCGATCAACAAACTGACTTGAATTCCCTCCATAAGACTTGAAATTCCCATCACGGTGTCCAAGTATTAGAAAACTCTAGACACGTTGGATTTTAGTGAAATTCATGGTTTCCGGATGGAACATGCCCTAAACCTACTTCTTCTTTTTTCGTTGGTCAATTCAAAATAATATTTTACCAATTTTCTGCTAACAACTCCCTTATAATTTGAAGATGCGCCTGAATTTACCGTGTGCCCAAAATCCTATTTCCTGAGTATAGTAATCTTTTTTTCTGCTTTTTTCTTTGAGATAGGAGATATATTGAAAAAAAAGAGAAAGCTGTACAAACAAAGTTACAGGATATGCCCAAATGATCAGAGGATCAAAACATGCCAGAAAGAAAACACTCTTGCCTCACAACCATCATTAGAGATAGTAATCTTATTTTTATTAATCTTCATCTTCGGCAGACCCCCCTGAACAACAACTTATGGACCATACCAAATTTTACATCCATAATTCAGTGGAGCCACTAATCCACCATAACTCCATCTATTTGGGATAATGGGGACCATTAGGTTGACTATCAGGCATGCTGTCGAGGGAAATTTCGACTTTGCTTGGAGTGCCGCAAAATTGATTCTAATGCAAATGAAGCTCTAAATTTCTTAAAAGGTATACCTACACGTACTGAACGTTGAGTCTAACTGGCATTTGGGTCTAAAAAAATAAACGTACATTACCAGGGTGGGTGGGTGGGGGGGGGGGGGGGGGGGGGGGGGGGGGGGGGGGGGGGGGGGGGGGGGGGGGGGGGGTGGGGGGGGGGGGGGGGTGGGGGGGGGGGGGGGGGGGTGGTTGGTGGGGGTAAGTTTTAAGAACGGCCTAAAAACCAGAATTCTCCTAATTCCAAACACCAACAGCACTTCCAAATCAGTTGCAACATTTGGAGTTTAGGTGTAAAGAGCCGAATAACCTGATTATTTGCGCCTAATTGCAAACTAGTTCGGTGTACATGTTGCTTGCTTTTTAACCAATTATTTGGCCAATGTTTATTAGCACTGCCAAATTTCTGAATGATTGCTTCTCCTTATGCCGAAGAAATTTAAGTAAAAAGGATCGAGATTTTTTACATATCCAGGGGTGCAAAAGTACTACTGCATTAAGTTCTTGCACAGAGTAGTTGAATTCTGATCCCAAAGATAGATTCTAATCAGATGTTGACAAGGTTTCAACCCCGGTCGTGGTTACAAATATTGAACAACTTTATAACTCCGAACTCTTAACATAGTTTTGATACCAATTTGTAGAAAACAGCTGAGATATCGCAAAGGGTTTATGGTGGACTTGGTAAAAACTCAAAACCCTAGTATTTATAGGTGCAGAGAAATGAGGAGTAATACCGGCTGATTGATGAGTTTAACTAGTTCAAAGTGAAGACCCTAAAATGAAGTGGCAACTGAAAATCACATTAGGTGAGATTAAGGATCTATATATACTTCCCAATAAGTTGTCTGAAATCAGCAAACAAAATAAAAATAAAAATTAGAAACTTAACATTTGTCTTTAGTTAGGGAAAAAAAAGGAAAAGAAAAGAAAGAAAAATGGGTTTGAATCTGTATGTTGGATATTTTAGTATATTGTTCTTATTAGAAGTATTTGCTGCAGAAGCTGCAGATTTTAATGTTCTTGACCATGGTGCTGTTGGCGATGGCGTTAAAGATAGCACTCAGGTAAGAGAAATAGAATCCTCCTACATGCGAAGAAATTGTGTATATTTATGCTAATTATTATGATTAATCTTTTCTTAAATTTTGATTAAGGCCTTCATTGATACTTGGAAATTAGCTTGTGCATCAAAGGGAACGCCATCATATATCGTTCCAAAAGGTTCATTTCGAGTGGGTCAAGTGACGTTCGAAGGTCCATGCAAAGGTTTCATGAATTTCGCGATAAAGAAATATTAGGGCTGAATCTGATCCAAGTAAGTTCAATGAGAATTGGATTGTATTCGAAAAAATTAAGGGAATGCAACTCTCTGATGGTCAGGGTTCGGTAGCTTGGAAGTGCAAACATGAAGGGAAATGCAATACCTTACCGCCAGTGAGTAATCAATCATTTTGCACGATTCAGTATATTGAACGATGTTAACTGAGATCGAATAAAATTCGTCTTTCCAGTCATTGTTGATTAATTTTGTACATGCAGAATGCTCGATTCGATTTCATTGAAGACGCGCTTATTACTGACATAACGTCACTCAATAGCAAGCAATTCCACATCAATATACTGTCATGCAAAAACATTACGTTTTCATCAGTAACCATAAAAGCTCCAGGAGATAGTCCAAACACAGATGGAATTCATATAACATTACAAATTCAGTAATAGCAACTGGAGACGATTGTGTTTCGGTTGGTCCTGGAAGCCAAAATGTGTACGTTGTCGGCGGACCAGGTCATGGTATTAGTGTTGGTAGTCTTGGAAAGTATAAAAATGAAGAAGATGTTCGTGGTGTTACGGTGAGAAATTGTACCATCACCGGAGCTTCTAATGGAGTTAGAATCAAAACGTGGCCAAAATCACCAGCTAGTGAAGCTTCAGATTTCATTTTTGATGACATTGTCATGGAAAATGTTATGAACCCTATTAATATCGATCAAATTTACTGCCCGGATGGAGGTAGCAGCTGCGAGGAAATGGTGAGTATTGATTTTTCTTCTCTTGTAGACATTTTTGTTATCTGGTTCTTACTGATTTCTCTTGTGGGTAATAGGATCCGTCGAAGGTAAAGATAAGTGACGTGACGTTTAACAATATCAGAGGAACATCACAGCCGAGGAATGCTATACGTATTGTTTGCAGTAAGGGTGTTCCATGCGAGGATGTAAGAATTGGTGAAGTTAATCTCAAGTACACAGGGTCAGATGGACCAGCGAAATCAGTTGTTGAATTTGCGGATCTTATACTTTCCGGTTCACAAGTCCCGCCGGTTACAAATTCGGCACCAAATTCATCTTAACTACATGTCTCGATCTTCTATCGTCTTGATAAACTAGGTGTAGTCAGATCAATATGCTAACAACTAGTTTTTGAGAAATAGGTAATTTTGATGTTTTTTGAGTGATAGGGTGGAGCAATAAGGTTCAGTTTAGCCTGATCCAAATTGATTGTACAAGTTGTCATTGAGGCATCATTCAGTCTATAAAATAAAGTTTGTTCTGTTCACAAGTTTTGTTTTGAATTGGCAGCTCCTTGTGTATCCAAAATACAGTATAATAGATCTTTCTCGAGTGCTCAACCATGCACCCGTAATCATCCAATGGTTTACCATGCACCAACGTTTCCCAAATCGATGCCTTATTCAGTATCATCAAAAGCCTATTAGAACAAAAACGTGGTGTGTGACTTTTTGATTACCAAGCGCACTGTCTTAGCCTCCCATTATTAAAAAGAGCTCCATACTGGTGGAATTTTTTGTTGTAGACCTTCTGCCTTCTGGTTCAAGGTTTAGTTTCCGGTGTCGTTGAGATCCCAATGCTTCAACTCGAACGTCAACTATCATCAGTCGTGTTTAATTACTTGGCCTCTGGCTTACTATCTCTTAAAGCCCTGTAAACTAATAAGGATAAAATCGGATTTTCTATGACCAGTTTTAGTAGTTAAATTTGATTCAGTTTGGCACAAAAAAATGGTGATGATTCTTGTGACGGTATCTTCCTCGGCTATTGGGAGATTAACAGCTGAAACTCTGGCTAACACTTAAATTTATTGGCTCCATTGGGATCTACAAGTAAAAGAATAGCTTTTTTTAATAGAGCTCTTACATTCTGTTTTGGAAGTAAGATCTATCCATAGTTGAGCGCTCTCGGATGATGTAGGATTTCTCTTATACTAATCATCCAATGTAGATCCATACCCTTTCGGCATTCAAAATTTTCATGTGGTGCTTCTCTTTGATAGTACAAACAAAAGTAATGCAGATATATCAGTAGAAACAGAACAGAAATTTTTACCTTTAAGCAGTATGTCTCTAATCAGCCTCGAGCCAAACTGCACAAACTTTTGCGCGAAGGGAAAGAAAAAGATTGTTTCAAAACCAGAATCAAATTAATAATCTGAAAAACAAAAATAAAATTGTACGGAGAAGAAGCCTATTTATAATACACAAAATAGGTCAAAAAGACCAAAACAAACATTTCCTGGATGAAACGGACTGCTAGGTTTAGATACTGTTTATATGGACATTAAACAGAAAAATACTGTTCATTTAGCCAAAATGGATATTTGACCCAGGAAAATAAAAACAAAAAAGTATCAATCACCTAAAATACCCCTTTTTAGTCTAACAACAACCAAAACTCCACCAGTTGTGCGTGCTTCTTAACTACAACACCTAAAATACCACTTTTTAGGCTACGACCAAGCAAAGCAGACACCTCAAAATTAGCCTGGAACAGGAAGTTCAGATAATCTGGAAAATAAAAAATCAGAGCAGTCTACAAGTGCCGCCAACACCTACCTGAGTGAAACGAAAAATGTTATCAAAAAAGAAAATCACATCCTGACCCTCAGCATCTCTAAAGTGCGCATAAACATACAAACCAATAAGTCCAACACCTACGCATACTGTCGAACAGTATGCGTAGGTGTTGGAGGATTAGATTTTACCGAGTTCGCACATTGACAAAGCAGTTGGAGGATTAGATTTTTCCGGACTCACCCTACAAAAACAGAGGCTATGATGGTGCATCAATATTGCTGAAGCACACGTGTATTTTCCGGACTCACCCTACAAAAACAGAGGCTATGATGTTGCATCAATATGAGTCTGTTTTGTCGTAAAACAACTTCACAACTCAGAAGAGACAAACTCCAATCAAGGAATTCGACGGCAAGATAAGATGCAGGTCAGCAATATGTAAAAGATATTACCATGTTTGACACCGTCCTGAAAGTCGAGAATAACAACTACTCCTTCGTATAAGTTCAGATGACACCCCCTGGCCAAATACAAGAGCAACATGAGCACTCCAGATTGCATTTCTTGCATAACGAATGATACATATGTCAGTTGGACGACAAAATTAGTCACATGATCAATCGATCTCAGCATGTACACCAACCATATGATCAGTTACTTTCTATGACTTTGTTTGCTAACAACAAAAGGGAATAAAATTAATGAAGATGGAAGCAAAACAGAACACCTAACAAAATCTATAGTATGAGAAATCATGATGCAGATACTGCCATATCTCAAACAACAATCTACCACAGACAAGCAGATCAATACTCATTCAAAACTATGCAGCAAACAAAGTAATTTTACGGAGAAGCTCCATAATCTCGACAAACAACTTTAGGCTAATGAAACCAATATAATAAGCAAAGATAATCCAGAATATACAAACTGCCATGTATCACATATAGATAGAGAACCAAAAGTGCTCCACAATGTATAATGAGAAAAGTAAGTTAAAACTCTCAGTGACCGATGCAATTCTCCGTCTTTAAACACCAAGCTGGCTACTATCATCGGTGAAAACTAGAGGCTTAGAGATAACCACGCTATGGCAAAACAAATCATTCAATTATCAAAACCACTAGAACATTAATGGAACAAAGACAAGATAAGGCAAACAAAACCACGAAAACCATCAATAAAAACTACAAATCATTTACCTCCCAAGCAACCACGACATTATTCACATAAGCTAATCCTGGGGTTAGTCATAACACGAGTCTTGAAGACAGATTATCCTTTTTACTTTAAAGTAAGTTTTGCATCAATATTGTCTGCCTTGCATCATATTACACAAGTCAATATCTCATCATATCGAGCTAGTGGAGTAGTCAGGTTGGACTAAAACAAAAACAAACGTATTATAAACTAAACCAGAAACACACTTCATGATTAAATAATAACGATTATGAAACCGTCTTTTACAACCTTAGTAATATCTTCTCCTCTTCTATTGAAAGTAATACCTTAAAAAAGTTATATTACATTCTACTACTAGATGAAATTGGTTTCATCCTGAGTATTTTCACGAAATAAAGTTATATCAATGAGTGATCTATATGAAACTGATTTCATCGTGAGTATTTTGACGAAAACACAATTATATCACAGACTATAACTAGATGAAACCAGTTTCATCCTAGTATAACATGGATGAAACCAATTTCAGGTCAATCCAAAACAAGATGATACTGGTTTCATCCTAGTATAACATGGATAAAAACAATTTCAGGTCAATCCAGAACTACAACTAGATGAAATTGGTTTCATCCTGAGTATTTTCACGAAATAAAGTTATATCAATCAGTGATCTATATGAAACTGATTTCATCGTGAGTATTTTGACGAAGACACAATTATATCACAGATTATAACTAGATGAAACCAGTTTCATCCTAGTATAACATGGATGAAACCAATTTCAGGTCAATCCAAAACAGGACGATACTGGTTTCATCCTAGTATAACATGGATAAAAACAATTTAAAACACAATTATATCACAGACTATAACTAGATGAAACCAGTTTCATCCTAGTATAACATGGATGAAACCAATTTCAGTCAATCCAAAACAGGATGATACTGGTTTCATCCTAGTATAACATGGATAAAAACAATTTCAGGTCAATCCAGAACAGATGAAACCAATTTTCATGTTACTATCAAACATTGATGAAATCAATTTCAAAACAAACTAATTCGCTAATTTCATCATCACTGTCATTGTGGAAGGAAAATCGAGAGAATTAAGGTAGTTAACGCCTAAACACCAGTTTCATCCGTGTTTAGACAAGAAGAAAAAAACAGAATGAAATTTCACTCATAAAAATGATTCATTTCAGAAAATTAAGGTAGTTAACATCAATTCCTGTGAAATTGATGAGTTCGGTTAATAAAATCATGAAAAAAAAATTAGGATCAAGAAACTTACCAGTGAATGAATTTGAGAACTCTAATTTTGGTTGGAAGCGAAAACCGTAATTTTGCTTTGAATGAATTTGAGAACTCTCCATTTAATTAGGGTTGCCGTTGTTTTTGTGGTGGTGGTGATATCAATGTCGACGATGATGTTGATGTTTGCGGTGGTGGAGGAAGGTGGTGGTGTTGGTTGTAGTTGTTGTAGATGTTGATGGTGGTGGTTGTAGTATTGTCGATGGTGGTGCTGATAGATCTGGTTATAGAGATGGATAAACACGATGTTGTCGACGGCGTTGGTGTTTTCTGGTAGTAGAGATGGTGGTGGTGGTGTCGATGTTGGTGGTGGAGAAATTTGATGTCTGTCGATGGTGATATTTGGTGTTTCTGGTAGTGGAGATGGGATTAACGGAGGTGGAAGAAGATGAAGGCGTTGGTGGTTTTGTTGAAGAGAGAAGAGGAACGAGTTAAGGTTTTGGTGGACGTGGCAGGGTAGTTGTGTCCATTTCAATCAAAAGATTCTTTTGGTCATTTGACCCAGACAAAATCTCTACCCGTCCATTTGGCCCAGGAAACACCCATTTTTGGCTATATAGCCCATTTTCTGTTTATAATAACAGCAACCAGGTCTGACAAACTCATTTACGCGGTTTCCTTAGAATTGAATTTCCTAACAACAACAAGAAATACGAGGGCTACAGCAACAACTTTTAGAATTCAAAGTGAAGATCCTAAAATTAAGTTTTAGCTTATTTAAGCTTGTTTTCGTGTTGATAACTTCTCTCAACACCCAAATAGGAGGAATTCTATAAAGAAAAAAAAAGAAGAATTTTTGGTTTGATTTGTTTGTCAGTCAGTACTCTTGGGCGGCACTTGTATGGCATATTGCAATGTGCAAATGCATTTAAGCTACAGCCACAGGCTCAACGGACGCTGCAGTTTTACTAGATGTTTTATGATCCTAGTTCTGATTAGCGAAGTACTTTTTGGCCTACGAATGTTATATCAATAGAATGAGATATTGCAGATGCCTCTTTATTATTGCTGGCTGATAACGTCGACCATTTACATTTGAAACTGGCCAGCACAATATCCTACTGACCAATCATTAGATACTAGACATTAAGAAACAAACATCTCCTTATATTCCATTCACTTGTGTACAAAAAGTTGCCAGTTTGAGCAAAGATAAAATGGACTACATTTCAAGGTCAGACAGGCTTTGTGACTTCCAGAACTTGGCTTTCTCGAAACCATTTACGCTATTCTGGTAATCATAAAAAGTTTGATCAATCTCCTCTTGAGTGTTCATCACAAAAGGTCCATACTGCGCAACAGGCTCGCCTAAAGGTTCACCACCAACTAATATGAATCTTAGAGGATTCACGGATTGGTTCCACACCTCTAGACCATCACCAGACCCTAAAAGAAGAAGGTTGTGTGCTGAAACTGGTGACGCTTTCGAGTTACCAAATACACCTTCGCCTTCAATGACGTAAACAAAAGAATTCCAAGTCCTTGGAATTGGTTGTGGAAGGTGAGCTCCTTGTTTTAGTGTAAAATCTAAATACATTGTTGGTGTCCTTGTGTATACAGGTGATTGAGATCCCAGTGCTTCACCTGCTATAACTCGAACCTCGATTCCGTCTTTTGCCACGGTTACTATGTCCTTGCTTTGCAACTCTTGGTATCGTGGATCAATCCTAAGAGAACCAAAATACAAAACAAGGTTAGTTTATCATCACCATCTTGCACTAACTACAGAGCTTTTGAAGATAGTTAAGAATAAAGAAAAGTT
Source organism: Papaver somniferum (assembly GCF_003573695.1). Lineage (NCBI taxonomy): Eukaryota > Viridiplantae > Streptophyta > Magnoliopsida > Ranunculales > Papaveraceae > Papaver > Papaver somniferum. Next base: position 141,333,658 of record NC_039358.1, read on the forward strand.
ATTACATTTTGTTTTTGGAAGAGAGATTGATCCACAATTGAAGACCCTTTTGAGTACCCTGTTCAGAAGGCATTTCAGAATGGACAATTCCTTTACCAGCAGTCATCCACTGTAAATCTCCAGCTCTAATAGTACCTTTATGACCTTCAAAATCCTCATGCGTCACTTCTCCCTTTAAACAAAAAAGTAACTCTTGTTAGTATTTTGAAATTTCAGAGCGATTTGCATTTTGATAGTTATGGTTCAAGGATTTGTCTTACCTGCAGCATATAGGTAACAGTCTCAAAACCTCTGTGAGGATGATCAGGAAATCCCCCTGGAGCCGAAACTGCAAAAACAAAACATTTATGAACTACTTTAATTAGTTATTCCTACTTCACTTAGAATAATCAAGTTAAGTAAAGATTAGTAATACCAACCTGAGAATTCATCCAGAACAAGAAATGGGTCAAAATACTTCAATTCGAACCTGTTAAGATTAAAAAGAGAAAACACGAATTAATATTAATCAGATAACCTTAAATTCAATTTGTTTCGTACATTTCAGAAGGCAAAAGAAGAACAAGATTAACAAATTACCTGCCAATGCTTCTTCGAACGACAGCGCCAACACCTTCCCGTTGCGGCTTTGCTAGAAATTTTCTAACAACCATTCTAGGTTCTCTGATTTCACTGGAATTTGACATTTTTCTTCTCTTTTGGTTTTTCAATCAAGTTGGATGGAGAGATTTGAGAATCGTATACAAGTTATATTGTTATGAGTGGTGTAGGAATTGAAGGTCTGAGAAGCATTGTATTTATAGACAAACAAACTGGAAAGGGAGAAGAAGGCTTTAGCTTTTGAGGTATGTGATCTTTGAGTTGACCATTATCTAATCCTTTTTCGCGAAATGTCTCACTTCATATAACGGTAAATATTTTAATGTTCTGAGCTGTTTCATACATATAGTAAGTCAAATCATTTGTCGATATTATAATTTAGATTGCTTAGTATTTTATGTGTCTATTTGTTGCTGACTATAGAACAAAATTCCTCACTAGGATTTCTTTAGGAAGATTCTAAATTTTGTGTGGGGGTTTCATTTTTCTTTTGAATGACATGACAAGATGATGATGACTGTAATGAGGTCACTATGACATCTTGACGATGTTTTAATTTGGATTTGCTGGTTCATCTTGAATCTGCTAGTATTTTACCCCATGTAATTAGTTGTTTTTTTGTTGTTGTTTGGATTAATGTAAATATTTGAAAGGATTAAAAAGGCAATCAACACGAGAGAGAGAGCCCTCTCATCATCCAACGATGTGGAATCTTTGGATGCCATTAACATTGCAAAGTGATAGGACTTTTGCATAGTAACTCAATTTAAGTTCTGAAACTTATAAGACGGAATCAAATCCGAGGCAGTTCTTTATATCCATTTTCTATGAATGGTGAATTAACTAACCGGTTCCGGTTATATCTCAGTGCTATGCTACTTTCATGTCATGTGGGAGTTACTTGAGGAACAGTGACGTGTTTAATGCATAAGCATAACGTATAAGGGGAGATGGAAGATCCAACTTCTTTAAAGGTGAGAGGGAAAGCGGGACAGGTTGTTTAAGTGGTTAACCTTGGTAGCTGTATGGAGTTAATTGGTTTAAAGTATAAATTTATGGTGTGCGGTGTTGACTATTTTTTTGCATAAATAAAATGATTAGGTCACCCTTTTGGTGGTGATGGAAGGATGACATGAGCATATGATCATCAACTTATTCTCCTAAATTTCCCTTGTTTCTTTTAGTTTTTTTAGGAAGCATCACCGTCATCTCTGTATCAGCTTCAAGAAATACCGAGGCTGCCTTAGCAATTTAAGACACCCCTTCTAACAGACTGGTCATTAGCATTGCATATTCACGTGGGTAACAACCATCTTTCCATTCTATCTTGGAGATATTAATTTATTATCTACTTTTTGTGTCTCATCATAATAAGTAGTTTTGTGATCATCTTTATCGGTAAAAGATTTTGATGCCAAGTTCGAATTCAGGTCACTGATGTCGTCACCTAATGATTTTACAATAGGACTATAACAACACTGCTGGAAAAGATGTGCTTTTGTCAGCCTTATTATAGCTTACATGCTCAGAAAAGCTTTCATTTGCCTTAAACACTAAGATAAAGATATACACATGGGAATAACTTAAATTTTGTTTCTCTATTCACCTAGTCTCTTGTGTCATTTCTAGGAGTGGCATTTTAATAAAGAAGGAGAGACAGACATCGCTTCCTCCTCCAAGTTTCAGCAAGGTCCGTCTGCTGAAATTTTTCTAAGGTTGTATGAGATATATAATAGCAAACGTTGCTCCCTGCTCCAACTTTATGTTCCTGATGATTCTGGATGCCACTGGAACTTCGATATCTCCCGCAGACGTTTATACGATGCTGAGATTGCTGAATTTACTGCTTTGACTCCAATTCTTAACAGTATAGTCTTTTCTCCCAATGAAGATGACGAGCTTGTTTGGGTTGGTGAATCTTCAGGAGCTTTCTCGGTTAAGTCTGCCTATCAGCTAGATACCTTAACTACCAGCAATCCTTCTTTTCCTAGAAAGAAAATTTGGTCCAATGCTTGGCCTCATAAAATTGGATTTTTCCTTTGGCAACTTGTTCTTGATAGTCTTCCTACCATTCACAATCTGCAGCGTAGAAATTGCGCTTTGTCTGTTTTTGGAGGCTCGTCAGCAACAAATTTATGTTCTTTGTGCAATAATGTGTTGGAATTTGGTACTCACCTCTTCTGGAATTGTCGGTTCACTCATCAAGTTTGGGCTTACTTTTTCGCTCAAGAAAATGTGCAGTTTCCTACTTTCTCATCCCTGTTAAATTTGTTTAAGAACTGGTCATCTGTGGCCACTCAAAATGATGGGAAGGAGATATGGAAGAGGATCTCCGCTAGCGTTTGTTGGAACGTTTGGAACGAGAGAAATGCCCGCACTTTTAGTGGCAAGAAACGCACTGTGGAGGCTATCATTGCTGATTCTAAAATCAGCGCTTTTCATTGGGCTGCTAAGAATTTAATCTGTACAAATCTTTTGCATCATGATGTGATTTCTAACCGGAAAGGTTTGTTCTTTGACCCTCCCTAGTCTTTTCTTGGGTTTTGGTTTTCTTTGTTGTGTTTCCTTTTTCCCCTGTTTGGTGGCTTCTACTTTACAGAGTTTGTAAATTGTCTTTTTTTTTTCTTCTATTTACCGAGCAAAAAAGAAAAAGAAAGAAGAGACAGATACGGGAAGAACTTAACTTTAGCTTCTTTAGCCTATTGTGTCATTTCCACCAGTGGCATTCTTTTAATAAGGACCTAATCAACATATCTATCTCAGTGATATGTTCCAATATTGTTGCCGCACCCACTGCCACTACCACCACAACGGCATAAATGCTTTAGTCCACAGGCCACAAACCAATATATCATAAGGTGCTTAAGTCCACACTCCACAAACCAAAATGGCATAAGGTGCTTTAGTCCACACACCAAAATAAAAAACCAGATATATCCATGTATCCCCACCATATATTGCCAATGGTGAGAACATAGTAATATTACAAGTGGGATGGTGGAGGTATCATATAGGGTAATATTTATTCAAATGTTATTATTATTTATATCTATTACTATTATTATTTATTCAAATATTATTGTTATTTATATCTATTACTATTATAAAGGGAAGTAGGGAAAACCCCTTAGTTACAACTGGTGCAGTTTTCTTTGGGGCTGTCAAAGGGTACCCATTATCTGGAATCGGAACCGGAACCGGACCCGGACAAATATGATCCGGTTTCGATCCTATGATTGGATTCATTAACAAGTAAGGACCCGACGGGTGATTACCCGATTGGACTTGAATCTTAATGGATCTGAACGGGTAATACCCGACGGGTACACACGGGTGATGGGTACCCGGTTACTCATTCTTTTATCCCTATTTTTAGCAAAATTACAAGTACTTTGCTAGTTTGACTTTGAATTTTTTTTCATTTTTCATTTTTCATTTTTCATTTTTTTCTTACATTTAATCTTTATTTAGTATATTAATAAAGAAATAATAACAAATTTTTATAAAAATAAGTTTGATTCAAGCCAAAAAAGAGAAATATATCAAAATTTTGAAGTTTTTTGTGTGTTCTCTTAATACCCAACGGGTACCCGGAACCGATGGGTACCCGTGTTTTTAAACGGGTCTGGATCTGGGTCCACAAATTTAAGAACCGGACCCGAGTTTTATAAGTAGGGTTCGAGTCCAGTGGTACCCAAGAGGACCCGAACCCATTGACAGCCCTAGTTTTCTTTTTCTGAAAATCAAGTCACACCTCACTCTTCATATAAATCAGATGGTTGTTAGAGCAAGACTTAATCAATATAGGCTCTCAATTATCATCTTGTTTGCTTCCTTCAATCAATTTAGAAAAAATATTCTGGAAAATACAAGGATACCGGATATACTACCATTTTTTTTTGTTTAACCTATATCAAAAAGTCCTTACATATAATCTTCGTTTGAATATAATCAAATCAAAAAATCAACAAGAAGCAATTAACATACAAGTGATTTTTTACTGTAACTATGAAGATAAACAATATAATATAGAAATAAAGTAAACACCTTTTACTACTACTCGATAAAAATTATTGATGGACCTCCGAATATCTTCATGAACTACGGATTAAACACCATTAAAGAACATATTTTGTCCTTAATAATTTCTCTACTTCCAATATATCATCATATCATAATCATTGGTCAATCCACTTGTCTAGAAACAACTACGGATCGCTCAACACTCTACTAGCATTAGAATGATTAATAGATTAATTTAATTATCCACTTAAACAAACCAGTTATCAATCTCGAACATTAAACATAACGAGACAAGTTGATAAGATGATTAAAACTCCAAATTAATTTATATCAGTGCTGCTGTTGAAGTATATGATAACAGTTCTTTTACACCCCTAAAGGTAAGCTATGATGATATTCAATCTGGACATAACTGCTAACACATTAGTATATGTAGAAATTTGTCAACAATACTACAGAAGTATATGATAACACTTCTTTTACCCTCCTAAAGGTAAGCTAAAATGATATTCAATATGAACATAACTCTATCACATTAGTATCTGTAGAAATACGTCAGCAGTACTACTTACAACATCATTTTCTTTTTGTTTATAGCGATTCGTGATCCAACCCTAATAACACTAACACTAGGACATGCACTAATTGGGAGGATGATCTTAGTTTGTTAGTCTAAGTCCATTCTTTCAGGCCCCTCTTATTAGAGGTATTTACGAATGGGTCATTCCCCTTCTCCTAAGACGGCCTTGACTCCTTAGTCTTTTTTTAGTGACCTTCCTCCTTGACTTCCTATAAAGTTATCATTACCCACCTATGACCCTATTTTTTTGGGTCGAACTCTTTATGATTCTCCTTGTGAGAGCACAACCAGTACTCAATGGGCTCGGAACCCTCTTAGTCATTTTTAGGGTATCAACATTAGTTGCGTGATTGTTGATTCGCATGTCCATATCGAGCAACAATCACCAAATAACGCGCGTCAACCTCCTCCAGTCTGCATTTTTGCGCGCTCAGTTCTCATGTCGGGTCTTTGCTTTTACCTAATGTAGTCGTTTTAGGAGCGACTCAAGCAGTCGTTTTGATTTTACCTAAAGTAGTCGTTTTTGACCCTCTTTTTCTGGGTCGAACTCTTCATGACTCCCCTTGTGAGAGCACAACAAATGCCCAATGGGCTCGGAACCCTCTTAGTCATTTTTAGAGTATCAACATTAATTCCCTGACTGTTGACTCGCATGTCCATCTTGAGCAACAATCACCAAATGACGCGCGTCAACCTCCTCCAGTCCGTATTTTTGCACGCTTAATTCTCATGTCGTGTTTTTCTTTTACCTTAAGTAGTCGTTTTGGGAGCGTGGCGACCTGGTAGTCCCCATTCCACATGGCCATGTTTTTAAGTGGTTATGTCATACGTGTCCCCATGGTAACTGATGTGTCTCTTTAATTTTCCAGTAATCACTCTTCTTTTTACCTTCACTATGCTTTTTACCCCATATATAAGCAGCCTTTACCCTTTTAATACTCCTTATTCCCTTTCTTTAACTTGTCTCTTACTCTCATTTCTAAAACCCCTCATGTTACTTACATCTCTACAAACCGTTTTATTATTATCATTATTGGAAAAGAAAGGGTACCAAGTACACGAACAATTTTTTTTACGAAAACAATATGGACTAACTTGTTACAATCAGTAGTATAGATCAACAGATGAGATCATATACCTAAGTTGTAAAACAAGTTTACTTGGATGATCTCACATCTCAATATCTAAGTAACAACCTAGTATGCACACGAACTGTTATAAAAACCAAATTCCAATAAGATAAGTCTTGTAATATTTCTTTAAGATACGAATTCTCAAGATAAAATCTTATACTATATATAAAATATTTTAAGCTTAAAAATTGTCTAGGTTGATTAACGTACTACTTGTGATATTTCCAATACAAAGATAAACAATATAATGCGGAAAAGAAATAACACAGGAAACCATAAAGTTTGTTAATTAGGAAAATTGCAAATTGCAAAAAAAACAAAAACCAGAACCTAGTTCAAAACTTGCACACGACACAGTATTAAGATGTTGTAGACACTAGCCTATTATCAGAATTCAGACAAGATTGTAATTGAGACTTAATTGACTCTACGAGCAATTCATCTTCTGTTGTGCTCCTTTATGTCTCTTGAATCTCGCAACATCGAGATGACGTCCTTTCCAAGCCTGGGAGTTGCTTCAACCTAACTGAAGACTTTTATGACTATTATTCCTCTAATAGAAAACCTATTTGATTTCCAGAAATATATTCTATCAAGGTATGAAAAACTATATGCTTTCGAGTGATATTCAAGCAAAGAAGATATCAATTAAACTCAAGATTAGGATGAACTTCTTCTCATCAAAAGTTATAGAGGTGCCTAATCAATTTAACTCACAAGAACAATCTAAACAAATCAAACCAGAAGTGATTTAGGATATTTATCTTGTGGAATCAAAAAGTCTGAAACGAAGAGTACTTTGTGATTTCTATTTATCTTGTTCGTGATCTATAGTTCGAAAACTATAACGATCAAAAAGAACAAGACCCGGATAACAAGAACTATCAAGTAAAAGATAGTCTGACCCGCTTCACGAATCTTTTAGTGAAGTCTTTCAAAGTCGAAACCTAAGATAGTTTCACCAAAGGAAACCTATATTATTATAAGAATACTCTAGCCACAACTAGGACACAAAAGTGTCGTGATTGAGGTTCTAGTTTGCAAGTGTAGATGGTGACTTTTGGACCGAGGGAAAAACTGTCATTTCGAAATCCAAAGGCAAAATCATTATTTTTACGAAATGCCTAACCTAGTCCAAGTACTCAATCCCATGAGTACAGTCATCTATCAGGAAATGCATTAAAGTTTTAATCAAGATAAATCCTAAAACTCCATCCATAAAAAGGTTCAAGATGAGGGATCGACTTCTGAATGAAGAGAAGCTAGATCGAGTTGAAGAAGCCTAGTTAGTTCCATAGAGCCTCTGTCACTCTGAGGTGAAGAACCTCCGTCGCTCTGAAGAGCCTCGGTCGTAACGCTCGAAGGTGAAGAGCCTCCATCAGTGCGAGGCGAAGAGCCTCAGTCGCTTTGAAGTGAAAGACCTCTGTCTATCCGCCCGAGGGAGAAGAGCCTCCGTCACTCCCTCCAAGTAAATACTTCCGTTAAAACAAAGACTCCTCAGCGTCATCGCAGGTCTTTTGACATATCTAGGAACCTTTAACGTCACCTGGGTTTCAGGTGGATTCAACATTAAGTTTTAAGCCTCTGCCACGGTGCTTCTTCAGGATCGGTTACGTTTTATTAGTGCTGAACACTTCACCAGCCGCACTCTGCGACGTCCTTGGGTGCTACATTTTTCTTAGTGCTGAACACTATACCCCTTCCTCAGTGCTGAGCATTATAACAGTATACTGAGTACCACACATTCAGTTGTACTGAGTACGACTCGCCTCCGCTGAGTACGACCCGCCTCCGCTGAGTACAGACGGTCACTCTAGGTTGATGACCAACCTTATCCCCTTCATCCACACTGAGTATATATTGAAAAAGCTGGGGTATAACAACCACACCCAATAATTCATTCGTCAATCTGTATGGACTAACTCCAATATAATTTCGATAGCACCAGCTTATAAAGCGAGCTCAACCAAGAAAGATATCAAACAATTATATCTCAATTTATCAAATAAAATATGCCATCGAACAGATAGAAATCTGTGAGCACGATTGATATGAGAAATACCTTGGACGGTACCAAACACCAAAGTCCAAGTGTCAATCAATTCCTATCTAACAATCAAGGTCGGATTTACCAATTGATTGAACTACGCACAACCTGTGATATTTCAATTATATAAACAAATATAATGCGGAAAATAAATAACACAGACACTATAAGTTTTGTTAACGAGGAAACCGCTAATGCAGAAAAACCCCGGGACATAGTCCAGTTTTGAACACCACACTGTATTAAGCCGCTACAGACACTATCCTACTACAAGTAAACTTCATACTGGAATGTAGTAGAGCCCTAACCAAGTCTCACACAGATTAAGGTACAGTCTTCTTTCTTACGCCTCTAGAACCTTGTCGGATTCTACGCACTTGATTCCCTTAGCTGATCTCACCCATAACTAACAGTTGCTACGACCCAAAGTCGAATACTTATGAACAAATATGTCTCCCACGGATAAGTCTATTCTGATAGATAAATATATCTCCCACAGAAGTACCTATGAAGTTTGTTCCGTCTTATGAAATCAAGGTGAACATGAACCAATTGATAATTCGGACTTATACTCCCGAAGATCGGCCTAGAAATATCAATCACCTCACAATAACTTAACTATATGGTAGTATAAGAAGTTATTGTGGAATCGCAAAGAATGAGACGAAAAGCTTTGTGATTACTTTTTATATCTTACCTATCGAAGATAAATCTCAAGCAAATCTCAGAGAAGATAATACTCAAATATGATAGAAAAAGTAAGATCAGAATACGCAACTACAGAGAAAATAGTTGGATCTGGCTTCACTAATCCCAAATGAAGTCTTCAAGTCGTTAACCTATAATGGTTTTGGAAAAACCTAGGTTAAAGGAGAATCGACTCGAGTGGAAACTAGGACACGGGAAATTGTCGGGATTAGGTTTTCTAGTTGCTGGAGTTCTCCCTCATATAGTCTTTCAAATCAGAGTTTGCTTTCAATCAAAGCTAAGATAGCTTAGGAAAGAGCATTCAATATTCACCGTTAGATGAAATCCTGATTTAAGATTCAAGTTAAGTTTGCTTAAAACCAAAGCAATATCTCTCCACCGTTAGATGGTCTTAGCTTGTTACACACAAATGATATATACCTTCATTTAGATATGGGTAACTATACCTAAAGGTGTATATTAAGTTGGCTCAATAACAATTAACTGGAGTCAACATATGAACATTTTAGTCTTAACCATTCATCTAATACTTCTGATCAAATATGATGATCAATCAATCATGAAAGATAACCAAATGAATCTAATTGTGTTTCAAATAGAGTTGTTCAATTGTTCACCATTTCATAAAAATATATATGAACCAATTGAAACAAAATCGGATTGATTCGTAATCCTACAAAGTACTTATATAAGAATCAATTCATGAACATTAAGCTACGATTTGCAAAGATTGCATTCCTTAATTCATAAATGTGTTTGTTCATGAGTATGAAAATCATACATAACAGATTTTAGAACTTTAACCACTAAGTTTGCAAACTGGTACGCAAACTATAGTTTCCGGACTTTGGTCTTGTCCAACCGTTTGCAAACGGGTACGCAAATAGCCGTCCCAGACCAAACTCAGGTAGAACCGTTCGCATATTGGTATGCAAACTTGGTTCCCGAACTTTAACATTTAAAACCGTTCACATACTAGGTATGCAAACAAGGTTTCCATACCTGAATCATACCAAAATAGTTTGCATACTAGGTACGCATACTGTGTTGTATCCAGACAAAGGTTTGTTGTTCTAAACTCCCATTTCAATCATTGAAAAATCCTTGGAAGAAGACAATAGCTGTCTCACATTAGCTATTAGCTTCAAGTAATTTTCAAGTGATCGAATGATCAATACGAAACTTTCCAAGTCGACATCAAATGATTGTTTCACACAAATCATGTAAGATGTTTCAAGGCAATTTCCACATGATCATCTTTTGACTTACTATTTAGTTTCCAACAAATAAATTGTTTCCAACTAAACTCGTCAAGAATAATGATGAACGTAGTTAAAGCAAAAACCTTCCAACACATATTTCGAGAAATAGATAAGCGAGATAAACTCGGCTCGAAATATCAAATCTATATAATATTAAAGTCTATCTATCTATACAACTTAGTCTCATTAGGAGAGAATAGACTTCTGAGTGATAGATAAATTTTAGTCTCCACATATCTTTTGTTTATGAAGTTCCTCCAAGCTCTCCGCAGTAGATATTCGTCTTCAATCGATGAACGCCGTGAAGTCTAAAGCTCAACTATACATTGAAAAAGCGGGGGTCAAACAACCACACCTAATATTTCGCTTAGTAATATGTACGGACAAACTCTAATATGATTTCAAGAGATTCAACTAGACAGTCAGACTCAAGCAATGGAGATATATCCAAGAGTTTGTATCTCGATTTCTCAATTCAATCCGCAATCAAACAAATATGAATTTGCGAGCCCGATTGAATAAGAAAAATAACTTGGACGGTACAAAAAACCAATATCCAAGTGTCAATCAGTTCAATCAACAAACCAAAGGCCGGATTCAAGAACTGATTGAATTTAACACACAACCTGTGATATTTCTATTATATAACTAAATATAACGCGGAAAAGAAACTACACAGACACCAGAAATTTTGTTAACGAGAAAACCGCAAATGCAGAAAAATCCCGGGACCTAGTCCAGATTTGAATACAACACTTATTAAGCCGCTACAGACACTAGCCTACTCCAAGTTAACTTCGTACTGGAATGTAGTTGAGCCCTAACCAATCTCACACTGATCAAGGTACAGTTGCGCTCCTTACGTCTCTGAATCCGAGCAAGACTCTACGCACTTGATTTCCTTAGCTGATCTAACCCACAACTAAGAGTTGCTACGACCCAAAGTCGAAGACTTGATAAACAAATCTGTATCACACAGAAAAGCCTATTGTATAGATAAATCTGTCTCCCACAGATAAACCTATGAGTTTTGTTCCGTCTTTTGATAAATCAAGGTGGACAGGAACCAATTGATATACCAGACTTATATTCCCGAAAAACATCCTAAAAATATCAATCACCTCACAATAATCTTAATCGTATTGTAGCGAAACAAGATATTGTGGAATCACAAACGATGAGACGAAGATGTTTGTGATTACTTTTTATCTTGCCTATCGGAGAACAAATCTCGATCCAATCTTAAAGAAGATAGTACTCAATCACGATAGAAGATGCAAGATCAGATCACACAACTACAGAGAAAATAGTTGGGTATGGCTTCACAATCCCAATTAAGTCTCTAAGTCGTTAACCTACAGGGTTTCGTGAAAAACCTAAGGTTAAAGGAGAATCGACTCTAGTCGCAACTAATATCACACAAGAGGTGTGAGGATTAAGTTTCCCAGTTGCTAGAGTTCTCCTTTATATAGTCTTCAAATCGGGGTTTGGAATCGATGTTACCTTGGTAACAAAGCATTCAATATTCATCGTTATATGAAAACCTGATTAGACTTAAGCTAATATCTTTCAACCGTTAGATCGAACTTAGCTTGTTACACACAAATGAAATGTACCTTCATTTAGATATGAGTAACTGTACCTAAACGTGTACACCTTGTTGGCTCAACAATAGTTAACCGAAGTTATCCATATGAACCCTTTCATATCAAACTTATTCATCCTAACCATAACTAGTTCAAATGACTCAAATGAAACTAGTTATAGAGTTGTTCAATTGTTTATATTCTCATAGAAATGTACAAGACACAATTGAAGGAAAATCGATTTTTATTCACTCGAATCAAGTCATGAAAATTATAGCCACGGTTTACAAAAAGATTGCATTCCTTATTAAATAAATGTATTAGTTCATGAAAAAATCGATTTTAGAACATTATCCACTTAGGTATGCGTACCTAAGTAGCCGGACCAAGTTTGGGTTTCGCCAGTATGTGAACTGGTACGGATACCATCCAAACTCAGCAGAAATTCCCGGACCTGAACCTTACGCCAGTACGCGTACCGGTTTGCATACCAAGTTCCCAGACTTTCTCAAAATCAACAAGTACGCATACGGGTATGCATATCATGGTTCCTGGACATGGATTACATATATGAAAGTATGCATACTATGCTTAAATCCATTTGTTCTAAACTCTATTTCAATCATTGAAACTTTCTTAGAGGATGGTAATAGTTGTTTTCACTAACTATTAGCATCAAAGGAATTTTCAAGTTATTGAAATAATCAATACGAAACATTCAGAGTCTACATCAAATGACTGCATCACATAAATAATGTAAGATGTTACCAGGTGATATTCATATGATCATCTTTTGATTTTCGTCAAGAGTATAAGATGAACTTGGTTAAAGAGAAAGCTTACCAACACATGTTTCGAGAAATATGTAAGCGATTTAAACTCAGCTCGAAATATCAAATGTGTATAAATGAAGTCTATATACGACTTTTGTCTCAAATAGGAGATAAAGTAGATATACTTTTGAGTGATAGATGAGTTCAAGTCTCCACATACGTTTTGTTGATGAAGTTCCACAAGCTCCTGAAAAAGCGGGGGTCTAACAACCTCACCAAATATTTCGATTAGCAATCTGTATGGACTAGCTCCAATATACTTTCTAGAGAATCAACTAGACAGTCAGACTCAATCTAGATAAAAGTATATCAAAGAGTTAATATCTCAATCTCTCGATTTGATCTATACTCAAGGAAATGGAAACCTGCAAGTCTTTATCAAATACTAGAGAGATAACTTGGATGGTGCCAAAGACCAATATCCAAGTGTCAATCAATTTAAATCAACAACCAAGGGTTGGATATTCTAATTGATTGATATTAACGCACAACCTGTGATATTTCAATTATATAACAAAATATAATGTGGAATAGAAATAACACAGACACCAAAAATTTTGTTAACGAGGAAACCACAAATGCAGAAAACCCCCGGGACCTAGTCCAGATTGAACACCACAATGTATTAAGCCGCTACAGACACTAGCCTACTATAAACTAACTTCGGTCTGGACTGTAGTTGAACCCTAATCAATATCACACTGATTCAAGATACAGTTGCGCTCCTTACGTCTCTGATCCCAGCAGGATACTACGCACTTGATTCCCTTAGCTGATCACACCCACAACCAAGAGTTGCTACGACCCAAAGTCGAAGACTTTAATAAACAAATCTGTATCACACAGAAAAGTCTATGATAATAGATAAATCTGTCTCCCACATAAAATCCTATGAGTTTTGTTCCGTCTTTTGATAAAATCAAGGTGAACATAAACCAATTGATAACCCGGACTTATATTCCCGAAGAAAAACCTAGAATTATAAATCACCTCACAATAATCTAAATCGTATGGTAGCGAAACTAGATATTGCGGAATCACAAACGATGAGACGAAGATGTTTGTGATTTCTTTTTATCTTGCCCTATCGGAGATATAATCTCAAGTCAATTATTCAATTGAACTCGTATGATAGGAAATGGCAAGATCATAACGTTCAACTACAAGAGAAGTAGTTTCGTCTGGATTCACAATCTCAATGAAGTCTTTTAGTCGTTAACCTACAGGGTCTCGAGAAGAAACCTAAGGTTAAAGGAGAATCGACTCTGGCAAAACCAACTAGTATCACATAGGAGGTGTGGGAATTAGTTTTTCTAGTTGCTAGATGTCTCCTTTATATAGTTTTCAAATCAGGGTTTGCAATCCAAGTTACCATGGTAACAAAGCATTCAATATTCACCGTTAGATGAAAAACCTGATTTAACCAGGCTAATATCTTTCAACCGTTAGATCGAAACTTAGCTTGTCACACACAAGTGAAATGTATTTCATTTAGGTTTGAGTAATCGTACCTAAACATGTACACTTAGTTGGTTTACAAATAGTTAACCAATGGTTAGCCATATGAGTACTTCCATATTAACCGTATTCATCTTCTTCACATAACTAGTTCAAATGACTCATAAGAACTAGTTGAAGAGTTGTTCAATTGCTTAGGTCTTTATGAATATGCACAATTGAAACAAAATCGGATTGATTCACTTGAATCAATTCATGAACAATATAGCCACGGTTTGCAAAGATTGCATTCCTTATAATTTATTGTTTTAAGTTCATGAACTTCCGATTTAAGAAATAACCAGCTTGGGTACGCGTACCATAAATACCGGATTTGAGTTTACAAACTCAGCAGAAATTTTCGGTTCGAAAACTTCTGTGGGTACGCGTACGGGTATGCGTACCTAAGGTGACTGGTTTAACAGTTTGCAAACTTACAAACTTAGCTGAAGTTTTCGAACCTCAACCTGTCTCCTTCACCAATACCATATGCACACACTTGGTTTCCGGCACATGGATTTATACACTAATGTGCGAACACACTATATATGCTTATATCCATAGTTGGTTACGTAATCTCAACTCTACATTTCAAATCATTGAAACATTTTTCTATAATGTTATAACAGTCGTTATTCACAATTATCGTCATCAAAGATATTTTCAAGATTGAAACGTCATCATGACTTTCTTCACGGGTAAAGATAAAAAGTGGTTAAAGCGAAAGCTTACCAACACATATTTCGAGAAAAATATAGGCGAGTAAACTCGGCTCGAAATAGCAAATGTGTATGTATGAAAACTATCATACTTATACGACTTTTTCTCAAGAGTAGGAGATAGAGTAGACAGACTTTTGAGTGATAGATAAGTTCAAGTCTCCACATACCTTTTAGTCGGATGAAGTTCCACAGGTTCCTTGAGTAGTTCTTCGTCTTCATAAGATGATCGCCATGGAGTTTGGAGCTCAAATACACTAAACTGTCTTAAACCGAGACTTAGCTATAAGTAGTCTAGAAATCAAGACATATAGTTTTGACAACTAAACTTGACAAACATGCTTGAGATAGCAACGCATGCGAGTTTGACCGAGCAATGCTCTAAAAATCTCCCCCTTTGCAATTTTAGTGGAAAAACTATCAATACATATGGATTACAAAATAAATAAAACTTTGTAGCTTCTCGTCGACATGCTTGATCTCCTTGGTGCTTCAACATTACTCGAAAACTTTGTCTTTTCCAAGTACTCCCATGATTCCATAGATGTTCAATTCAGCATCATAATTGTTGAAGATCCGTAGCCATAACAATGAGAAAACAAAAACTCTCGATCATTGTTATACAGTGTCATAGCATTATTACACAGTATCAAAGTTCTTATACCACAACTTCGACAACAATACTATGGTGATATGTATCACTCCCCCTTAGTCAATACTTTCATCTCAACATGAAAACCACTCCCCCTTACATAATATCTGTAAAACACGTAAACCATATGTATTTGTAGTGTGAACTACATATTAATTCTCCCCCTTTTTGTCAATAAAATTGGCAAAGGTACGAAAACGGGATCCTAATGAAATTTCCACGGAGATGCTTCAACACCAAAGAAAAGTACACATCAACTTGTTTAGATGCAATCATATAGCCGAAGCTAAATGCATTCATCAAGGAGTTTATAAAGATATAAGATAACCCCTAAAATATTCCACAACCGCACTCCCCACAAAGATATGGAAATTAAGCGCAAGTTCAAAATAACTCTCTCCCATTTGATGTCATTCCCGAAAGAACAACAAGAGCGATCTTACTTTTACAAGAAAAGAAGGATTTCTTTGGACACCAAAAACCATAAGGAAGTGATTTTGTATCCAAAAATTCCCAATCAAACTAATCACAAGAGAACCCATGATTAATTTAATCGGAATACACAACCAAATTAATCACAAACAAATCTATGATTAGTCTAGTCGGAAATGCTCACATAATAATACTTATGGAGCCGCACAGTATATACATAAAATATGGATCAGGGAAGATCAATACTGCGGAATGGACAAAGATTCATTCTATTTTCATCACTATTTGCATAACGACATATAATAGACATAATCTTTATAGACAAAAATTCATCCTGTCTTCCATCAATTATTTGCATAACGACATAATAGGTTCAATTTTTGTTTTGTCAAAAGTTCATCGATATTTTATCAATACATGCATATCGACATATGAAGGAGATAACTTTTGACATTGTATGGGACAATCATAGTTCACGGACGCAAACACACATATCCCATAACAAGTTGCAATATATAAAACCAATAAAGATTAATACTGCAAAAACAATCTTTGCCCTTTGAAGGTAGAATCAATCTTTTTCGCACGAATTTACACCAAGAGTGGTTACCAAAGGCGTATAAAAAGATTTTATTAACAAAGAAGAACATACAAAGTCATTAAAAACCGTGCATCATAGTTCACATAAGATGATTGTGAACATTCAAGAATTACATAGCAATGCGTACTACTGCCTATTCTTGAACTTCCTTCTTTGTGATTCACCAACATGATTCTTATAAAAGCTACAAATGAGCTTATAATATAATTACTCCAAGACTCCAAGTGCCCAAGTCCAACAGGAGTAGAACAAGTGCGACGAAACGGAGCAAAATACTCACAAAAAAGATACGGGACAAAGACCAACCTCAACTCATTCAAATTTAGTATTTCTCATTACCATTTTGAATAGAATTCAAAGAGCAATAGAATTCAAAAAGAATGAGGTCATTCCGAGTTCGGACGAAGAAGTTACGGCCAAAACAATTTTACCGAATATCGACGTCAAATATGCATACGGGTTTGCAAACGAATTTTAGTATCCTGGAGCAATATGCAAACGGGCCCCTGGATTTTGATTTTAAATGATGTTATGCATACCAGGTAGGTGTACCATGAAGTCCAAACACCCCGAACTGCTATTTTCAAATCTAAACTTTTAAGAACCTTAAACACATATCAAGTTAGGTAGAAATGAAAAATAAGCAAGATACATGGATCATTATAAGTACTCTAAGCAAATAAAAACATAAATCTTGCTCAGGTTTATAGACATACCTTTTTAGAAGAATCCAGTCGAATTCTACAGCCTTACCGAACATAATCTGTGTGCCTCAATTCTCGTGCTTCCCTCACCGTATACATAGCAGGGCATTCCTCGGTGAGGATGCGCTTACAACACAATCAAGTTGCATTGGTGTGAACAAAGTCTTGATCACCACAAGTGACCTTTGCATTATCATGAAAGAGATCGTTGTTAGAACCTTTCACATCCAATTCCATTTTTCCAAAAAACTTGTTAAGTTCCAACATCATGGATACTGCCTTCTCCATAGTCATGGAATTTTCTGGAAGATCATTCCTTTTCACACTCAAAGCATCATTGGATTTCTTTGCTACCCACTTCTGAGTGCGTTTAGGAACAACCAGAACCTTCTTACCATTACTCTCTTCAAGATTCTCGGAAGAGAATTGGATTGACTATTCTTTTGCAAGTTATTCTTTCTCCAATTGGGAGCATCGGATCTTGTCTTAGTCTTTACGAAGTTATCCTTTTGATAACCATTACGATTTTGAAAAGGATTCGTATGACGTTTATAGGCAAATCTAGATTTATCACAACACTGATTCCTTTGCCTAAAGGTTGGACAGTTACCACCTGTAGCGTTAAGGGGATTAGTCCTAACATATGATCTTGGTTTCACAACTTCTTGTGATGCCCAAACAAGAACATCATGAAGTTTCTCATTCCTTATACGGAAACGACATCTCCTTTCCAGGTGACCTTTATTTCCGCAATAGTGACAAACATAAGGAATGTTCTTACCTTGATCCGTGTGTGCTGAATTTGGAGGTTGATATACTTTGCTCTTTCGAACCTTAACTGCCGGTGAAGGTATTTCACTTTTACCATCAGTGGAAACCTTTTGTTGAGAAGCATCACTAGCCTTGAAACTTTTTACCTCTTTGCTAGTACTTGGAGCATCTATTCCCTTATAGCCCAATCCTCGTGTATCACGATGATTTTTACTTGCTCCTAGCATCGTGGTTAATTTGCTTGAACTAGTATTGAACTTTTTCAAGTCATCTTCTAACATCTTGATTTTATTAAGAGCAGCAGTTAAATCAGCCTCAAGGCGTTTTTCTCGAGCTAGATAAGCGCTTTATCTGTCGTCAAAACTTGTTTGCTGGGAGTTAATCCTTGCTTCAGATTCTGCAAGTTTCTCTTCCAACAAAAAATATTTTTGATGGAGATTATCACATTCAAGTGACTTCATACATAGGTTTTCCTCGGAATCCTTGAGGATCGATTCGTTAAAACGATTCGAAACATAAACACCTGCGTAACATCTTCTCAATTTCTTGTTTTCTCGACAGAGAGGATTCAGAAGAGGTGAGTCATGAGAAGTTGTAATCTTCTTCATATTCCATGAATCCAAAAACTTAACATACTCTGAGACTTCCTCATCAACATCTCTATCAATATCTGAATCACCTTCATCAGAAAGTTCATCCAACTGTTCTTTTAAGAGAGTTTCTCAATCAACAGTTTTTACATCAAGAGAATGTTTAGATATTGACTTAGATGTGACAATTCTCTCAGGTGAATCCAAGCTTTTAGAATCATCTGGTAATTTCTGACCTGGTGCGTTATTAGAGATAGACTCGTCCATAATCATATCGCTACAAACACAGACTTATAAGCTCTTTAACGTGTTTGCCTGCTCTGATACCAATTGAAAAAGCGGGGGTCTAACAACCTCACCCAATATTTCGATTAGCAATCTGTATGGACTAACTCCAATATACTTTCTATAGAATCAACTAAACATTCAGACTCAATCTAGATAAAAGTATATCAAAGAGTTAATATCTCAATATCTCGATTTGATCTATACTCAAGTAAATGGAAATCTGCGAGTCTTTATCAAATACTAGAGAGATAACTTGGATGGTATCAAAGACCAATATACAAGTGTCAATTAATTTAAATCAACAACCAAAGGTTGGATATTCTAATTGATTGATCTTAACGCACAAACTGTGATATTTCAATTATCTAACAAAATATAATGCGTAATAGAAATAACACAGACACCAAAAAATTTGTTAACGAGGAAACCGCAAATGCAGAAAAACCCCGGTTTTACTCGTTAACAAAATTTAAATAACACATAAGATCTTAACCGTTTTTATTCGTTAACAAAATTCTGGTGTCTGTGTTATTTCTTTTCCGCATTATATTTTGTTATATAATTGAAATATCACAGGTTGTGCGTTGTTCAATCAATTAGAATATCCGACCTTTTGGTTGTTGATTTAAATTGATTGACACTTGGATATTGGTTTTTGGTACCATCCAAGTTATCTCTCTAGTATTTGATAAAGACTCGCAGATTTCTATTTGCTTGAGTAAAGATCAAATCGAGAGATTGAGATATAAACTCTTTGATATACTTTTTATCTAGATTGAGTCTGACTGTCTAGTTGATTCTCTAGAAAGTATATTGGAGTTTGTCCATACAGATTGCTAAGTGAATTATTGGGCGTGGTTGTTGTACCCCCGCGTTTTCAATTGGTATCAGAGCAGGCAAACACTCTAAACCTAATAAGTTTGTGTTTGTTCGTTCCTTATAAATTTTCCCATGGGAAATTTCTTTGGAAAACTTGTTCTTGGCATCTGTAACGCACGCCAGAAGTCCTTAAAGATTGCTCAAGGATTATTATTTTTAAAACCTCGGGTTTACATGATAATCTCATTTCATCTAAAAAGGAAAATTTAGATAATGAGATCCAATCTAAAGGAATAAAAATAAAAGAAGGAAAGATTGAGGAAACGTTCGTCACGCTCAAGGATATGGACGCTCACTAGATTAACTTTTGATCTCTTTGAGGCATACTATCATAATGGATCAATTCATAAAGAACTATTTAGAGCGTTCGAAGGCGTTTTTAATCTCTTAGAACAACTTATTTCTGTTAAGTCTAAGAATCCTTCCGAAAAAGGTTATGTACATGATAAACCATCGAATAATATTGTACATCCTAGAGTTCGGAAATCTTTTCCTTCTAGCCAGATTAAACGAAGAATAGAAAGCCATGACTGCCCGGATTTTCATCATTATGTAGATTATGTCACGGGGACTGTTCACACATATCAACCAGAAATGTCGCATGAGAATTCCTCTGCACATTATGCCTCTTGGGAACAAGCCTGGCACCACCCCATTTGTATATATCTTGAAATGGGGCAAGAAATGTTTGAGTTGTGTACAGTTTTTCTATTCTATTTTAGAATACCAAATAAAGCTTTCCACTGCATCCATCGTCTCTCTTAAAAGTGTGTTTTTAATACCCCGATATTCGGCAGTGGTTGGCCGAATGGAATATAAGTAATGGTTTGTCCTTCCCTAACACCGAGGCCTTTTCAGCACAATTGGCTCCAGAGTTGTCACAAAACTCTGTAGTTAAGCGTGATCGGACGGGAGCAATCCAGGGATGGGTGACCTCCCGGGAAGTTTCCGTTGGATGACCGCAGCGATGCCCGTTGAAAACCCCACACTGCTGGATAACCGCAGTGGTTAAAGTGGGGACAGTATCGGTGGAGGGACGGGTCATTACATATGGTATCAGAGCCAACAACGGGTCACCTGCCGAGGGTGGGAAGGTACGCTGGACGGGGTTGGTCCAGGTGCTTCTCATGAGGGAGAGGGAACGTCGGAGATCTGGGCTTACGAATATATTCTGGAGCCGAGGACGACTCCAATTTAAGGTGGTGGTATTGTAATACCCCGATATTCGGCAGTGGTTGGCCGAATGGAATATAAGTAATGATTTGTCCTTTCCTAACACCGAGGCCTTTTCAGCACAATTGGCTCCGGAGTTGGCATAAAACTCTGCAGTTAAGCGTGCTCGGGTGGGAGAAATCCAAGGATGGGTGACCATCCGGGAAGTTGCTGCCGGATTACCGCAGCGATGCCCGTTGAAAACCTCACACTGCCGGATAACCGCAGTGGCTAAGTGGGGACAGTATCGGTGGAGGGATGGGTCATTACAGTGTTGTCACGGGATGCATAGCCTTTGATGTGCAAATGGCTAAGAAAATCCCACCTTTCTTGGGTGGGTCACGGTTCACAAACGGGTCCAAGCCCATCTTTGGTCTTTTAAAGAAGAAGTGCGCGCACCCTCTTCTTCATCACCCGTCCGCGTACGTGAACCTCTAGAGTTTTGTGTGTTTTTCTAGATTGAAGCCATCTTGGAGAAATTGAAAGAAAGGGTGTTCAAGTTTCACTCCAAGTAAGTAAATTCCTCTTGTCTCTTTCAATTTCTTAGATCTCATGATGAATTCTAAGGTCTCAAAAAGGAGCTCCAAAAACTCAAATACCTCTAGCATGGATGTTCCTTGTGGCCAAAACTCTCTTAGGATTAGGTTTGTGGATGATTCTTGTGTTAGAATTTTTGAAAAGATTTCATCTAAAGGTTTTATCCTAGAAAAGAAATTGGATTTCTATAGTGGGCATGAAGAGGATTTAGCTTGCTTCAAAAAATTCAAGCTTAGAAATATCTTTGATGGTAATGGTCATGGTTTTGATTCTCTCACAAGAGTTTTCTATGCCAACATTCATGATATTGATATTAATAAGATAGAATTCAAATCCATGATATATAGATAAAGATTTCTTATTGATAGAGAATTATTTTCAAAGATTACCAACATTCCGTTGGGAAATGTGCGTCTTCCTAGACCAAGTGAAGAACGTCCATCATGTGATGAAATCTCTCTTGGGATTTGTGTCAAAAAGGTAATTTGGAATCAAGGGAAGTTTCCTACTAATGATCTTAGTATCCCGTTGTTGGATTTTGGTAAACTTGGTATCCCCAATCTTTGTCCCTCCACAATTGAGAATTCTTGGTGGAATCATGAGTTTGCGGAATTAGTTTATTTCCTTGAATCGGGTATTCAAAGTATCGATATTTGTGGTTTTATCATTTATCAAATGATTTCGATGACTTCACCCATCAAGATGTTAGGCTATCCTTACCTGATTGGACAAATTTTCCATGATCGTGGTCTTGTTTCGATTGGAAACTCTCTCGGGGTTCCCAAACTGGTTCGTCAGTGTACCTTTAGACGCATAAGGGAAAATGTGTGAAAAAGACAAAGAGATGCTTCACTTAACGATTGTGACCCTACCACTTTGAGTCTTCATCAAAAAATTCATAAGGGTGTGTGTAAGGTCGATTCAAGGGTGAAGTGTGTCCAAGAACAATTGTCTTTGTTTGCAACGAAGTTTCCCGAGCTCAAGGAAGAATTGAACACAATTCAAGCATCTTGGAGTATCTCCGATGAGGATGAAGATGAGTAATTTGTGTTCTATTTGCCTAGTAAATCTTCTATTTTTCTTGTTTTTATTAGAAGAATAACTAGAGTTTGGAATAGCCATTATTGTGATTACACATAGCTATGTCCAACGTTTTCATGTTTTTAGATTTATTGGTTTAAATTATAAACTTGTTTGGAAGATGATTTTTGCAGTATTAATCTTTATGGTTTTATATATTGCAATATTGTTATGGGATGTGTGTGTTTACGTCCGTGAACTTGACCGCCCCATATCTTGTCAAAAGTAAAGTCTTTCGTAAGTCGATATGCATGTACTGATAAAAGAATGAATGGACTTTTGACAAATACAAAAGTTAAGCCTATATTGTAAATTATTGATGGAAGAGAGGTCAAAATCTTTTGTTTGCAAGGATTATGTCTATTGTATGTCATTGTGCAAATAGTGATGGAAAATAGAATGAATCCTTGAGTATTCTGCAGTAATTGATCTTCCCTGATCCATATTTTATGTATTACTGTGAGGCTCCGTAAAGTGTCTTATGTTGAGCATTAAACAACCAAGTTGATTATTTTTTTTTATTATCTATGTTGTTGTTCCGTGAGGTACTTTATGTCGAGCATTTTCAACTAAGTTAATCATCTTGTTTGGTTATTTAGTTGTTTCTCCGTAAGTTTTCTTATGTCGAGCATGACCAATTAAATTGATTACTTTTGTGATTAGTTTGGTTATGTATTTAAATTAGATTAATTATGTATTCTCTTGTGATTAATCTAATTGTATTTTTAAAGTCTCCATAAGTTCACTTATGTTTGAGCATTTGTCGATTAAATTAATCATGGGTTCTCTTGTGGTTAATTTAATTGAACTTTTTGTATTCAAATTCATACTTGTATGTGATTTGTTATGTCCAAAGAAATCCTTCTTTTCTTTCGAAATAAAGGTCGCTCTTGTTGTTCTTTCGATAATGACATTTAATGGGGGAGAGTTCTTTTGAACTTTCGCTTAATTGCCATATCTTTGTGGGGAGTGCGGCTGCGGAATATTATAGGGGTTATCTTGTATCTTTATAAACTCCTTGATGAATGCATTTAGCTTCGGCTTTATGATTTCATCTAAAGAACAAGTTGATATTTTTGCTTTCTTTTGGTCAAGAAATGTCTCTTTCGGAAATTTCATTAGGATCTCTTTCTTGTACCTTTGCCAATTTTATTGACAAAAAGGGGGAGAATTAATATGTAGTTCACACTACAAATACATATGGTTTTCGGATCATTAAGTAAGGGGGAGTTGTTTCCATGTGAGATGGAGTATTGACTAAGGGGGAATGATACATATCACCATAGTATTGTTGTTGAAGTTGTGATACAATTGGACTTTGACTCTGTGTAATGATACTATGACACTGTATAACAATGATTGAGAACTATTGTTTTCCTATTGTTATAGCTATGGATTTTCAACAACGATGATGCTAAACTTACAACCTTTGGGATCATTGAAGTACTTGGAAGTGACGAAGATTTCGAGTAATGTTGAAGATTAGGCATGTGGAATAGGAGCTACAAAAGTTAATTTATTTATTTTTTGTTTTCCATATGTATTAATAGTTTTGCCACTAAAATTGATAAAGGGGGATATTGTTAGAGCATTGCTCGGTCGAACTCGCATGCGTTGCTATCTCAAGCATGTTTGTCAATGTTAGTGATCAAAACTATAAGTCTTGATTTCTAGCCTACATAGATAAAGGTCTCGGACTAGGATAGAAAGTGTAGTTGAGCTCAAGAACTCCATGGAAATCATCATACAAGACAAAGGACTACTCAAGGAACTGGTGGATCTTCATCGACTAAAAGGTATGTGAAGACTTGAACTTATGTGTCACTCAAAAGTCTATCTATTCTATATCCTACTCTTGAGACAAAAGTCGTTTTGATATATAGACTTTCATTATGCACATTTGCTATTTCAAGCCGAGTTTATCTCGCCTATCTATTTATCGAAATATGTATTGGTAAGCTTTCGTTTTAGCCGAATTCATCTTTACCTAGTGACGAATGTCATGTTATTTTTCAATCACTTTGAAAATTGCTCTGACGAAAAATGGTCTGTGAATAACGGTTATATCCGTCCTCTGAGAATGTTTCAATGATTGAAATGAGAGTTTATATTACATAACCATTGGTAGGATATAAGAATTGTTGTGGAAACACATATATGTATAAGTCCTTATTCCTTGAACCAAAGTTTGCGAACTTTGTTGATCAAGAGAAATGGAAGTGGCGTGAGCCAAGTCCGCGAACTGGCGAAAGTTCTCGACCCGAGAATTTCTACTGGAGTTTGTGAACTCCTTCCATGAGCTTAAGTCCGCGAACCCAGTCCGCGAACTTGAGCAGGTTATATCTAAAACCGGTTGTTCTTGAACTCATGTTTATTTAAACTAAGGAATGCTTTTGCAAACCGTGGCTATAAAGTTCATGAACCGATTCGAGTGAATCAAAACGTTTTGCTTCGATTGTGTCTTGTGTAGTTACATAAGATTTAAGCAATTGAACAACTCTCTAACTAGTTCATTTGAGTCATTTGAACTAGTTATGGTGAAGAAGAATATGGTTGATATGAAAGTAATCATATGGCTAACCATTTGGTTAACTATTGTTGAACCAACAAATGTTAATGTTTGGGAACGGTTCGTAAACCCAAAATTGGAAATTTCATTTGTGTGTAACAAGCTAAGTTTTCGATCCAACGGTTGAGAAATATTAGCTTGAATCTTATCAGGTTTTCATCTAACGGTGAATATTGAATGCTTTGTTACCAAGCTAACATTGATTGCAAATCCTGATTTGAAAACTATATAAGGGAGAACTATAGCAACTGGGAAACCTAATCCCCACACCTTACGTGTGATACTCGTTGCATGGCTATATTCGATTCTCCTTTAACCTTTGATTTCTTCTTCTAAACCAGGTTAACGACTTAAAGACTTCTTTGGGATTGTGAAGCCAGACCGATACTACTTTTCTTGTAGTTGTGTGATCTGATCTTGCATATTCTATTGTTACGAGTACAATTTTAATAATTGGCTCGAGATTTTATATCTCTGATAGGCAAGATAGGAAAGTAATCACAAACACATCGTCTCATCGTTTGTGATTCCACAATATCTTTTTTCCTTGCGTCGATTAAGATTATTGTGAGGTGATCAATAATACTAGGCTGTTCTTCGGGAATATAAGACCGGTTTATTGATTGGTTCCTATTCACCTTGATTTATCAAAAGACGGAACAAAACTCGTAGGTATATTCGTGGGAGACGGATTTATCTATTACCGTAGACTTTTCTGTGTGATACAGATTTGTTTATTAAAGTCTTCGACTTTGGGTCGTAGCAACTCTTAGTTGTGGGTGAGATCAACTAAGGGAATCAAGTACGTAGCATCCTGCTGGGATCAGCGGCATATGGGCATAACTGTACCTTGGACCAGTGTGAGATTGATTGGGGTTCAATTACAGTCCAGACCGAAGTTAATTTGGAGTAGGCTAGTGTCTGTAGAGGCTTAATACAGTATGTGTTCAATCTGGACTAGGTCCCGTGGTTTTTCTGCATTTGCGGTTTCCTCGTTAACAAAATTCTGGTGTCTGTATCATTTCTATTCCGCATTATATTTGTTTATATATTTGAAATATCACAGGTTGTGTGTTTTTCAATCAATTAGAATATCCGACCTTTTGGTTGTTGATTTAAATTGATTGACACTTGGATATTGGTTTTTGGTACCATCCAAGTTATCTTTCTTTGATAAAGACTCGCAGATTTCTATTTGCTTGAGTAAAGATCAAATCGAGAGATTGAGATATAAACTCTTTGATATACTTTTTATCTAGATTGAGTCTAACTGTCTATTTGATTCTCTAGAAAGTATATTGGAGTTTGTCCATACAGATTGCTAAGTGAAATATTGGGTGTGGTTGTTGTACCCACGCTTTTTCAAGGAGAATCGACTCTGGCAAAAAACCAACTAGTATCACACAGGAGGTGTGGGGAATTGTTTTTCCAGTTTCTAGATGTATCCTTTATATAGTTTTCAAATCAGGGTTTGCAATCCAAGGTACCTTGGTAACAAAGCATTCAATATTCACCGTTAGATGAAAAACCTGATTTAACCAAGCTAATATATTTCAACCGTTAGATCGAAACTTAGCTTGTCACATACAAATGAAATGTATTTCATTTAGGTTTGAGTAACCGTACCTAAACGTGTACACTTAGTTGGTTCACAAATATTTAACCAATGGTTAGCCATATGAGTACTTCCATATTAACTGTATTCATCTTCTTCACATAACTAGTTCAAATGACTCATAAGAACTAGTTGAAGAGTTGTTCAATTGCTTAGGTATTTATGAATAGACACAATTGAAACAAAATCGGTTTGATTCACTTGAATAAATTCATGAACAATATAGCCACGATTTGCAAAGATTGCATTCCTTATAGTTTATTGTTTTAAGTTCATGAACTTCCGATTTGAGAAATAACCAGCTTGGGTACGCGTACGGGTACGTGTACCATAGCTACCGGATTTGAGTTTACAAACTCAGCAGAAATTTTCGGTTCGAAAACTTCCGCTGGTACGCGTACTCAACCTGTCTCCTTCACCAATACCTTATGCACACATATGCACACACTTGGTTTCCGGCACATGGATTTATACACTAATGTGCGAACACACTATATATGCTTATATCCATAGTTGGTTAAGTAATCTCAACTCTATATTTCAAATCATTGAAACATTTTTCTATAATGTTATAACAGTCGTTATTCACAAATATCGTCATCAAAGATATTTTCAAGATTGAAACGTCATCATGACTTTCGTCACGGGTAAAGATGAAAAGTGGTTAAAACGAAAGCTTACCAACACATATTTCGAGAAAAATATAGGCGAGTAAACTCGGCTCGGAATAACAAATGTGTATGTATGAAAACTATCATACTTATACGACTTTGTCTCAAGAGTAGGAGATAGAGTAGATAGACTTTTGAGTGATAGATAAGTTCAAGTCTCCACATACCTTTTAATCGGATGAAGTTTCACTGGTTCCTTGAGTAGTTCTTCGTCTTCTTAAGATGATCGCCATGGAGTCTGGAGCTCAACTACACTAAACTGTCCTAAACCGAGACTTAACTCTAAGTAGACTAGAAATCAACACTTATAGGTTTGGAAACTAAACTTGACAACAAGCTTGAGATAGCAACGCTTGCGAGTTTGACCGAGCAGTACTCTAACAATTTTCCTCTTTGTCAATTTTAGTGACAAAACTATCAATACATATGGAATAGAAAATGAATAAACTTTGTAGCTCTCAATCCAAATGCTTGATTTCCTTGGTTCTTCAACATTGCTCAAAATCTTCGTCACTTCCAAGTACTGCAATGATTCTGAACGTGTTCATCTCAACATCATAGTTGTTGAAGATCCGTAGCTATAACAATGAGAAAATAGTTGCTCTCAATCATTGTTATACAGTGTCATAGTATTATTACACAACATCAAAATTCAATTGTATCACAACTTTGACAACAATACTATGGTGATATTATCACCCCCCCCCCCCCCCCCCCCCTTAGTCAATACTTCATCTCACGTGGAAAAACTATGATGATATGTATCACTCCCCCTTAGTCAATACTTCATCTCATATGAACCACTCCCCCCACAAAATGATCCGTAAACCATATGTATTTGCAGTGTGAACTACACATTAATTCTCCCCCTTTTTGTCAATAAAAATTGGTAAACATACGAAAACTAGTGGGATCCTAATGAAATTTCCATAGAGATACTTCATGACCAAAAGAGAACAACATATCAACTTGTTTAGATGCCATCATATAGCCGAAACTAAATGCATTCGTCAAGGAGTTTATAAAGATAAAAGATAACTCCTACAATATTCCACAACGATACTCCCCACAAAGATTTGGCAATTAAGCACAAGTTCAATTAAGAACTCTCCCCCATAAAATGTCATTCCCGAGAGAACAACAAGAGCGACCTTACTTTCACAAGAAAAGAAGGATTTCTTTGGACATTAACAAATCACATGAAACATGAATTTATATCCAAGGTACTCAACTAAATTAACCACAAGGGATGATTAATTTAATCAGAAATGCTCGACATAAGAAAACTTACGGAACCGCACAGTATTTATACAAATATGTGGATCAGGGAAGACCAATACTGCGGAATAAACAAAGATTCATTTTATCTTTCATCACTATTTGTATACAGAGACTTGTAATAGACTTAATTTTTGTAAACAAAAGTTCATCCTATCTTCCATCAATATTTGCATAATAACATAATAGGCTTAACTTTTGTTTGTCAAAACTTCATTCAATCTTTTATCAATATTTGCATGATTATATATGAAAGACTTAACCTTTGACATATATGGGACAATCACAGTTCACGGACGCAAACACACATATCCCATAACAATTTGCAATATATGAAACCATAAAGATTAATACTGCAAAATCATCTTCCAAATAAACTTTATAATTTAAATAAATAAATATAAAACCATTGCAAGATGAAAATCGTTGGAAATAGCTATGTGTAGTCATAATAATGGCTATTCCAAACCCTAGTTATCCTTATTAAAACACAAGAATAAATTCTCATAAGAAGTTTCCTAGACAAAATTAAAAACAAAACAACTCTAAGACCAACACAACCGAACACACGTTAAAATCAGAGTTTGTGTTCAGATTCTTCACGGGTTTCAAGACCTTCAAGCTTGTGACTGACAACATTTACAGCCTCTTTGGAGGAGATATCCTCTTTCATAAGATCCTTAACATGTGACTTCATGAGAACAAGGTCAGAATTAACCTTTTTCAACTCAGTTCATAACACATCAAGATCCTTCATAGAGTTTCCAAGCTTCAATTTTGCTTCTCCTAGATCATTGAGAAAACCATGAACCACTTCAGCAGAGACCATCTCAGCCTTTTCTCTATCTTGGTGGGGAATATGCATAATAGCATGATGCACCAGGATTGAGTTCATCAACTTCAACAATGGTTCTTTTCTTCTTTAAGACGAACTCAAAATAAACATCATCATCAATAAAGTCTTCAGGCAAATCCCAAGAACAAGGAGGAGAAGCCATTCTTGTTAAACAAAAACTCGGAGTAAGAGTACTCACAAAAAAAGGTTTTGGTTTTTTAATAGTTTCTCAGGAAAACAGATTTTAGGGTTTCCAAAGTTGGTCCATGACATGTAACAAGGGTGCCCATACGAACACAGCCTTAACCCATAGCCGGAAAACAAGACACAAGACATTGTATAAACACCAATGTTTTGCTACGTGAATAATTTCACAATTTTAGCTCAATAAATTTTACATTTTCACTGGAGAAAAATTTAGAGCATAAGAGTAGCATTTTGACATAACGAAATTTTCAAAAAGAAATTAAAAATCAAAATCTTGACAAGACCAAACACAAATACTTATGCAAAAATGTTTGTGAATGATAATCCAGCTAAGAATGATAAGAAAAAAGCTAGAGAATCAGAAAGCATCTTGCCATCAAGTATACCTGATCATATCTCACTCAACCAAGATTTTTTTGTGAGTGAGTTTTCAACCTTGTGATCAATTAGCACAAGTAGGAGCCCTAAGATCATTAAATGAATGGTGTTCACTACTGATTCTTTTATTTATTCCAATACCAAGAGAAAATCCTTTTGGATATGAAAAATTATCATAAAACTCAGTGTCACCAAAATATGAGACATAGTTAAATTCCTTACCGAAAGAGATTTGTGTGGAGGATTTTGACAGCTTGCTGATAAGATCCATGTATCCTTCAATTATCAGATTAAGGTTGTCATTCACATCTCCACTTTTGCTTCTAGCTAAAGGAATCTTTTTCACATCTTGAACATCATTCTGCACATTAGGTTGAGGGGGATCTTTCTGAAATCTCCTTGACCAAATTGAATTAGAGTTACAATTTGTCTGCACATTGGATGAGCAAGTAGAACTAACTCTCCTGGTAGAGTTTACAGGGTGAGTACTAAAACCGATAGGTTTAGACATATGAATGTCAGTTACACCTTGGAGTATTAAATCTAAGGTGTGTTGAAGACAAACAATAGAATTCTTGTTCAACCTAGACTTGCTTTTCCGTTCAACATGTCTTTTTGAATCGCAAAAGAGACATACTTTCTGATCACCTGAGTGATTAGAATGAACATCGTTTCTAGGAGATTTCTTCCTTTCGAGTGATGCGTAGTATCCTTGATTATAGGAAGACACAAGCACATCTTTTCCAATATGAAGGGATTCCGATTTTACTTCTGGAACTAAATTTCTTACAGTTGAGACAAAAGTAGTTGGCATAGTGGACTCTTTGGAACATCCTTGAATAGAGAGTTTACTCAAAAGTTACAAAGCATCCTTTTTGAGGTTCGCCTCGAGTAAGGTTCGTGATGAGCGAACATCGGAGAATTCCTTGCCAGGAGCCTTTACATTAGAGTCACGATCTTTCACTATACCGAGAAGAACATTGACATTTTTTCAACTGATTTATTCTATCAGCCTGGATTCTAACAAGATTTAGAATCAGTTCACTCTCTTTGGCTGCTTCCCTTTCATCAACAGAGTTAGACTCGTTTGAAAGGTAATCGGGGTAACACTTGTCAGTGCAAGTCTGTTTCATTAGAACACAAGGTTTATCTATATTCGAGATTGACAAATATTTCTTTTTAATAGATTTCATAGAAACAAAACTTTTATTTCTGGCGATGCATTTATCAGAGATAACACTATTATCCATATAGTCAGATCGCTACAAACACAGACTTATGAGGTCTTAAACTTGTTTGCCTGCTCTGACACCAATTGAAAAAGCGTGGGTCTAACAACCACACCCAATATTTCGCTTAACAATCTGTATGAAAAGACTCCAATTTAATTCCAAGAGAATCAACTAGACAGTCAGACTCAATCAATGGAGATATATCCAAGAGTCTGTATCTCGATTTCTCAATTCAAGCCGCAATCAAACAAGTAAGAATTTGCGATCCCGATTGAATGAGAGAAATAACTTGGACGGTATCACAAACCAATATCCAAGTGTCAATCAATTCAATCAACAACCCAAAGGCCGAATTCAAGAACTGATTGAACTTAACGCACAACCTGTGATATTTCTATTATATAACAAAATATAATGCAGAAAAGAAATAACACGGACACCAGAAATTTTGTTAACGAGGAAACCGAAAAAATGCAGAAAAACCCCGGGACCTAGTCCATATTTGAATACCACACTGTATTAAGCCGCTACAGACACTAGCCTACTCCAAGTTAACTTCAGACTGGAATGTAGTTGAGCCCTAACCAGTCTTATACTGATCAAGGTACAATTGCGCTCCTTACGTCTCTGAATCCTAGTAGGACTCTACGCACTTGATTCCCTTATCTGATCTCACCCACAACTAAAAGTTGCTACGACCCAAAGTCGAAGACTTGATAAACAAATCTGTATCACATAGAAAAATCTATTGTATAGATAAATCTGTCTCCCATAGATAAACCTATGAGTTTTCTTCCGTCTTTTGATAAATCAAGGTGAACATGAACCAATTGATATACCAGACTTATATTCCCGAAGAAAATCCTAGAAATATCAATCACCTTATAATAATCTTAATCGTATGGTAGCGAAACAAGATATTGTGGAATCACAAACGATGAGACAAAGATGTTTGTGATTACTTTTTATCTTGCCTATCGGACAATAAATCTCAAGCCAATCTTAAAGAAGGTAGTACTCAATCACGATACAAGATGCAATATTAGATCATGCAACTACAGAGAAAATAGTTGGGCCTGGCTTCACATTCCCAATGAAGTCTTTAAGTCGTTAACCTACAGGGTTTCGTGAAAAACCTAAGGTTAAAGGAGAATCGACTCTAGTCGCAACTACTATCACACAGGAGGTGTGGGGATTAGGTTTCCCAGTATATAGAGTTCTCCTTTATATAGTCTTCAAATCAGGGTTTTCAATCAATGTTACCTTGGTAACAAAGCATTCAATATTCACCGTTAGATGAAAACCTGATTAGACTCAAGCTAATATCTTTCAACCATTAGATCGAACTTAGCTTGTTATACACAAATGAAATGTAATCATTTAGATATGATTAACCGTACCTAAACGTGTACACCTTGTTGGCTCAACAATAGTTAACCGAAGTTATCCATATGAACATTTTCGTATCAACCTTATTCATCTTAACCATAACTAGTTCAAATGACTCAAATGAAACTAGTTCTAGAGTTGTTCAATTGTTTATATTCTCATAGAAATGTACAAGACACAATTGAAGGAAAATCTATTTTGATTCACTCGAATCAAGTCATGAACATTATAGCCACAGTTTGCAAAAGATTGCATACCTTATTATATAAATGTATTAGTTCATGAACAAATCGATTTTAAAAAATTATCCACTTAGGTATGCGTACAGGTATGCGTACCTAAGTAGCCGGACCAAGTTTGGGTTTCGCCAGTACGCGAACTGGTACGCATACCATCCAAACTCAGCAGAAATTCCCGGACCTGAACCTTATACCAGTACGTGTACCGGTTTGCATACCAGGTTCCCGGACTTTCTCAAAACCAACAAGTACGGATATGGGTATGCATACCATGGTTCCCGGACATGGATTACATATATGCAAGTACGCATACTATGCTTAAATCGATTTGTTCTAAACTCTATTTCAATCATTAAAATTTCTTAGAGGATGACAATAGTTGTTTTCACTAACTATTAGCATCAAAGAAATTTTCAAGTTATTGAAATAATCAATACGAAACATTCTGAGTCTACATCAAATGAATGCATCACATAAATCATGTAATATGTTACCAGGCGATATTCATATGATCATCTTTTGACTTTCGTCAAGAGTATAAGATGAACTTGATTAAAGCGAAAGCTTACCAACATATATTTCGAGAAATATGTAAGCGAGTTAAACTCAGCTCGAAATATCATTGTTATACAACGTCATAATATTATTACACAACATCAAAGTCCAATTATATCACAACTTTGACAATAGTTTACAGTGATATGTATCACTCCCCCTTAGTCAATACTTCCATCTCACAATGAAAACCACTCCCTCTTACATAATGATCCGTAAACCATAAGTATGTAGTGTGAACTACCAAATAATTCTCCCCTTTTTGTCAATATAAATTGGCAAAGGTACGAAAATTACGGGATAATGAAATTCTCAAAGAGATAATTCATGACTAAAATAGAACATATCAAATTTGTTTCGATGATTTCACATAGTCGAAACTTAGTGTATTCATCAAGGAGTTTATAAAGATACAAGATAACTCCTACAATATTCCACAACCGCACTCCCCACAAAGGTTTGGCAATTAAGCACAAGTTCAATTAAGAACTCCCCCTCATAATATGTCATTCCCGAAAGAACAACAAGAGCGACCTTACTTTTACAAGAAAAGAAGGATTTCTTTGGAAATTAACAAATTACATGACCATGAATTTGTATCCAGAAAACTCGAATAAGTTAACCACAAGAAGACCTTATTGATTAATTTAATTGGAAATGCTCATCATAAGAAAACTTAAGGAGCCATACAGTACTTTCACATAAAAGTGGATCAGGGAAATATCAATACTGCGGAATACTCAAAAGTTTATTCTATCTCTTATCAAATATTTGCATAAAGATATAATAGACTTAACTTTTGAGCATATATGAGATAATCATAGTTCATGGACGTAAACACACATATCCCATAAAATATTTTTGCAATATATAAAACCAATAAAGATTCATATTGCAAAATCATCTTCCAAATAACTTAGAATTTAAATAAATAAATTTAAAAACATTGCAAGATGAAAATCGTTGGCAATAGCTATGTGTAATCATAATATTTGCTATTCCAAACCCTAGTTATCCTTCTTAAAAAACAAGAATAAATTCTCATAAGAAGTTTCCTGGATAAAATGAAAGAAGATCAGACTTCTTTGATAACTTCATACCTCTCCATGACTCCATCTTAAAAGGTATTATCGATATTCTTGATCCTTTTGACCGTAGAAACTCCATGTTCATGAGTTAGAACATTCACCTTTCGATCAACAATGTGAGCAAGTTTCCTGGCCTTGGTGCAATCGGAGATGAGCTTCTTCTGGTTCTGTATCAGGAGCTTTTGATTTTCAAGCATTTTGGTATGACCATCAATGAGATAATTTATTTGTAGTTGTAGGTTTGCAAATTTGACCTTTGGATCATTCTGAAAATGAATTAAATCCTTCACTGATTCAGCAATACACGAGTTGTACTCCTTCCTTGCAATCATCTTCTTCAAGACAAGTTCTTGAACCGAATTGCATCGTTTGATGTCTTCTTCCGTATCAAGATTTACAACTTCCTGAGATCTTGAAGAGTTTTCCATAAAAAAAAATTATATAGGGATGGAGAAAATAATATATATATATATATATATGTACATGTTTGTGAACAAAAGAAGGAAACCCTTGTTATGGAAACCTTAAAAACTCTTAAGAAGAAGAAGAAGACACGGACGTTCGTGGACCGGTTATAGAAAGTTAATGGAAATCCACTTTATTTTTAGTTATCTCGTATCTTTTCATAGCTCGATAATTTAGAGAATTCGCTTCAAACTAGAGCATATGAAACAAAATAAACAAGATTCAATAGTTACTAGGAGTCAAAATATGACTCAACATTCACAACTAAAGAAAACAACTTTATTTCAAACACAAGATCATATGGTAACATACAACGAACTTGAGCATCCCGCAAAAATCATTCTTGCAACTCTCAAGTTAGAAAACAAGGAAGAAATTACCTAGACCTAGGTAGTAGAGTGAGATGTAATCCCTTTATGAATATTGAGAGACGAGTTGTAAATACCATCTGAGTGTTTGTGTCTCGTATTCCTTAACTTCCTTTAGTTATATCTTGTTCTAGAAGAATTAGACATAAACCTTTTAGGATATCCAACAGAAGGATTTTTCTGAGGATTAAGTCTAGGACCTCTTGAAATCCGATCCAGAGGATAAGAATTATGAGAACTCCATCTCCTAAACTTAGATCTGCCAGACTTACTCTCGTAGACATTCCTGTAGAGATTTCTAGATGAGTGACCTTGGAAACCTCTTTTATGAGAGTTCTGGTTTTCTGCAGGAATTAAATCCATTGTAGATGTCGTCAGACAGTTTACTCTGTTGATTGTAAAAAGAAGTAGATTTTGAAGATTCAAAATATATTTCTTTCTAGCAAAACAATGTAGAGCATTATGATTTCTTTTCCCGTAGAATGAACAAGTTCGTGGACAAGAAACATTGGAAGAATCCTGTTTTAGTCTCATAGCCTTTCGAAAATCCGCAAGTCCCGCAAATGTTTCTTAGCAGACAATTCCTTAGGAGTAATTTTCTCCATGATAGGTAATACCACATGAGTATTAGAGATAGGCACTGAAAAAGACTTACTCACTAAAACAGAGTTTTCCCTTTTCAAGGATTCGCACTGTTCCTGGGCTAGTAAAAGAGATGCAACAAGTTTCTCTTTTTCAACACGAAGGTTGTTCAATTCTGATGAATGAGTCTTGATTAAACGTTTTTTTCTTTCTAATTGAGTCTTTTTTAACAGAATCTTCAAGCATACTAATCTTTTCGCGATGTAGAGTAGTTTCTTGAACAAGTTTTCGATATTTTTAGAAAAGGACTCAATAATACTATAGAGTTCTCGTTCTCTATCAAGGGACTTCTCAATTTCATCAGTGAGCTGAGTATTTTTTTCCTCAAGAGATCTAATTTTAGAAACTTGAATATCAATAATCTCAGCAGATTTTTTTAAAGTTCTGGTGAGCTCCATTTCAGATTCTAACATAGTTTCAACTGTCACATTAGAGGAAATGTTATCAGAATCTGATAGCAAAAGTTGTCTACCTCGGACTTCGGAAGAATCAGCTAAGGAGTTATCCTTTGAGGTAATCCCAAGACATTTGACACAGTAAAAAACTTTGGAGGACATTTCTATGTGCGTAAAAGCGAGATAAACTTCTATCCACAGAAATCAGATTGCTACAAATACAGAATTATGAGGTCTCAACGTGTTTGCCTGCTCTGATACAAATTGAAATAGCGGGGGTATAACAACCACACCCAATAATTAGTTCGGCAATCTGTATGGACTAACTCCAATATAATTCCGAGAGCACCAACTTATAAAATGAGATCAACCAAGAAAGATATCAAAAAGTTATATCTCAATTTCTTAAATACAATCTGCAATCGAACAGATAGAAATATGTGAGCCCGATTGATATGAGAAATACCTTGGACGGTACCAAAGACCAATGTCCAAGTGTCAATCAATTCTTATCCAACAATCAAGGTCGGATTTACCAATTGATTGAACTACGCTGTGATATTTCAATTATATAAACAAGTATAATGCGGAAAAGAAGTAATTTATTAACGAGGAAACCGCAAATGCAGAAAAACCCCGGGACCTAGTCCAATTTTGAACGCCACACTGTATTAAGACGTTACAGACACTAGTCCAATACAAGTAAACTTCGGACTGGAATGTAGTTGAGCCCTAACCAAGTCACACACCGATTAAGGTACAGTCGCCTTCTTACGCCTCTGGAACCATGCCGGATTTTGCGCACTTGATTCCCTTAGATGATCTCACCCACAACTAAGAGTTGCTATGACCCAAATTCGAAGACCTATAAACAAATTTGTCTCCCACAGATAAGTTTACTCTGGTAGATAAATCTGCCTCCCACAGAAGTACCTATGAAGTTTTGTTTCGTCTTATGATAAATCAAGGTGAATAGGAACCAATTGATAATCCGGTCTTATACTCCCGAAGAGAAGCCTAGAACTATCAATTACCTCACAATAACTTAACTATATGGTAGTAGAATAAGTTATTGTGGAATCACAAAGAATGAGAGGAAGAGCTTTTTGATTACTCTTTATATCTTACCTATCAGAGATAAATCTCAAGCAAATCTTAGAGAAGATAGTACTCCAATACGATAGAACAAGTAAGATCAGAATACGCAACTATAGAGAAAATAGTTGGAACTGGCTTCACGAATACCAAATGAAGTCTTCAAGTCGTTAACCTATATATAATGGTTTTGGAATAACCTAGGTTAAAGGAGAATCGACTCTAGTCGCAACTAAGACACATGAAAGTCTCGAGATTAGGTTTTCCACTTGCTAGAGTTCTCCCTTATATAGTCTTTCAAATCAGGGTTTGCTTTCAATCAAAGCTATGATAGCTTAGTTACAAAACATTCAATATTCACTGTTAGATGAAATCCTGATTTAAGATTCGAGCTAAGTTTGCTTAAAACCAAAGCAATATCTCTCCACCGTTAGATGGTCTTAGCTTGTTACACACAAATGAAGTATACCTTCATTTAGATATGGACCGTACCTAAACGTGTATATTGAGTTGACTCAATAAAAGTTAACCGAAGTTAGCCATATGAATACTTTAGTCTTAACCACAATCATCTAACGTTTCTAGATCAAATATGATGATCAATCAATCATGAAAGATAATCAAATGAATCTAATTGTGTTTCAAATAGAGTTGTTCAATTGTTCACCATTTCATAGAAATATATATGAACCAATTGAAACAAAATTGGATTGATTCGTAATCGTACAAAGTACTTATATAAGAATTAATTCATGAAAATTAAGCCACGATTTGCAAAGACTGCATTCCTTAATTCATAAATGTATTTGTTCATGAATATGAAAATCATACATAACCGATTTTAGAACTTTAACCACTAAGTTTGCAAACTGGTACACAAACTATAGTTTCCGGACTTTGGTCTTGTCCAGCCGTTTGCAAACGGGTACGCAAACATCCATCCCGGACCTAACTTAGGTAGAACCGTTCGGATACTGGTATGCAAACTTGGTTCCCGGACTTTAACAGTTAAAACCGTTCGCATGCTAGGTATGCAAACAAGGTTTCCGGACCTGAATCATACCAAAAAAGTTTGCATACTAGGTACGCATATTGTGTTGTATCCAGGCAAAGGGTTTTTGTTCTAAACTACCATTTCAAACATTGAAACATCCTTGGAAGACGACAATAGATGTCTCACACAAACTATTAGCTTCAGGTAATTTTCAAGTTGTTAGACCACTGCTCGGTCGAACTCGCAAGCGTTGCTATCTCAAGCTTGTTTGTCAATGTTAGTCAAAACTATAAGTCTTGATTTCTAGTCTACTTATAATGATGTCTCAAACTAGGATAGATTGTTTAATTGAGCATTAGACATCACGACGTTCATCAATTGAAGACGAAGAACTACTAAGGAGAGCTTGTGGAACTTCATCAACAAAAGGTATGTGGAACATACCTTTTGTTGATGAAGTTCCTCCAAGCTCTCCTCGGTATATCTTTGCCTTCAATCGATGAACTCCGTGAAGTCTTCAACTACACATACTATCCTAATCCGAGACATAGCTATAAGTAGAATAGAAATCAAGACTTATAGTTTTGATCAACTAAACTTGACAAAAAAGCTTGAGATAGCAACACTTGCGAGTTCAGCCGAGAAATGCTCTAACAGATATAACTTTCCTCCACTGAGTACAAATGGTCATGTTAAAATGATGATCAACTACGACTCTCATAGCTTCTACGACGAACTATGACCCTATAGACCTAACCACACCTTTGTTAAACCACCAACAGACGACCACTGTAGGTCAATGCTAGACCGCTATCAGGTCATAACGCTGTTTTGGTCCCGACCTTGCATTGCCTTAAGTCTCTTCACAGATCCGGCCCCACACTCTTTCACCTAAAGGAGAACGTTCACAACTATGTCATGGTTAACCTTTACTAAACTTGTGCTCTCTTAGAAATACACACAACTACAACAATCCTTATGAAGATCTTCAACCGACTCTGGATGGTATCCACGTAAAAACACATACGTTTGTCCATCTAAAGTTACGATAACTCCGGAGAATGCTAACACGTCATACGACACCTCACATACAAAGGCTGGCCACGTCACAAATGAGGGGATAAACTTAGGGTTTTGGTCTGGCGGTCTACGACAACGTGTTGGTATCATGATACTCACACAGATAGAGAATAATCGGCCGTGAAGATTTAGTTGTATAGGATAGACTCAATTGTCGATCTATCACTAGTTATCTCTGAGATTTATGTGAAGGTGTTGATCCTCTCTTCTTATCATTATCTCACTGACTAGACATTAAGGTTTTGTAGCGATATAAATAGATTAGTGATCGCTTATTCGAAACACAACAAAATAGCTAGAACTGAACACCGTAACAAGTTTTCTGAAATGCACTCTCTCTCTTAGAGTCTCTTCGTTTGCAACTGGGAAACTCTAATCTCATCTCTTGCAGCTTCCTTCCATATACCAACCCCAGCTCTCTATCTGCGACTGTAGAAGTCTTTGAACGACTATTGGACATGACAGGGTACCAAGTATACCACCAACTTTTTTGTTCGGAAACCTGTATGAAAAAAACCTTATACAATTGCAATCATGCCAACCTAATGATCCTTGGAAATATGTATGTAGAGTTTATATCTCTATATCTTTTCAAACATAACA
Organism: Papaver somniferum; assembly: GCF_003573695.1. Classification (NCBI taxonomy): domain Eukaryota; kingdom Viridiplantae; phylum Streptophyta; class Magnoliopsida; order Ranunculales; family Papaveraceae; genus Papaver; species Papaver somniferum. Next base: position 141,374,090 of record NC_039358.1, read on the forward strand.
TATAGACTACGAGTCCGTGAACCTGTTTGTTAAGAAGAGTAGTTGGACGATCTCAAAAATCAATATTCAAGATCAATCTAGTGGTACCCGATTAATAAATCGGAATTTTTCCAAGTAATAAACTTGTTATCTATCTTTCAAGATACGAATTCTGCAAGAAACAAATCTCATAATCGATCACAATTATATAGACGTATCTATTAAGAATGAATAAGCACGACTTGTGTAAGTCCTATTATAAAGATAAACAATATAATACGGAAAGGGAAAAACATAAGATACCAGAAGTTTTTATTAACGAGGAAACCTTAATAGCAGAAAAGCCCGGGGACCTCGTCTAGATTTGAACACCAAATTGTATTAAGCCGCTATAAATACTAGCCTACTATCAGACTTTGGACTGGAATGTATTTGAGACCGAATCCACTCTCCAAGCGATTCAGTTACACTCGCGCTCCTTACGTCTATTGAACCTCAAAAGGCTCTACGCAATTGATTCCATTAGCTTGCATCCTTTATAGCCAAAGAGTTGCTTCAACCTAAGTGAAGACTTTTGATACCAATCTGCCTCTAACAGATAAGCCTATTTGATTTCCCTTTATATCAAAAGATCAAGTCTTGGAAATCTGTTTGCGACAGAAAAAGGTAGCAAACCTCACAAATCTGGAACACTTACACTCACTTGGGTGAGAATCCTAGATTTTTTACCACCTCTCAAGAACAATCTTCAACTTACCAATTAAGAATAGTTTTCTGATATCTATCCTAAGGAATCACAAAGTCTGAGATGAAGAGAACTTTTGTGATTACTATCTTACCTGAAAGAGATTACGAGAACCTCGATAACTGAAAAGTAAGATCAGGATACACGAACTATCAAGATAAAAAATAATCAAACTTGGCTTCACGAATCCCCAAAATGAATTCATTTAATCGTAAACCTAATTATGTTTCACAAAGGAAACTTAGGTTAATAAAAGACGACTCTAGCTATCAACTAGGACACAAAGTGTTATGGATTTAATAGACGCATTTATGTGTCTATTTCGATCTCAATTTTCTATATTGTTAGTACTCATTTTTGTACTTATTATGGTATGTTGTGTTTTTATAAGTGTTTTTTGGAGAAATAAACTTTTGCGGAAAATTTGGCTCGAAAAATGATATTTGTACCCCGGGTGAAGTATTGAAGGCACCCCAGAAATGTGTTATTGGCACCTGGAAGAGTTGATAAAGGCACCCCGAATTTTACTATTTGCACCCCAGGGACAAGTGCTAAAGGGACCCCAGCAGCGGATAGGGAGAGACCACCTTCTTCCCAAATTCAAATTTGGTTTTTGGCGGGAAACAAGTTGCAGATTTAGGGTTCGAGTTTTGCACAAGTTTTAAGGAGATTCAATCGTTGATTTTCATAGGCTGGACTAGTTATGGATATACTATGCGGGTATGAGTGTTTGATTGGGGTGAAATTGGCTGAATCTTCGAGTTTTTGATAAATAGTCTCGGGTTTTTCTAGGTCTTATTTGTGGAAGTTGTGTGGGGAGATAAATAAAGAATCTATTTTGGATGATTTATTTCTATCACATATAGAGTTTGGAATGATCTGTACAGCTCAGAAACGCGTGGAGGTGAATAGGATAGTGGAAAAGTCCGAGACTTTCTGCCGAAAAAAATAGAGGTTTAATCGAGTTTTAGGGTTGTTGTGGTGTATGAAAAGGGTTGTTCGAGTCCGTTCATGCAAAGTTTAGGGAAGTTTAGAAGAGGACAGAGGGAGAAATCACGAGTTCCAGAAAATATTTTCTTCTTTTACAGCTGAAGAACTCGAAGAACAAAGATCACTCAGAACTATCGTTTATAAAACTGTTATCTTTTCTTTCAAACGATGTTGCGTCAGTGATATATCATTTATATTTTCTTCTGTAACAGTGAGTTTGCAACACTTATATCCGTTGCAAATTCTATGTGTTAGCACTTTACCTCTTTTTAAACACTTTTGAGTTATGAACCATTATTTTGAGCAAGTAATTAACATGAGGGGTTGAACCCCTTTGCTGAGGCGATGGAGGAAGCCATTGTTCCAAGAAAGTGGTATATTTATATTTTAATTGATTTTTGTAATTTTTTTATGATTATTTGCTTTGATTAAAATTGATTTAAGGATTTTTATTACGCAATTGTGATTTATTTTGATAAAGCATGCTTAACCTAGGGTTATTGATGTTCTATGCTTTCGGTTTACAAATTGTTACTTTGAAAATCTACTTTTGCAATATACATAATCACTTTAAAAGTAAAGAATTGCATGAATATTGATTAGGTTGATTCACATTAATTGGTTAATGGTGGAACCCCGAGTCTCAGTGCTTTTTATAATCTTGGTACCAATTTTGTTTTGAGTTTTCTAGTTTAATTATTAGAATTTGAATCTAAAAATCATCCTTCACAAGTCTAAGAATCAAACATCTTATTTACCATTATCTACAATCACATCAGGATTGAATTTCCCAGTTGCAAGAGCATCTCTATTTATAGTTTTTCAAGACCGAGCGTTGCTTAGAATTCAAGTTAAGATAACTCGAGAATCAAGCAAACACTTTCTCTGTTTAGATAAAACTCTAATTAGGGTTTCAAGTAAGCATGTGAGAATTAGGCTTGAAATGACATCATAAGAATATACACACTGGTCCGGTTATGAAACTGTGTATAATGACTATTCTTTGGCAAATATCCCTTATGAACTATAAACAATTTGATGTTCATTTAAACACTTAAGAGTTTAACCATGATGCACATACACAAGTGTTTTAGTGATCAATGATGTCTTAGAGGTGTTTATGAGAGTCATAGCAATGCTAAACATATTCAAAAATAAGTCTTTGAGCATCTGTTAAAATCCACTGAGGCCGTTGGTGAAACGGTTCGTGAACCGTAAGGCAGCTTCACGAGTTAAGGTGTTACGGTTCGTGAACCGGGTTTGCCAACCCTACTTGGCTCGACAACTCAGATGGATACGATTCGTGAACCAAGTTCGCCAACTGTTAGCTTTTTACACCAATATGGAAAATTCAGATCACCACGGTTCTTAAATTGTCCCAACTGAACTTGCAGTTTGCGAAATGGGTTCGCCAACCTTACCTGTATTTCTGAAACTCAGATATCTACAATTTGCAAAGTGGTTCACCAACCTACCCTGAGACAAAATATCAGAAGTTCTGAATTTGTTTTTTTTTTCATGTTTGAAACATTCCCAAATGATAAAATCATTTGCTTGGGAAATGTTTAGTTGATCCGAAAATTAATTCTTGAACGATAAATAGTTTCGAACTAATATTGTTAAGTACCTTTGAACATCCAATGCTTGAATCATATTTCGATATTTTTAACAAGACCAGCTTGCCTCGAAATTTGTTCTTTGCAATAAATCTACTAGAAGTCATACGACATAGTCTCAAAAGATAAAACTGTAAGATAGTGAGTAAAATAAAATGGATCAGTCTTCACATACCTGATTGATGAAGTTCTCCAAATGTCTTCGTCGATCTTCAGTCTTCGAGGGTGATGTCTGATACTCAACTACAAATTCTAACCTAGTCTGAGACTTGACTTAATAAACTAGAAATCAAGATATAGTTTTGATCAACTAACATTAAAAACAAGCTTGAGATAACAAAACTTGTGCGTTCAGTCGAGCATTGCTTTAACAAATATTACCTTGGTTTAGGAAAGGACTGTTCGTCATCAACCTCTACTCCTCACAATCGAACTCTATCATATTACCTTTCTAACCATCGTATATTTTTTGACATTTATATTTTGGCAATCAGGGTGGGACGGTTAATTACTCAGTCGTAGTTATATGTTACAATCATGGTTGTCTTCATGGAGGAAGTTGATTCTTCAACCACCAATCATAAAAAAACATCCAGAAACCTAGATTTAAATTTTAGTTCAAAGAAAGGATTTGTCATCGTCTTGCACTACACTTTCAAAATATTGAAGAAGAAGTCTAGGAGGCGCCATCTCTACTTCAGGGAGGTTCCACGTTTATCACAAAAACATTCAAGACGATGACGCCCTAATAGTGTTACTTTCGCATTAGACGAATGCTCAGCCTTAATGAACCCGTCAGTTTGATGTTCGGGTTCACCTTAATCTCGACCCCATAGTAAAATGTCTTGGTTGTCCCCATGCCTTAAAAATTCGCTATTAAATCTCCAAACCTTGGCAAGAACCATGACATGCTCGGAGATACTCAACAGGATCTTACGAAATCTCATATTAACATCCTCACTCATCTAAAGACCATGTTGAGCCTCATTAATATGTCGATCCTCGTTAACATGTCGATCCTCTTTACCATGTTGAACCTCTCAACCATGATGAGCCTTATAACCATGTTGAACCTCATGGGAATAACACAGATGGAAATCACGTCGCATATGGATTAGCGCCTATAACAGGTTACACCTATGTAGAATGTTCCATTGGAAATCGCTACACACATTGGATTCAAACTATCTGAGACCTGCGAGTGATTGTCATTGGACTCGTTATTCTTTCCTTTCCATGTCTCTTCCGGCTCCTTCATTTCATGTTTTTCATCCTCGCTAGAAAAAGATGATGTTCACAACGGACGCGAGAGGAAAATGAGCAAGCACCCTGATAGACGCATTTATGTGTCTAATATATCTCAATTGTATATAGTGTTAGTGCTCGATTCTATACTTATTTGGTTATTTTATTTATTTGTAGGTGTTTTTAAAAGAATAAGGATTTGCGGCGAAATTGGCTAAAAATGCGGCGTTTGGACCTCCGTTGATAGAGTGTCGGAAGCGCCCCAGAAATACCCCGGAGGAACCCCGAAAAAAGTGCGGAAAATGCCCCAGAGGACACTTGCTATACGGACCCTTGATTTTGGATAAGGGGTAACCTAATTACTAAGGGCACCCCATTTCAAGGCACATGCTAAAGGGACTCCCAGTCTGGTTAAGGGGACACCACATTTAAAGTTCAAATAATGGAATTTGGCGGGAAAACTAAAGTTCACGTCTGATAACTTGCTGTTGGATTTCTGGGCAGTTTTGAAGGAGATTAAATCCCTGAAATCAATTGGGCTAGGCCTGTTAAGACTAAACAGACCGTATGCAAGTGATTTTATCGATCAACTTGGGATGGAATGTCTGGGAGAAGCGATCAAAGTCCAAACAGGATACGTATTGTTCTGTCCAGTTTCAAGGATTTGTATGAAAGATTTTGTGAGATTTTTACGCTGGATAGTTACGTACTAGGTCCTGTTCAAGTCTTGATAAGAGTTTGGTGGAAAGTTTATAGCTAACAGACGCGTACGAATAGCTTTGAGCAGTATTTTACGAGACTTTGGAAGAAAGAAAAAATAGAGATTCTATCGGGATTTCTTTGAGCTGTGAAGTATATAAGAGGTGGAGAGAAGTGAGAAAGTTTTAGGAGAGAGTTAGGAGGAGTTTAGAGACGAGAAGAAGAAGTTACAGGAGGTATTGTTGCTCCTGCTGCTCGAGGAGGAAGAAGAAGACGAAGAACAGACTCGCAGAGTCCGTCGTTCTTCGACAGTCTTAAAAGCAGAACAAGTATCGTTCTTATACAGCAGAAAGGGCTTATCGTTTACAGCAGTCTCAAAAACACTTACTCCTTTGTAACAATGACGCTGTAACACTTCCACAGCGTTGCTAATTTCAATTATCAATTATTTTCATCAATAAAAACACTTATTTAGCCATGAATACATCTTGTGAGTGTGTTTTCGGGATGAGGAGCTAAACCCATTAGCCAAGGCGACGGAGGAAGCCATTGTTCCACATTAATTGGTATAATTCTAATTTTAATATTTATTTGCAATATTTTTACATGATTATTTGCATGGAATTTATATTGGATAATTGATTTTTATTGAATAATTGTGATTCGTTTTGATGGAGCATGCTTAGTTTAAGACTTTTGATGTTTCATGCTTGGTATTTACATTTATTACTTCAAAAATCTACAAAAGGCATAAAATTAGAATCAATCTAAAAGAAAAATTGCATGAATATTAATTATTAGAATTTATCAAATAATGGGTCAATGGTGGAATCCAAGTCTTGGTGTTTTTTCTCTATAACTTTGAACAACTCTTTTTATTTGCTTGTTTAATTTAAATCTAAAAATTGTTTTCTTCACAAGTCTGAAAAGAACCCAGTTTTTACCACAACTACAACATCATTTGAAAATCCATCAAAATTTTGGCGCCGCCGATGCGGACTTGTATATAGATTTGTTTTTAGGTTTAATTTTTTTTTATTATTTATTATTATTTGCTCCTTTTTACGTTTCTTTTTGTGTCTTTGATTTACAGGTTCGAAGTGGAATACTAAGGACTTGGGAACAAAAAGCTTAAAGCTTAAAGCTAAAAGCTAAAAGAGAAGATTATCAAGAGTTAGGGGTCGATTGGGAGGCCAGCAGAGAGGCGCAGGAGGAGTTGCAGGAATTGTACCTACTGCTGCTGCTGCCATTAACAAAGCTCGAAGAACACGAAGAACACACCTGCAAAGACAGTCGTGCTTTGAATAGTGGAAAGACTAGCGGCCGTGGGTCTTAAAAGAAGGCGTCAACAGCAGTCTTATTTTCGCAGCGTCAACAGCGGTGGTATTTTATCGTTCTTTTCTGGACGCCGTCTGTGGGTCGCAGAATCACTGTTTTCATTCTTTTCACTCTTTTAATCAACTTTTTGAGCATCAAATATTTATTTTTAGAACATGATTATTATGAGTAGCTAAACCCCATTACTGGGATGATGGAGGAAACGATTCTTTATGCATGAGTAATTCTATTTAATTCTTTATGACTATTTGCACTATTATGAGTTGTTTTATGATTTTTCTTGATTATTTGTGATTTTATCTGATGATGTATGCTTAGTCTAGGAACTCTTGATGCATCATGCTTATGATTTACATATAATACTTTACAAAATCTAGTTTTGGCAAAGAAAAGAGTCGATATTTGTTATCATTATAAGCTATAATTGTCTAGAATTAATAGTTGATTCGCATGAGTATAAGAATTGGTGGAATCCTGAGTCCTAGTATCTCTTGATCCTGTGACAATTTTGTATATATTTTTGTTTTTAAATCTATTCAAGTCCGAGCAACGAATCTGTATTTACCGCAAATTTAAGACTACAACACACCCGGGTGGCTTCATCACCCTCGGGGACTAGATAACATTAGAAACATAATATTTTGGCCAAAATTACTCCGAAATTCTTCAAGGTCGAATGCCTTTCGACCCGATAGTGGAAACCTGGGAAGTTTACTACACTTCACTATTTCGTTCATAAGTTTTTCATTCTTTATCCGATTGGCCTCATTCTTTTTGCATCAGATTCGTATCTCGATTTCATACGTGATAAAGGTTGAATCTATTTATTTAATCTCCTCCAAATTCGTGACTCTTACTTTATCCAATTGAGATATAAAATACGACAAGGTATAAGACGAGAATTGACTATGAAGAAGATCCGGCTTCAGTATAAGAAGAGACTTAGATTTTAAGCATACGATGGTCAAGTAGTCTAACCTGACGAATCTCACCCAGCTGACCTAACGGAGCTCAGACAGCTGACTGGATGGAGACTGGTAGGCTTTGGGATATGTATAAAATAAGAGCAAAAGACAGCCTACAGTGATACCTGCAAGTGCACAGGGTCAGTTGTAGCTTGTGTGCAAGAACATGGTCATTCCACAGGTACTTGGGGTGTTATGAAGTTTCACTATGCTGATAATTGATGCAAAACTAAATGCAAGGTCACAAGGTTGCAGTGACAGTGAAACAGAGATGGTAAAACAGCAAGGAACCAAGGCTATGAGCCAAGGGCAGGGAAGGCAGTGCACTGATTTCAGTGCACAGCAAGCTTCAAAATACAAGAAATAAACAGCAAGATAGCTAAGAAATTTAGCTGAGCAGGGAGCAAAACAGAATTGAATTTATAAGTGACTGTAAAAGGGATTTGTGGTTAAGCTAAGGGCTTAGAATCCACCTTGTGTCCTAATCAAGCAATGCAATTCTAGGTTGAAATTAGGATCTTAAGCATACATTAGAATGGGAGGAGAATCAGCTTGCTCACTGATATGCCCCTAGTATTGACTGTCTTTTGACAGCACAGCCAATCACAGGCATATCAGAGCACTGACTTCTTCCCATTACTCAAGCAAGACAAGCATTAAGACGACTATCCTAGCAATTCATCATTTAACAGTGCACTAGGCTTCATCTGAGCCTTAGCCAGTGCAACTTAGCTCATGCTAATCTTGTGAACAACAATAAACATCATACAAGGTAATTCAAACAACACACACATGGTGAGCAATTACAAAAACATGATAAACATAATTAACATTTGAAATGGAAATTAACTGAATTAAGAACTATAATAGAAATTCACAGAACATGGATAATTGAGGGCACTGGCTAGTCCAGGCCTCTGAGGTGGTGCTCTGGCTAATCCAGGCATGCCCACAACAGCACAAAACACCTTCTATTTATACCCAAATTAATCAATTAGGGTTCCTACACAAAAATCCCCAAATCAGGGCAGTTATGGTTTCGAAATCTTACAAAAAGCAAAATTGACATACCTAACTCTCTGAAATCACTCAATCTTCTTCGACCCATGCCTTTATTCCTTCTCCTGCGTCTACCCATGCTCTAATTACAACTCTATTTCAACCTATTCTACCAATTTCACATCTAGGGTTCATGAGATTGGTGAGGCGTGAAATTGGTGGAATAGAAGTCTATAGAGTTGGTGAAAGTGGTAGTGATGATGGGTTTTAGGGTTGGTGTTTGTGGCAGTTGAGAAAGGTGGAGGTGTGGTGGTTCTGCAGAGGTGAGGGAGAAGATGAGATCGATGGTTTTGGGAAGAAGGGAGTGTTTGGTTTGCTGCTCGACTTGGGATGTAGGTGTTTGGTACTATGGTGTGTGTCGGGGACAGAAAATGTTGATGCACAGCGAGGATGAGACGTGGGATGTGGGGATGGTGGATCGATCTAACGACGAGATGAAGTGGATCCTGCAGCGGCCGTTGGATTATATAATACAACAAAATTAACGACACCAGATGGAGTTAGGTGTTGTAGTGTTAAGCGGAAGTATCGAGGTTTGATGCGCAGGCAAAGAAGCGATCGTAGGATGCATATGCGATCCAATCTGACCGTCGGGAATGGAGGCGGGTATGGATATAGAAAATGGGTTTGGGTAAGGGTTTTGGGCCTTGGGTATGCCAAGCCCATATCTTCTTTAAGAACCATTCTTCCTTCTTGAGCCCATTCCTAGCTTTTTGGATGTGCGCTCCATTCTTTGCGGCTTCCTTGCGTAATTCTTCCCGGCTTTTCACTACTTTTCTGCTCTTTTCGCTCCGCGACTCATCCGAACTTCGTTTATTACCTAAAAATGCAAAATTAAGTAAGAAAAATATTTATTCTTGAAAACAATGAAAATACAGAATATGGGATAAAATGTAGAATTAATGCACAAAAGATGAGTTAAATGCCAACAAAAAGGGATAAATATATGCAATATTTGGCACTCATCAAATACCCCCAAACCTGAATTTTACTTGTCCTCAAGTAAAACAAAACTAAGGAAATCCTACCTATACCACTGTCGCTGGTCTCTCGAATGCATTTAGCGTATGCACTAAGCCTTTTAAACCACTAAATGTCCCTAGTGGACGAGTTGAAGTCTCGTGAAGGTTTGCTTAGAACGTACCTACAAAGTTCTAGGTCAAAATATGAGCTCAGATTCCATGAAACGTGACATGTGCAAGACAGTTTAAGCTCACAGCAAAGGAATATGTCAATCTAGCTGTCAAAGGCACAATCCTAGCACTGATAACAACTAAAGACATGTGATAAGAGTGTAAAGTGTATCTACACATGTGTAAAGAAAGATCGGATGTTATGACTACTAATCACCAAGAGATAGTTTCTCAGGCTAAGAACCGAGGTCGAAATCTAGCTAGCTGTCCGGACTTTACGAGAATTGTGAATGAGTAGGAGGTATTTCACAATCACTCGCGTTGTACATCAATGGCATGCACCCTTCCTTGCTTAATAAAACAAAAAAATGACTCTTTACATGACTCTTATTTACATTGACTACTCTCTTTTATTTTTGGACAAGAGAGAAATATTACAAAACATGGAAACTGATATTTACTTGATTTTTTTTTTTTTTTCTTGTGTTTTTTTGTATTTTTTTTTTTGTATTTTTTTTTTTTAGAAGAACTTAAATTTTGATCTTTACAACATATTGACATTTTTGATATATGTACAAAAAGAAAGAAAAAAAAATAATTACATGACTCTTAGCAAGAGGTAGCCCTTTTTGATGCACCCAGTTAAATTCGATGGTTGTCTTTCTTAATGTAACCTCCACCTTCTATCCCAACCAACCAAAGAACAAGCTAGTCAAGTTTCGTTCAGTATCCTAAAGTGATTGGCAATCGTAACTTCCTATCAAACACCTTGAAGATCGAGGCTATACATGTATTGGTAGATCGTGCGCGTGCAAGTTTCTTATCACTATGTGAAATGTGCTAGAATAAAGTGCCCAATCGTTCTAGACTAAGAACCCTACGTATAACATATATGCACATAAATCAACTTTTCAAGGTAAATGAGCTCCATTTTTTTATGATTTTTCATTTTTTCATTTTTTTTTTTTTTTTGATTTTTTTCGATTTTTTCAAAAGAAGAAGGAGTTCGTTTTCAATTATGGCATATTATTGTGGTATCTACTCTATACCCCCAAACCTGAACTAAACATTGTCCTCAATGTTTCAAAATATGAACAAAATTATAATACAACATATGAAGAGGATCATGTTGAGTAGAGAAAAAGGAAAGAGAATACCCGATTTCGGCGAAAGTAATATTAGAACTCCGTTATTCAGGGCAAGAATCCAACATATGTCAGCCGAGATCATATTGGATTAGCAAAATATATACAAAAGGAACAAAAGGGTTTTTAAAATTTTTATCTACTGGATTATATACAAAAATTCACCATACACTAACAATCTAAAGAGTTGAGGATCAACCCAAAAGACAAAGTGTTGAAACATAGACAGTTTCAAAACACTAAAATTGGACTGAAATGAGAGCGAGAGTGAAAAACCGGATGAATCACCCCTAAACCTAAATTTTTCAACAGGTTTACTTTTAAGCACAAAATCTAACAATTTTAGGGGTGCAGGATTCACAAGGTCTAACTGAAAATGGACTTTGTTTGGGATGGACAAACATGCACATTCCAACTGTGGCTCCTTAAAAGTATTGTATTTAGATGCAAAATAGTCCAAGAGGACTTGAGAGGCACACAGTTCCAATCCTAGGTTGGGAATCTTCAGAAAAGTTGGTTTAAAATTTTTGTTACAAACCAAATCTAGGTTGGGTGGAATGATCTCAATCTGTGACTTAGGCAAGAAGGTGACATCTAAGTTTCTCACATGCATGAGATCAAAAGTACCAATATTATCAGTCACATCAGCATTTTCTAAATCATAATCAAGTTGTGTAGCATGCTCATCATCACAACACAATTTCACAAGTCCAAATTCAGAATCATGGTTATCCGAAATATTCAAATTAACATCAAAAGAAGCAATATATTGTGGCTTAAGTATGGAATCAGACACATCAACTATATTTTCATGCATAGGATCATTAGTGTCAACAGAAGATTCAACATTACCTAAGTCATGCTCTTCACAGGATAACTGCACAATATCTAAATCAGTAGCCTCATCACATGTATATGGAATACTAGAAGAAACATCATTCATGAAGGTCGGGGCAGAAAAGCCTAATGTATTTGAACCCAAAGGTTCCATAACATTTTCATAGACATGTTCTTCTAATATAACATCATCATAATCATCATCATCACAAATACATGAAAATCCTACTTTGTCAAAACCATTAGTGTTTTTCGTCCATACATCTGCCTCTAAAATAGGTGAATATGGATTGACATTTTCAGCAATAGGGTATGAAACACTATATCCAGAATTAAGCTCATTGGGAAAATCAACATCTGACTCATGGTGATTACCCATATCATGTGGCATGGTCCTAGTTTCCCTATAGGTTTCCCACTGATGGGTTTTCTCTGCAACTTCAGCTAGAAATAACCATGCATCGTCCACAGTTTTATCAATGAATTCACCATTACACATAGATTCAACCAAGGCTCGAGACTTAAAGTCTAGTCCCTCATAAAGAATGGCGACCAGTCTCCACTTCTCGAGGCCATGATGAGGACACTCAAACAACAAATCATTAAATCGTTCAAAATAATGAAAAAGTGTTTCTCCATCTAACTGGACAAAACAATTAATACTTCGACGAATAGAGATGGTCCTATGATGTGGAAAGAACTTTCCGACAAATTGATTTGTGAGTTGGTCCCAAGTGGTGATTGACTGCGGTCTCAAACCGTAAAACCATGTTTTGGCCTTTCCTTTAAAGAAAATGTAAACAAACGCAATTTCAAAGAGTCTTCGGATATGATCAGGTTGTAGCCGACAATTTGTTCAAACTCTCTTACATGGTATAGGGATCTCAGAATCGAACCCTCGAAATATAGGAAGTATTTGTATCATGCTTGCGTTTAGTTCAAATGGGTTAGGTTGGGTAAGACATACATGATAATGGACTTTTATGTGGGACATGTATTCATGGAGAGTATTAGGTTGGCCCATACTGAAAACACAACTATTTGGTTTTAATGGGTTTTCAAAATTTGGTTTTTATGGGAAAATTTTGGTTTTGATGGGAATGAAAAACATTTGGTTTTTGATGGGAAACATTTGGTTTTTATGGGTTTGAAAATTTGGTTTGAAAGGGTTTTGAAAAGAAAATTTGGTTTTGCTTGGGATAAAATTTTGGTTTTTGAAATAAGGAGCAAAGTTTTTTTTTTTTTTTGGTTGGGTTTTGAAGCCCAAATTTTAGTTTAAAAGAAACTACAAGCCTAACAAACAACTAAATTACAAGCCCAAATAAAGAAAGAAATAAAAATAAAACTAATTATTACAAACCCACAAAAAAAAAGAAAATAAAAATAAAACTAAAATTATTACAATCCCAAATAAAGAAAGAAATAAAATTAAAATAAAAAAAATTATTACAAGCCCACAGATTAAAAATGGAAGCCCACAGGTTGGGTTCTCTTAATGGGTTTAGGCTTACCTTTGAAGCACAGCCCAGCTGCTCAGTTTGGTTGCAAAAGCCCAGTTGGGCTTTGGATCATCCTAAGCTTTGGCTTCAACACTCAAGGCCCAGTTGGGCTTGGTTCAATTTCCTCTCCTTCTGCAGCTTACATCCCAGTTGGGCTTTGGCTCTCAGCACAAGCTCAGACCAGCAAGAAACAACAGCAGCACCAGAGGCTGGCTGTAGCAATGGCCCAAGCACCAGCAGCAGCAAGACGAAGTAGCAGCAGCAGCAGGGAGAAGGAAAAAGCAGCAGCACAGCTGCAGCAACAACAGCAAGAGCACCAGAGGCTCAGCAACAGCTCCACAGTTCAGGAGCACAGCAGGCAGCAGTAAGTGGCAAGCTCAGCAGCAGCAGCACAGCTGCAGAGGCTGGCAGCAGCAGCACAGCTGCAGAGGCTGGCAGCAGCAACAGGAAGCAGCAGCAGCAGCAACACCTGTTGGCTCAAAAAAAAAAGTGAGTAAAGATCCAAGCCATGATGCAGGAATGTAAGTGAACAATATGCAAATGAGTATGCAATGCAGGGAAAGATGCAAATGCAATGAACTATGATGCAAATATGAAGATGAAAGTGAATGCAACAAAACAGCAAAGAACAAATCAACACACAGCGCCAAGTCCCCGGCAGCGGCGCCAAAAACTTGGTAGGCTTTGGGATATGTATAAAATAAGAGCAAAAGACAGCCTACAGTGATACCTGCAAGTGCACAGGGTCAGTTGTAGCTTGTGTGCAAGAACAGGGTCATTCCACAGGGACTTGGGGTGTTATGAAGTTTCACTATGCTGATAATTGATGCAAAACTAAATGCAAGGTCACAAGGTTGCAGTGACAGTGAAACAGAGATGGTAAAACAGCAAGGAACCAAGGCTATGAGCCAAGGGCAGGGAAGGCAGTGCACTGATTTCAGTGCACAACAAGCTTCAAAATACAAGAAATAAACAGCAAGATAGCTAAGAAATTTAGCTGAGCAGGGAGCAAAACAGAATTGAATTTATAAGTGACTGTAAAAGGGATTTGTGGTTAAGCTAAGGGCTTAGAATCCACCTTGTGTCCTAATCAAGCAATGCAATTCTAGGTTGAAATTAGGATCTTAAGCATACATTAGAATGGGAGGAGAATCAGCTTGCTCACTGATATGCCCCTAGTATTGACTGTCTTTTGACAGCACAGCCAATCACAGGCATATCAGAGCACTGACTTCTTCCCATTACTCAAGCAAGACAAGCATTAAGACGACTATCCTAGCAATTCATCATTTAACAGTGCACTAGGGTTCATCTGAGCCTTAGCCAGTGCAACTTAGCTCATGCTAATCTTGTGAACAACAATAAACATCATACAAGGTAATTCAAACAACACACACATGGTGAGCAATTACAAAAACATGATAAACATAATTAACATTTGAAATGGAAATTAACTGAATTAAGAACTATAATAGAAATTCACAGAACATGGATAATTGAGGGCACTGGCTAGTCCAGGCCTCTGAGGTGGTGCTCTGGCTAATCCAGGCATGCCCACAACAGCACAAAACACCTTCTATTTATACCCAAATTAATCAATTAGGGTTCCTACACAAAAATCCCCAAATCAGGGCAGTTATGGTTTCGAAATCTTACAAAAAGCAAAATTGACATACCTAACTCTCTGAAATCACTCAATCTTCTTCGACCCATGCCTTTATTCCTTCTCCTGCGTCTACCCATGCTCTAATTACAACTCTATTTCAACCTATTCTACCAATTTCACATCTAGGGTTCATGAGATTGGTGAGGCGTGAAATTGGTGGAATAGAAGTCTATAGAGTTGGTGAAAGTGGTAGTGATGATGGGTTTTAGGGTTGGTGTTTGTGGCAGTTGAGAAAGGTGGAGGTGTGGTGGTTCTGCAGAGGTGAGGGAGAAGATGAGATCGATGGTTTTGGGAAGAAGGGAGTGTTTGGTTTGCTGCTCGACTTGGGATGTAGGTGTTTGGTACTATGGTGTGTGTCGGGGACAGAAAATGTTGATGCACAGCGAGGATGAGACGTGGGATGTGGGGATGGTGGATCGATCTAACGACGAGATGAAGTGGATCCTGCAGCGGCCGTTGGATTATACAATACAACAAAATTAACGACACCAGATGGAGTTAGGTGTTGTAGTGTTAAGCGGAAGTATCGAGGTTTGATGCGCAGGCAAAGAAGCGACCGTAGGATGCATATGCGATCCAATCTGACCGTCGGGAATGGAGGCGTGTATGGATACAGAAAATGGGTTTGGGTAAGGGTTTTGGGCCTTGGGTATGCCAAGCCCATATCTTCTTTAAGAACCATTCTTCCTTCTTGAGCCCATTCCTAGCTTTTTGGATGTACGATCCATTCTTTGCGGCTTCCTTGCGTAATTCTTCCCGGCTTTTCACTACTTTTCTGCTCTTTTCGCTCCGCGACTCATCCGAACTTCGTTTATTACCTAAAAATGCAAAATTAAGTAAGAAAAATATTTATTCTTGAAAACAATGAAAATACAGAATATGGGATAAAATGTAGAATTAATGCACAAAAGATGAGTTAAATGCCAACAAAAAGGGATAAATATATGCAATATTTGGCACTCATCAGAGACTACCAAGTCTCACCACCATCCAGAGTTTTACCATCATGTTGAGTCTCATCACCAAGATTACCCCCACTGAAGAAAGAGCTCAGCCTCATCTCAAGGAGAGATGCATAACAAGATTTGAACCAAAATATACTTGGTTGAGATCCGCATCAACACATGATCCCATCTACAAAGATCCACGAGAAAATCCTCGTTTTCAGACGTTCTCAAAAATTCACAAAGCTGATAAGTGACCTGATGTTTCAACAACTGCTCTTTTCGACAAATCCAAACCTTTCAATGAAAAGGAAAGATTCGATAATAATACCTGTGAGAAAAATTAATTTTACATTCTTCACTACTTAGCAATCAACACCATCAAAACAGGACATGTTCAAGACTGTAGATCCCATCAAGACGTACGCTACCGTTATAAACTCTTTCACAACTCGTGCATGTTAACTCCTCTCCTTGCAAAAATGACCACCTCATGGGCTACTTCAAATTCTATGTCAGAATTTGAATAACAAACTATGACACGACTGCTTGCATCTTTTTCTAGGTCAAGATCCTATTTCCCTACACGAAGACCTACCTAGAGGATTTACATGGAACTCTACTATCAATAGGGTTGACGCAAAATAGATGTTGATGCATGTGGTAAGTGACAAATTACATAAGATATTTCCCACTAGCTAACTAGTAATATAGCGATAGAAGTTATCGGTCCCACAAATAGCTGTGAATTAATATGTTATTTGGATTAGTTAAACAATAATAAATATTAAAAAAGGGGATTGGTTTGATTATAATAAACAAGAAGAATAATAATAAAACAACTTGTAACTTAGTCGATCACACCATATAGCAAAATGACAAATTGATGGGGATAGTTGCTATTAATATTATTTCCCATTCCATAAGCACCTGCTTCTCTATAAAAGAATCATCAATTTGAAGGGTAAAAAACAACCCATTTTGTACTGATCAAGTATATTAGTAAAAAAGACTACTTCTTCTGTCCCACTAGTTGACCTATTTATTTTAGATTTTGTCCCATAATAGATGACTTATATCACTAAACAAGGAGATATTTTTAAAATTATCTTCTTAATTGATTATAAGAAATATGTATAATTTGATAGACATGCTTATATTCGTTACGTAAGTGTTTTAAAATTCTTTTCAATGGTATGAAGTTTGCGAACATCCGTGATGTAGTTTGAGAGATAAATCATTTCAAAATTTCACTAGTTATTATCCATTAGAGTATAATTGTAAAAATACTTAAAAGTTGAAAGTACTCTTTAACCTTCCTTGCCTTAAGAATTGTGCAAACTTGAAAGATCATCTAATAGTGGGACGGAGGGAATATTTCTTTGATTCATTTTTATTCCCTTAATTTTCTATATTCCACTAACAGGGTTTTCTAACTTCCACTCCTGAACTAATTTTCTAAACAACATGGTCGGATTTAATCATGTTTATTAAGAAATGTTTTTATACTTCTATATGAACCAAGTTAACACAAATGATATAAGAAAGAGATGATTAAGGAATGATTCGACGTTACCAAACATTGACCCGCATAGTATACTTGTTCACCTTTCGTAAAAATCATATTACCAACCGTAAAATAAAAGGTACGCTTAGTTATCCCAAAAACTCCTTGTATCACCGGATAACAGGTATGCTTAGTCACCAGATTCTATCCAACTGAATCACCTTGAGGTACGCTTACAAGATGTAACTCAATCGAACGCTTTAGGGTTTGTGAATTAGGTTGATCCCAGCAGTTAAACTAAGTACACCTGGTTTACTTGTTGGTGTTTTCTTCACATGCAATTGCTTCACAGAATCCCTCTGCAAGGTATCACAATTTACACTTGTGTAGAGAGTTGTTTAACTATTACACTTATCACTCAACTTATGTTAACAATAGAATAATCAATAAGTTAATTTGGTATGCATCCTAAATAATCTAAGAATTGCCCATAAACATTAGATATAGTAAATACAATCGAATAATGACTAAAACTCCAAATAAATTGTATATTAATTAAGTTTCAATACCAGAACATGTAATTCATCCTTAATCAATAAGAATCAGCTACACATGAATTTCCTAAAATCCACGAAACATATATATAGAAGAAGAAAATAAATAATAAAGTTACCACGGTTTGCCCCCGTGATGGAAAAAACCTAATCCTCACTGTTAGCCTCTCCTCTTACCTTCTTATGTTTTATACAAAATTATGTGTGAAAGTTATATCTAGGCTCTCCTTTATATAGGCTTTTGTAACCTCATCTTGATGTTTATTCAATTAGGAAACCAGACAACTATCGAGAATTTCCACCTCCTCTTGATCCTTATCCAATTAAGATACCTAGCCTAATCAAAACCCATCAAAAACCTTAATTTTCACGTCCATAGTATGCCCAAAAACGCATCTCTCCTTTCTCGTTTAACCCAGGCCCAATAAGGCCCAACAGAAACCAAATCCAAGTTGGTTTCACTATTTAGCTCATAATTTCTTCGTCCGAACTCGGAAGGACCTCATTCTTTTTGTGTTTCCTTCGTATTTCAATTCTAATCAAGTTAGAACTTTAAAATTATTTATTTGAAAGAGTTGAATTTGTTCTTGGCCCTTATTCCTTTGTAGAACTTGACTTCTTTGTCTATTTCATGTCGCCATAAACTCTTTTCTTAGCTTGGACACTTGGATACTTGGAGCACTTCACAAATCTTTTGTAGTTGTTTTCACTCTTATTGGGATAATTCATCTAATATATACAAATAAAACAAAACAAGAGTAATAACAAGATAGAACGCAAGAATTATAACAAATATTGGTGTGGATTGGACACTAAAATCATGTAAGTTATGCACTTATCAAATTCCCACACACTTAGCTTTTGCTAATCCTCGAGAAAACTACCTACCTACACTAACATAAACTAAAACACAACTCTCTTTCATTGAGGACACGTTTACACTTAGAATGTGCAACAAGCCTTTAAACCTCTAGTTGTCCCTAGTGGACGAGTTATAGTCTCGTGAGGGTTTACAAGAGGTATACCCACAAAACCTATACTTTAAATCCGAGATACTTGTGAATAATATTTTAACGACACTAAACAATCTCTATTGTTAGCCACTTAATATTAGGCTATGAGAGGAGTTACCCTGTATGAATCTAATTGAGGTACACGAGTTTGCACTCAGCGTACTAAAATTCATATATAACAATTCAAGTTCTACTCAGATAAGCGTAACATGGACCACAATACTCGGAATCTAACAAACCACAACCACATGAATAGATTAAGAAAATGGATATGAAAATAATAAAGTTTGCGCATTTTGACTAAGGTGAATGGTGTTTCTCATAATATCTGCATGAATGCCAATGCCAAGATGAATCATAATGGATGAGATACGCTCCCACTGGTCTTATTCCTAATTCTAGTATCAACTCGACTGGTAAGGGTCCCAACGGTTGATTTATTGAATATATATATATATATATATATATATATTTATTTTTTATTTTTATTATTTTTTTAATGTATCAACAACATGGTTAGATCTGTTGAATCCAAGAACAAGTTTCTAAACTTTGGAGGTTTATCCACAAAACTTATACTCCAAATCCTAGATACTTGTCAAGAATATAGGAACGACACTAAACAATCTCTATAGTTGGCCACTTAATCTTAGTTATGGGAGGAGTTACCTGTGTGAATTCAATTGTTGTACACGAGTTTGCATTCAGCGTATTAAAATTCATATATAAGAATTCAAGCTCTACTCAGATAGGCGACCACAATATTCAGAACCTAACGAACCATAATCACATAAATAGATTAAGAAAATGGATATGGAGATAATGAAGTTGGCGAATATTGACTAAGGTGAACCGTGTTTCCTAGAATATCTGCATGAATATTAATGCCAAGATGATTCATAATGGATTGAGATAGGCCCCCACTGGTCTTATTTCTAATTATAGTACTCGACTGATATATAGAAGGGTTTCGGCAGTCGAATTATTCAATATATATATATATATTTTATTTTGAATGTATCGACAACATGATTAGATATTTTGAATCCAAGCGCATGCTCTTTTTCAACAAATTACATGAAAGTTCTCATGGATCCTGCATTCCACTCTTGCTTAGAAGACGAAGATAGGGATAACACACATATATCGCCATCCAAATGTCAATAATTTTTTCTTCTTCTTTTGTTCTAATTTAAATAACATATGATAATGAGGCTTGATCTCAATCACTCTACTTCATCACAGCGGCGACTACAAGGTGATACTAGTGCCCATCAAATCACTTAGAGAAACACATAAAGTTGCAAAAATAAAAACAGAAAGCGATATGGTGACGACTATCATGTTATTTCTAGCACCTGAGTTTGACCTTTCATGAATATACCATTAATTTAGCTGGTCACCTCAACTCCTATGACCAAGAGGTTTGTTTCCGTTCCACTTAGATTGGTTAGTGGTATCCTGAATTGGCACAATTTTATAAACTTTGTAGTTTAATATGTAAATTTATTTTTTATTTGTTTAAAATTCTACTTAAAAAGTGAAAATTCTAAACTGAAGACATCAAACTCTACACGCAAAATATGTAAATATTCCCCTACACTTAAAGTTTACATTGTCCTCAATGTAAATTTAATCATCCAAAGTAAAATTCAAGGTAGGAAATTCCTAAAATGATATGTAAACTAAATATAAAAGACTTAAAAATAAAAATATAAGATAAAAATACAAAACTGATGGGTTTACTCCCATTCAACGCTTAGTTTGATGTCATCATCCTGACTTTCTTGTTATCGTCTGTAAGCCTACAATATGAAAATCTGGTAATCCACTCAGACAACAATCTGCAGTTTTAGTAACAACTTCACTTAATGATTAGCATATGATATGAATAATGAAATTTTTATTTTCTGAAATTTTTCCCCACACTTAGACCTTTCCATTCTAGGAAGTGTATACAGAACATAATACAAGGGAACTTAAATAGATTCCTCTCGGTGAACCAGCACAATGATAGAATCAAACACATCAAGTGGTGGATAATTAGAAGTAAAATAATCCTTAAGACTTTTAGAATTATATATATTCCACCCTTCGAATGGAGAAGGAGGATCAAAACATATGAAATATGCAAAGGATTAGAAAAACCTTCCACAACCTCTTGTATTACCGGATCCTCATCATTCTTAAATAATTGTAATGAATTATTTACCTCATTTGTATCGTAGTCCTCTAACAAGCTTTTTAACCATTCCTCATCAGTTTCTGCTTCAACCAAAATCTCAACATCATTATAATTATTGGTAAGCTTAATTGGGTCTTACACGAAATCAATCAATTTGGTTTCGTTCTCGAATAACGATCGCTCATATTTCTCGTCGTCATCGAACCAAAAATTAGGTTCATATGTAAGGGCGTCCTCTAATGCGTAATTCTTCGAGATATTACGATCCTTACACTCATCCTCATCATAATCATAATCCTTTCCCAAAAAGGATTATGAAGAAGTCTAGTTCATTGGTGTATATCCTAATATCTTCTTTTGAATACGTTACCCCATTTATAACAATATATATATCATACCCAATATTTTCCTTTTGAATAAGCGAATCATCATTATTATGATCCGGAGTTGAAATAATGGTATCATTGTTGCAAGGACTTTCGAGAGATTGATCGTTGATCATATATCCATTACTGACGGTGGGAACATCTGAATTGTTTTGGCTTTGAGACCAAACTTCTTCCTCAATTATTTCCTCCTTAAGTTGAGCAATGCGATTCTTCAAGACATCCACAGTCCTTTGAAGATATTGGAGTGTATCTTCAGTCTTTTTGTTGTACTCTTCTGTAAATTGACTTTGTTGGTCCAATTTGTTCATATATTGTTGCATCATATCTTCCAAACTAGAAGAGTCATTAGAAGCATAACTATCCTTTCATCCTTGTGGTTGCTCACTTACATACCCACCATAAGGAGGTGGATATGCATGAGATTATCCGTAAGGTTCTATAGGATAGGATCATAGCCAAAAGATTGGTTTTGATTATACCCTTGGTATGGTTGGTATTTTTCGTAAGACTGAGAATGAAACCATATTGACTACCACTATCATATGGGTAATCTTGTGCACTATACATGTTATTTCCGTATGGAAACATGACGACTCACAAAAAAAAATCTAAAAAAAAAAAGAGAAAATTTAAAAAAAAAAAAAAAGTAAAAGTGTTACTTACAACCTGTTTTCAGTATTTACCTCCCGCTTTTGACGAGAGTTGAACACCTTCAACTAGTTGTTAACACCACAAAAACCTAAAAAACTGAAAAGCACTAAAGAAAAAGGTAAAAATCTCCTAAACTACTAAAAACAAGATAAAGCAAATAACAAATCAATTAGAAACCGCTCCTCTGGCGCCAAAATTTGATGTGTGTCGTAAGTGCAACAACTTACTCAAGATATTTCTCATTTACCTAGTAATATAGCAACAGTAGGATCGTTCCCACAGAGAGCTGTGTACTTGATATTTTGTTTGGATTAGCCAAATAGTAATAAATATTAAAATAGGGGGATTAGTTTGATTATAATCTATAAAAAGAATAATAATAAAAGAAAGAGATGATTAAGGAATGATTCACCATTACCAAACATTAACCCGCATACTATACTCGTTCACATTTTGTAAGAATCATATGTCACCAGCCGTAGAATAGAAGGTACGTTTAGTTATCCCCAAAACTTCTTGTATCACCGGATAATATGTACGCTTAGTCACCGAATTTTATACAACCGAACCACCTTGGAGGTACGCTTACAATATGTAACTCAACCAAACGCTTTAGTGTTTGTGAACTTAGGTTGATCCCAGCAGTTAAACTCAATATGCTCGGGTCACTTACTGGTGTTTTCTTCTCACGCAATTGCTTCACAGAATCCCTCTGCAAGGTCTCGCGATTTCTACTTGTGTAGAGAGTTGTTTAACTATTACACTTATCACCCAACTTCTACTAGAAATAGAATAATCAAAAGATTAATTTAGAAAATGCATCCTAAACAATCTAAAAATTACCCATAAACATTAGATATATGAAAGACAACCGACTAGTGACTAAAATTCCAAATAAATTGTATATTCAATACCAGAACATAAAATTCATCCCTAATCAATAAAAATCAGCTACACATGAGATTCCTAAAATGCATAAAAATATATAAAGAAGAAGAAAAGCAAATAATAAAGTAACCACGATTTTCCCCCGTAATGAGAGAACCATAATCCTCTGTGCTAGCCTTCTTTTTTCTCCTCGTGTTGTATAGAAAATTGTGTGTGAAAGTTATATCTAGGCTCCCCTTTATATAAGCTTTTGTAACAACTAGGAAACCTGATAACTATCAAGTATTTCCACCTCCTCTTGATCCTTATCCAATTAGAATACTTAACCTCCTTAGAATCAATCAAAAACCCTAATTTTCACGTCCATAGCAAGCCCAAAACGCATCCCTCCTATTTCTTTTCTCGCAGACCCTGTAAGGCCCAATAGAAACCAAATCCAAGTTGGTTTCACTGTTTAACTCGTAACTTCTTCGTCCGAATTCGGAATGACCTCATTCTTTTTGTGTTGCCTTCGTATTTCAATTCTCTTCAAGCTTGAGCTTTAAAATTATTGATTTAAAAGAGTTTAATTTGGTGTTGGCCCTTTTTCTTTTGTGGAACTTGACCTCTTTGTCCATTTTATGTCGCAATGTACTATTTTCTTAGCTTTAGACACTTTGATACTTGGAGTACTTCACTTCTTAGCTCTTTTGTAGCGGATTTCACTCTTATTGGGATGATTCACCTAATATAAATAAATAAAAGAAAACATTGGTAATAACAAGGTAGAATGCAAGAATTGTAACAAATGTTGGGATGGATTTGACACTAAAATCATGTAAGTTATGCACTTATCAGATGTTCTTTTAAGAGTGAAAGGTAAACCACGAGGAGAATGATATTCACCCCAAACCTAAAGTTGTCAATGTCCTTGGACAAATTAGTCATAATTTACTTAATTTCTAAATTATCAGATTTAAGAAAATGGTTATTTATTTCATCTAGATTGTAATCAGGTGGTTTGCATTTACTCATATTATCATCTTCGCCAGACACTATTATCCTTGAGTCGTTAAACTCGAAAACACCACTCGCAAGATAAACTCGTTCCTCTAAACCATCATCGGCTTCATAATAACAGGGAAATATTACACCATCTTTATTCTGGGATTCATGTGTTATCCGTTGTCTGTCCGCGCCTTATGCTAGCACTTCCTTTTCGCTATCTTCGTTTTCTTCTTCTATTATTACCTGGTCGAAATCAGTGGGCTGGTTAGCCGCTTGATTTCTTAGCGTGATTGAGCTGGTGCTTCCTGGGTGTGTCATGGTGAGCTAGGCACGAGCCTCTGGTTGTGGTCGCCAAATGCTGAGGGGTGAAAATGATTTTGGTTCTACCCGTCCTAGCTACACCAAATAACTCCACTTTCTAGGAATAGTATCAGAGAGATTTTACTTTCCATTGTACTATGTACCTCCTTTTATAGACTTTCCCAAAAACCCTTCCTTTTCTGACATCATGCCACATGTCCTAAACCTCCTTAATTACCACGAATGTCACTCCTTCTCTAATACAACCTCCTTCTTCTCCCTTAATTCTCTCCTTGTCCTTTTCTCCTTATAAATACTTCTTAGTGGACTTGGGCTTTAGTCCCCCAAGTCCCCTTTGTTTATGTTGGATTTGGCACCCTTTCAGGGGCTCCCTAACTCTGTTAAGGGATGATAATTTTCATGTATCAACAAAGATTTTTGGATTGGAAAGAAATACGCCTTCTTTTGTTGTTGGTTTGTTAACGGACTCAGATTTGTTAAGCCCTAATTATTTTTTGTCAATAGATATCTGCTTACCAAAAATAAAAAACTTAAATCAATCTCTCACTTTTCGAAAAGAGACAAAAAATAATCAATCTCTCAAGTTATTGCTTCATCAATAAGAAAACCAAGATCAAAAATCAAAACAAACATGGACAAACATCCGAATCTTTCTTGCAGAAATGGTCCTAAAAATGTTAGAGCTACTGTATTTTGAAATTGTCCCATCATATTTCTTTGAGTTTGACTAGGAACATGTTAGTATCCATTCTTTGTTTTCTTCTACCATAATATACCATATACTACGGTTTTCATCAACCATACAATGTTAGATTCCATTTTTTATGTTCGCAAATCTAATCTAACACAAACATTAACAATTACTTTGGATGAACAAGATTATATAAAAATGACCTAGAAATTCTTGTTGTCTATTACAAATATCTTCAAACCCCAACAACCATTGAACTACAAATCGGTAGTATTCTATGTACAAAAAAAACATAGTGATGACCACTCAATAACCATATATCCATCCAAATTTTGGCAATAGATTATTCTCCCTATATTAGTAGAGATGCTTTTTTCACATAACTCCATCAATATCTTTTTTCTTTCACTTTAAAGAAAAAATTAGGTCTAATTATTGGGTAACCTACACTACTACTACTACCTTTAACTCATGACCCTACAATCTTAAAGAAAAACAAAAATGTCCAAAAGTTATTTCTTTGTGATAGACACCATCACCACCAAAGATTGACACTATCAAAATCCTATATACGTCTATATATAGAGAGGAACTAGAGAACATGACATTCAAAACCTTGTTCTTAACCACTTTCCCCTTCTACCTAGCTTGATTCCAATCCATGCATGGCTCCTTCAGTTGAACTTCGGCAAGGTTAGCAGATAGTTCTTGGGCATCAGAATCTAGAAACCATCTTGGTCACCACGAGAGTTAAGATATGAGGCACATCATATCGTCGATAAGAAGAAACTTCAAGAACTTGAGGAAGAGTTCAAGGGTTGGTGACGAAAACATGATTAGAAATGGAAACATAATTGAGGTACCCATGTTTGATAACGTCGTTTTTAGAAGACGGCATCATCATCAACTAAATGGGTTTTCGTCGATTTTATATGGCATTATCAAGGCTCCATTCGCTATTTTGTCCGGTGCAGTATCTTATTATCCTCAAGCTAATGGTGTTGATGGTGCATGGGCGATGTCTGGTGAATTCGGTAGGATGTCCGAGATGAATAATCTCATGATAAATGATAGTATGCGATATGCAATTTATATGTAGAACTTAGTAGTAGAAAGAATGCATTATAGGTCTCTTTTTGAACTTCGAACGGTTCTGGTTAGTAAACCATGCATGATTGAGATATATATATGTACCGTGTTAATTAGAGGAGACTCCATTGATACGAATAAAACTAGTATGGTGACACTCTTATAATATGGTTATGATGCTGATTAAATTTGATAATTCTAGTTTAGCACCAGGTTATGAAAACTGTTTTTCGTCCGTGGTAAGTATTGGTTATATTCCAGACAAGTTTGATCTTAAGCAGTAGATATAGCCACTTAACGATTTTGTTATCCTTGAAAGATGTCTACATTATAAAGACAAATCAAGATGGTCAAAGTCTCGTTTGTCCAATGAGATTAGAGAACTGTAAACCGTACGTTCACAGACTTGGGAGTAAAATTCCTTCTGTCAAACGAAAAGCTGACATATCTCGCCCTCGAGGTGAAATTATATGATGGTCGTCGAAACAACCGACGAACGACGAAAGGGCAGAGGAAACAAACTTTTTTCCTTTTCCTTGATGACTACAAGAAATTGCATACGCACTTGGACTGACGCTTTTTCTTTTCGATTTATCTAAGCCAGTTAACCTCTATAGTTGCATCCAGACACGATCTAAAGCTTTCCAGGAGGTTTCTAGCAACTTCATAGATATAATATATTAACTCGACCAACTCGCCTTGTAATTAGTTCATCCTGATTAAGAAATTAAGAAAACGAAGAAATTGATGCCGGTGTTGACATTGACAAGTGACATTCTTGGCTCACAATCGAGTTTCGAAGGACAAAGACTTGCGCTATTGGCATCATTATTGATTTGCTCGAAGCCTTGCTAGCGTATATGTAAGTTGCTGCGCACAAAAGATAATCTAAGGCCAGTTTTGATTCTCACTACAAGTACTCGCCTTGTTTTCTTTTTATATATTCTCCCATTTTGTATCTTTTAGTTTGTCTTTGGTGACAACTTGGGATATTGGATGGCTGGGGGGACTGTTTCTTTTAGTTTTTGTCTTTGGTGACAACTTGGGATATTGGATGGTCGGGGGTATTTCCATTTTGGCCATGTTTATAGTATTTTATAGACAGCGGAAGAAGTATGCATTATGTCCAAAAGCTTCGCACGTCGGTCAACCATAATTCCAACTATTGGGTCTTTTCGCGGAACAGCAAATTATCCAACATCATGATGCATATAAGATATACAAGCAGAGCTGTCTTTGGCTGTTTAAACCAACTATGGAATCCCACGATTGGTTCAATTGATGGGAATGGGACCATGGGAGACCCAAGAGCATGCTTTTAGCTATACGTACAAACCCAGAGCTTCATACATCGTCCGGAAAAGTACTAAAACACTACACCCTGAAAATAATCTAATCATAATCATTTAGAGGATCCATTCACCCACTAGATGAAACTAAAACTAAAAATTAAAATCTAAAAGAAACCCATACAGCTCTTTGCTCACCTTTTCTTTTATAAATAAGAAAGCAAAATTACTTTAAGGCTTAATTATTGATTATGGAGATTTTATGAGATTAAAATTGATCAAAGATAAGTGAGAGAAGCACAACTACCATTAATAACAAATTGATTGATAGGTGCACTCAACTTGCTGATTTCTCTTCTTTTCTAGGTTTATCTTCTTATCTCTCTTTATTGGATGAAGATGGTTTTAACTTTTTCCTTGTAGTGCTTAATACTAATCTCATCCGCACATTTTCATCCCTCTCTCTTTAAAAACTTGGAAAAGAAAGTAAGATTATCATGGTGCCTAATTGAAAATAATTGAACAACTTTGATGTTGATTACCCACAAAAACAAAAAAATCTCATTATCAATTTTCTTTAAAACATGCAACATATTTATCATCTTAGAAGATGTCTTTCTAACCTTTCACAATCTCCTTCCTTTCCTGGAGCAGTTTCTCATTTCCTTTCTCGAGTGCAAGGGCCAAAATTAAGTTTATCCTTGCAATGAAGATGTTTCCGTGGAAGTCTTTGGAGGATAAACGACCAAGGTCTCGTAAGGTGATTTACACTAAGAGTAAATGAACTATCAGATTTCAGATATTCTATTATGTTTGGTCTGACAACGTCAAGATTTCAAATGATTATCTTAGTGGTTTGTCCTGAGACTCTAGAGAATGAGTAGTGTTGGCATATTTAAGTACATAACTACTCAGTATATGTATACAAAATAGTGATCGTTAAAAGAACATAGATACCATCTAGGCAGATAAAGTATGTAGAACACGAACGGAATAACAAGATGGATCTCTCAAGTGATTCTAAGGGAATTTTGCGAGAAAATGAAAGCAATAGGGAGTCTATATGTGTTACCTTGCTGCTGCTTCTGAACTCATCTCTTTTATGGTTTCTTCTTTAAATACACTGAGCTTGCCCTCTGGAAAGTCACATTTTTGAATAGGGATTCCGAGCTGTTTATGCAGTTTTTTCATAATGAACACCTCTGACTCTTCGCACATTGAAACAACAGAACCTTTTCGACCAAGTCGACCTGCACGTCCAGCTCGATGCGCATAGTGAATTGAGTCGGTGGGCAGGTCGAGATTCACCACTAGATCACATTGCGCCACATCCAAACCCCTAGCTGATAACTCATTTGTGACCAGAACTCTCAGTTCCCCGTTCTTGAACTTCTTCAAAGTTGTTGACCTGGCTAACTTACCTAAATCTCCATGCAACTCAGCGGCCGTAATTCCACGAGCTTCAAGTTTGAATACTGCATCTTTTAAACGTTTAGTGTGATTCATAAAGGCTATCACAGATCTGGCATCAAGTGCATGGACACATCTCCTTAAGCTATCCACCTTATGTTGTAATTTTGAGACACAGTAGTAGTGCTTCAAACCTGGAGGCAAGCTGTCAGCTGCTCCTTGAGTGATTGTGCTTGAAGAATTGGTAGGATTTTTCGATAACGTATCTGGTCCAGCAGCAGGAACAGATTCAAGTGGCACAACGGTTTTCGCTCGAACGAGAACTGGGTCACGTCCCCAACTACTAGCAGCCCTAATGACAGAAAATGGTACAGTAGCTGAGACCAAAATTGTCCGACGTTCAGTACGCCGCACAAGTGGCCCCTTAGCTTTGTTGTGTGGTTCAGCGCCAGGCCTTCTTCCAACATGCTCCAATATCCTATGCATGTCCTCACGAAAATTAAACGAAAGAAGTTCATCAACTTCATCCAATACAAGGAATCGACAGTTGTGTGTGTGAAGCTTCCCTGTTGCACTGATTTCAGCAATCCTTCCAGGAGTGCCGACAACAAAGGAAGGTTTATTTTTCCTCAGAGCTTCTTCCTGTCTTGACTTGTTTGCACCCCCAACAAGTTGCTGAACTAGTTTCTTATCTTCAGGCCCTAAGATTTTCTCAAACTCTCTTACAATTTGCATTCCTAGTTCCCTTGAAGGTGCTACTATAACTGCTTCTACACCAATTCTCTTGTCAGGATCCTCTTCCCCAGAAAGCTTGTTCGCGAATGGACCCACTTCACAAAGTATGGGTAGAAGATAAGCTAAAGTCTTCCCTGATCCCGTGTAGGATTGAATTACGACATCATGATTTTGCAAAATTGTGGGAATAGCTGTGGATTGAACATCAGTTGGGACCGTAAGGCCCACTCTTTCTAAGCGCGCGATCAGCATCGACGGGAGATTCAGCTCTGAAAAAGTTTTTGCGGAAAATAGGGTAGAATCTATTTTAAGTGGAGCTTTCACCTTCACAGGTTTGATTGCACCAGTAACTGCTTTTGGTATAATTTTAGGAGCTTCACTGGAAACAGAACTAGGTTTTTCATTTTTATAGGTTCTATTTCTTTTTCCGGTTGTTTCAAGTGTTGTATCCTTATTTTCAGTTGCTTCAAGTTCTTGACCCCTGAATCCAAGGCTGGTAAGAGTAAGTGGCCCACTCTCCCTATCGTAACTGCTCTGACATGGTAGACTAGTGTGGAACCTTGTTGTTTGAGAAATCCAGGATAACTTCCTTAAATGTGGAGGAGCTCGGACAGAGAATAATATTCGTGTTGAGACTAATGTAAGCATACTTCGATTGGACTGTAAAAGTAGTGCCTTCATGACCTTCTCATACTAGATTCAGTTTGTAACGAAATAAACCGAAGTATTGAGTGCTCCCAGGAACCAGCTCTTCCTCAAGCTGCAATTTCATTTGCAGAAAAGAGTAATGAGCAAAGACTGAAAATTAGGACCCCAAGCATAGGATAACATGATAAGCCCTAATGACGAATGCTAATACATGTGACCACATTTACATCTACATCCGCCATTCACTGAATGTTTAGCCTAATTCCTAAATTCATCGAAAACGCAGCAACGGGCGAATATAACCTAATTTCAAAAATAACCTATTTGTGGCCACTGGACGGAATTCTTTCAGAGACTCGCAGTTACTAACAACTACCCAATCGAAGCAAATACAATAAGGCTATAGTTTTTCAAAGTTTCTTCAAACATAAAATTTTTAGGTTCTATATTTTCTTCTAATTCAGTTAATTTATAAGTTTCCACAAGAAAATTTTAAGAGACAACAGACACAAGGGAAAATTAGAAATCTTACTTGGTTGCTCTTCATCAACTTCCAAATGAAATCTGCTGCTACAAAAGCAAACACCGAGTAGTGGTTTTCTTTTAGTAAATCAAATGAGAAAGAGAGAAGGGTTTAATGGAGGGTTTGCTGATAGAAGAGATGAGAAGAGAAGAAGGGTTTTGATTTGAGAGTGTAGATAAGTAAGTGCTGATAATATGCTTCTGGGGTTATATTTCACTTCCCAGCTTCAGACTTAAGATAAATACACGTGGCCCACGGTAAACACAAACTATTTTGTGCACCCACTATCGTGTAGTTTTTACTGAAGCATCGATTTTGGGTGGAATTATAATGTCAAATAAAAATGAACCCACAGTCGGGGATACCTCCACAATTCGGGTTACTAAAAGAAAAAAGAAAAAAAAAATGAGGGATTTCCTGTTTAATCCACTAAACCCGATCCGGGTTAGTGGCTAGTTCAGCGGGATTAAACATTTATCCTTTAGTCCAAAAAGGTTTAAACATATATAAAGTTACCAGGCTATCCTCACTCACGCTTTAACCGTTTCCTCCCACTACTTCCTTCTTTATTCTTCTCTACAACTTCTTCGTTCTTTCTTCTCGATCAACAGTAATGAAAACTGCAAAATCAAAACATCAAAAATAAACTAAAATATGATTAGGTTTAGAGCAAAAATAATCAAAATGAAAAATCAAATTTTCAAACCAACCAAACAAACTGAAATGTTAAAAAGGAAATCATCAAACAGACAAACAAAAAAATCAAACAAACTCATCAAACTGTACATATTGATCAATAATACATATTGAAGAAAACCCTATTTTACTAAAACCATGGAGAAATTTACATTTGGTGAATCCTGGTAAAAACAAGATCGAAGAATACAAAGAATACACAAATACCACAGTAGAAGAAGAGAGTACAAAGAAAAATAAAGAGTAGAAGATCCAATTGTACATATTGATATGTACCGAAGGAAAATATGTATTGAAGGAAAAAGTATGATTCAACAGTACATATTGATCTAATAGTACATGTTGATATGTACTCATGGAAACCATGTACTGAGGGGAAAAGAGCACAAAATAAAAAAAAGAGTAGATGATCCAACACTACATATTGATATGTACTAAAGAAAAATACGTACCCAAAGAAAAAGAGTGGATGATCCAACAATACATATCCAATAATACATATTGATATGTATTGAACAAAAACGTGTATCAATGGAAAAGTATATGATTCAATAGTACATATTGATACAACAATACATATTAATATTTACTCAAGGAAAATATGTACAGAAGAAGAAAAAAAAGTACAAAAGAAAAAAGAGTAGATGATCCAACAATACATGTTGATATGTACTGAAAGAAAATATGTATAAAAGGAAAATGTTGATGATTCAATATGTTCTAAATGAACATATGTACAAAAAAAGATAAACAATTGGGTTATTGTAGGATCGTACAAAATCTCCCAATCTTTTTTATACGAACCTAAAACCCAAAACAATTTGATCAAAGATAAAATTAACAAAAAATTGAAATCAAAACTAACCGGAGACGAAAGAAGTATTAATCTTCACTTTAATAAACTAAATCATATCGTTTTGGATGGACTACCTTCGTTTTCAATGTTGAATAACAGATCCAGACGAGGAAATAGATTAAAAAGTTAAGAATCCCAATATTGATTAAATCCATATCTCTTTTTTTTTCTTCGCTGATCTATTAATGGAATGATATCTTGTTCTTCTTTGTTGTTCTTCTTCTTCAATTGAATTATATCTTCTTCTTCTTTGTTGTTCTTCTTCATGAATCTGCTCTCGGTCTTCTTCTTCTTAATCGATTCAGATCTGAAAAATAAAAATAATATGCTTGACGTGTTTTTATGTTAGGTATTGATTGGACGGAGGGATAATTACGACATTTATGAAATACACATAAAACACCTTGCACGTATGCTGGACGAGAGAATAAAAAATCTGGTCCAAAAACATGTTTTTGGACCAGCGAGTAATTGTTTTCTGATGATGGACTACACAGTAACCGGTTCTTCCTAAAGTGGATTAACTAGTAATTCCTAGAAGAAAAATACTATGAAGTAACTTGGATAACCCTTATCCAAATAATTATGATAATAATTAATTCATTCTTAATTAATTAGTGTTAATCAGAATAGTTATTATGATTAGATTAGATTATTCATTTTAGTTTGATTAGTGATAGGAAATCTTAGAGTTTTGAATTAATTAAGCAAAAGAAGTTTGAAAAAATTGAAAAGAAGATCAAAGTTCTCTCCTGGTTGACAATTAGTCGTTTATATAAGATCGATTTATGAGCGCAAATCTAAAAAGAAATTCAAAGTATAAAAATTACTCACAATATGAAGACAATGTCGAATCTAAAAAGAAACTCAAATTATAAAAATTACTCACAATATAGAAACAATGCCGAATACACTGTCGGTATGGCCTTCATCCATGAAAATAGTGCCGACTACACAATCGGTATTGCCTTCATCTATGATAACAATACCGACTATACATTTGTCGTCTTTTGTTGAGTGGGGGGACTAACACCTCGGTGCGAGTAATAGTTTGTATTGGAAGACAAAGGCAAACCCATGAAAGAGAGCTACTCAAATATGGTACTGTGCATAAATGATGCATCCATCTTCACTGTCTTGTTCCCCTTTCACGTTAAACCGAAATTAATTAGGTCACGAATTGGCTTGTCGGTTGGTAATTGGCCTTTAACATAGAGTAAGTAAGAGATATAGAGAACAAATGTTTAGAGAACATCAAGAAGATTTCAGATTGAAGGGGGACACCAGAAGAATAAAATTATTTAGGATTTTAGTTTCTTTTCTTTTTTCATTAGTGTAAAACACATTACTAACATTTCATCTAAAAAGAAAATTCCCCTTAGCCAAAATTTAGTCCCATGTAACCGTGAGTATCCCCCAATTTATTGAGGTATCTCCCAATTGCGGGTTCATAAAAATAAGAACTGCTTTTTGGCGAGAAGCTACAAGGAGTCAAGGAGGACAGAAAATTTCCATTTCCGAGTTCTAATAGAATTTAGAATCTAACATGGACAAGTTTACGATGATTTCTAATGGTTTCCAAAATCACGCTTCCTGGATTTTCTTCATAAATATCAAACACTTGGGATTCTTTGGTCAAAGAAAAAAAATCCAACTTTGAAGAATGAGAATAGGAGAAAACAAATTGTGTGCCACAACAATGTGGAATCTATCTAGAGAAATTATTACAAGAATACTTATAAGATTACCGGTGAAGAACATCTTGATATGCAAATCTATTTCCAAGTATTGGTATACTTTGATGATTCTGAATTCATGAGAACACGTCTCAAACACACAAACGATGATCAACAAGCGTTCTTTCTTATGACTCGAGACAACTATTCTATAGTACCTGATGGCATTGAAAGAGGACGTGATAAAGTGGTAAAAGTTCCGCTTCCAATCAAACATCATGATGCCGGAGAACCATATTTCAAGTCTAATGGTCAAAGCAGATGCCTGTTGAAGAAACAAATTGGTTGTTGCATTGGGTTACTCTGTTTCATTGGAAGCACTGGTGACTTAATTCTCTGGAACCCATCAATCAGAGAATGGCAAAAAATACCAGACCCAAGTACCCAACTTGACGTGGTATGTCGTAAGAGAACTTTGTTGTTTAGTCCACTAAACCCGATCCGGGTTAATGGCTAGTCCAGCGGGAGAAATTATTTACTCGCTAGTCCAAAAAAGGTTTAAAAAGAGTAAAAGTACTCTGCTAACCCTAACATATAATACTATGTAAAACCCTCTTTTATGCTCTCCATTAGCTTCACTGCATACTAATATGTGTTATGTTATGTATTGATACTGCATATGTTACTTATACAGATTAATATGTTATGTATTGATACTACATATGTTATGTATTGATATTGTTATGTATTGATACTACATACCGATATGTATTATGTTATGTATTGATACTACATAGTAATATGTATTGATACTACATACTACATATGTTATTACATATATTATTACATACTACATATGTTACTACATATTGATATGTATTGATATGTATTGATACTATATATTACATATGTTACTACATATTAATATGATACTACATATGTTATGTATTGATACTACATATGTTACTACATATTAATATGTTACTACATATTAATATGTATTAATACTATTAAGTATCAATACTAATATGATACTACATATGTTATGTATTGATACTAATTAGATCTGGAAGGGTGTTTTAGGTATTTAGAAAACACACTTTATAATCTCCACAAAGTTTTCGGACCAACGAGTAAATAATCTGGTCCAAAAACATGTTTTTGGACTAGCGAGTAAATTAGTTTCACGCGTGGACTAGCCATTAACTGGGTCATGAAAAACTGGATTAAACAGTAATTCCTACATGTCGTAACCCAGTCACTTGGGGATTCGATTGTCATCCCAAAACTGGAGCATACAAAATAGTTAGAATTGCACCCATCATTAAGAAAGATAAAACACTCATTGATGAATCTGAAGTCAAGGTCTTCATAGTGAGCAATGGGTTATGGAGAGAACTCGCAACAATTCCTTATCATATAAAGGATTTGAAAAAAATATTCCACACGCCCCAAACTTTGGTTAATGGGATCCTTCACTGGAATATTAGAATAAATAGGGTACCTGTTATCCTGTCTTTCAACATCGACGATGAAAAATTCATGGAGATACCACAACCTGTTTTCAAACAAGGCTCGCCAAGAAGAATAACTAATTTGGGGGTTCTTGAAGGGTGTCTCTGTATGCTGGTTGATTTCGTCAGTATTTACGAGATATGAGTGATGAAGGATTATAATGTGAAGGAGTCCTGGACGAAACAATTCACTATTGAACTGGGAGAAGATAATACTGAGGATTTTGAGCCGCTGAGGTTGTTAGACAATGGTGTAATCCTATTCAGAGCAGGTCAGAAAAAGCCTTGTCCGCATTCGCTAGATCTTGAAACAAAAATCGATTTATTGGGGCGTGGTATCCATAGCAACGAGCTGCATCTGGTAAGAATAAAAAATTATGTAGAAAGCCTTGTTTCACCAAAGAAGATTGTAGGAACAACTAACATAGAGAAAGCAACAGATTAATCCTGTAATCGAAAGGATAAAAAAGGAAAGAGAATATGAACAAGTAACAAATGTTGCTGAACTTGGGGGAATCTTTACCGGAAGTGTGAGTCACAAATTCTTCCGAAAATGTACCCTTTTTGAAAATCTTCCAAAAGTGTGACCATCACCGATCAACGGACATATATGCCCTAGTCTTTTACGGAAATACCTGATTTTATCCTATCCGTACGTGTGATATGCGGACATCGAATTTTTTTTATTATTACTTTTTTCGTTTTTATAATAATATCATAAGTTTTTTTTTATTGAGACCCCACCATTTTCTTACTGCTTCCACGTGGATGTACAGATATTATATGTAGACATCTAGAATCTAGGCATAATATTATGTTTGATAAGTGTAGACAGTCATGTTTCAAACTTCTACACATCGAACACTATTCATAATTAACAAAAAGATTAATCATAATAACAAAAAGATTAATCATAATTACATAAAGATTATACGGTATTGTACAAGAATATAGGATTATATAAGAATTATACGGGATTAAAGAAGAATTATTAGGCTAATAGTGAACAGTAATTTAATACTAATCAGCCTTGATGTGCAGATGATCTTTATCTTTTCACTTCAATATCTTCGACTTGAGCTCTCAAAGAGCTAACTTTTTTTTTTCCACAGAACACACCACACACCTTCGGAAGACTTCTATCTTTCTTATTATTCCTCTTCCTTTTTTCCTAAAGTGAAGCTCATCTATAAGATCTACATATCAGGTATGGGAAATCCGTTTTTCAGAAATCAAAATAATGTTTGATTTTGTAAACCCTAGAAATTTGATTTCTAATCTTTTTAGATTTTCAACTCCATGTAGATCGAAAATATGTTCTGATCGGAAATTAGGGTTCTCCATATAGATCGAAAATAAGTCATGTTAGGTTATGATATAGTTGATTGTGATATTTTGTCGATATTGATTTTGCTTTAAAAAATGATGATAATG
Source organism: Papaver somniferum (assembly GCF_003573695.1). Classification (NCBI taxonomy): domain Eukaryota; kingdom Viridiplantae; phylum Streptophyta; class Magnoliopsida; order Ranunculales; family Papaveraceae; genus Papaver; species Papaver somniferum. The sequence continues at coordinate 141,411,006 of NC_039358.1, forward strand.
TAAAATTGGATAGAAATTTTCATTTTGATTTCATGAAATAGGTTTCAAATAGAGGTTAATAGGAAGTTTCTTAGTGGGTTGGATACGGATTCTGATTGCGAATGTTACTGTTTGAATTTGGTAGTGCGGTTTTTAAAGATGATTTAAGCAGAAGAGTTAGATTAATATCCTTATGGATCAGCACGTTAGACAGTCTCCTGAAATGCCAGTCTCAATGTGTAAGCACTATTCTGCAGTAGTGAGAAAATGAATTTGGGTTATCTTTAGTTCACAATGAAATTTTGTTGAAGTAGTTATTCAACACCCTTTTTGTTGCACCCTTTTCTGTAATTACCATTGAACTAGGAACTGAAGCCATATCTACTTATTCAGTGGAGGCCCTTATTGGGGTACTAGTCTCATAATTTGGAGTGGCACCTGGCAAAAAGAAGAGTGCGCAAACTTGTGTTTTTAGTGCCATTAGCAAGACCAATTCATTGAATTTGCGTTCCTTCGGTGCAATTTTCACTTTTCTACTGTATATTTAGATATTGTAAGGGTTGTAATGATTTTTTATATGTTTCAATTGCAAGTGTTTTTGTTTGATGCCTGATATGAAAGTCCATGTGCACTACAATAGTGTTTGGGTATGGAAAAGCGGTAACGATACATATACCGGGGTTCATTTACAATATCTGGTTTTCCAGGAAATGTTTACTCAAGAGGATATAAAGAAGAAAGTAGCGGGTCTACATGGTTTTGAACAGGGACCTGATTTCGAAGTCTATGGTCTGGTACTGGTTGAAGTTACAGGGTGTAGACAACAGATATTGATTACCGGACAAGAAACCTTGAACTCTTATGTGGAGGAAGCACCAGGATTTCCATCTTTTTCGTAATAGCATCTCGGAAAGAGGCATCTCAGCAAGTAACAGTAGATCGTACTCCTACAACTCCCTTTACCAGTAATGTTAGTCAAGTGTGTTCAACTGGGAATACACATTCAACCCCATTAGCCCCTACCAGCGGTAACAGAGTGAATTTCTCCGTCAATGATAACTCCAGAATTGTACGGCACCGCCCAAGCCATACTGGCAGTGGTAATAATTTTATCTGTTTCTCACTCTAATTGTTATACTGTTATCATTTCCAAATCTTTGTATCCCAGCCTGTGGATCTTACTGTATTTTCTTTGTAAAGAACACTCGTAACTTTGTTATGTTGCTTATGCAACCTGGTAATAGCTAGCAATATGTGTATATATTTTTACACACGACACTAAAATAGGTCATGCCAAAGATGTATTCCTACATTATCTAGTCTCACTAATCTCTATTATGTTTATCTATTTTAGGGACTGAATATGTTTCCAAAGATAGGAGAAGCCTTGAAGCAACTTGGAACACACTATTTGTCGTCGAGTTACCCCGCCTACATAATGCTCCGTCAAATCCAAAACATGTGCGGAGTTCTCCACCTCCCGAAACCTACAGGGAATTGTAGTGTATGAGTTGTGTGAGGGTCAAAGATTCAAAAACAAGGATCAACTGAGACTGGATGTTGGGATGGTCAAAATACTAAACTTTTTTGAGGCCAAGGTTTTAATTAATAGGCTACATTCTATACGCTTCGTATGTTTGGATCCCACTAAGCAGTGCAAGTGGGTTGTGTTTGCAAGACAACTGCCTTCTCTTACCTGCTAATGATCAAATGTTCCCTATTGCGTTTGCCATTGTTGATTCTGAGAATAATGAATCTCTTGAATGGTTCATGCAACAGTTATTCGATGCGCTTGGTCCCGAGTTTTCATCAAGAGAGGATCTAGTTGTGTGTTCAGACAGATCACAAAGCATCGAACACGGGGTTTCAACAGTGTTTACCAGGGCATGTCATGTTTACTGCGCATACCATATTAAAGGTATTTAGCAACAATACTTTACGGTCGAGTTACATCTGTTAGAAACTCATCTCCCTTAACCTTTGAGCTTATATTTAGCTTTACGTAGCACTAACCTTTGCCATAATATTAGTTACACATCCAAAATACCAATGTCCTGCATCTACCCGTGTTCAGGTCAAAGCTGCTCGTACAAACAGATAAACATGTTACTTCAGCAGAAGAACTCTTTCCTATGGAACTGTACAGCCATCTCCCGACGATACTGGAGAATTTTATTTTTATCTACCAGTTTATAATCAGTGCAACCTATGAGATGCTCGATGATCTTTAACGCATAAACCCCGCATGAATGTCTGTTGTATGCATAAATGGAAACAAATTGCATCAGAAACGTAAATCATTATATATTTTACTTGCATCAGAACATGATTTTCATCAATAAACACGATTAATAAGTAATTGTGCATTAATGTGTCTGGTAAAGATTAGTTACCTATCGGTTTGTTGAGGGAAATCGTTAACGAACTCGACTCTCCAATCCCCGTCGTACCAGTTTCCCTCCAAATATTCCGCTATCCTCCTGATTTCTTCATGGGCTCCATCTTTACTAACATTCCGTTTCGGTCTAACGGAATCATAAACAAGAATTATTTGCTCCCCTATGTCGATACATACAACGACCCAATGGTATTTGTCGACAAGATTCACCACACCATATACCATAGAGACGGTTTTCCAAGGTTTAGCCCCGCCTTTAGGCTTAATCCCATTCCTATATTCTTCCACGTTCTTTATCGTCTTCTTTCCCCCCTTCACAAGAAGCTAAGGAAAAAAATCGAAGGTTATTTACCAGTTACAATAATGCATTACCATAAAAATTACAAATAATCTACAACCCGAGTTGTGTTCTTTTGGCACATAACATACTTCAAAGTAACTGTCAATTGTTTTCCAATCGTCATCTATGCCCAGGTTTGACTCGTGCATGAGGCGCAACATGTCGTTGATATGTTGCATGACAATCCAAAACACTTAAGTTTAACCATCTCACAATACTTCAAACGAGAGATTAAAACTCATATATTAATGTTGAAGTTTAATGCAAATTAACTTACATCCGTCCCTAGAGCCTTATTAGTCCCTAGTAATTTTTTAAAATCCTCACAACGTAATAAGGATCCGTAATCACCTTCATCGCTACACCAAACAATAGCAACATGATAGTCGAGAGTTACTTTATAAATAAACAAGGACACCCAATAATATAAAGGATAAGGATATACCAGGGACACTCACCCTTGGTCTATGAAATTATTCACACCAGTTATTTCATCCGGCGTTACCTTCAAGGGATCAGTTTGGAAGTCACGCAAAAGAATTTGTTAAACCAATATCCGGCGTTTCTTCGCACCTCTCACACCGGCACCTAGAACATCGCTTGCATCATTTGTTAAAGTGCTACACCCAGTGTCGACATACACGGAAGCCTTTCTCTTACCAGTCATCTTATTCTCAGCATCAACGTCATCCAAAAGAATACTACTCAACTCCACCATACTCCTAACCTTCCTCGGATTTGACTCGTCAGCGTCAGCGGCAACAACGTCAGCGGCAATATCAAATCTCTTCTTAAGTATCCCATCAACATGGATTTTAGGAATAGTAATCCACAAGTAGTAAATGGTGACTTCACCAAGGGACCTGGCATCTTTTTTCTCACAACTTTAGAAAGATTCTCATTGTCCTAACGTTGACTATTTCTCTTACTCTTGATTTCGTTAAACACACTGGCCTACATATACGGAGGGCCGGAGATAATGAAATGGAATTTTAATTAGAGACAAACAGGTTGTAGAAAAATACACCCAGATTAACAAGCCATACCATACTCCCATACCCAAATGACTAGAGGATTATATTTGTCCCACGAAAAGGATGCAAGAAATACTTACAAGCGAAACATCTGGGCTTTCTGGGCTTATTATTTCTGCCTCGTTGTTTCCAACTACAGATTCTACACCAGTATTAGCTTCACAAAAACCATCTAGTGATTCACCACCAAAATCATCAATAACATTTTCATCATTATCTTGGTCAGGGAATCGACTACAATACATCTCAAAAGTCTCATAATGTTCATGTTCTGTATTACGGGGAGTTGCATCCAATTCCTGAGTAGGACCATGTTAACATGAAGTTTGGAAATGGTTCTTAAACAGTTAGATCTATGTGGGTTCGTCAATTTTCATAACAAATTAACATGAATTCTGAAATCAAATCCACTCACATTAGGTCTCCTCGACAGGAGAAAATCCTCTTGCAGTTTGAGCATCGTCTGCAACATTTTCCCCATCATTTCATTTTGCTGAATTTCCCGAAATTCTCTATGTTGCAGTTAACACTTTAAGCCATCCACCACATCAACTAATTGAGCTACTACAGGATCCTCATCATGTCCTCCTTTTTCCTCGCTCTTCGCCTCCGAAACTCCCACAACCTCATCTTCAATCTGCCATTTCTTTCCTAACCTAAATTTGGTCACGAGATCCTCCAGCTGTTGATAACTGAGGGGTCCCTTGGCTACCCCCGAATTACTAACAGTTCTGAATCATTGTGATACCGCATCATTGCTTCACTCATTTCCGAACGAAACACCGAAAGACATAAGAATATGAGGGTGCCACCCTTCAATATTATTCTTTCTTCCCATATCTCCAATCACACCCGGGAACATCATAAGGAACCAAACCTAAAATACAAACAAAAACTATTAGAACCACAATCAGGAGATACTGGAGATGCAAAAAAAAACATAAAGCCTACACATATGAATTTTTGAAACATAAATTGTTAGAGAATTGCTCAGTTGAACCCACTAGCGTTGGTATGTCAAGTTAGTTGTCAATTTTAGTTTCCAAAATGCATTCTTGATTTAGTATACTATAGATAGTTTCGGACTAGATTAAGTCTAAGAAGTAGAATCGAAGCTATCCTTGACGGATGAAGTTTGAAGACTACAAGAAGACATCAACAAGGACTTCATCAACAAAGGTATATGGTAATTGATTTCACTTGGATTCTTGTTCAATTCTACATTTCTAATCTATCGAAACAAATGCTCACTCTATGGAACAATTCCTATGACGGTAAATGTACACTTATGTATATATATTTGAGGTTATTTGAGCCACGATTTTTGTGACAATAACCGTTATCCCTGGAAAGGTTCTCATGTTATAGTGAATGATCTTACGAATTCAACGAGCCAAGAATCACTCAATTCCGAGTTATACGATGAAGTTATGAGTGATTCATTAAAGTAACAATTATAAGTGTTGTTGTAACTATTACAGTTCGTTAGTAGGAAACAATCCATGGACTGTTTGTAACGGTTCACGGACTTGAGCCCAATTACGTGACTAGAAGCCATTTTCGGTCATGTAATTGATGTTTCCTTATCTAGGCAAGATAGATATTACTCCAAACATATTTGATTACCATATTAAAGTGTTTGTGATTCCTTCCTAATTTAAATGTGATTTACTCACATAAATACAATATTTGTTAATTAATTATTTATTTAATTATTTTGGCAAGAGTTGTAACTTAGGAAAGACTCCCAAATTTAGGAGAGTCTTGAAAAAGGAAAATAGCTTTGCGTAGCTTCCAAGTTATTATTCACTATAAATAAAGAGTTCATGAGTGCTACACGTTTTCACCCCCTTTGGAAAATTTGTGTAAGCTTCGTAAGGTTGTTTTCCATGTCTTATGTTCTTCGTGAACAAGAGTGAGATAAAAGTATTTGTATTGGGGATCACAAAGCCGAGTTGGATTTAATATTCGTGATTGATTATACAACTTGTAATCTAGGTTTTTCACCTTTTGTCTATTCTAAGGTATTCTCTTATGATATAAAACCATCCAAGAGTTGTTGATCATAAACCCTAGGTTTTGATAGGTTTCAGTTTCCGATCGTATACCAACACTTGTTAGTCGAAATCGGAAGATAGAAAGAAAACTCCGATTAAGGTATCTCGTAAAAATCCTTAAGAAGTTTTAAACAAGATATCTCTAGATTTATTCTAGTTGTTCTTGTTGTAGAATAATTAGGTTTCTCTTCCATTATTGAAGAGTATAATAATCCCTAATCTACAAGTTTGTTTTGATATTACTTTTACCTAGTAATTGTTTTTCTCAAAACAAACACAAGATTTCCAAAACCTTGATTTACATCTAAAGGGAAATCGATTCGGTATTTTGTGAAAAAAAAGATCGAAAAATATCAACCGTGTTGTTGTATCTTCTAAAGAGAGCCTTGGGTTCTGCTAGAAGATTTACGAGAAGAATTCCTAAAGGAAATCGGTGTTGTGCTAGGAGTTCTATTAGTGCTGAAGCAGGTATTACATCTAGTCTGAATAGGTAGTAGGAATTTGGTGTAACAACTTATAATCAGTGTGTGTTTATTCTGGACTAGGTCCCGGGGTTTTTCTGCATTTGCGATTTCCTCGTTAACAAAATTTCTGGTGTCTGTGTTATTTCTTTTCCGCATTATATTGTTTATCTTTATAATTGATATATCACAGGTTGTGCGTATAAGTTCAATCAATTGGGAATCCAACCTCTGGTTGTTGATTAAATTGATTGAAACTTGGATATTGGTTTTTGATACCGTCCAAGTTGTTTCTTATATTCAAACGGGCTCGCAAATTCCTATTTGTTTGATTGCGGATTGAATTAAGAAATAGAGATATAACTCTTTGATATATTTTTCTCAAGATTGAGTCTGATTGTCTAGTTGATTCTCTTGAAAGTATATTATTTTAAGTCCTCTCAGATTGCCAAACGAGTTGTTGGGTGTGGTTGTTGTACCCCCGCATTTTCAGAAATCAATCCATATTACCACCAACACTTGTGGCATTCCTTTTGGCTTGATAGAAGATTTAAATGCATCATCACGTTTTTGTAGAGTGGCCTCGTACACCCTTTCGGCCCATGGGTACTTGTTGAAACTCTGAAAGGTTATCCACCAAGTCCCAAAGATCTTCTTCTATCCCATGGATGTCTTGGTTCCCCAACAAGAACATGTGCACCACATAGACTAATGCCACCTTCGCCCTATCATTAACTTCACACTGAACCGTTTGACTCCCTTCACATTTACTTAGACGACACATCATTTTTTCCCCGATATGATTTTTTTCATTACTGGTTTCTCCAACAACCTCATTTACCCGGTTCTTTGAGACTGTTTTTCAAAAGGGAAAAATATCGTTTGGTCCTTTTTTAGGTGGGCCCATGTCAGTTTGGTCCTTTAGGAAAACGCCTTTACCGTTTGGTCCATAATTATTTAAAAATATTAAATGGACAAAAGTATCCTTTCGTGTTAATTTCTACTTATTTTTTGTAGCAGTTCATTCTTCAAAATGACTCATGTTAATTTCTACTTATTTTTTCAGAAATCACCTAAAAAAACCAGAGTTCATTCCAAAAAACAGAGTTCATTCCAGAAAAAGAACTCCATAAAAACCTAACAAAACCAGAGTTCATTTCAGAAATGAACTCCATATAAAAATCTAAAAAAAACAAAGTTCATTTATGGAATGAACTCCATATAAAACCTAAAAAAAAACAGAGTTCATTACAGAAATGAACTCCATATAAAAACCTAAAAAAACGACGAAAAAACACACAAATCTTCATCATCTTCAACAGCAGCAACAACAAGACAAAGATCTAAAAATTAAGATCTTCAACACCAGCAGCAAGACAAGATCGTCATCTTCATCATCTTCGTCGTCTTCAACAGCAGCAGCACCAAACAAACCCTAGAAACTCTGTTGTCTTCAAGCATCATCATGAGTTCGTCTTCAAGCATCATCACGAGTTCGTCTTCAAGCATCATCACGAGTTCATCTTCAAAACAGCAAAAAAAAAACATCATCACGAGTTCATCGTCGTTTTTATAAAGATTCATTATCTTCAACCGCAGTAGAAGATCAAGAAAAGCAAGGTTCATCTTCAACAGCAACAGGGAAAAGAAAATTCTAGAGCAAAGAGATTTTAGATCTGAAAAACAGGAAGAGAGAGAAAGTAAAAGTAAAAATAAGATATTTTCAAGGATTTTTTCTATATATGTAGTCCCAAAAGGATATTTCTGTCACTACACATGACATTTACATCATCCATGACGCCACCTTAGGACCAAACTATAATTTATTTTTCCAAAAAGGACCAAACAGACAGTTGACTGAGTCAACTGGACCAAACTCATCCGAATATATTATTTCTAGGACCTATTGGTATTTCCTTCTTTGCAAAAAAGGAAGTCATACAAGTCCCCTCCAGTGATTCTCTTATCAGCTGAAAAATACTTCTGCTTTAGCTTTAGTTTTGACATCCTCATTGGAGAGTCAAAATCGGAATGTCCATCCCTCAAATCCCGGAATCTAAGTCCGGATATCAGAGAAAATTCTGCCTTTCCAAAACACAATTCTATATCCTTAACTCTAAAAAGGATCTCATCATTCAAATATTTTCCAGGTTCGACTTTGATATGCCGACTCATCAGAAAACAAAATATGGCATTAGACCAACATTGATCTCGCAGAATGTCTGTTAAGTGCCCCAGTGCAGTTGTCTTGAACAAGGACGTCTCTTCTTCAGACAACACGCCCCACAAGTCTGCTAGTGATCCCAAGCTGGAGTATTTGCTTGTGTCGCCAGTTCGTCCCCGGTGTTTGGAAGGGTGGACAAAAGTACTGTGAAACACAATAAAAAGTTGAAAGAAACGATGAACAAGTTACTAATAATTATTAGATAAGTTCTCAAAACTGCAATATTGAAAAAAATTATCCGGGCGCAATAAAACTGTCTTGTTAGTATGTCATATATACCTGTCCTCTGCAGGACCTGCAGATGTTGATTCAAAATATATAGGTCTCCCTTCGTTGTCCCTCAATTTCTCATTCTCAATCAGATTCCCATCCTTGCGTCCCTTCTTGGGCGGTCTACCAGAACCCGTTGACTGTACCAACAAATTTTGGATTAGTTACTAATAATTTCCAAATTTTGGATAATTTACGAATGCTTACTTACAGAGGATTAGCTGCAGTCGGGTTTCTTTCACATGAAAATATAAGCATATGAGGACAGTTGGAAATACCTTGTTACTTTTCGATAGATGTTCATATTTAAGACAAACCTAGCGATATCGAAGTATAATGAACAGGTCCTGAAGCAGAGTAGTTGGAAGAGCTCAAGCGTTTATGCAGGGTGATTTAACAATGGAAAAGATGAGTTGTTAATCTCCACAAGGAGGATTACTGAGTCCGAGCCATATTTTTCCACCCAACACACATCGAGAGAACTCTGTATTGAGATTTATATATACCTTAAATAACAAATTTTTAAAAAAAAAAGTACTTAGGATTTTGGATACTTTCACAAAGCATATGTTCCAATAAATATCAGAACACAACAATCTATAGTCATCATTTGTAGGCTTTTGCATACTACACTTATATGTCTAGATATACTTTTAAGCATTAGTAAATATCATCTCAAGCCTCTAGAAATAGTAGTTCTTCCTAGTTTAGGCTCTTGATGACTTAGAAGACATTGTATCTTGTAGGTATCTATATCACCATGAAGTCAGCTGTTTAGACTCAATTTTAAACAAAACCCATCAAATTAATTGATTAAAAAGCTTCAATTTCAGTGTATATCCATCTGTAAGTGCCTTCTCCACCAGACTTTAAAAAAGATATAGACCCTTTTCGTCCATTAAAACCGAAAACTAACAGAAAACATAAACCCCAAGTTGTATGTTTCATGTCAGTAAACTCAAACATGACATTAAACAAAACTCAAACTGAAATCGTGTCATAAAAGAGAAATCAAACACATGCCCAAGCTTTAAGACATCATGATTCAACTAAAAAAACACATACAATTGCAAAATCTAGATTGATTTGTCTATTTAGTAATTTGACTAGAGATAAATGACAAACAAGGAACCAGCTTAGAGTTTATACCTTTCAATTGAATCTTCAAGTATCTTCAAGTATTTTGAACTGATTCTTCTCCTGCGATCATCATCAAACCTAAGATTAGAATTTAAATTTCTAGGGTTTAAAATTTCTGAGGTTTAAAATTCAATTCTGAGAATAGACTAAAAGGACGGTTTTGATACCTTCGATTAGATATCTTTGGGAGTTCTCCTGAGTTAAGTGGATTGAAAGACTGAAAAGGGAGTTGATAACTTTTCTGAGTTTTGTGATTGATTGGTAAATATTTTCGATGGCCAGAGTGAAGGAGAGTAGAGTGAATCTTCTTCTGAAAGTATTGAAATAGTGTGGTATTGATTGGTCTTATATTGGTATGTATTGAATTAGTGGAGTACTAATCCATATATTGGGGTATATTGAATTAGTGGAATATACGGATTAGTATTTATCTTAATCCCCGTAAATATGTGGACATTAGTGGTCAAAGGGTATCTTAGCCATTAGGTAAAGTCGGTTACACTTTTGGAAGATATTCGGGATCATTCATACGTTCGGAAAATATTTACCAATCAATCACACGCGCGGTCGTTTCCTTGGGTAGATGTGGATGTAGCTGCGAAGATCAAATTTCTTCAGCTGAGGAATAATCATAGAGAAATAAGTTTCGATGATTTTATTCATGTGGTGTACTAGTTAAGATTATCTCAACAGTTGTGACTAGGATTCAAATTTTTTTTATTTACTAAAATTTTTATTGCTTAATGTCTAATAACAAAATACAGGCATTTCAGTAAAAATCCTTTTACATATATTAACCCACTTACCAGAAAAGAGCTTTATATGATGAGAAGACAAATCAAACAAGTGCTCACATGACTTGCCTTGTGATATCGTCATTAACATCTTCTCAGGATTGCGCTTGTATTCCTTCCCTCAATTCAGGTACACAGTTGAATTCTGGTTCTTTATGATCAACGATAAGTCGATAACACTCTCTAATATACTGCTATAGCGTTTTCTTGCGTAGCCAAAGAAGAATTAGCAGTCGATACCTCCTGGATTTCAAGCTGCAGATAAGACACCGTGAGTATGATATGATAAGGTGAAGTGATAGATTCAGTATTAGTGTGGATTTGAAGTACTGGAACAAAAGGTTTAAGAACCGAAGGAATTGTAATTATTTGACAAAGGTTACATAATAAATTTATAAGGTGGTGCATTTTAAACTCTGAGAGAAAATGGAAGGAAATAACAATATGAGTTTCACAAGTACATGTTACATTTATAAGCCAACTCGACAGGTTGTTTTTTTTGTCAAAAATTGCGTATCGAGATAATAAGAGGGGACGATTTCCATAAATAAACCACTACGCCAAGAAGCTGCAACCATATTATGCATTAATAAAAACGATGATAAACATGACCCCTAGAAATGAAGTCCATGTCCTTGGTTTTAGTCCAAAAGATTATGTACTTGCTAGTGGGTCTTCAACACAAGAGTATTAGACTTTTCAAGTTTATACAACTATATAAGTCCTGTTTTCCATGGAAAAATATGCATTTAGGGTACTAGATTATTACATATTATATGAACCAGTAAGACCATGGAATATTATACCATTTGGTCCGGAAAAGGGAAACCAGAATATTTTCCACTGCTCATCTCAAATGCTAGTGCAGAAAGGGAAACCAGTATATTTGCCACTACTCATCTCAAATACTAGTGCAGAAAGCAACAACTTGATAGACATAATTGAAGGAAAGTGTCTCCAGCTATAATTGATTTGCCTTACTCCAACATCTAATCAAATAATCCAGTGTCTGATATTAAACCAACAAGCAAAGACTACAACCTCAAAATACAAGCACTGAACGGTGATGGTGAACTTAATACTGATTTTAAATTTCACTGTGTCCGAAGACGAAAACTTCAAGTTAGCTTCAAGTTACTGTGCTACCCCAGATAGATTATATCAGCATCCTACAAAATCAGGCATAACGGAGCCAAAATTTGAACAATATGACGAGTCTGGACCTTACGTCATTAGGAACCATAGAAATTTAGCACCTAAATGGCAACTGCAGAAAATTGTTTGATTGGGTTATGCTGAGTTGCTCATTAAGATATCTTCGTAATAGGTTAGAATCATTCATCTCTATATAGAAGTCTTGATTTTAGATATTTTACTCATTCTTAATAAAGATGATAAAAGTATCATTGTTCTAGCATAATATAACGTGAATAACTGAATAGTTGATAAGTGGAGTAAGCTGTACACATGAACTTACCAACATGACATCCTCCCCAAGCCGGTTATAGTTCTTGGAAGGCATCCAAGGATCCCCTTAGACGCTCCAAAACTTGCTTCTCACCAATGAGGCACTCGACCAACTCTAAAAGTCAAGTTTAAAGACTAAGACTAGAAACTAAAGTAGAGAAACTGTTAAAACACTTCTATATGTTTAATGCCACAAAAAGATATCAGAAGTGATGTTGTTCCGTTAGTGTAATCACGGCAGTCGTGCAGGCCAATCCTCAAATCAGCCTCCCAAACCTCATTGAATTTATTTGCTCCACTTACGCTATCCACACCTGAATATCCCACAAACCAGCATTTTCTATTAGGCAGTTTAGCAAGCTTTCTCACTAGCAAAGCTCCTGAAAACATAGCAAGGAGTAGCCACTATTAAAAAACTGATAAGAAGTAACTTTTAAAGGCCTATCAACATGGAAAGTCTTGCCATTCTCTAGAAAGATTATATTTGTATTACAAAGTGGCAATTAGCATTGGTCTTTTGTTATCTGTACGCATGTACGTTAGTGAGATAGGAATTACCATAAATTATTGGTTGGATAACAATGGGTTTGCTCACCTGGTACTCGTCTTCCTGATAATGCAGAAATTGCTACATTTATGTTCTCAGGATCTTGAGGTTGAAAATCAAAAACAAAAGCCTACAAAAGATAAATTCCAAAAAGGCAAAAAATAAAAATAAAAATCATTCTTGCTAATGAAAAAAAAAAAAGCATCGCCTCTGGAACTCTTTGAGACGCCTAGGTACATGAGTAGATCACTCCGAGATCCTACACACTCGACAACAGTATGTCGGTCAAGATGGAGGAGGAAGCCAACTTATAATTTCCCGGTGGGTTGTGCTTTGCCTTACCCCAACATCTGATCAAGGATGGGAGACTATGGGAGAAAAGCACAGCCTTCTTTTCAAAGTAATCAAATAATCCACTTTTGATGTGTTAATACAGGACAACAAAACTCAAACGAATTCATTGATTAAGAAACTAAAAAGAAATCTAAAATCAGTTGAACCTTGAGAATTCTAGGCAAAAAGAAAAGCCCACTTAAGGAAATGGGAAAATAACTGTAGATAATATGGAAACAGTAGAAATTAAGAAGAACCTGAGATTGAGGTTGAGGTGAATTAGGTTTGATGATAACCATGTAATGTTGTAAATCCCAAAGATTAAGAGAGTAAGTTAGTGACATTATAATCTGAGCAGGTCCTTTTGAAGCTCTCAAAGGCATTGCTGCTACATAAATTCCATCTCTTTTTGTAGGAGTAGTAGCAGCAGCATTACTCATGGGTGGAAGTGGAATTGCCATTTCTTACCCTGAATTGAAAGTTTTTCCTGATTTTGATCGTGGATACTGTAATAGGTTAGTCTGTAATAGGTTTTTCTGTTTTGTCCTATTTTTTTTTTTTTTTCCGAAGCATTCATTGAATAAAAGGCTTAAATTGTTATTACATGCCAAAATAGAATCCCCTAGAGTCACTTAAAATAATCTGATTTGTGCAAGGTGGGGTTGCATGGTCCCATATCGTAGTCGATAAGTTTTCTGCTTGGCTTCCGTCCGCGGCGAAGTTTGCTAGACCGTCTGTCGTTTGGTTTCCTTCCCGATATGAGTATTGGATATCGCAATAGGGTATTTGGCGCATATGTTGTTTTATTTCGGCGATCATTTCTGCAATATACCAAGGTGTTTCTGTTGGGGTTTTTATGAATCGCATGAGATTTTCCGAGTCCGTTTCAAACAACACCTAGTTCCACTGCCTTTCCGTAGCCATTCTAGTTGCCAGTACAGTCGTCCATGTTTCTGCTATGATTGCATCTGTTATACCTAAAGGTTGTGCAATAGTCACCAAAGTGTTCGCGTCTGAGTTCCTGCAAATGACCCCTGCTCCTGCCATCCCTGGATGCCCTCGAGCAGCTCCATCAATGTTTATTTTAATCCAATCTTGTTCTGGTCTAATCCATCTTACGAAAATTGCTTTTGTTATTATGTGGTTATTTGGTGTAATCATGGGTGTTGGGTCCCCTGGGAGAATTGGTGCGGTTTTCTTTTTCTCCCATTCAAATTAGTGTTGTTGTTGTAGGGTGTGTCTTACAATGCCCTCTGGAGTGGAGTTGGTTTGTCTGAAGACGAGTTCATTTCTGGCTTTCCAAAGTGACCAGAGGAGATAACAAACAGATGTGATGGTAGAAGTATGAGTAGAACCTTGGAGGATTTGGTTTATTGTTATTTGAGTTGTGACATTAAATGTTTGGTTATTGTTGGTGGGTTGATGTGTTGTTATATGATTGGACAGCCTGTCCCATGTGTCTAATGCAACTTGGAAGTGAATAAGCATGTGTACAACAGATTCTGGGGCGCTTTTGCATCTTGGGCAAATGTTGGAGTTGGTGAGGTTGATATGGTATAAGAGATAAGGTTGGTAGTCCTTCATTAATAGCTTTCCACAAGAAAAGTTGAATTTTTGGTGGACATGGTAAGGTCCATAGAAATTTGGTATTTGGAAGGGGGTTTAGTTGAGAGAGATTATCTTGTTGGATTAGACTATTGTAGACGGATGCAGTTGTGTATTTTCCTGATTTTGAGAGCGGCCAGATGATTCTATCTGGGGGTTGGTCACTTGGTAGGTGAATATTTATTATATGTTGGATAGCTGAATGTGGAAGGGTACCTAATTGGTCATGTCTCCAGTTATGGGTAACAGGGTCAATGATATCTGCTACGGTTTGGATTGGATAGCATTGGGAAGGATCAAGGGTTTGATGGTAAGGTATCCAATTAGCTTGGATTGGGGTGTCTAAACCGTTTCCTATGCGATGAAATATGTGTTGTTTGAAGAGAGGTATTAGAGATGCCATTTGTTTCCATTGCGGGCTGGCGTGTAATTAGAAACGGAGATTGTACTTTGGAAAATAGGTTGATTATTGAGGTATTTCTTGGAAAAGAGTTCGGTGCAGATTGAGTGAGGCTTTTCATGGATGTTCCATAATCGTTTCATGAATAAGGCTTTGTTGTGATGGCTACTTTTCCTAATTCCTAGCCCTCCTTGGGAAATCGGTTTGTTTAGTTTGATCCATCCTAAAGGGTGAAGTTTTTTAATAGAGGAATCATGGCCCCAGAAAAAGTTTCTTGCTATCCTATCAATTTGGTTGTGTACATGTGTGGGGAATATTTGTGATTGCATGAGATGATTAGCTGTAGGAGTTAAGGATGTTTTAATAAGAACTAACCTTCCAGCATGATTAAGACATTTTGTCATCCATCCTTGAGCCTTTCGAGCCAACCTTTGAAGTAATGGTGCAGATATGTGTCGAGATGTTCTTCCATGTTTAAATTGAACTCCCAAGTATATAGGGGGTGTGGATGCGGTTTACATGTTGAAGAATTGGTGGAGCGACTCTATATGATGAGGTGGAAGTCTCGGGTGGTGAATGATTGTGGATTTTGCGGTATTGATGTATTGTCCTGCTGATGAGATGTATGACTGAAGTATTTTGGAGGTTGTTATTACTTTCTTGAGATGCCTTGAAAGAGATGAGAAGATCATCTGCATACATCAGATGTAGGACTTGTGGAGCTTTTTGTGATATGCGGAGTCCCCCTATCATCTTTTTGGCTTCCATATTGCCCAAGTTTGTTGATAATATTTCTGCACATATAATGAAGATATAGGACGAGATAGGATCTCTTTGTCTGATTCCTCTTGATGGGGTGATGAAACCATGAGGGGTTCCATTAACGTTGATTGAGTAGGTGACTGAGGAGATACATAACATAATATAATCCACAAATATGGTTGGAAAACCTAATTTGGAAAAGGTTTTTTTAATGAAACCCCAATCTAGACTGTCATAAGCTTTCTCAATATATAGTTTCATAGCGATTTTGGGATATTTGGTGATCGGTGAAGTTCTGATGTAGTGAAATAGTTCTCCTGCAATCGCTATGTTATCTTTTATAGATCGTTGTGGAACGAAGGCACTTTGGTAAGGACTTATTAGGAAAGGGAGGAGGGGTCTTATACGATTGACTGATAGGTCTATTTGTCTCTAAAATCTGCGCTATGTCTTAATAGAAATTTCTAAAATTTACTGGATAATAAAATCTTTGGCTGGTCTCTCTCTGAAACAGATGTCCTTTCTATTTCCTTTGAATCGCCAGAACGGTCAAAACTAACTCGGTGAAGTTCAGACCAGACCTGAGTCACCTGACTAGGGTGATACTCTCCGGCTATGTTTTGATATGCTTCCAAGTTTCAACACTTCTTCGTAGGGAGACATATTAATCGAATGAGTCAGAATTGTCATAAAAATCGTTTATTGAATACCTGAATTAGAGGGAAGATGGACCAACGGATGACGGAAAAGTGACTGAAGAAACTAGCAGTTATCTTAATACTCTTACAATATGATTAATTACGTTTAACAAGAATTAATTGTCTTAACAACCGAAAGTCAAGTCTCATACTAGGATTAGAATGTGGTAGTTGAGTATCAGACATCATTTGAATCACCCTCGAAGATTGAAGACTGAAGAACAAACAATACATTTGCGAGAATTTTATCAACAAAGAGGTATGTGAAGACTAACCTATCCTATTTACCTAGGCATTTTTCGTTTTATGTTATGAGACTATTTCATATGATTTTAGTAGATTTAATATTGCAAAGAAGAAATTTCTAGTTCAATTAACTTGTCTTGGTTAAACTCTTGAAATGTGGCTCAAGCAACGGATGTCCATAAATCCTTAAAAATTTATTATTTAAGAACTATTTTTGTTTCAAGTTGATCATAAATGGATATTGGGAATGTTTCAAATTAATTATGTGAGAAAAGCAACTGATTGACGATAGGTATACACACTTGTATGTTTTACCCAAGTTAGTTTGAATTCTGAACAATGTGTTAGTTTGAAAACCTGGTTTATGAACCCTTTACATCTGAGTTCGAGAATGAGGTAGGTTCGCAAACTCGCTTTGCAAACCCCAACCATCTGACTTTTGCGAAATTGGAAGGTTTTCAGACCCTTGTGGACTGACTTTAGCGAGCCAAGGTCTGCAAACCCAGTTTGCAAACCCTTGTGACCTGACTTCGCGAGCTGTCAGTGGTTTTCCAACCAACCTAGTTCCAAAATTAGCATAATTATATGAACTCTTCATATGATTATGTTCGTTTTTGTTGCATCTATCATAAACACTTCTAAGATAAAAAAATTTTCACTAAATCACTTTGTGTTTGTGGATCATTGATTGAGTCTTGAGTATTATTGAATACCATTATATGCTAGTAAGTTCAAAGACTACTGAGCTCTATGAACCATTATTGTGCACGGTTCAAGAACCCTGGACCATAATGCATATTCTTTTGTGTAATTTTAAGGCAGACATCTCACATGCTTACATGAATTCCTAATAAGAATTTCGTCTAAATTGAAAAAGTATTTTCTTGAATTTCAAGCAACCCTAGCTTGGATTCGAAGCTACCTGGAGCCTTGAAAATCTATAAATAGAGAGATTCTTGCAATATGATTTCTTACTCCCTGACACTCTTGTGTTCTAGTTGCTAAGCTAGATTCGTCCTCTATAACCTAGGTTCTTCATAGAACTGTATTCTAGGTTACGACTTTGAAGACTTCACTTAAGGATTCATGAAGCCTGGTAAGACTATCCTTTACCTGATAGTTCGTGTATCTGAATCATGTGCTAGCTTATTGATCTTTGAGGCTTTCGTAATCTCATATCAAGAATGAGATAGATAGAAATCACAAAGGTATGTTCGTCTCAAACTTTGTGATTTCCCAGGATAGATATGTAAACTCTTATTTGATTTTATTTTTTTGGATTGTTCTTTAGAGGTGGTTAGTAATCCAGGCTTCTCATCTAACCGAGTGTAAGTTACCAGATTTATGAGGTTTGCTGGACTTTGTCTACGACGAACATATATCTCTTTCTAGATTGATAAATAAAGAGCGAAATCAAATAGGCTTGTTTATTGGAGGCAGATGGGTATCAAAAGTCTTCACTAAGGTTGAAGCAACTCTTAGGCTATAAAAGACGTCATCTAAGAGAATAAAGTGTGCAAAATCTTACGAGGTTCAAGAGGCGTAAGGAACACGACTGCATCTGAATTGCTTAGAGGGTTAATTCGGTCTAAACTACATTCTAGTCTAAAATATGATAATAGGCTATTATCTGTAACGATTATTTTGGGGTAAAAATGGTTTATAGGGGAAAAGTTAAAGTTGTGGAGTTGGCTGATGCTAGTAAGAGAAAATCGTCTAAACCCTTAAACAAATGCATTGTATGGAAGTGTTTTGGGTTCGAGAGATCAATCTGTACGATTATGGCCTAAACCAAAAAATGGTCGTTCCAGTTCCGTTTTGGTCATAATAGGAGGAAAGGGGTTAGTCTGTAGGAAGGGAAGTTGAGAAGGTCTTGAGATCAATGGAATTGAACGCCAGTGATAGGATGCGAAAACTCAAAAATCTATGGTTTCCCGGTAATATTAAACTTCTTCGAAGATGATTTATCTGTGTTAGAACCGAGAGAAAGCTTTTGTATGATGTTCCCGGGATATAGCTTTCATATTATTATGATAGGTTGAATAACCTATTTTTAGCAGTGGTAGTTAACACATTGATCTCTTGTAAGTAGTGACAGTTGCAGAGAAGTGGAAGAGTAGAGAAGTGGAAACCATGGTGTTAGAGCACTGCTCGATCGAACTCGCAAGCGTTGCTATCTCAAGCTTGTTTGTCAAGTTTAGTTGATCAAAACTATGGTCTTGATTTCTAGTCTACTTATAGATATGTATCGGATTAGGATAGAATATGCAGTTGAGCTTTAGACTTCACGGCGTTTATCGATTGAAGACGAAGATCTACTGAGGAGAGCTTGGAGGAACTTCATCAAAGACGAAGATCTCCTAATGAGACTAAGTCATATAGATATATAGACTTTTATATTATACACATTTGATATTTCGAGCTGGGTTTATCTCGGTTATCTATTTCTCGAAATATATGTTGGGAGATTTTTGCTTTAACTATGTTCATCATTATACTTGACGAGTTTAGTTGGAAACGATTTATTTGTTGGAAACTAAATATTAAGTTAAAAGATGATCATGTGAAAATCGCCTTGAAAAATCTTATATGATTTGTGTGAGAAAAGCATTTGATGTCGACTTAGAAAGTTTCGTATTGATCATTCGATCACTTGAAAATTACTTGAAGATAATAGTTTGTGCGAGATTACTATTGTCGTCTTCTAAGGATGTTTCAATGATTGAAATGAGAGTTTAGAATGGATACAACACGGTATGCATACCTAGTATGTGAACTGTATTATTATGATTCATGTCCGGGAACCTTGTTTGCGTACCTAGTATGCGAACGGTTTTACCTGTAAAGGTCCGGGGACCTTGTTTGGTACCTAATATGTGAACGGTTGAACCTGAGTTAGGTCCGGGACTGCTGTTTGCGTACCTGGTTTGCGAACGGCTTGACAGGCCAAGGTACGGAGATGTTGTTTGCATACCTGGTTTGCGAACACAGTGGTTTAAGTTATAAACTCGGTTAAGTATGATTATCATATTCATGAACTAAACATTTATGAATTATGGAATGCAATCTTTGCAAACCGTGGCTTAATGTTCCTGAGTTGATTCTTGTATAAGTACTTTGTACAATTACGAATCAATCCGATTTTGTTTCAATTGGTTTATATATATTTCTATGAGATAGTGAACAATTGAACAACTCTATTTGAAACACAATTAGATTCATTTGATTATCTTTCATGATTGATTGATCATCATATTTGATCTAGAAGTGTTAGATGAATGTGGTTAAGACAAAAGTGTTCATATGGGTAACTTCGGTTAACTGGTATTGAGCCAACTCAATATACACGTTTAGGTACGGTTACCCATATCTAAATGAAGGCATATTTCATTTGTGTGTAACAAGATAAGACCATCTAATGGTGGAGATTGATTGCTTTATTTTAAAGCATACTTAGCTTGAATCTTAAATCAGGTTTTCATGTAACGGTGAATAATGAATGCTCTATTACTAAGCTATCTTATCTCTGACTATAAGCAATCCCTGATTTGAAATACTATATAAGGGAGAACTCTAGCAACTGGAAAACTTAATCGTCGCACTTATCTGTGTCCTAGTTGCGACTAGAGTCGATTCTCCTTTAACCCAGGTTTTCCCAAAACCATTATAGGTTAACGACTTGAAGACTTCATTTGGGATTCGTGAAGTCAGACCCAACTATTTTCTCTGTAGCGGCTTAGTACAGTGTGGTGTTTAATCTGGACTAGGTCCCGGGGTTTTTCTGCATTTGCGGTTTCCTCGTTAACAAAATTTCTGGTGTATGTGTTATTTCTTTTCTGCATTATATTTTTTATATAATTGAAATATCACAGTTTGTGCGTAGTTTAATCAATTGGTAAATATGACCTTGATTGTTGGATAGGAAGTGATTGGCACTTAGGCTTTGGTACGTCCGAGTTATTTCTCATAACAATCAGGCTCACAGATATCTATTTGTTCGATTGCAGATTGTGTTGAGAAACTGAGATTAAGCTCTTTGATACATCTCTTGATTGAGCTTGCTTATATTGGAGTTTGTTCATACAGATTGTCGAACGAATTATTGGGTGTGGTTGTTGTTTCCCCGCTTTTTCAATTGGTATCAGAGCAGGCAAACACGCTAAGACCTCATAAGTCTGTGTTTGTAGTAATCTGATTTCTGTGGATAAAAGTTTATCTCGCTTTTAAGCACTTAGAAATGTCTTCCAAAGTTTCCGATTATGCCAAATGTCTTAGGTTACCTCAAAGGATAATTCCTTAGCAGATTCTTCCGAATCCCGAGGTAGAAAACTTTTTTTATCAGTTTCTGATAACATTCCCTCTAATGTGACAGTTGACACTTTGTCAGAATCTGAGATGGAGATCATGAGAACTTTAAAACTGCTGAGATTATTGATATTCAAGTCTCTAAAATTAGATCTCTTGAAGAAAAATATATGCTCAACTTACTTATGAACTTGAGAAGTCACTTGATAGAGAACGAGAACTTTATAGTACTGTTGAGTCTTTTTCTAACAATATCGAAAATCTTGTTCAAGAAACTACTCTACAGTGCGAAAAGATTAGTATGCTTCAAGATTCTGTTAAAGAAGACTCAATTAGAGAAGAACGTTTAATCAAGACTCATTCATCAGAATTGAACAGTTGTCGCGTTGAAAAAGAGAAACTTGTTACATCTCTCTCTAGCTCAGGAACAGTGCAAGTCCTTGAAAAGGGAAAACATTTTTTTAGTGAGTAAGTCATCTTCAGTGCCTATCTCTAATACTTATGTGGTATTACCTAGCATGGAGAAAATTACTCCTAAGGAATTGTCTGCTAAGAAATGCTTCCGTGACTTGCAGATTTCTGGAAAGGCTATGAATCTAAAGCATCATTCATCCAATGTTTCTTTTCGACGAACCTGTTCATTCTGCGGGAAAAGGAATCATAATGTTCTACATTGTTCGCTAGAAAGAAACATATTTCTGATCTTCAAAATCTACTTTTTTTTACAGTCGACGGAGTAAACTGCCTGACAACATCTGAAAAAGCGAGGGTACCCAAATGTACCTCAAGATAAAACTTTTCCTACCTATAAGTTCTTTCTCCGGAAGTGATTTTCTATGGACTAAGTCGAGACAATGCAACTAATCCGTTCACACTTCGTGTGATCGTCTGTGGATACGAGATCGAGACAATACAACAACGAAGTATGTTTATTTGATAAAAAGGTTCGGACTTAACCAAACATAATAGGATTGCTTATCAAGTAAATAGGAATTCACGTTTGTGTAATTTACTTTAATTATAATAAAACAATTATAATGCGGAAATATAAAGTAAATGACACGGCAAGATTTTGTTAACGAGGAAACCGCAAATGCAGAAAAACCCCGGGACCTTGTCCAGAATTGAATACTCTCTGGATTAAGCCGCTACACAAAATTAAACCTAACTTCGTATAGTTGAGACCAAGTAACTAAACCTATAGTTCACCTAGTTCCGTCTGTATTCCCACGCCTCCAACTTATGAATAAGTCACGTACTTGGAACAATTCCTTTGGTTCGTATTCCAAACAGTAAAGGAACAACAAATCTGTTTGGTATCAACTCTATTCAACCAAGTGGTATGAGTCGGAAAAAGGCTCTTCTGTTTATCTTAACATAAACTCCTTCGTCAGGTTCTTAGATCTATATTATGTTCAATCACCAAAGGTAATTATTAAGATTTTGCAATCAATACTTTTAATCACAAAGAATTGTATTGATGCCGATCTACACAACTAATCAATCCAATCTACCACAAGGATAAACCGATTATAGCTGGATCCTCTTATACCGAAACAAGTATTGTGCACACCAAAGATTGTGAACCCCAAATCAGAAAGCTTCAATATCTTCTTTGTCTTCAAATCTTCTTAGATCTTCAATAAATACCTGCACACAACAACTTGAATCTCTTGTGATCAATTACGCACAGAATGAAGTCTGTTAACAATGGATTATCACAAGATCGTCTTTAGCACTAACAATAGTCTAAAGATCCCTGTCGAAACTTCGATCTAGTTTGAGCGAATCTTATATCATAAGAGAAGATTCTCAAGCATAAACAAACTAGGTGCAATTAAATTTCAACCACCATTAGTCAATCAAATCAATCGAAAACACAAGATAAACCGCAATTATCTAGTTTCCCACCAACGGTACTCGTAGAGCTTCTCAATCCCAAAGAAGACTTTAAACTGAGCGGTCGTAAGAGATTTCGCCTAATTAGGTTGCTCTCCTCTCCAAATAGGCGGCTACACCAGTAACAACACAACCGAGGAAGTTTGCTGTCACGAAGGATTAGTTTGCTAGATTTTCAAACTTCAAGTATCTATAGACAAGGAAGTTTGGACACCAAGGAATTTCCAAAACCGAAAATATTCTCAAAGATATTCAATATATTCCAAATTCGGTTTTCATAATTCCTGGAAATGCTCTGTCCAAAATAATGACCGAAAATCTCTTTGGAAAATCTCAACTAGTAAATGCACATTACTAATTCTCATTTTCCTAAAATAAAATTAACAACCTTAATTAAAAGATTCTTAACTTATTTTTATTTCGATCCTGGGATTTTCTTCCTGTAGCTATTAAGGAATAACTTTGAACAATAAAAGATAAACATTATTGTACATGTTCAAAGTATGCTGACATCCTTACTTTGTAAGTCCTCTTTCATACTTACAACCTTGAAACCGATTTGCCACACTTCAAAACAAGTTTAAAATTTGTTCATCTGACTTTCAAGAACTATGCGACTGATTAAGAAATACTCAATCACAAATCATGGGTTTAACGGTTCTACCAAAACAATTTTCGGTTCTACCTCCATGTGAGTAATGTGCATAGTCAAACTAGCTTTCCAAAATTCGGTTGACTAGGTACTAGGATCGGTTCCCCACATATATATGGCATCTAACTTATATGTGTTGCACATGTCCATAGGATCGGTTTCCCTTTGCCTAAAAACGTGTTGCACATGCCCATAGGATCGGTTCCCCTTTATGCTACAAACTTGTTGCACCTCATACAAGGATCGATTCCCCTTTGTGATGTGTTGCACCTCTTCATGAAATCGGTTCCCCTTTACCCAGATTCGGTTCAACAAATCACAAACTCGATCATACCATCTCAGGTGATTACTTAAGATCGATTTCACTAATAAAAGTCATACCAACACATAAGTCAGGCCTTTGTGAATAGTTTTACCAAGAAGACAAACAAGTCTTGAGAGGTTATATTAAACCACACATATTGGATGTTCACAAGATATGCAATGAATAAAAATCCCAATAACTCCTGGCGATTTCCTTTTCGATTCATAAACAAGTTTATGAACTTACTTCCTTAAAACACATGTAAAACATTGTTTCCTAGGATGAAATCCTCACCTCATACGCATACATAATCACAATAGCATTTAAACGATTATGTTGATGTCTTATCTACAAAGTTTAATGGTTAAGCAATAAACTTCTTATTGTATTCCTTAATACTATGTCTATCTAGAGTGTTCATGCTTCGCAGTTTTGTTTTCAATATGCACGACTTGAAAGATACGTTAGGGAATGAAACAGTTCAAGTCAAATATCACTAACCTCAAGTAGAAGGATTATGTTGTCGTTGTATCTTCTTACTTCTTCACTTCTTCAAGTCTTCGCAATACAACTTGACATACCAACGCTTGGTGGATTCAACCGAGCTATGCTCTAACAACATCAATAATGGATTCATTCCTGCAGAAAACCAGAAATCTCATAAAAAGGGTTTTCGAGGTCACTCCTCTAGAAATCTTTGCAGGAATCGTGTTCTTCATAATGGTGCAACTTCTTACACCACTAATATACACGTTCCTTGTAGTTATGAGAATAAGTCTGGTTGGTCTAAGTCTAGGAGATGGGATTCTCGTAACCTTTATTCTCTGGAGCGGATCTCAAGAGGTCCTAGACTTAATCCTCAGAAAAATCCTTCTGATAGAATTTCAAAAAGGTCGATGTCTAAATCTTCTGGATTTAACTGAAGGAAGGTAAGGAATACACAATTCAAACACTCAGATGATATTTAAAACTCTTCCCTCAATACGTGTAATGGGATTCCATCTCATTCCGTTACCTAGTTTATATGTATTTTTATCCTTACAACTAACTTGAGATTGCAAGGATAATTTTGTGGGAGACTCAAGTCCAATGTATGATATTATCTGGTTGTGTGTTTTATCTTTGAAATAAAGATTGTTTTCTTTGGTGAATATTGAGTCATATCTTGACTCGTAGTAACTAATGTATCTTGATTTTTTCTTGTGCTCTAATTTAAAGTGAATCTTTTGATTATCGAGCTATGGAAATATGTATAAGGTATCTGAAAACAGATATTGTATTTCCTTATTTTGGATCTTTGCTGACCCATTAACTTTTCGTAACCGGTCCGCGAACGTCCGTGTATTCTTCTTCTTAAAGAGTTCTTATAGGGTTTCCATAACAAGGGTTTTCCTACTCTTGTTCATGAACATATATATTATATTGTTTTCCATCCCTATTCAAAAAAATATGGAGAACTCTCCAAGATCTCAAGAAGTGGTGAATCTTGGTATGGAAGAAGACATCAACGGATGCAGTTCGGTTTAAGAACTTGTTTTGAAGAAGACGATTGCAAGGAAAGAGTAAAACTCTTGGATTGCTTAATAAGTCAAGGATTTAATTCATTTTCAGAATGATTCAAAGGTTGAATTTGAAAACCTTCAACTGCAAATAAATCGTCTCATTGATGGTCAAACCAAAATCCTTGAAAATCAAAAGGTCTTGATACGAAACCATAAGAAGCTCATCTCTGATTGCATTAAAGCCAGACAACTTGGTCGTATTGTCGACCGAAAGGTGAATGTTCTAACTCATGAACATAGAGTTTCTACGGTCAAAAGGATCAAGGATATCGATAATAGCTTTTATAATGGAGTCATGGAGAGGTATGAAGTTATCAAAGAAGTCTGAACTTTTTATTTTATCTAGGAAACTTCTTATGGGAATTTATTCTTATGTTTTAAGAAGGATAACTAGGGTTTGGAATAGAAAATATTGTGATTACACATAGCTATTTCAACGATTTTCATCTTGCAATACTTTTAGATTTATTTAAATTCTAAGTTATTTTGAAGATGATTTTGCAGTATTAATCTTTATTGGTTTTATATATTGCAAAAATATTTTATGAGATATGTTGTGTTTACGTCCATGAACTATGACTATCTCATATACTCAAAATTTAAGTCTATTGTGTTATTATGCGAATATTGATAAAAGATTGAATGAACTTTTGAAAAATTCAGCAGTATTGATCTTTCCATGGTCCACTTTTATGTGAAAGTACTGTATGGCTCCGTAAGTTTTCTTATGTTGAGCATTTCCAATTAAATTAATCAATAAGGTCATCTTGTGGTTAATTTATTCAAATTTACCAGATACAAATCAGTGTGATATGTTAATGTCCAAATAAATCCTTCTTTCTTGTAAAAGTAAGGTCGCTCATGTTGTTCTTTCGGGAATGGCATATTATGGGGGAGAGTTCTTAAATGAACTTGTGCTTGATTGCCAAATCTTTGTGGGGAGTGCGACTGTGGAATATTGTAGGAGTTATCTTGTACCTTTATTAAATTCTTGATGAATACGCTAAGTTTCGACTATGTGACATTATCGAAACAAGTTGATATGTTCTCTTTTAGTCATGAAATATCTCTTTAAGAATTTCATTATGATCATGTAGTTTTCGTACCTTTGCCAGTTTATATTGAAAAAAAGGGGGATAATTATTTGGTAGTTCACACTACATACATATAGTTTAATTATTTGGTAGTTCACCCTACATACATATGGTTTACGAATCATTATGTAAGGGGGATTGGTTTTTATTGTGAGATGAAGTATTGACTAAAGGGGAATGATACATATCACCATAGCATTATTGTCAAAGTTGTGATGCAATTGGACTTTGATGTTGTGTAATAATAATATGACATTGTATAACAATATTTGAGAACAATTATTTTCGTATTGTTATGGCTACGGATCTTCAACGGCAATGATGTTGAGTCGAACACATTCAGAATCACTGGAATACTTGGAGTGCCGAAGAATTCAAGGAATGTTGAAGACCCAAGGAAATCAAGCATGATGGATGAGAAGCTACAAAGTTTATTTATTTTGTAATCCATATGTATTGATAGTTTTGTCACTAAAATTGGCAAATGGGGAGATTGTTAGAGAACTGCTCGGTCGAATTCGCAAGCGTTGCTATGTCAAGCTTGTTTGTAAAGTTTAGTTGATCAGAACTATAGTCTTGGTTTCTAGTCTACTTATATCTATGTCTCGGATTAGGATAGAATGTGTAGTTGAGATTTAGACTTCACGGCGTTCATCGATTGAAGATGAAGATCTACCGAGGAGAGCTTGGAGGAACTTCATCAACAAAAGGTATCTGGAGACTAAAACTTATCTATCACTCAGAAGTCTATTCTATTCTATCTCCTAATGATACTAAGTCGTATAGCTATATAGGTTGTTACATTATACACATTTGATATTTCGAGATGGGTTTATCTCGGTTATCTATTTCTCGAAATACGCGTTGAAAGTTTCTTGCTTTAACTATGTTCATCATTATTCTTGACGAGTTTTGTCAGAGCACTGCTCAGTCGAACTCGCAAGTGTTGCTATCTCAAGCTTGTTTGTCAATTTTAGTTGATCAAAACTATAGTCTTGATTTCTAGTCTACTTATAGGAGTTTCGGACTAGAATAGATTGTGGAGTTGAGCTTTAGACTTCACGACGCTTACAACTGAAGACGAAGATCTACTGAAGAACTCGGAGGAACTTCATCAACAAAAGGTATGTGGAGACTAAAACTTATCTATCACTCATAAGTTTATTCTATTTTATCTCCTATTGAGACAAAAGTCGTATAATGATATATACTTTTATATCATACACATTTGTTATTTCGAGCTGAGTATAACTCGCTTATCTATTTCTCGAAATATGTGTCGGTAGCTTTTTGCTTTAGATACATTCATCATTATTCTTGACGAGTTTAGTTGGAAACAATTTATATGTTGGAGGCTAAATAATAAGTCAAAAGATGATCATGTGTAAATTGCCTTGAAATATCTTGTATGATTTGTGTGAGACAGTCATTTGATGTCGACTTGGAAAGTTTCGTATTGATCATTCGATCACTTGAAATTTGCTTATAAGCTAATGGTTTGAGTGAGACAGCTATTGTCGTCTTCTAAGAATGTTTCAATGATTGAAATGAGAGTTTAGAACTAAACCCCATGTCTGGAAAACATCACAGTATGCGTACTTAGTGTACAAACCGTGTTGGTATGATTCAGGTTCGGAAACCAAGTTTGCATACCAGTATGCGAACGGTTTTAACTGTTAAAGTCCGGGAACCAAGTTTGCATACCATTATGCGAACGGTTCTACCTGAGTTGGGTCCGGGACGACAGTTTGCGTACCCGTTTGCAAACTGTTGGACAAGACCAAAGTCGGAAAATAAATTTTGCATACCCGTTTGCAAACTCAGTGGCCAAAGTTCTAAAATCGATTTAGTATGTTTACATACTCATGAACAAATATATTTATGAAATAAGGAATGCAATCTTTCAAACCGTGGCTTAATGTTCATGAACTTATTCTTGTACTTTGTACATTACGAATCATTCTGATTTTGCTTCAATTGGATCATATATACTTATATGTGATTGTCAACAATTAAACAACTCTATGAAACACAATTACATTCATTTGATTATCTTTCATGAGTGATTGATCATCTTAGTTGATCTAGATGTGTTAGATGAATGTAGTTAAGGCAAAAGTGTTCATATGGCTAACTTTGGTTAACTATTATTGAGCCAACTCAATATACACGTTTAGGTACGGTTACTCATATCTAAATGAAAGTACATTTTATTTGTGTGTGACAAGCTAAGACCATCTAACGGTGGAGAGATATTGCTTTGGTTTCAAACAGACTTAGCTTGTATCTTAAATCATATTTTCATCTAACGGTGAATATGGAATGCTTTGTTTCTAAGCTAACTTAGCAAACCCTGATTTGAAAGGCTATATAAAAGAGAACTTTAGCAACTGGGAAACTTAATCCCCACACTTCCTGTGCGATACTATTTGCGACTAGAGTTGATTCTCCTTTAACCTAGGTTTTTCCTAAAACCATTATAGGTTAACGACTTAAAGACTTAATTGGGATTCTGAAGCCAGATCCAACTATTTTCTCTATAGTTGCGTATTATGATCTTACTTATCCTATCGTGGTGATTACTATCTTATCTAAGATTGACTCGAGATTTATCTCCGATAGGTAAGATATAAAAAGTAATCACAAAGCTCTTTGTCTCATTTTTTGTGATTCCACAATAACTTGTTCTACTACCATATAGTTAAGTTATTTTGAGGTAATTGATATTTCTAGGTTGTTCTTCTGGAATATAAGACCGGATTATCAATTGGTTCATGTGCACCTTGATTTATCATAAGATGGAACAAAACTTCATAGGTATTTCTGTGGGAGACAAATTTATCTATCAGAATAGACATTTCTGTGGGAGACAGATTTGTTTATAAGTCTTCGACTTTGGGTCGTAACAAGTTTTAGTTGTGGGTGAGATCAGCTAAGGGAATCAAGTACTTAGAGTCCTGCTGGGATTCAGATGCGTAAGGAACACGCTTGTACCTTGATCAGTGTGAGATTGGTTAGGGCTCTCCTACATTCCATCCGAAGTTCATTTGTAGTAGGATAGTATCTATAGCGGCTTAATACAGTGTGATGTTCAAAACTAGACTAGGTCCCGAGGGTTTTCTCGATTCGCGGTTTCCTCATGAACAAAACTTCTGGTGTCTGTGTTATTTCTTTTCCGCATTATATTTTATATAATTAAAGTATCACAGGTTGTTCCTAGTTCAATCAATTGGGAAATCTGACTTTGTTTGTTTGGTAGTAATTGATTGACACTTGAACATTGGTTTTTGATACCGTTCAAGTAAGTTCTCATATCAATCAAGCTCATAGATTCCTATCTGTTCGATTGCAGATTGTGTTGGGAAATAGAAATACAGCTCTTGGATATATTTTCTTGATTGAGTCTGACTGTCTAGTTGATTTTCTTGGAATTATATTGGAGTTATTCCATACAGATTGTCGAACGAAATATTAGGTGTGGTTATTAGACCCCCACTTTTCAATTGATAGCAGATAAGGCAAACACGTTAAAGACCTTATAAGTCTGTGTTTGTAGCAATCTGACTCTATGGACAGAAGCGTTATCTCTTTAAACGTACCGCCAGTCTTCGATAGATCGAATTACTTATGGTGGAAAATTGTTATGCGTGCCTTTCTCCAAGCGCGTGATTTTCAATCACGGGTTCGTGTTGTAGATGGCTATGATCCTTTATCAGTTACAGTGGACAACGTAACCATACTAAAGGATGTTGGTGAGTATAATCCTGTCGAGATTCTCGCTGCAAAGCAAAATTCTGACGGAATAAATGCAATCATCCATGCCATTACCCCAGATCTTCAGCACCATATGACTATGTGCGCTAAGTCTAAAGATGTTTGGGATACCTTAGAAACAGTATTTCAAGGGAATACCTCTGAAAATGAAGCTAGGTTTCAAAACCTAAATTCTGATTGGGAAAACCTTTGTATGGTTGACGAAGAGTCATTTGATGATTTTAATCACAAAGTGTCTGAAATTGTAAATGCATATTTTGCATTGGGTAAGACTATTCATGAAAAGGACATTGTGATGAAAATTCTCAGATCATTACCAGCCAAATACGATTCTAAGAAACATGCCATCGTTGAAGGAATTAACCTTGAAACAATTTCCAGGAATACACTTGTTGGAAAGTTAAAAACCTTTGATCATGAGCATACATCCAAAGGTGGAAAGGATATTGCTTTCAAAGCACAAAAAAATACTAAACTACTTGATAAAAGTAAAAATGTTGGCAACCCAGTGAATGATCCGATTGAGACTGAATCATCAGATGAAGATCTTGACAACTCAGTCCCTCTGATCACAAGACAGTTTAGAGAACTTCTATTAAATAGGAGTAAAAGTTTCACCAGGGATAAACCCAGAACATCAGGCAAGCCTCACGATCGCATTCCTCCTAAAACAGGGATACTGTCGATACTGATGACGAGGATATGCCACAGTGCTTCAATTGTAAAGGTTTTGGTCATTTTTCCAATGAGTGTCCAAATTGTAGAAAATACACTGAAAACAAAGGTTTCACTGTAATTCTAGATGAAACGTCTAATCGATATGATTCAACTGAAGACGAAAAAATCAAGCGTAGTTGTGAAAATGTCAATTTTGATGATTGCAACAATACTCATATCAATCTTGATATTCTTTCTGGAGAAGCTTCTTCGACCACCTTGGAAGATGAAATGAATTTTACCCTGTCTAACAAAAACTTTTTCTCACAAGTTTCAGGTACTTCACTGTGTTTAGCAGCATGTTCTGCTACCATGTCGGAACCTTCCTCCACATTGACATGTTCTTATTGTACTTTAAGTGGTCGCGAACTCTCTAAGTGTTTTAAGTACAAACATAAACTAAGATATATCAACAAACTGCAATGGAGAGCAAATCGGCTAGCAAACAAGCTCAAACTTGTGCTAAAGTCAAACCCATCTGATGTATGTAAATTTAACTCAACTCTAAAGAAAAAAATTAGAACTCTACAAAGAATTAGGTATAAACGATCCGTGAAACAGGGGACGAAAATTTCCATACAGGAAACAAATAGTGGACAAATTATTGTCCACCCCGACACAACCTAACTGTGTTGAAGGTGCATCTTATCTCATTTGCCCGAATTCAAGAGACAAGAGTTTCTGCACAATCGGGCTTTAGGAAAAGAAAATTTATTATTTATGTTTTTTCTTTTTGTTTTCTGCTTTTCCTGTAACCTTTTCATATTCAAATTGTATTGAAAAGGTTTACCCTGTTTGATCATTAAAAGATGGTTAAATTCATCAATTCTACCCTTCTTAGGGTTGAGAGTTGCTTTTACGTGAATCCTACTTACTCTGTATATAGGCTCCGTAACCCTACATTCTTTTTCCTTCCCTGAAAACTCTTTTTTATCAAAATATTGCTTGTGGAGCTAGTTTTGTGTATCTCTCATAATCCCATAGTTGAATGGAGACTACAAGCATCTTGTCTTCTAATAGAAAAGATGTTAAGATGAGTGTTAAGCCATCAATCATGAAGTAAAAAGGTAAATCTCATCCCTCTACAACTTTAAAGAGAAAAAAGGAAGAATATGAAGAAACCAAGGGCTAACCCCTCAAATCTTCAGAATTTTTCTGGTGTTCTTGAAGAGTTGAAAGAAACAAGGATGGAGATGCAGCAAATAAAGGCTATTGTTTTAAGAACTCTTAGAATTCAGAAGACCCTGGTTCGGCATCAGTCAAGAATGTTTGTTGGAATCGTCTCATTTCTTCATGAACCTTATGTTCCAATATCTGTTGACGACAAGGAGTTCGAGGACGATAAAGAATTTTTCAAGAATCTTAATGTCTGGGAAACTTCTTATGAGAATTTATTCTTGTGTTTTAAGAAGGATAACTAGGGTTTGGAATAGCAAATATTGTGATTACACATAGCTATTGCCAACGGATTTTCATCTTGCAATGTTATTAGATTTATTTATTTAAATTCTAAGTTATTTGGAAGATGATTTTGCAGTATTAATCTTTATTGGTTTTATATATTGCAAAAATATATTATGGGACATGCGTTTTTACGCCCATGAACTATGATTATCTCATATACGTCAAAAGTTAAGTTTATTGTGTCATTATGCAAATAATTGATAGAAAATATAATGAACTTTTGAATATTCCACAATATTGATCTTTCCCTGATCCACTTTTATGTGAAAGTGTTAGAGCATTGCTCGGTCGAACTCGCATGCGTTGCTATCTCAAGCATGTTTGTCAATGTTAGTGATCAAAACTATAAGTCTTGATTTCTAGCCTACGTAGCTAAAGGTCTCGGACTAGGATAGAAAGTGTAGTTGACCTCAAGAACTCCATGGAAATCATCATACAAGAAGAAGGACTACTCAAGGAACTGGTGGATCTTCATCGACTAAAAGGTATGTGGAGACTTGAACTTATTTGTCACTCAAAAGTCTATCTATTCTATTTCCTACTCTTGACACAAAAGTCGTTTTGATATATAGACTTTCATCATGCACATTTGCTATTTCGAGCCGAGTTTATCTCGCCTATCTATTTCTCGAAATATGTGTTGGTAAGCTTTCGCTTTTGCCGAATTCATCTTTACCTAGTGACAAAAGTCATGTTATGTTTCAATCACTTTGAAAATTGCTCTGACGAAAAATGGTATGTGAATAACGGCTATATCCGTCCTCTAATAATGTTTCAATGATTGAAATGAGAGTTTAGATTACATAACCATTGGTAGGATATAAGCATTGTTGTGGAAACACATATATGTATAAGTTCTTATTCCTTGAACCAAAGTTTGCGAACTTTGTTGATCAAGAAAAATAGAAGTGACGTGATCCAAGTCCGTGAACTATGTCCGCAAACTCAGTCTGCGAACTGGCGGAAGTTCTCGACCCGAGAATTTCTGCTGGAGTTTGTGAACTCCTTCCATGAGCTTAAGTCCGCAAACCCAGTCCGCAAACTTGAGCAGTTTATATCTAAAACCGGTTGTTCTTGAACTCATGTTTATATAAACTAAGGAATGCTTTTGCAAACCATGGTTATAAAGTTCATGAATCGATTCGAGTGAATCAAACCGTTTTTGCTTCGATTGTGTCTTGTGTAGTTACATAAGATCTAAGCAATTGAACAACTCTCTAACTAGTTCATTTGAGTCATTTGAACTAGTTATGGTGAAGAAAAATATGGTTGATATGAAAGTAATCATATGGATAACCATTTGGTTAACTATTGTTGAACCAAAAAATGTTAATGTTTGGGAACGATTCGTAAACCCAAAATTGGACATTTCATTTGTGTGTAACAAGCTAAGTTTTCGATCCAACGGTTGAGAAATATTAGCTTGAATCTAATCAGGTTTTCATCTAACGGTGAATATTGAATGCTTTATTACCAAGCTAACATTGATTGAAAACCCTGATTTGAAAACTATATAAGGGATAACTTTAGCAACTGGGAAATCTAATCCCCACACCTTTAACCTTCGGTTTCTTCTTCTAAAACCAGGTTAACGACTTAAAGACTTCATTGGGATTGTGAAGCCAGACCGATACTACTTTTCTTGTAGTTGTGTGATCTGATCTTGCATCTTCTATCGTTACGAGTACGATTGTAACAATTGGCTCGAGATTTTATATATCCAATAGGCAAGATAGAAAAGTAATCATAAACACTTCGTCTCATCGTTGGTGATTCCACAATATCGTTTTTCGCTACGTCGATTAAGATTATTGTGAGGTGATCAATAATACTAGGTTGTTCTTCGGGAATATAAGACCATTTTATTGATTGGTTCCTGTTCACCTTGATTTATTAAAAGACGGAACAAAAATCGTAGGTATATTCGTGGGAGACGGATTTATCTATTACCATAAACTTTTATGTGTGATACAAATTTGTTTATTAAAGTCTTCGACTTTGGGTCGTAGCAACTCTTAGTTGTGGGTGAGATCAGCTAAGGGAATCAAGTACGTAGCATCCTGCTGGGATCAGAGGCGTAGGAGCATAACTGTACCTTGGATCAGTGTGAGATTGATTGGGGTTCAACTACAGTCCAGACCGAAGTTAATTTGGAGTTGGCTAGTGTCTGTAGCGGCTTAATACAGTGTATGTTCAATCTGTACTAGGCCCCGGGGTTTTTCTACATTTGCGGTTTCCTCATTAACAAAATTCTGGTGTCTGTGTTATTTCTTTTCTGCATTATATTTGTTAATATGATTGAAATATCACAGGTTGTGCATTGTTCAATCAATTAGAATATCCGTCCTTTTGGTTGTTGATTTAAATTGATTGACACTTGGATATTGGTCTTTGGTACCATCCAAGTTATCTCTCTAGTATTTGATAAAGACTCGCAGATTTCTATTTGCTTGAGTATATAACAAATCGAGAGATTGAGATATAAACTCTTTGATATACTTTTATCTAGATTGAATCTGATTGTCTAGTTGATTCTCTAGAAAGTATATTGGAGTTTGTCCATACAGATTGCTAAGCGAAATATTGGGTGTGGTTGTTGTACCCCCATTTTTTCAATTGGTATCAGAGCAGGCAAACACGTTTAAGACCTTACAAGTCTGTGTTTGTGGCAATCTGAGTCTGAGGATAGAATCTCTTCTGCGCATACCAAGATGTCTTCTAAAGCTTTTAACTATGCTAAATGTCTTGGGAATACCTCAAAGGATTACTCCTTAGCTGATTCTTCCGAATCCCGAGGTAAGAAGATTGTTTCATCCTGTGATGACATATCTCTCTCTGGAGACATTGAGCACTATGGCAAAAGCTGAAATGAAGCTCACCAGAATCTCAAAAAACTCTGCTGAGATTATTGATTTTCAGGATCATGATCAGCTGACTGATGAATTTGAAAAGTCTCTTGATCGAGAACATGAACTCTACAGCATCATTGAGTCTTTCTCTAAGAATATTGATAAACTACTCCAAGAAACTACTCTACAACGTGAAAAGATTAGTGCTCTTGAAGATATAGTTAAGGAAGACTCAATTAGAGAGAAACGTTTGATCGAGACGAATTCATCAGAACTTAACAGGCTTCGTGTAAAAAAAGAGAAACTAGAAGCATCTCTTACTCTATCCAATGAACAATGCAGTTTCTTGGAAAAGGAAAACTCTGTCTTAAGGAGGAATTCTTCTGTACAAACTAATTCTCATGGACTGCAGTACATGAAGGATCTTCCAGTAGAAGTTTGTGTCAAGAAAGGTTTATATAACTTATAATCTTCTCATATGGCTATGAAGTCAAAACAGGTGCCGTTTGTTGCTTCTCCTCCACGAACCTATACTTTCTGTGGGAGAAAGAATCACTATGCTATCCATTGTTTTGCCAGAAGGAAACAAATTTCTAAACTTTATAATTTTCTTCTTTCCACTGTCAATAGAACATATAGTCAGTTGATTACTGCAGTGAATCGCATGCCCACAGAAAACCAGAAGTTTTATAAATATGACCTATTTCCTAAAAATCATCACAGAGTTCAAATGCATTCCAGTGGTATAAATTATTGTGCTGCCGATAAATGCATTCCCGTGTTTATAATACTGAATCTGGTAAATCTAAGTCTAGAAAATGGATTCCTATCCATTCTGATCCTCTTGAACCAGTTGCAAGAGGTCCTAGATTTAGTCCTCATAAAAAGCCTTCTGACGGATATGTTGAACACAGCGTGTCTTACCCTTCTGGGATGAAAGACAATCGAAGAAAGACGAAGAATACGAAGATCAAACTGTCAGATGGTATATACAACTCCTTTCTCTATGACCACAGTGGAACTAAATTCCACTCTACCACCTGACTTCAGGTATTCTTTTCCTTGTTTCTAACTTGAGAGGTGCAAGGAAATTTATTGAGAAATGCTCAAGTATGTTGTACGTTATTTCAGTTTCGGTTTTGTACAAGTTTTTTTTGTTTTTTGTGCTAACATTCCACAAACGTCTGCGTCCTCCTCTTGAGAGTTCTTAGGGTTTCCATAAACAAGAGTTTCCTTCTCTTGTTTACATACACATATATATTACTCTATATTGTGTCTCTCCATCCCTGTCAAAAAATTACATGGAGAACTCTGCAAAATCTCAAAAAATTGTGCACCTTGATATAGAGGAAGATGCTCAAGGACGTGAGTCAATTCAAGAGATGGTCCTAAAGAAGATGCTTGAAACAAAGGATCACAACTCCTGGATTGATGATTCTGTCAAGGATTTGATTCATGTTCAGAACGATTCAAAGGTCGAGTTTGCAAATCTTCAACTGAAAATAAACCAACTCTTGGATGGTCAGGCCAGAATCCTTGCTAATCAGAATATTCTGATACGGAATCAAAAGAAGCTCATCATGGACTGCACCAAGGCTAGGCAGCTTTCTCGGATTGTTGATTGCAAAGTTAGTGTTCTAACTCATGAACATGGTGTGTCTACAGTCAAGAGAATAAAGAAAATTAGTGATACCTTCTTTGATGGATTCATTGAAAGATATGAGGTTCTTAACGAACTTTGATTCTCTTCTGTTTGTCTAGTAAATCTTCTATTTTCTGTTTTTATTAGAAGAATAACTAGAGTTTGGAACAACCATTATTGTGATTACACAGAGCTATGTCCAATGTTTTCATTTTCATGTTTTTAGATTTATTGGTTTAAATTCTAAACTTGTTTGGAAGATGATTTTTGCAGTATTAATCTTTTTGGTTTTATATTTTACAATTTTGTTATGGGATTTGTGTGTTTACGTCTGTGAACTTGACCGTCCCATATCTTGTCAAAAGTAAAGTCTTTTGTATGTCGATATGCATGTATTGATAAAAGAATGAATGTACTTTTGACAAATACAAAAGTTAAGCATATATTGTCAATTATTGATGGAAGATAGGTTAAAATATTTTGTTTGCAAGGATTATGTCTATTGTATGTCATTGTGCAAATAGTGATGGAAAATAGAATACATCCTTGTGTATTCCGCAGTAATTGATCTTCCCTGATCCATATTTTATGTATTACTGTGAGGCTCCGTAAAGTGTCTTATGTTGAGCATTAAACAACCAAGTTGATTATTTTTGATTAGCTATGTTGTTGTTCCGTAAGGTACTTTATGCCGAGCATTTTCAACTAAGTTAATCATCTTGTTTGGTTATTTAGTTGTTGCTCCGTAAGTTTTCTTATGTCGAGCATGACCAATTAAATTTGATTACTTTTGTGATTAATTTGGTTGTGTATTTTGATTAGATTAATTATGGGTTCTATTGTGATTAATCTAATTATATTTTTTAATTCTCCATAAGTTCACTTATGTTTGAGCATTTGTCGATTAAATTAATCATGGGTTCTCTCGTGGTTAATTTAATTGTAATTTTTGGATTCAAATTCATACTTGTATGTGATTTGTTATGTCCAAAGAAATCCTTCTTTTCTTTCGAAATTAAGGTCGCTCTTGTTGTTCTTTCGGGAATGACATTTAATGGGGGAGATTTCTTTTGAACTTGCGCTTAATTGACATATCTTTGTGGGGAGTGCGGCTGTGGAATATTATAGGGGTTATCTTGTATCTTTATAAACTCCTTGATGAATGCATTTAGCTTCGGCTTTATGATTGCATCTAAAGAACAAGTTGATATTTTTGCTTTCTTTTGGTCAAGAAATGTCTCTTTCGGAAATTTCATTAGGATCCCGTTCTTGTACCTTTGCCAATTTTATTGATAAAAAGGGAGAGAATTAATATGTAGTTCACACTACAAATACATATGGTTTTCGGATCATTATGTAAGGGGGAGTGGTTTCCATGTGAGATGGAGTATTGACTAAGGGGGGGTGATACATATCACCATAGTATTGTTGTTGAAGTTGTGATACAATTGAACTTTGACGTTTTGTAATGATACTATGACACTGTATAACAATGATTGAGAACTATCGTTTTCTTATTGTTATAGCTACGGATTTTCAACAACGATGATGCTAAACTTACAAACTTTGGGATCATTGGTGTACTTGGAAGTGACGAAGATTTCGAGTAATGTTGAAGATTAGGCATGTGGTATAGGAGCTACAAAAGTTAATTTATTTATTTTTTGTACTCCATATGTATTAATAGTTTTGCCACTAAAATTGACAAAGGGGGGGATTGTTAGAGCACTGCTCGGTCGAACTCGCATGCGTTGCTATCTCAAGCATGTTTGTCAATGTTAGTGATCAAAATTATAAGTCTTGATTTCTAGCCTACATAGCTAAAGGTCTCAGACTAGGATAGAAAGTGTATTTGAGCTCAAGAACTCCATGGAAATCATCATACAAGACGAAGGACTACTCAAGGAACTGGTGGATCTTCATCGACTAAAAGGTATGTGGAGACTTGAACTTATTTGTCACTCAAAAGTCTATTTATTCTATCTCATACTCTTGAGAGGCACCTTGGAATCTCAGCTTAAGAATATGACTTAGGTTGGGCGACTAAGGTAATAAGGACTCTCCCAAGGAGTGCAGAATCTGATCAAGGCGCCGAGGTACACGGTTGAGTCAAGAGTGCCTGAGGCTTTTGAAGCGTCCTTGCCATTCTTGACAAGTCTTGGCTTATACTTCACTCAGCCCGAAGAAAACCCCACTTAGGGTGTAGTCTCGTAACCATAAGCCATATAGGCAAAAGGGATAAGAGGCTACTAAAACAACTGGTTGTTGTTAAGACTGGATGGGAGGAGCTAACCTTGTATGGTAGAAGTTCGCCTCCTTGAAGGGGCAACCAGGTGGGAGATAAGGGCGGCACCCTCCATTAGGGAGCTGATAAGTGTCTTAAGACGCAAATGTCATGAGGCTTTTTACTCGAAAGGGTATTAAGGATTGTCATATTTGTGCAACAATCCTGAATAGGCAATAATACAAAAGAAACAGATAAGACGAGATCAATGGGTCATTACATGAAAGTGTAAAGACGTCCTACGATTTCGTCGCAAGACGACAATGTCATGGGGCTTTATTTTTGCAAGAATATTTATTCTTGTCATATTGCCGCAACAATCCTGAAGAGGCAATAATACAAAAGAAAAATTTAAGGCAAGATCAATGGGTTTTTGCATGAAAGTGCAAAGACGTCCTGCTGTTTTGTCGCAATGACAAGAGGTGGAAAAATAAGACCTTTAACTAGGAAGGCAAAATAAGACCACATAAGAAAATGAGTACGCAAATAAGCTTGCGAATATGTACATGGAAATGAAACTGAGGCAGTGAAAATGCCGCAGACTTGATATTATGATCATACTGTTATGAGATACTAATAGTGCAAGAAAGAGGAAAGATGAAACACAAGTAAGAACTTGTGAAGAACAATCACTACACGAATATGAATGCATACACTAAATAAAAAGCTAGAAAAATGAAGAATGGAAGCAATTTAAAGCTACATCAATTTTAGACGACAAAATGAGCTAAGTAACAAAAACATTGACTATACATTGCAATAGATAAGCATTCTCATCATACAAGCATCACACTCGCATCATCAAAGCATCGCATAAGCATTTCATGGAATAAGAATCGCATAAACATTTCATAACATAATCATTACATAAGCATTAGATTCGCATAAGTATTTTACAAAACTTTACGGAATAATATCGCAGAACTATTCAGAATTTCGCAGAACTATTCAGAATTTCGCAAAACTATTCAGAATTTCGCAGAACTACTCAGAATTTCGCAGGAGTATTCAGAATTTCGCAGGGTTATTCAGAATTTCGCAGAGTGTGTCCGAATTTTGCAAAATGTGATTATTTCGCAGAATGTGATTATTCCGAACGATATGATTGTTTCGCTCAATTATTTCGCACAATTATAAGCAACTTGAAGAGATTATACTATCGCATGAGCACAAAACATGAGACAGAGGCAAGATGAGAATGAAGAAACAATTCGCACATTCAACATTTTCTCAAAGATTCTACCCTCATAGAGAAAGAACAGAGGCAACTATGGATTACCAAGAAAACATTTTATGTTCTTTATCTTCTCGGCAAGAATCACCAAAAATGGAGTAATAATTTCGCATGAATAGAGGCAATACTTATAATTCTCATTCAAGGACGGATACTTCTTATATTTCGAGAATTGAATATTTCTTAAACTTCATCAAGGATACTTCATACTTATTATACTTCAAGGGTTAATACTTCTTATTTACTTCGCAACGCTCCTGAACTTCACAAAAGAATAGAGGCAAGTACGTACTTTTCAAATCCGATATTCTTTCGCTCGTTCCTCCAACAACTACAACAAGGTGGATTTTTTCTTAAAGATTGCTTTTCAAGCAATATTCAAGAAAAAAGAGGCATGATGTAGGATCAGAATCTCGCACAGAAGAATATGCTTGCGAAATTATTAACAACATATCGCGAAGACATCGCAGGATGATTTCAGAAACGACATAACATATGACATCAACTTAAACATGAGAAAAGTGTGATGATCTTGCGAAAATTAGGAATGTGTAAACACCTATATAAAGAGAAAGGCAAGAGAGAGAAAAGGGAGGATAATCAAAAAAACAAAAAGGAAAGAGACACTTTAGGGAGGACACATTTGTAGAGAGAGAGAGCAGAATTTGTATTATTATCTTCTTCTTCCTTCTTCAGGCAAGAGTTCCAAATACTCATTAATGGAGTCTCAATTGTAATCCATATGTAATTACAAACAATCATAATGAAGATCCCTAACCCCGTGGATGTAGATCACATTGATCGAACCACGTAAATCTTGTGTCTTATTTTCTATTTTCATTATCTTTATCTTTATTTTCATATCAAATAAGCTTAGATCTAGAAATTATAGTCATGATAGTACAAGGGGTGTGTTGTGGGATTTCCTGCAATTACAGTAATAATACTATGACATTGTATAACAATATTTGAGAACAACTATTTTCATATTGTTATGGCTACGGTTCTTCAACAACAATGATGTTGACTCGAACACATTGAGAATCACTGGAATACTTGAGGCCACGAAGAATTCAAGGATGTTGAAGAACCAAGGAAATCTAGCATGATAGATGAGAAGCTACAAATTTTATTTATTTTGTAATCCATATGTATTGATACTTTTGTCACTAAAATTGACAAATGGGGAGACTGTTAGAGCACTGCTCAGTCAAACTCGCAAGTGTTGCTGTCTCAAGCTTATTTGTCAAGTTTAGTTGATTAAAACTATAGTCTTGATTTCTAGTCTACTTATAGGAG
Organism: Papaver somniferum; assembly: GCF_003573695.1. Lineage (NCBI taxonomy): Eukaryota > Viridiplantae > Streptophyta > Magnoliopsida > Ranunculales > Papaveraceae > Papaver > Papaver somniferum. The sequence continues at coordinate 141,452,840 of NC_039358.1, forward strand.
TTTCAGACTAGGATAAATTGTGTAGTTGAGCTTTAGACTTCACAGCGCTTACAACTGAAGACGAAGATCTACAGAAGAACTCGGAGGAACTTCATCAACAAAAGGTATGTGGAGGCTAAAATTTATCTATCACTCAGAAGTCTATTCCATTTTATTTTATCTCCTATTGAGACAAAAGTTGTATAGTGATATACACTTTCATATCATACACATTTGTTATTTTGAGCTGAGTATAACTCGCTTATTTATTTCTCGAAATATGTGTTGGTAACTTTTTGCTCTAGCTACATTCATCATTATTCTTGACGAGTTTAGTTGGAAAATATTTATTTGTTGTAAACTAAATAATAAGTCAAAAGATGATCATGTGGAAATTGCCTTGAAACATCTTACATAATTTGTGTGAGACAATCATTTGATGTCGACTTGGAGAGTTTCGTATTGATCATTTGATCACTTGAAAATTGCTTATAAGCTAATGGTTTGTGTGAGACAGCCATTGTCGTCTTCTAAGAATATTTCAATGATTGAAATGGAAGTTTAGAACTAAAACCCATGTCTAGAAAACATCACAGTATGCGTACTTAGTGTACAAACTGTGTTGGTATGATTCAGGTACGGAAACCAAGTTTATGAGATATGTTGTGTTTACGTCCATGAACTATGACTATCTCATATACTCAAAAGTTGAGTCTATTGTATCATTATGCAAATATTGATAAAAGATAGAATGAACTTTTGAAAAATTCAGCAGTATTGATCTTTCCATGATCCACTTTTATGTGAAAGTACTGTATGGATCCGTAAGTTTTATTATGTTGAGCATTTCCGATTAAATTAATCAATAAGGTCTTCTTGTGGTTAATTTATTCGAGTTTACCAGATACAAATCAATGTGATTTGTTAATGTCCAAAGAAATCCTTCTTTCTTGTAAAAGTAAGGTCGCTCATGTTATTCTTTCGGGAATGGCATATTATGGGGGAGAGTTCAATTGAACTTGTGCTTGATTGCTAAATCTTTGTGGGGAGTGCGACTGTGGAATATTGTAGGCGTTATCTTGTATCTTTATTAACTCCTTGATGAATACACTAAGTTTCGACTATGTGACATTATCGAAACAAGTTGATATATTCTCTTTTAGTCATGAAATATCTCTTTGAGAATTTCATTATGATCACGTAGTTTTCGTACCTTTGCCAATTTATATTGAAAAAAGGGGGAGAATTATTTGGTAGTTCACACTACATACATATAGTTTAATTATTTGGTAGTTCACACTACATACATATGGTTTACGAATCATTATGTAAGGGGGATTGATTTTTATTGTGAGATGAAGTATTGACTAAAGGGGAGTGATACATATCACCATAGTATTATTGTCAAAGTTGTGATGCAATTGGACTTTGATGCTGTGTAATAATAATATGACATTGTATAACAATATTTGAGAACAATTATTTTCGCATGGTTATGGCGACGGATCTTCAACAACAATGTTGCTGAGTCGAACACATTCAGAATCACTGGAATACTTGGAACGGAGAAGAATTCAAGGAATGTTGAAGACCCAAGGAAATCAAGCATGATGGATGAGAAGCTACAAAGTTTATTTATTCTGTAATCCATATTGAAAAAACGGGAGTCTAACAACCACACCCAATTATTCGTTTGACAATCTGTATGGACTAATTCTAATATACTTTCAAGAGAATCAACTAGGCGGTCACACTGAATCTTAAGAAAAGTATATCAAAGAGTTATATCTCAATTTCTTAATTCAATCCGCAATCAAACAAATAGGAATTTGCGAGCCTAATTGAACATAAGGAATAACTTGGACGGTATCAAAAACCAATATCCAAGGGTCAATCAATTTAATCAACAACCAAAGGTTGGATTCCCAATTGATTGAACTTACGCAGAATCTGTGATATTTCAATTATAAAGATAAACAATATAATTCGGAAAAGAAATAACACAGACACCAGAAATTTTGTTAACGAGGAAACCGAAAATACAGAAAAATCCCGGGACCTAGTCCAGAATAAACACACACTGATTTTAGGTTTTTATATGGAGTTCTTTTCTGAAATGAACTCTGTTTTTTTTAGGTTTTTATACGGAGTTCATTTCTGGAATGAACTCTGTTTTTTTAGGTTTTTATATGGAGTTCATTTGTTGGAATGAACTCTGGTTTTTTTAGGTGATTTCTGAAAAAATAAGTAGAAATTAACATGAGTCATTTTGAAGAATGAACTGCTACAAAAAAATAAGTAGAAATTAACACGAAAGGGTACTTTTTTCCATTTAATATTTTTAAATAATTATGGACCAAACAGTAAAGGCGTTTTCCCAAAGGACCAAACTGACATGGGCCCACCTAAAAAAGGACCAAACGATATTTTTCCCTTTTGCAAAACAGTCTCAAAGAACCGGGTAAATGAGGTTGTTGGAGAAACCAGTAATGAAAAAAAAATCGTATCGGGGAAAAAATGATGCGTCGTCTAAGTAAATGTGAAGGGAGTCAAACGGTTCAGTGTGAAGTTAATGATAGGGTGAAGGTGACATTAGTCTATGTGGTGCACATGTTCTTGTTGGGGAACCAAGACATCCATGGGATAGAAGAAGATCTTTGGGACTTGGTGGATAACCTTTCAGAGTTTCAACAAGTACCCATGGGCCGAAAGGGTGTACGAGGCCACTCTACAAAAACGTGATGATGCATTTAAATCTTCTATCAAGACAAAAGTAATGCCACAAGTGTTGGTGGTAATATGGATTGATTTCTGAAAATGCGGGGGGTACAACAACCACACCCAACAACTCGTTTGGCAATCTGAGAGGACTTACAATAATATACTTTCAAGAGAATCAACTAGACAATCAGACTCAATCTTGAGAAAAGTATATCAAAGAGTTATATCTCTATTTCTTAATTCAATTCGCAATCAAACAAATAGGAATTTGCGAGCCCGTTTGAATATAAGAAATAACTTGGACGGTATCAAAAACCAATATCCTAGTGTCAATCAATTTAATCAACAACCAAAGGTTGGATTCCCAATTGATTGAACTTATACGCACAACCTGTGATATTTCAATTATAAAGATAAACAATATAATGCGGAAAAGAAATAACACAGACACCAGAAATTTTGTTAACGAGGAAACCACAAATGCAGAAAAACCCCGGGACCTAGTCCAGAATAAACACACACTGATTATAAGTTGTTACACCAATTTCCTACTACCTATTCGGACTAGATGTAATACCTACTTCAAAACTTGTACAACTCCTAGCAGAATATCGATTCTCTTTAGGAATTCTTCACGCAAATCTTCTAGCAGAACCCAAGGCTCTCTTTATAAGATACAACAACACGATGGATACGATTTGATATTTTGTTTGTACAAAACACCGGTTTGATTTTCCATTAGATGTGAATCAAGGTTTTGGAAATCTTGTGTTTGTTTTGAGAAAACAATTACTAAGTAAAAGTATTATCAAAACAAACTTGTAGATTAGGGATTATTATACTCTTCAAAAATAGGAAGAGAAACCTAATAACTCTACAACAAGAACAACTAGAATAAATCTAGAGATATCTTTTTAAAAAACTTCAAAAGGATGTTTACGAGATACGTTAATCGAAGTTTTCTTTCTAGCTTCCGATTTCGACTAACAAGTGTTGGTATACGATCGGAAACTGAAATCTATCAAATCTAGGGTTTATGATCAACAACTCTTGAATAGTTTTATATCAGAAGAGAAAACCTTAGAATAGACAAGAGGTGAAAAACCTAGATTACAAGTTGTATAGTCAATCACGAAGATTAAATCCAACTCGGCTTTGTGATCCCCAATACAAAGACTTTTATCTCACTCTTGTTCACGAAGAATAGAAGACATGGAAAACAACCTTATGAAGCTTACACCAAATTTTCCAAAGGGGATGAAAACCGTGTAAACTCATGAACCCTTTATTTATAATGAATAAGTTATCTTAAAAGCTAAGCTAGGGTTTTGACTATTTTCCCTTTTCCAAGACTCTCCTAAATATGCGAGTCTTTCTTAAGTTACAACTCTTGCCAAAATAATTAAATAAATAATTAATTAGCAAATATTGTATTTATGTGAATAAATCGCATTTTAACTTAGGCAGGAATTAAAAGTTATCACAAACACTTTAATATGGTAATCAAATATGTTTGGATTAATAGCCATCTTGCCTAGATAAGGAAACATCACCAACTTGACCAAAAATGCCTTTAAGTCACGTAATTGGGCCCAAGTCCGTGAACCGTTACAAACAGTCCATGGATTGTTTCCTACTAACGAACTGTAACAATTACAATAACACTTATCATTGTTACTTTAATAAATCACTCATAACTTCATCGTTATAACTCGGAATTGAGTGATTCTTGGCTCGTTGAATTCGTAAGCTCATTCACTATAACATGAGATCCTCTATAGGGATAAAGGTTATTTTCACCAAAGTCATGAATCAAATAACCTCAAGTATATATACATAAATGTACATTTACCGTCATAGGAATTGTTCCATAGAGTGAGCATTTATCTCGATAGATTAGAAAGGTAGAATTGAACAAGAATCCAAATGAAATCAATTGCATACCTTTGTTGATGAAATAATTGTTAATGTCTTCTTGTAGTCTTCAATCTTCATCCTTTAAGGATAGCTTCGATTCAACTTCTTAGACCTAATCTAGTCTGAAACTATCTTTAGTATGCTAAATTAAGAATGCATTTTGGCAACTAAAATTGACAACTAACTTGACATACCAACGCTAGTTGGTTCAACCGAGAAATGCTCTAAAAATCTCCCCCTTTGTCAATTTTAGTGACAAAACCATTTTACATATGGATTGTACTTGTTAAAAACATTACAGCTCCAAAATCCTACATGCTTGATTTCCTTGGTTCTTCAACTCTGCGTGTGTTCATCCTGTACTTGTTGAACATCCATCATAGTATTATTACACAACAACAAAGTTTCATTATATCACAACTTTGACAATAATACTACGGTGATATGTGTCACTCCCCCTTAGTCAATACTCCATCTCAACATGAAAACCACTCCCCCTTACATAATGATCCGTAAACCATATGTATTTGTAGTGTGAACTACACATTAATTCTCCCCCTTTTTGTCAATAAAAATTGGCAAAGGTACAAAAACTAGTGGGATCCTCATGAAATTTTCACGGAGACACTTCATGACCAAAAGAAAGAAACATATCAACTTTGTTTAGACGATATCACAGAGTCGAAACTTAGTGACTTCATCAAGGAGTTTATTAAGATACAAGTTAACCCCTACATGTTCCAAACCCGCTTCTCCCTACAAAGATATGACCATTAAGCACAAGTTCATTTAAGAACTCTCCCCCATAAAATGGCATTCTCTAAAGAACAACAAGAGTGACCTTTCTTCAGAGAGAGGATTTATATATTGGATTTTAAAAATCCTACAAGGGGATATGATTTAAGAACCAATCATTGAAAGTTTCTCATGAGATCGTGTTACTAAAAATTTAGAACTATCTCATGGTAACAATACACAATATGTAATCATGAAGATCAAGTATTGTGATCATCTTTTTTAAGATACAAACTTGTATAAACAAGACTTGATATGCTTAGAAGGAAGAATAACCTTTTCGACAAGGATTTACACCAAGAATGGTTACCAAAAGTGTATGAAAAAGTTTCTTTGACAATAAAACCAACATCCAATGGCTTTGATTATTGCTTCTAACCTGTTATACTTAAGAATTTCAATCACAAATCAATTTAGGTAATTAAGAATCATACATGTGGTATTTATCCATATTCATCTTTCTCATAACTAGTTACAATGACTTCAAAAGAACTAGTTGAAGAGTTGTTCAATTGCTTAGATCTTTATATATAGACACAATTGAAACAAAATCGGTTTGATTCATTTGAATCAATTCATGAACAATATATCCACGGTTTGCAAAGATTGCATTCCTTATTAATTTATTGTTTAAGTTCATAAACTTCCGATTTGAGAAATATAACCAGCTTGGGTACGCGTACGGGTACGTGTACCTTAATTAGCTACCGGATTTGAGTTTACAAACTCAGCAGAAATTTTCAGTTCGAAAACTTCCATGAGTATGCATACCTAAGGTGACTGGTTTAACAGTTTGCAAACTTACAAACTCAGCAAAAAAAATTCGGTTCGAAAACTTCCGCTGGTACGCGTACCCAACCTGTCTCCTTCACCAATACCGTATGCACACATATGGTTTCCGGCACATGGATTTGTACACTAATGTGCCAACACACTACATATGCTTATATCCATAGTTTGTTACGTAATCTCAACTCTACTTTTCAATCATTGAAACTTTCTTCTATAATGTTATAACAGTCGTTATTCTCAACTATCGTTATCAAAGCAATTTTCAAGATTGAACGTTATCATGACAATCGTCACGGGTAAAGATGAAACTGGTTAAAGCAAAAAACTTCCACATATATTTCGAGAAATATGTAAGCGAGTTAAACTCAGCTCGAAACAATAAGTTTGAAACTGTGGGGGTCTAACAACCACACCCAATATTTTCGATTCGCAATCTATATAGACTAAATCCAATATACTTTCTAGAGAATCAACTAGACAGTCAGACTCAATCTAGAGAAAAGTATATCGAGGAGTTAATATCTCTCTCTTGATTTGATTTTTACTCAAGCAAATAGAAATCTGTGAGTCTTTATCAAATACAAGGATAATAAACTTGGATGGTACCAAAGACCAATATCCAAGGATCAATCAATTTCCAATCAACAACCAAAGGTTGGATTTCACAATTGATCGATTCAAACGCACAACCTGTGATATTTCAATTATATAACAAAATATAATGCGGAATAGAAATAACACAGACACCAGAAATTTTGTTAACGAGGAAACTGCAAATGCAGAAAAACCCCGGTACCTAGTCCAGATTGAACACCACATTGTATTAAGCCACTACATACACTAGCCTACTATAAACTAACTTCGGTATGGACAGTAGTTAAACCCTAATCAATATCACACTGATTCAATGTACAGTTGCGCTCCTTACGTCTCTGATCCCAGCAGGATACTATGCACTTGATGCCCTTAGCTGATCTCACCCACAACCAAGAGTTGCTACGACCAAAGTCGAAGACTTTAATAAACAAATCTGTATCACACAGAAAATTCTACGATAATAGACAAACTGTCTCCCATAAACATACCTACAAGTTTTGTTCCGTCTTTTGATAAAATCAAGGTGAAAAGGAACCAATTGATAAACCAGAATTATATTCCCGAAGAACAACCTAGTATTATCAATCATCTCACAATAATCTAAATCGTATGGTAGCGAAACTAGATATTGCGGAATCACAAACGATGAGACGAAGATGTTTGTGATTTCTTTTTATCTTGCCCTATCGGAGATATAATCTCAAGCCAATCTTACAGTTGAACTTTTACGATAGAAAATGGTAAGATCAGATCGCTTTACTACAATAAAAGTAGTTTCGTCTGGCTTCACAATCCCAATGAAGTCTTTAAGTCGTTAACCGACAGGGTCTCGAGAAGAAACCTACGGTTAAAGGAGAATCGATTCTAGCAAACCAACTAGTATCACACAGGAGGTGTGGGGATTAGTTTTTCCAGTTGCTAGACGTCTCCTTATATAGTTTTCAAATCAGGGTTTGCAATCCAAGTTACCTTGGTAACAAAGCATTTAATATTCACCGTTAGATGAAAACCAAATTTATCCAAGCTAATATCTTTCAACCGTTAGATCGAAACTTAGCTTGTCATACACACAAATGAAATGTATTCATTTAGGTTTGGGTAACCGTACTTAAACGTGTACACTTAGTTGGTTCACAAATAGTTAACCAATGGTTAGACATATGAGCACTTTCATATTAACCGTATACATCTTTTTCATAACTAGTTCAAATGACTCATAAGAACTAGTTCAAGAGTTGTTCAATTGTTTAGATCTTTATACATAGACACAATTGAAACAAAGTCGGTTTGATTCACTTGAATCAATTCATGAACAATATAGCCACGGTTTGCAAAGATTGCATTCCTTATTGATTTATTGTTTAAGTTCATGAAACTACCGATTTGAGAAATATAACCAGCTTAGGTACGGGTACGTGTACCATAGCAACCAGACTTGAGTTTGGAAACTCAGCAGAAATTTTCGGTTTGAAAACTTCTGTGGGTACGCGTACAGGTACGCATACCTAGGTGACTGTTTTTTTCAGTTTGCAAACTTCATAAACTATAGCAGAAATTTTCGGTATGAAAACTTCCCCAGTACGTGTACGGGTACGCGTACCTAACCTGTCTCCTTCACCAATACCGCATGCACACATATACACGCACTTGGTTTCCGACACATGGATTTATATACTAATGTGCGAACACACTATATATGCTTATGTCCATAGTTGGTTACGTAATCTCAACTCTACATTTCAATCATTGAAACATTCTTCTATAATGTTATAATAGTCGTTAGACATAAAGAATCGACTATCGTCATCAAAGCTATTTTCAAGATTGAAACGTCATCATGAATTTCGTCATGGGTAAAGATGAAAATGGTTAAAGCAAAAGCTTACCAACACATATTTCGAGAAAAATATAGGCGAGTAAACTCGGCTCGAAATAGCAAATGTGTATGTATGAAAACTATCATACTTAATTATACGACTTTTGTCTCAAGAGTAGGAGATAGAGTAGATAGACTTTTAAGTGACATATGAGTTCAAGTATCCACATACCTTTTGGTCGGATGAAGTTCCACTGTTTCCTTGAGTAGTTCTTCGTCTTCATAAGATAATCTCCATGGAGTCTGGAGCTCAACTATTCCTAACTATCCTAGACCGAGACTTAGTCATAAGTAAACTAGAAATCAAGACATATAGTTTTGATCATTAACATTGACAAACATGCTTGAGATAGCAAGGTATGCGAGTTCAACCGAGCAATGCTCTAACAAAATTGTTCCACATATTCAAAAATTACCCAACATAATATGTGCGCTCCAATTCTTTTGCAATCCTCATCGTATTTACAAGGGCTTCTTGGTGAGGATGCACTTCCAACACAATCAGGTTGTGTTGAGGTGAACAAAATCTTGCTCACAACAGGTATTCGAAACAAAATCATGCATGAACTCTAGGAATTTAACAACTTCCTTGAAACTTTCAACAACTGTTCTATACCTTTTTAAGACGTTATCCCTTGTCGAACTCTTGTCTGGGAGATCCTTCTTAATAGTACTCGTTGCTTTATTGGTCTTATTTGGTACCCATTTCTGAGCAGCTTTTGGAGCAACGTATTTCTTTTTCTTCTCAATATAATTGTGAATCTTCTTGGGGGGAATACTGGAAAAACTGGTATTATGAGACTCAGTTTTTCTCCAGTTTGGAACATCAGATCTTGTCATCTTAACAGAATTGGATCTGGATTTATCTCGTTTAAGAAATCTGCAATTCCTTTGCAAGTGACCTGGTTTTCCACAATAAAAACAATGTTTAGTAGAATGGAAAAAGTTATGCTTAGTGTCACCTGTATGTGCTTGCTTTGGAGCTTGACAGAATTTCCTCTTTTCGTCATCCGCAGTTGGTAGAGATACTTTACTTTTGTCAACCGTGGAAGGTTTTAGTTGAGAAGAACCTTTAGCTTTGATAAATTTTACCTCTTTGCAAATACTAGTTGCGTCTATTCCTTCATAGCCCAATCCTCGTGTATCACGATGAATTCTACATGCTCCTAATATCGAGGATAATTTATCTGAGCTGCTATTTCTAGACAAACTCTCTTTTAAGCTCGAGTTTTCTTCTTCCAACCTTTTGACCTTTTCAAGTGCAATAACTAGATCATTCTTGGATGATTCACATTGAACTTTGAGATCTTCTCGTTCTGAATCAAATAACAAGTTCATCCCAATGTTCTCCAAGTAATCTAGCTTTGTTTGAAGAGTAATTTCCCGATCTCGACTTCCGACAATTTCTTCTTTAAGCATTCGTATTTCGTTGAGATAATCTCTTGCACCAATATAATCAAGTTGGTCTTGCAAGTTTTTATTCCGAATACGAAGTCTGTCATATTTAACTTTCTCACTGAATACGATGCTTTCAGCCTCCGAGAGTTTCCGATGACATTCCTTAAGAAGATGATTAGCAACTGGATCTTCATGGAATACTTCTTCGTCAGAATCAGAATCAATATCCGATAGAATTTTTCCAGAAGCTAATGCAACTTCGCCTGCGTACTCTTGGTGATCACAATATTCGGGTCCATCATCAAGAGTAGGCAAAGCTGCTGCATATGTCGATTGTCAAGGCTCTAGCTAGGACATATTGAAGAAAGGTGCCCGAAACCACGACAGTTATTGCATTGTACATCATCATTAGGAGATGTTGTAACTTTAGAAAAACTCTTTTTCCTGTCTCTCAAGAGTTTTCTAAATTATCGTGGAGTAACATCCTTCGTATCTGGCGAACCAGATTTATCCTTAGAAGATTTCAGAATTGTTTGTAGCTTTAAGAGAAATCGCCTCTTTTCTAGATGCGTGTTCATTATCAAAGATCTTTAACTTTCCAACAAGAGTATTTCTGGAGAGTGTAGAAAGAGTGTTTGCTTCTTCAATGTCATATTTCTTAGACTCGTATCTTGATGGTAGACCTGAGAATTTTTCACATAATAACTTTCTCTAGAATAGTTTTTCCTAATGAATATGAGGAGTTAACTATTTGAGAAAGTATTTGGTTAAACTCATCAAAGGTTTCATCATCAAACATGCGAAGGTTTTCCTAGTTAGAAGCTAGATTTTGAATCCTTACTTCTTTCTCTGCGACATTCCCTTCGAATACGGTTTCTAAGATATCCCAAGCATCTTTAGACTTATTACACGTAGTAACGTGGTTCTAAAGATCTTGGGTAATGGCATGGATGATAGCATTTAATCCTTCAGAATTTTGCTTTGCAGCAAGAATCTCAAGATCATTATAATCACCAATATCCTTTTCAACAGTTACACCGTGTACTGTAACTGATGGAGGATCATAGCCATTAATAATACGAACCCATGATTGAAAATCTCGCGCTTGAATAAAAGAACGCATAGCAATTTTCCACCATAAATAGTTCGTGCCATCGAAGACTGGTGGTACGTTTATAGAGATAGGAAGCATGATGGATGAGAAGCTACAAAGTTTATTTATTTTGTAATCCATATTGAAAAAGCGGGGGTCTAACAACCACACCCAATTATTCGTTTGACAATCTGTGTGGACTAACTCCAATATACTTTCAAGAGAATCAACTAGACAGTCAGACTCAATCTTAAAAAAAGTATATCAAAGAGTTATATCACAATTTCTTAATTCAATCCGCAATCAAACAAATAGGAATTTGCGAGCCTAATTGAATATAAGAAATAACTTGGACGGTGTCAAAAACCAATATCCAAGGGTCAATCAATTTAATCAACAACCAAAGGTTGGATTCCCAATTGATTGAACTTACGCACAACCTGTGATATTTCAATTATAAAGATAAACAATATAATGCGGAAAAGAAATAACAGAGACACCAGAAATTTTGTAAACGAGGAAACCGCAAATGCAGAAAAATCCCGGGACCTAGTCCAGTAAACACACACTGATTATAAGTTGTTACACCAATTTCCTACTACCTATTCGGACTAGATGTAATAACTACTTCAACACTTGTACAACTTCTAGCAGAATATCGATTCTCTTTAGGAATTCTTCACGCAAATCTTCTAGCTAGCAGAACCCAAGGCTCTCTTTAGAAGATACAACAACACGATTGATACGATTTGATATTTTGTTTGCACAAAACACCGGTTTGATTTCCCTTTAGATGTGAATCAAGGTTTTGGAAATCTTGTGTTTGTTTTGAGAAAACAATTACTAAGTAAAAGTATTATCAAAACAAACCTGTAGATTAGGGATTATTATACTCTTCAAAAATGGGAAGAGAAACCTAATAACTCTACAACAAGAACAACTAGAATAAATCTAGATTTATCTTGTTTAAAACTTCAAAAGGATTTTTACGAGATACCTTAATCGAAGTTTTCTTTATAGCTTCCGATTTCGACTAACAAGTGTTGGTATACGATCAGAAACTGAAATCTATCAAAACTTAGGGTTTATGATCAAAAACTCTTAAATGGTTTTATATCAGAAGAGAAAACCTTATAATAGACAATAGGTGAAAAACCTAGATTACAAGTTGTATAATCAATCAGGAAGATTAAATCCAACTCGGCTTTGTGTTCTCCAATACAAAGACTTTTATCTCACTCTTGTTCACGAAGAACAAAAGACATGGAAAACAACCTTATGAAGCTTACATCAAAATTTCCAAAGGGGATGAAAACCGTGTAAACTCATGAACCCTTTATTTATAATGAATAAGTTAGCTTAAAAGCTAAGCTAAGGTTTTGACTATTTTCCTTTTTCCAAGACTCTCCTAAATATGAGAGTCTTTCCTAAGTTACAACTCTTGCCAAAATAATTAAATAAATAATTAATTAGCAAATATTGTATTTATGTGAATAAATCACATTTTAACTTAGGCAGGAATTAAAAGTTATCACAAACACTTTAATATGGTAATCAAATATGTTTGGATTAATAGCCATCTTGCCTAGATAAGGAAACATCACCAACTTGACCAAAAATGCCTTTTAGTCACGTAATTGGGTCCAAGTTCGTGAACCGTTACAAACAGTCCATGGATTGTTTCCTACTGACGAACTGTAACAATTACAGCAACACTTATAATTATTACTTTAATAAATCACTCATAACTTCATCGTTAGAACTCGGAATTGAGTGATTCTTGGCTCGTTGAATTCGTAAGCTCATTCACTATAACTTGAGATCTTCTATAGGGATAAAGGTTATTGTCACCAAAGTCATGAATCAAATAACCTCAAGTATATATATATAAATGTACATTTACCGTCATAGGAATTGTTCCATAGAGTGAGGATTTATCTCGATAGATTAGAAAAGTAGAATTGAACAAGAATCCAAATGAAATCAATTACATACATTTGTTGATGTCTCCTTGTAGTATTCAATCTTCATACTTTAAGGATAGCTTCGATTCAACTTCTTAGACCTAATCTAGTCCGAACTATCTTTAGTATGCTAAATCAAGAATGTATTTTGGCAACTAAAATTGACAACTAACTTGACATACCAACGCTAGTGGGTTCAATAGAGCAATGCTCTAACACATATGTATTGATAGTTTTGTCACTAAAATTGGCAAATAGGGAGATTGTTAGAGAACTGCTCGGTAGAATTCGCAATCATTGCTATCTCAAGCTTGTTTGTAAAGTTTAGTTGATCAGAACTATGGTCTTGATTTTTAGACTTCACGACATTCATCGATTGAAGGCGAATATCTACTGTGAGAGCTTGGAGGAACTTCATCAACAAAAGGTATGTGGAGACTAAAACTTATCTATCACTCATAAGTCTATTCTATTCTATCTCCTAATGAGACTAAGTCGTATAGATATATAGGTTGTTACATTATACACATTTGATATTTCGAGATGGGTTTATCTCGGTTATCTATTTCTCGAAATATGTGTTGGAAGTTTTTTGCTTTAACTATGTTCATCATTATTCTTGACGAGTTTTGTTAGAGCACCGCTCGGTCGAACTCGCAAGCGTTCCTATCTCAAGCTTGTTTGTCAATTTTAGTTGATCAAAATTATAGTCTTGATTTCCAGTCTACTTATAGGAGCTTCGGACTAGAATAGATTGTGTAGTTGAGCTTTAGACTTCATGGCGCTTACAACTGAAGAGGAAGATCTACTGAAGAACTCGGAGGAACTTCATCAACAAAAGGTATGTGGAGACTAAAACTTATCTATCACTCAGAATTTTATTATATTATATTCAATTTTATCTCCTATTGAGACAAGATTCATATAATGATATATACTTTCATATCATACACATTTGTTATTTCGAGCCGAGTATAACTTGCTTATCTATTTCTTGAAATATGTGTCGGTATCTTTTTGCTTTAGATACATTCATCATTATTCTTGAAGAGTTTAGTTGGAAACAATTTATTTGTTGGAGGCTAAATAATAAGTCAAAAGATGATCATGTGTAAATTGCCTTGAAATATCTTATATGATTTGTGTGAGACAGTCATTTGATGTCGACTTGGAAAGTTTCGTATTGATCATTCGATCACTTGAAAATTGCTTATGGTTTGTGTGAGACAGCCGTTGTCGTCTTCTAAGAATGTTTCAATGATTGAAATGAGAGTTTAGAACTAAACCCCATGTCTGGAAAACATCACAGTATGCGTACTTAGTGTACAAACCGTGTTGGTAAGATTCAGGTCAGGAAAGGTTGCATACCAGTATACGAACGGTTTTAACTGTTAAAGTCTGGGAACCAAGTTTGCATACCAATACGTGAACGGTTCTACCTGAGTTGGGTCCGGGATGACAGTTTGCGTACCCGTTTACAAACTGTTGGACAAGACCAAAGTCCAGAACTAAAGTTTGCATACCCGTTTGCAAACTTAGTTGTCGAAGTTCTAAAATCGGTTTAGTATGTTTACATACTCATGAAAAAATATATTTATGAAATAAGGAATGCAATCTTTGCAAACCGTGACTTAATGTTCATGAACTGATTCTTGTACTTTGTACATTACGAATCATTCTAATTTTGCTTCAATTGGATCATATATACTTATATGTGATTGTCAACAATTAAACAACTCTATGAGACACAATTAGATTCATTTGAGTGTCTTTCATGAGTGATTGATCATAATAGTTGATCTAGATATGTTAGATGAATGTGGTTAAGACAAAAGTGTTCATATGACTAACTCTGGTTAACTATTATTGAGCCAACTCAATATACACGTTTAGGTGCGGTTACTCATATCTAAATGAAAGTATATTTCATTTGTGTGTGACAAGTTAAGACCATCTAACGGTGGAGAGATTGCTTTGGTTTCAAGCAGACTTAGCTTGTATCTTAAATCATATTTTCATCTAACGGTGAATATGGAATGCTTTATTTCTAAGCTAACTTAGCAAACCCTGATTTGAAAGGCTATATAAAGGAGAACTCTAGCAACTGGGAAACTTAATCCCCACACCTCTTGTATGATACTATTAGCGACTAGAGTTGATTCTCCTTTAACCTAGGTTTTTCCTAAAACCATTATAGGTTAACGACTTAAAGACTTAATTTGGATTCTGAAGCCAGATCCAACTATTTTCTCTGTAGTTGCGTATTCTGATCTTACTTGTTCTATCGTGTTGAGTACTATCTTCTCTAAGATTGACTCGAGATTTATCTCCGATAGGTAAGATATAAAAAGTAATCAGAAAGCTCTCTGTCTCATTTTTTGTGATTCCACAATTACTTGTTCTACTACCATATAGTTAAGTTATTTTGAGGTAATTGATATTTCTAGGTTGTTCTTCTGGAATATAAGACCGGATTATCAATTGGTTCATGTGAACCTTGATTTATCATAAGATGGAACAAAACTTCATAGGTATTTATGTGGGAGACAAATTTATCTATCAGAATAGACATTTCTGTGGGAGACAGATTTGTTTATAAGTCTTCGACTTTGGGTCGTAACGACTCTTAGTTGTGGGTGAGATCATCTAAGGGAATCAAGTACGTAGAGTCCTTCTGGGATTCAGAGGCGTAAGGAACATGATTGTACTTTGATCAGTGTGAGACTGGTTAGGGATCAACTACATTCCATTCCGAAGTTAATTTGTAGTAGGCTAGTATCTGTAGCGGCTTAATACAGTATGGTGTTCAAAACTGTACTAGGTCCCGAGGTTTTTCTGCACTCGCGGTTTCCTCATTAACAAAATTTCCGGTGTCTGTGTTATTTCTTTTCCGCATTATATTTTATATAATTAAAATATCACAGGTTGTGCGTAGTTCAATCAATTGGGAAATCTGACGTTGTTTGTTGGGTAGTAATTGATTGACACTTGAACATTAGTTTTTGATACCGTTCAAGTTAGTTCTCATATCAATCAGGCTCACAGATTTCTATCTGTTCGATTGCAGATTGTGTTGAGAAATAGAAATACAGCTCTTAGATATATTTCCTTGATTGAGTCTGACTGTCTAGTTGATTCTCTTGGAATTATATTGGAGTTAGTCCATACAGATTTCCGAACGAAATATTGGGTGTGGTTGTTAGACCCCCACTTTTCAATTGGCAGCATAGCAGGCAAACACGTTAAAGACCTTATAAGTTTGTATTTGTATCAATCTGACTCTATGGACAAAAGAAATATCTCTTTAAACGTACCGCCGGTCTTCGATGGCTCGAATTACTTATGGTGGAAAATTGTTATGCGTGCCTTTCTCCAAGCGCGTGATTTTCAATCACGGGTTCGTGTTGTAAATGTCTATGATCCTTCATCAGTTACGGTGGACAACGTAACCGTACCAAAGGATGTTGGTGAGTATAATCATGTCGAGATTCTCGCTGCAAAGCAAAATTCTGACGGATTAAATGCAATCATCCATGCCATTACCCCAGATCTTCAACACCATATGACTATGTGCGCTAAGTCTAAAGATGTTTGGGATATCTTAGAAACTGTATTTGAAGGGAATACCTCTGAAAAGGAAGCTAGGCTTCAAAACCTAAATTCTGGTTGGGAAAAACTTTGTATGTTTGATGAAGAGTCGTTTGATGAGTTTAATCACAAAGTGTCTGAAATTGTAAATGCATCTTTTGCATTGGGTAAGACTATTTCTGAAAAGGACATTGTGATGAAAATTCTCAGATCGTTACCAGCAAAATACGATTCTAAGAAACATGCCATCGTTGAAGGAATTAACCTTGAAACAATTTCCAGGAATACACTTGTTGGAAAGTTAAAAACCTTTGATCATGAGCATACATCCAAAGGTGGAAAGGATATTGCTTTCAAAGCACAAAAAAATACTAAACTACTTGATAAAAGTAAAAATGTTGGCAACCCAGTGAATGATCCGATTGAGACTGAATCATCAGATGAAGATCTTGACAACTCAGTCCCTCTGATCACAAGACAGTTTAGAGAACTTCTATTAAATAGGAGTAAAAGTTTCACCAGGGATAAACCCAGAACATCAGGCAAGCCTCACGATCGCATTCCTCCTAAAACAGGGATACTGTCGATACTGATGACGAGGATATGCCACAGTGCTTCAATTGTAAAGGTTTTGGTCATTTTTCCAATGAGTGTCCAAATTGTAGAAAATACACTGAAAACAAAGGTTTCACTGTAATTCTAGATGAAACGTCTAATCGATATGATTCAACTGAAGACGAAAAAATCAAGCGTAGTTGTGAAAATGTCAATTTTGATGATTGCAACAATACTCATATCAATCTTGATATTCTTTCTGGAGAAGCTTCTTCGACCACCTTGGAAGATGAAATGAATTTTACCCTGTCTAACAAAAACTTTTTCTCACAAGTTTCAGGTACTTCACTGTGTTTAGCAGCATGTTCTGCTACCATGTCGGAACCTTCCTCCACATTGACATGTTCTTATTGTACTTTAAGTGGTCGCGAACTCTCTAAGTGTTTTAAGTACAAACATAAACTAAGATATATCAACAAACTGCAATGGAGAGCAAATCGGCTAGCAAACAAGCTCAAACTTGTGCTAAAGTCAAACCCATCTGATGTATGTAAATTTAACTCAACTCTAAAGAAAAAAATTAGAACTCTACAAAGAATTAGGTATAAACGATCCGTGAAACAGGGGACGAAAATTTCCATACAGGAAACAAATAGTGGACAAATTATTGTCCACCCCGACACAACCTAACTGTGTTGAAGGTGCATCTTATCTCATTTGCCCGAATTCAAGAGACAAGAGTTTCTGCACAATCGGGCTTTAGGAAAAGAAAATTTATTATTTATGTTTTTTCTTTTTGTTTTCTGCTTTTCCTGTAACCTTTTCATATTCAAATTGTATTGAAAAGGTTTACCCTGTTTGATCATTAAAAGATGGTTAAATTCATCAATTCTACCCTTCTTAGGGTTGAGAGTTGCTTTTACGTGAATCCTACTTACTCTGTATATAGGCTCCGTAACCCTACATTCTTTTTCCTTCCCTGAAAACTCTTTTTTATCAAAATATTGCTTGTGGAGCTAGTTTTGTGTATCTCTCATAATCCCATAGTTGAATGGAGACTACAAGCATCTTGTCTTCTAATAGAAAAGATGTTAAGATGAGTGTTAAGCCATCAATCATGAAGTAAAAAGGTAAATCTCATCCCTCTACAACTTTAAAGAGAAAAAAGGAAGAATATGAAGAAACCAAGGGCTAACCCCTCAAATCTTCAGAATTTTTCTGGTGTTCTTGAAGAGTTGAAAGAAACAAGGATGGAGATGCAGCAAATAAAGGCTATTGTTTTAAGAACTCTTAGAATTCAGAAGACCCTGGTTCGGCATCAGTCAAGAATGTTTGTTGGAATCGTCTCATTTCTTCATGAACCTTATGTTCCAATATCTGTTGACGACAAGGAGTTCGAGGACGATAAAGAATTTTTCAAGAATCTTAATGTCTGGGAAACTTCTTATGAGAATTTATTCTTGTGTTTTAAGAAGGATAACTAGGGTTTGGAATAGCAAATATTGTGATTACACATAGCTATTGCCAACGGATTTTCATCTTGCAATGTTATTAGATTTATTTATTTAAATTCTAAGTTATTTGGAAGATGATTTTGCAGTATTAATCTTTATTGGTTTTATATATTGCAAAAATATATTATGGGACATGTGTTTTTACGCCCATGAACTATGATTATCTCATATACGTCAAAAGTTAAGTCTACTGTGTCATTATGCAAATAATTGATAGAAAATAGAATGAACTTTTGAATATTCCACAATATTGATCTTTCCGTGATCCAGTTTTATGTGAAAGTATTGTATGTCTCCGTAAGTTTTCTTTTGTTGAGCGCTTCCTATTAGATTAATCTATAAGGTCTCTTGTGGATTAATTTATTTGAGTTTTCTGGATACGAATTCATGTTTCATGTAATTTGTTAATGTCCAAAGAAATCCTTATTTTCTTGTTAAAAGTAAGGTCGTACTTGTTGTTCTTTCGAGAATGATATTTTATGGGGTAGAGTTCTTAATTAAATTTGCGCTTAATTGCCAAATCTTTGTGAGGAGTGTGGCTGGGGAATATTGTAGGAGTTATCTCGTATCTTTAGTAATTCCTTGATGAATACACTAAGTTTCGACTATGTGAAATCATCGAAACAAAGTTGATATGTTCTCTTTTAGTCATGAAGTATCTTTATGAGAATTTCATTATGTTCCCGTTAGTTTTCGTACCTTTTCCAATTTATATTGACAAAAAGGGGGAGAATTATTTTGTAGTTGACACTACGTACATATGGTTTACGGATCATTATGTAAGGGGGAGTGGTTTTCATTGTGAGATGAAGTATGGACTAAGGAGGAGTGATACATAGTATTATGGTCAAAGTTGTGATGCAATTGGACTTTGATGCTGTGTAATAATACTACGACACTGTATAACAATATTTGAGAACAACTATTTTCGTATTGTTATGGCTACGGATCTTCAACAACAATGATGTTAAGTCAACATTCAGAATCACTGGAATACTTGGAGCCACGAAGAATTCAAGGAATGTTGAAGAACCAAGGAAATCAAGAATGATGGATGATTTCCTTACCCAATGCAAAAGACGCATTAACAATTTCAGACACTATGTGATTAAACTCATCAAATATATCTTCATCTGCCATACAAAGTTTTTCCCAATCGGAATTAAGGTTTTGAAGCCTAGCTTCCTTTTCACTGGAGTTACCTTCAAATACGATTTCTAAGATATCCCACGCATCTTTAGACCTAGTGCAATTTGACACATTGGTGCTCAAGATTTGGGGTAATGGCATGTATAATGGCATTCAATCCGTCGGAATTTTGCTTTGCAGCATTTATCTCGGCAGGGGTGTATTCACCAATATCCTTGGGGACGTTTACATCTCCAAATGCCACGACGAGAGCATTATAGCCATTAACAACAAATACCCATGATTGAAAATCACGTGCTTGAATAAAAGCTCGCATGGCAATTTTCCACCATAAGTAATTAGAGCCATCGAAGACTGGTGGTACGTTTATTGAGATATCACCTATGTCCATAGAGTCAGATCGCTACAAACACAGACTTGTAAGGTCTTAAACGTGTTTGCCTGCTCTGATACCAATTGAAAAAGCGGGGGTACACAAACCACACCCAATATTTCGCTTAGCAATCTGTATGGACAAACTCCAATATACTTTCTAGAGAATCAACTAGACAGTCAGACTCAATCTAGATCAAAAGTATATCAAAGAGTTTATATCTGAATCTCTCGATTTGATATGTACTCAAGCAAATAGAAATCTGCGAGTCTTCATCAAATACTAGAGAGATAACTTGGATGGTACCAAAGACCAATATCCAAGTATCAATCAATTTAAATCAACAACCAAAAGGTCAGATATTCTAATTGATTGAACAACGCACAACCTGTGATATTTCAATTATATAACAAAATATAATGCGGAAAAGAAATAACACAGACACCAGAATTTTATTAACGAGGAAACCGCAAATGCAGAAAAACCTCGGGACCTAGTCCAATTTGAACACAGACTGTATTAAGCCGCTACAGACACTAGCCTACTCCAAATTAACTTCGGTCTGGACTGTAGTTGAACCCCAATCAATCTCACACTGATCCAAGGTACAATTATTCTCTTACGTCTTTGATCCCAGCAGGATGCTACATACTTGATTCCCTTAGCTGATCTCACCCACAACTAAGAGTTGCTACGACCCAAATTCGAAGACTTTTATAAACAAATTTGTATCACACAGAAAAGTCTGCGGTAATAGATAAATCCGTCTCCCACGAATATACCTACAAGTTTTGTTCCGTCTTTTGATAAATCAAGGTGAACACGAACCAATTGATAACCCAGACTTATATTCCTGAAGAACATCCTAGTATTATCAATCACCTCACAATAATCTTAATCGACGCAGCGAAAAAAGATATTACGGAATCACAAACGATGAGACGAAGTGTTTGTGATTACTTTTATATCTTGCCTATCGGAGATATCAATCTCAAGCCAATTATTAAAATTGTACTCGTACGATAGAAACAACAAGATCAGATCACACAACTACAAGAAAGTAGTATCGGTCTGGCTTCACAATCCCAATGAAGTCTTTAAGTCGTTAACCTGGTTTTGAAGAAGAAACCAAAGGTTAAAGGAGAATCGACTCTAGCTTAGCACAACTAGTATCACACAGAAGGTGCGGGGATTAGGTTTCCCAGTTGTTAGAGTTCTCCCTTATATAGTCTTTCAAATCAGGGTTTGGAATCAATGTAGCTTGGTAACAAAGCATTCAATATTCACTGTTAGATGAAAACCTGATTAGATTCAAGCTAATATCTTTCAACCGTTAGATCGAAAACTAGCTTGTTACACACAAATGAAATTCATGTTTCTAGGCTTGTGTAACTGTACCCAAACTTGTACATTTGTTGGTTCAACAATAGTCAACCAAATGGTTAGCCATATGATCACTTTCATATCAACCATATTCTTCTTCACCATAACTAGTTCAAGTGACTCAAATGAACTAGTTAGAGAGTTGTTCAATTGCAAGGAAATCTTATGTAACTACACAAGACACAATCGAAGCAAAAATGATTTGATTCACTCGAATCGGTTCATGAACTATATAGCAACGGTTTGCAATTTTCATTCCTTAGTTTATATAAGAATAAGTTCACAAACATCGTTTTTAGATATAACCTACTCAAGTTCGCGGACTGGGTTCTCGGACTTAAGTTCTCGGACGGAGTTCACAAACTCCAGCAGAATTTCTCGGGTCGCGAACTTCCGCCAGTTCGCGGATTGAGTTCGCGGACTTGGCTCACGCCAGTATTCTGATTCTCTTTATCAACAAAGTTCACAAACTTCGGTTCAAGGAATAAGGACTTATACATATATGTGTTTCCACAACAATGCTTATATCCTCCAATGGTTATATAATCTAAACTCTCATTTCAATCATTTGAAACATTCTTAGAGGACGTTGATATTCTATAGTTGTTATTCAAAAACTATTTTTCGTCAAAGTAAGCAATTTTCAAAGTGACTGAAACTTGTCATGACTTTCATCACTAGGTAAAGATGAACTTGGCTAAAGCGAAAGCTTACCAACACATATTTCGAGAAATAGATAGGCGAGATAAACTCGGCTCGAAATAACAAATATGTATAATCTAAGTCTATATAGCAAAATGACTTTTGTCTCAAGATAGGAGATAAATATACTTTTGAGTGATAGATAAGTTCAAGTCTCCACATACCTTTTAGTCGATGAAGATCCACCGGTTCCTTGAGTAGTCCTTCGTCTTGTATGATGATTGCCATGGAGTTCTTGAGCTCAACTACACTTTCTATCCTATTCCGAGACCTTAGCTATAGTAGGCTAGAAATCAAGACTTATAGTTTTGATCACTAACATTGACAAACATGCTTGAGATAACAACGCATGCTAGTTCGACCGAGCAATGCTCTAACAAAACCCATATCTAGAAAACATCACAGTATGCGCACTTAGTGAACAAACTGTGTTGGTATGATTCAGGTCCGGAAACCAAGTTTGTATACCACTATGCGAACGATTTTAACTGTTAAAGTCCGGGAACCAAATTTGCATACCAGTATGCGAACGGTTCTACCTGAGTTAGGTCCAGAACAACAGTTTGCGTACCCGTTTGCAAACTGTTGGACAAGACCAAAGTCCGGAATTAAAGTTTGCAAACCCGTTTGCAAACTTAGTGGTCAAAGTTCTAAAATCGGTTTAGTATGTTTACATACTCATGAACAATTACATTTATGAAATAAGGAATGCAATCTTTGCAAACCGTGGCTTAATGTTCATGAACTGATTGTTGTACTTTGTACATTACGAATCATTCATATTTTGCATCAATCGGATTATATATACTTATATATGATTGTCAACAATTGAACAACTCTATGAAACACAATTAGATTCATTTTATTATGTTTCATGAGTGATTGATCATCATAGTTGATCTAGATGTGTTAGATGAATGTGGTTAAGACTAAAGTGTTCATATAGTTGATCTAGATGTGTTAGATGATGTGTTAGATGAATTTGGTTAATTTGAGCCAACTCAATATACATATTTAGGTACGGTTACTCGTATCCAAATGAAAGTATATTTCATTTGTGTGTGACAAGCTAAGACCATCTAACGGTGGAGAGATAATGCTTTGGTTTCAAGTAGATTTAGCTTGTATTTTAAATCAGATTTTAATCTAACGGTGAATATGGAATGCTTTGTTTATAATCTAACTTAGTAAACCCTGATTTGAAAGGCTATATAAAGGAGAACTCTAGCAACTGGGAAACCTAATCCCCATACTTCCTGTGTGATACTAGTTGCGACTAGAGTCGATTCTCCATTAACCTAGGTTTTTCCTAAAACCATTATAGGTTAACGACTTAAAGACTTCATTGGGATTATGAAGCCAGATCCATCTATTTTCTCTGTAGTTGCATATTCTGATCTTACTTGTTCTATCGTGTTGAGTATTATCTTCTCTAAGATTTGCTCGAGATTTATCTCCGATAGGTAAGATATAAAAAGTAATTACAAAGCTCTTCGTCTCATTCTTTGTGATTCCACAGTAACTTGTTCTACTACCATATAGTTAAGTTATTATGAGGTGATTGATATTTCTACGCTAGTTAACTGTTCTTCGATAATATAAGACTGGATTATCCATTGATTACTGTACACCTAGATTTATCATAAGACGAAACAAAACTTCACAGGTATTTCTGTGGGAGACAGATTTATCTATCAGAATAGACATTTATGTGGGAGACAGATTTGTTTATAAGTCTTCGACTTTGGGTCGTAACAACTCTTAGTTGTGGGTGAGATAAGCTAAGGGAATCAAGTATGTAGCATCCTGCTGGGATCAAAGACGTAAGAGCATAATTGTACCTTGGATCAGTGTGAGATTGATTGGGGCTCAACTACAGTCCAGCCGGAAGTTAATTTGTAGTAGGCTAGTGTCTGTAGCGGCTTAATACAGTGTGGTGTTCAAAACTGGACTAGGTCCCGGGGTTTTTCTGTATTTGTGGTTTCCTCGTTAACAAAACTTCCGGTGTCAGTGTTATTTCTCTTCCATATTATATATTTTATATAATTGAAATATCACAGGTTGTGCGTAGTTCAATCAATCGGTAAATCTAACCATGTTTGTTGGGTAGTAATTGATTGACACTTGAACATTGGTTTTTGATACCGTTCAAGTTATTTATCATATCAATCAGGCTCACAGATTCCTATCTGTTCGATTACAGATTGTATTGAGAAATATAGATACAACTCTTGGATATATTTCCTTGATTGAGTCTAACTGTCTAGTTGATTATCTTGGAATTATATTGGAGTTAGTCTATACATATTGTTGAACGAAATATTAGGTGTGGTTATTAGACCCCCGCTTTTTGAAGTTTAGTTGGAAACGATTTATTTATTAGAAACTAAATATTAAGTCAAAAGATGATCATGTGAAAATCGCCTTGAAACATCTTACATGATTTGTGTGATATAATCATTTGATGTCGACTTGGAAAGTTTCGTATTGATCATTCGATCACTTGAAAATTACTTGAAGCTAATAGTTTGTATGAGACAATTACTGTCGTCTTCTAAGGATGTTCCAATGTTGAAGTGGGAGTTTAGAACAATTGACCATGTCTAGATACAACACGGTATGCATACCTAGTATGCGAACTATATTGTTATGATTCAGGTCCGGGAACCTTGTTTGCGTACCTAGTATGCGAACGGTTTTACCTGTAAGGTCCAGGAACCTTGTTTG
Organism: Papaver somniferum; assembly: GCF_003573695.1. Lineage (NCBI taxonomy): Eukaryota > Viridiplantae > Streptophyta > Magnoliopsida > Ranunculales > Papaveraceae > Papaver > Papaver somniferum. The sequence continues at coordinate 141,477,963 of NC_039358.1, forward strand.
CGTAACTAGTATGCGAACGGTTCAACCTGAGTTAGGTATGGAACTGCCATATGCATACCTGGTTTGCGAACGGTTGTACATGCCAAGGTACGAAGCTGTTTTTTGCATACCTGGTTTGCGAACACAGTGGTTAAGTTCTAAAATCGGTAAAGTATGGTTCTCATATTCATGAACTAAACATTTATGAATTAAGGAATGCAATCTTTGCAAACCGTATCTTAATGTTCATGAATTGATTCTTGTATAAGTACTTTATACAATTACGAATCAATTCGATTTTGTTTCAATTGGTTCATGTATATTTCTATGAGATAGTGAACAATTGAACAACTCTATTTGAAACACAATTAGATTCATCTGATTATCTTTCATGATTGATTGATCATCATATTTGATCTAGAAGTGTTTGTTAGAGCATAACTCGGTTGAACCCACCAAGCGTTGGTATGTCAAGTTTGATTGTCATATTTTAGTGAATCAAAACTCATTTAAAGAGTCGCTTGATTATTTACTAGAGTCAACTTCGTATAGGTTAGCTTCAAAGTATTAGGATATGTGACATTATAAGTATTACGTGAAGACTTGAAGAATGTGAAGAAGTAAGGAGCTACAACGACGACATCATCCTTCCACTTGAGGTTAGTAATATTTGACTTGAACTGTTTCATTCCATAACGTATCTTTCAAGTCGTGCATATTGAAAACATAACTGCGAAGCTATGAATGATTATACTCTAGTTAGACATAGTATTAAGGAATACAAAACGAAGTATAACGCTTATCTTTTCAACTTCGTATATAAGACATCGACATAATCGTATGAATGCTATTGGGATTATGTATGGGTATGAGGTGAAGATTTCGTCCTATGAAACAATGTTTTTACATTTGTTTAAAGGAAGTAAAATTCACAAACTTGTGTTATAAATCGAAAGGGAAATCGCTAGGATTATTGGTATTCTTATTGATTGCAAATCTTTTTTAATTACCAATATGTGTGTTTGGTATAACCGTTCATGACTTGCTTATGTTCTTGGTAAACCTATTCACAAGGCCGGACTTTTATATTGGTATGACCTTTATTAGTGAAACCGATCTTAAGCAATCACCGAGATGGTATGATCGATTTGTTGTAATTGGTATGACCAACTCTAGGAAAAGGGGAACCGATCCTAGTAAGAGGTGCAACCGATCACAAAAGGGGAGTCGATCCTTGTAAGAGGTGCAATAAGTTTCTAGTTATTGGGAACTGATCCTATGAACATGTGCAACACATTTTTAGACATTGGGAACCGATCCTATGGACATGTGCACCAAATACAAGTTAGATACCATATATATGTGGGAACCGATTCTATTACATAGTCAACCAAGTTTTGGTAACTAGCGTGACTAATTCTAGTACCCACATGGAGGTAGAACCGAAACTTGATTTGGCAGAACCATGAAACCCATGTTTAGTGATTTGATAGGATAATCAATCACATAGTTCTTGGAAGTCATATGAACCAATTCTAAACTTGTTTGGAAGTGTGGAAAATCGATTCCAAGATTGTAAGTATGAAAAAGGACTTACAAAGTAAAGATGTCGACATACTTTGAACATGTGCAGTAACGCTTATCTTTTATTGTTCAAAGATATTCCTTAATAGCTAAAGGAGAATCCCAGATCGAAAATAAATTGAGAATCTTTTAATTAAGGTTTTTAATTTTATATTTAGAAAATAAAAATTAGTAATGTACATTTACTAGTTGGAGATTTCTAAGAGTGTAGATGGTGGATTTTCGACAAAGGGTAGAATTGTAAAACTGTACTCCAAATTCGGCAACCGGATGAGTATTGAGACTCATGTCTCTCATTAAAGCATGAAAGCTCATGTCATAAATCTCTGACTGAGAAGGTTGTCTCTCAAAGTACGTGTAGATGTGTAGTCTCTCAGCTGAGGCCACGACACATCTCATGAATACTGAGTAATTTCGGTAATTACTCCGGATCCGTCAATCGGATGAGTATCGAGACTCATGTCTTTGTGCATGAAAGATCATGCCACCTCTGATGGAGAAAGTCTCTTAGAGAAGATGAAGATGTGCAGTCTCTCAGCTGAGGCCACGGCACATCTCATGCTGTATAGAATCGAAAGATTGGGCGGCTCCTAGACAGCATGTCTGCTAGTATAGAGCGACAACGTCTTCGTGATGTAACCAGATTTTCCCCGACTATGCAAGAGGAATATGACACTCCAGCAAGTTCATATTGCTCAACCTTTAGATAATTAATGCTCCTAGACAGGAAGCCCTTCTAGTATAAAGCCGGCAATTAATTATCTTAAATCGTATGAATATCAAGCAATATTCTACGAGTCGTCGATTAATCGCCTGAATATTCAGCAATATTCTACGATTCCTCGTTATATTTCGTTACTTCAATATGTGGTTCTTCCCAGCAGAATTCCACAGGTTAGTAATAAATATTCAACGAAACAGACATCTAAGCATCGAATAAGCCCTGACAAAAATGGTGCAAGTGTACTTAACAAATAATGCACAGACCAGCATTTTGAATGCGCAAACGAACATTTCGGAAAATACGAATGAACGAGGAACCTATGCAAAATAGGAAGGAAAAATAGTAAAAATATTAGCAGAGGCGCCAGGGGACTGGGCTCACCAACCGGTCGGTCATGCCGTGACCAGTCCCACGCCCAATTTTATATTTTTATCATATTTTACTAATTTTCCCTAAAATCATGAAAATTACCTAATTTCATGTATTTTTATCTAAATCACATGATTTTATCAAAAAGTAATAAAATTAGGGAAAGGTGTCGCGGGACCGCCGGCCGGCCGGTCATGCCTTGGCCGTGGCCGGTCCCACACCTCACGCCCCATTATTTTATTATTTCCTCTTAAATTATGAAAATTCCCTTGATTTCATGAATTTTCCCTAAAATCACCTAATTTCATGTATTTTTCTCTAAAATCACATGATTTCATCAAAAAATAATAAAATTAGGGAAAGGTGTCGTGGGACCGAGCACCAGCCGGCCGTGCCTGGGTCGTAGCCGGTCCCACACCTCACGTCCCATTATTTTATTATTTCCTCTTAAATTATGAAAAATTCCCTTGGTTTCATGAATTTTCCCTAAAATTACCTAATTTCATGTATTTTCTCTAAAGTTATAGAAAATATTAAAAAATTAGGGAAAACTTGTGGGACCGGGCTGTAGCCGACCGGCCATGCCCTAGCCGGTCCCACACACCTATTATTTTATTGTTATTTGGTGTTTTGTTTCCTGATTTCATGAAAACTCCTTGATTTGAACAAAATATCTTGCTTTTCAACAAATCCTTTTGATTTTATAAAAGTTAGCTAAAATCATCAAAAATTACATAAAATTGGGAAGAGTGGCTTGGGACCCGAGCTCATGGCCGACCGGCCATGCCTTAGCCATGCAGGTCCCACACTCCCATTCCCTATTTTATTATTATTTAATCTCTCATGAGAGTTCCCTAATTTCACCAAACTCTCCAGTTTCATGAAATCTCCCTCAAATCAGAGAAAACACATAAAATCACATAAAACTGGGATAAGCATGTGGGACCGCGTCTATCAGCCGGCCGTCCATGCCTTAGCCGTGCCGGTCCCACACCTTGAAATCCCATGTTTTATTTATTATTTACATCATCTCATGTATTTTTGCCGGTTTCAGCAAAACCATGGATTTTGCATATTTTCTCCAAATGTTGCTCAATCGTGCATCAAAAAATATCAAAATTCTCAGGACTGAAGCACGAACACTATGGTGACACGGGAACATCCCCTTGACCGACCAAGGGTGACCTTGAGGCTTGCAAACAGCTGGTCCCGCATGTTTTAATGATTTTAACCTAATTTGCTCAGTTGCTCATATTAGGTTCGAACTCTTTCCAAACAATTGGAAGTTCGCTCAAACGACCATCTACTGGTCCCACGACCATCAAGAGCCGGTCTCATGACCTCTTGGTCGGCCCCTCATATTTTCTACATCAGGTTTTATGATTTTTTGCTCACACGAGCATTATTTCAGTAAATGATTAAACCAGCGTTTAATCATTCTTTCACCAACTGGTCCTCAAGAGACTTTGGTATTTTTTGCTCATTCGAGCATCTGGGCGTTATATGGTGAACCTGTCATCCCATGTAGCCGGTCCCGTGTTGATTTACAATAAATCATCATTTCGGTAAAATTAGGGTTTTGAATCCAGAGCTCTGCAGAAACGTGATTCTGTGCAGATTCGAACACTCTGATAATTTTATGTTGATTCCATGATTGATATTCATATTTATTTTGCTCGACCCAGCAGTCAGTAACTTAAATTAATATTTTATTTAGTCCAGCTACCAACAATTCATCAAAAGAATAATATTTGCTCGAATTAGCAATATTCGCTCAGACTAGCAATATTTTCTCAAATCAAAGAATATTGGTTCAACTACCAATATTCAACAATTTAGCAACACAGTTTTGCTCGTCTTAGGTCATAATGATACCTCGTCTCAACATACACATTAAATTCATGAGTTTTGAAACATTTGCTAATCATGTTCAACTCAGCGCTACATGGACTCATCGTCCCATAAAGTCAGCAACTGACTCCACAATCACGAGATTTCAATCGTGTCACATGGGGGGATATTAACTAGGATTTTGGTCTGGCGGTCTACGACACGTGTGTTCACCCACGACGAGAATGTGAGCAAGTCGTGCTATCAGTTGGAAGAGTCAGCAAAGTAGTGGGTGGAAAGTTAACCAAGTCTCTGCACGATGAGTAATTGGTTTTAACACGATTTCCCTATTTCCTACTCTTTGATTCCAGCAACTGTCACACTTCATGGGATCATGGTGTTTTCAACTCCGGCATTATAAAATGTCTCTGAATCCTGATTGAAGAACAGGAGGTTTTTTTTACAATCGAACAACATTCGCCAAAATGAGCAATTTCTCATCGAAGTTCATACGGACAATCTTTCGTCTACACGAAATCACAGAAATTACTCTCAATTGAGCAAAATTCAATCATTCAGAGCATTTTCACGCTGAATTCACAACACACCTACAATCTCAGATCACCATTGATCTCACACATTTCTCAGCTTCCCTCCTACAGATCAACCCATCCTCTCTTGTGACCGAATTGACTCTGGAACGGCCATTGTTCTTGGTTTAGGCCGGGGTCTTGCAGATTGATCTCTTGAACTTAAAGCACTCCCTTCTTGCAGTGCATCTGTGTGAGGATCAACATTTCGCTCGGTTCAAGGAGTCTCCACATGGTTGACTCTTCAATTCCGTAAAAACCAGCAAATTGTTTTTGCCCACTCAAAGATTGGCGACCACAGTGGGAGGTTAATCTCTCGGTTTCAATCTCACGATTTCACAAGATGGCTGGTCTTAGGTCTGGGTTAGTTACAGGTTCCAACACAAACAACGCTAGTACTAGCAACAACAACACTGATTCCGGCCTCCAACACTGATGTCGGTGACATTACTCCTTCTCACGCTGAAGGTCATCCCCTGTTCGGTCGAAACCCTGAAGAAGTCAGAGGAAATCCACCACCTACCATTGCTGATCTTATCAAAGTGCAAGAGACTCTCGCAAAGAATCAGACTGACATGGATGTACACAGAAGGAGCTGTGTAATTATCTCAAAACTCTTACTGATAAGATGACAGAGAAGACTCAAGAAAAGGGAAAAGAGAAGGAGAAATCCCCAGATGTTGTTGATCCTGAAGTAATCCCAATCCATACAGTGGATGATGATGAAAATTGCAAAGTTGCAGATTCGTCAATAAAGGAACCATCAAATTTCATTACTCGGGAAGACGTGGAGCGCCTTCTGGAGAACCGTGGAAAAGAAAATACGTCACATGTCCATCGTCACCAACCTCCTTATCCTGACGCTACGCAGAGGATTCCCCTTCCAAAAGGTTACATTTCTCCAACTTTTACTCTGTATGACGGAACTGGCAATGCTCGAGAACATGTCTCTCGTTTCCTTGAAGCCTTGGGAGAGCATGAACATAACCATGTTGTTCGCCTCAATGAGTTTTCAAAAAATCCTTGAAAGGCAGAGCATACACCTGGTACAACAACATCGCACCGAGGACTATCAACAATTGGGGAGAAATGATCAACGCCTTCTACATGAAGTACTTTTTCGTGTCAGAGCAAGTCACTCTCTCTGATCTTGGAAGAATGTTCCATAGGGTCAGTGAAAATCCCAATGATTACGTGAAAAGATTCAGAGTCCAGGCCCTGGACTGTCATGACCCAAATGTCACAGAGCAGCAGCTGGTAGATTTGTGTATCAACGGCATGCTCCCGGTTTACAGAGCTCTATTGGAGAATCTTCGATTCCAGACTTTCTCAGAGCTTCACGAAGCGGCGAAGAGATAAGCAACCACTGCACCTGCCCTGTTAGAAAGAGCAAAGTCTACAAAGACTGAGGAATTACGTGACACTCGAGGAAGCAGATGTCTGATCAATAAGCAGTACAACCTGCAGCCCTCTGCAAACGCTGCTGAAGGGAGCAAGCGCAAGGTAGAATCCCCGAACAAGCATGCTGCAGCTCCTCCAAAGACGCAAAATAAGGACAAACCAGAGACACGGGCTCCTGGCCAATGCACAGATGCTCCTGATGATGCACCTGATTTTACTCTCCCCATTGGAGAAGTGCTCAAACTATTAGACGCCTGGATCCAAGATGGCGCAATCAAATTGCCATACGTCAGGAGAGACCCAATTGAGGAAGACATGGAAAATCCTCGTTATTGCCGATTCCACCGGTTCGTGAATCATCCAACAAGCAGCTGCAAAGTTTTGAAACACATATTCAGAGAAAATGTTGAGTCGGGAGAACTTAATCTTGGAGCCGAGGGAGTACACAGATACCCTCTTCCTGTCAGGACTTTCTTCATTTTCGAAGCACCAGTCAAGGAGGAAGTTCAGTCATTGATAGAGCATGTCTGCGAATTGCTCTACTTGTCGAAAGCACAAAGGGGAGACATGTTCACAGCCTTGAACCACATAGTTTCTGAAAAACGCCTGCTGATTCCAGATGTACATCCTGAACCTTCAGCCACCGACAAAGAAATTTATGACTGGGGTCTGCTCACCACAGTGCACATTAAAGGAAATGAATTCAAAAGGGCATTTGTTGATGTTGGTACTGCTGTCAACATCATCCCTTTGAAAACTCTCAGAGCTGTCGGCATTACTCGACAAGAAGCTACTCGCTCTCCTATAACAATCAGAGACCACGAAGGGGTTTCTCAGGATGCATACGGCTTCATTACTCTCAAAGTTACAGAAAGTTTGGTCTGCACTGAGACCAAATTTTACATAATCCGGGAAGACCCTGGATATGACATGATCCTTGGAAGGGCCTGGATTCATGCTGGAAGAATCACTCCAAAGCCTTCAGCACGCTGCGCCGCCGACGAAGACTTTGAGTCAGAGGACGCAGAGGATGCCCCACCATTTGAGCATCTGCAGGAGGATAAAACATTGATGGGACTTACACAAGAACCTGTAGAAAGTCCACATACCTTTGTCAAAAGGTTTCAAGTTCAGGCAAGTCTTATTCCTCTCCATGCTCCAATATTACCAATGTTCAAATATGCTACTTTGACCCAGGGACTTCTCCCCATGAATAATTCAGCAATTACCAATAGTTACAAATGGATAACTTCACCTCGGCAATATTATACCCAATGGTTGGATCCAGCGCATCTTAATGTTGATCATTCTATCAGAAGGTTTATTGCTGAAGACCTGGCTAAACACGACAGACAGTATGCTGGATACTCTCCTTTACACGAGTGTCCGTATGTGCCACAACCATGGAATCAGCCCAGGATATTCAAGGCACAAATTACAAAGCCGAACAAATTCAAGGAGGGAAATTTGGTTCTCAAGGCAACCAAACGAGATTTTCATTCTGCAAGGAGCTCCAATTGGGAAGGACCATTTATGGTTGCTAAGTCCATAACTGGAGGATACTACAAGTTGATCAACACAGATGGCAGAACCCTGCCAGTAATTCACGAGAATTGGCTTAAGGCATTTGTCTAAAATTATTTGACATTTGAGGTACTGGGCGTTTGAGCACTCATCATGTATGGATTTGGCATTTAGGATTTTCTTTCGTTGTATTTCAGTTCCTCCAAAACGTTTGCAATACTTGCAATCAGTATTTGAATTCAGCAATTTATCAAAAATTCAGTTCACTTTACTTAAAATAAAATCTCTATCAAAGTTAAAAGAAAATTCTTAGTCATAGACTCAACACCTATCAAAAATCAAAACCCAAATAGATCTCATATCTCTCACAGAAGTTCAGAAATTCATGGGATTATGGAAAAGAAACTAAAGAAAACCATCGAAGAAAGATTTATGCTCCTCTGCCTCCTCCAAGACTTTCAGAGCCGCCTTTTCCACCTCCAGCTTCTTGGTTAGATCAGCAACTTCATTCATCTTCTTCAACACGGCATCACTGGTAGGGAAGGGAACATCTCCCTTTACTGCTTTCCTGATAACTTCAAGTCTTTGACGGAGCCACTTCAGATTGAAGCAAAGATCTTCAACATTCTTCAAGTTGTATTCCCAATCAAAGAGTACATTTTGAGTAACAACATTTCTGGCAGTAATCCGGATATCATCTATGACACGCAAGATAGCCTCCACTTGTTTCGTCAGAAAATAACTGCGTTCTGGATCCCGAGTGACAACAATGTGTCCATACATTTCCCACAGTTCCTTGTACATAGCAGCATATCCGATAGGAATGCTAAATCCTCCAACAAGCTGGTGATACGGGAGTAACTCACCAAATTGAGGATCAAAAGAAATCCATGCAGTCGGATACTCATGCACTATCATCTGGTTCTCAACAGTTGGAGCAGCATCGGTGATCATAGAGACAATTTCAGAAGACGTAGCTTCCGCTATTTCGGGTTCGGGTTCCACCGTCTGAGGCACAATTAGATTTTCTTCTACCTCCACGGCATCAACGACCAGCGCTTCATCATCTTGAAACACATATATGGAAGTCTTGTCACCGACAACTTCTGGATTGCCCAAACCATCATTACTGGATTCATAATTCCCAACTTCGTTATTCGGCACCTAATGCGAAGATTACATGGGATTAGAATGATTCAAGGATGGAAATCCAATACGATTATAAAATTAAGAAATTAAGTGAACTAACATCATCTAAGTTCCTTATCATGCATCTAATACGTGTACAAGTAGCATCAAAGTCATGATACACGTTTTCAAAGAAACTCAGCTGAAGAAATATTACACTGCCCTGTGTTCAATGACGAACTGGGAGCAATTGGTATGGAGTCTAGAGTTGGGAAATATACCATTATATTCTTATGTAAGTCCTCTACAAAATGTCAAAATTTCATGGCAATTGGGCGAACGAGCTAGGAGCTGTGGTCAAAACATCGGGCAACATGCAATCTGAAAAAGTTCTGAAAATCTCCTGGAAGTTTACTATTTTGTATTTTTCAGGCCCTAAACGTGCTCAAAACTTAAAAATATTCTGTGCAGAATCTTGGAAATTTCCTAGGCTTGAGGATACATATGCAGATATTGAATATCCGATTCCAGATGAAGATTTTACGGCGTTTTTGGTAAAAACCTGGGTTCTGAATTTTCTGACGACGAAGTTCGACCAAGTTTTTTCATATATACACATAGATTCTCATTCATTCATTCACAAATCAGAACTTTCATACTTCTATGAAGAGGGTACAGGGTATATACTTACTTTGGAGGTCTCCGAAGTACTCGAGGAATTATGATCGTCCGTATTAACGACAAGGGGTTCATTACTTCTATTTGGCTCCGAATTTTTGGAAGCGCCTTTATATATATTCTCAGAGGAAGGTCGAACATCATCACTTTCAGCCTCCATGATGACATCCTCCTGGACATATTATCAAGTAATTAGCATCTTTACATGAAACTGTTATGTCCGATGGTAAAGGAAATTACTCACGGCGACTTCTTCTTCAACGCTCAAATCAGAAGTCGTCTGCCCAGCAGCAGAGAATCGAAGACCGTCAATACTAGACGGAGCAAAGTCCTGTAACCAAATAACAAATATTGATTTTGAGATCCTGATAATGCGGATGGAAGAAGTCACAGCGAAAAATATCAACAACTCACCAAATAATATAAATAAAATAAGCAAGAGGCGTGGGATCTGGCCCACCGGCCGGCTGGCCATGCTGCAGTGGCCGGTCTCCTCTTCCATTATTTTAATTTAATTTAATTTATTTACCTCATCTCATGGAGACTCCTTCATTTGAGCGAACTCCCTCATTTGACCGAAACTCCCTCGTTTGAGCGAAACTCTTAGATTTTCCATACTTTCATCGAACAAAATAGGGAAAGGTGTCACGGGACCGGACCACCTAGTCGGCCGACCATGCCCTAGACGTGGCCGGTCCCGCACCTTACAATCCCTTATTTTCTCATATTATTATTATTTCCATCATCTCATGGAACTCCATCGTTTGAGTGAAAACCCTAGTTTTTCAGTATTTTCTCAAATATTGCTCAAACCATGAAAAAGCCAAAAAGTCAAATGGTCACTCGACCGACTAGGCTTCTCAAGTCAAAAATTAAAATATCATTATTTTAATATTCTCAAAATATCAGTCGCATGAGCAAATTTTCTGCTTGCTCATTCGAGCAAAATTGAGAGTTTCAGTCAAGATCAAAACTCTTCTGAAAATCCAAAATACTACTCAAACGCACACCAGAAAATACCAAAACTCTCAGGACTGAGACACGGACATCATGGTGACACGGAAATGCTACCTTGCCGACCAAGGCCGTCCCTAAGGCTTTCAAGGAGCCGGTCCCACACATTTTCACAATTTCGACCTAATTTGCTAACAATCGCTCATATTGGATCCAAACTCCCTCCAACAAACTTTGGACTCGCTCAAACGACCGTCATTCGGTCCCACGACCACCAAGGGCCGGTCCCATGCCCTCTTGGTCCCTCTTGGTCGGTCCTTCATCTCTCCATAATTAGGTTTTACTACCTAACGCTCACACGAGCACTATTTTAATAAATGATTAAACCAGCATTTCATCATTCTTTCACCAACCGGTCAATAAAGGACTTTGGTGCATGCTCACTCGAGCACTTGGGCGCTACATGGTCGTCCATCATCCCATGTGGCCAATCACTCCTTCACTCAGTGGCCTATTTTCAAGAAATCATCAATTGACGAAAAATTGATCAAAATTAGGGTTTCGAACAAATGCTCTGCAAATCATAATTCTGAGAAATTTCAAACACTAATAAATTTATGCTGATCCAGCAATATTTTAATTAATATTTTATTGCTGAACAAATCCACTAATAATTAATATTGTTCGGTAGAGTATGATTGATCAACATTTGGATTAAGGCTACCAATATTTTTTAATTAATATTTTATTGGGTCACGTTACCAATAATTCATCGAATGAGCAATACTTGCTCAGTTGCTCGAATATTGATTCAACTATCAATATTCAGTAATTTATCGAATTGAGAGAAACTGGCGCAGTTGCTCGAATATTGATCCAACTATCAATATTCAGTAATTTACCGTCGAATATTGATTCAACTGTCAATATTCAACAATTCATTGAATGAGCAATATTTTCTCAGACGCGCAATATTTTCTCAAACTATCAATATTCGTTATGTTGATTCAACTATCAACATCATTCACTCGATAACTATACGTCCTAGCAGACATGTTCAATTCATGAATCCTAGAGCATTCAACAATCATACTCGACCGAACAATACTTAGACCCATCGTCTAATCAAGTCAACGACTGACTAATCAAATACACGTCTGCTTTACAGACTCCACGTTCGTGAGATATCAATCACGTCAGATGGGGGATATTAATTAGGGTTTTGGTTTGGTGGCCTACAACATGTGTGTTCATCCACGATGAGAAATGTGAGTAAGTCGTGCAAGAAGTTGAGGGAGTTAGCAAAGTAATGGGTGTACAATCAACCAACCCTCTCACGTACGAGGAACTGGTGCAACCACGATTTCTCACTTTCCCACTCTTTCGCTCGAACAACCATCACACTTACTGGGGATCAATGCGTTTACATTCCTTGGATATAATAAGTCTCTGAATCCACGATTGAACAACAGAAGAATTCTGATCCGAGCAATCACTCTCAAGAATTCAATCAATCAACCAAAATTTATTCGAACTCAACAGTTCACAGAAAACTTGTAGAAACCTTAAAGACATTCACAATCCTTGATCATCATTGATCTCACACACTTCTCAGCTTCCCTCCTACAGATCAACCTTCTTCCCTCTTTGCGACCGAAATGACTCTGGAACGACCATTGTTTTAGTTTAGGCCGGAGTCCTACAGATTGATCTCTCAAACTCAAAGCACTCCCGTGCAGTGCATCTGTTTGAGGATAGGCAGTTTGCTCGGTTGAGGATCCTCCGTCCACATAGTCGTCTCTCCATTCCTTAAAAAAACAGCAAATCGTTTTTCCCCATCTAAAAATTGGCGACCACAGTGGGAGATCATTCTTTCGGTTGCAATCTCAAATTTTCACAAAATGGTTGATTTTAGGTCAGGTTCAGTTACAAATCCTAACAGAAACAATGATAGCACTAGCAATAGTGGTGGTACTCCAGAAACTATTCCCGCTTCCAACAACGGTGCTAGTGATAACACACCTCCTCAAACCAACATCGGAAGCAATCCTCTCTTCGGCCGGTCTCCCGAAGAAATCAGAGAAAATCCACCTACCATAGCCGATCTCATGAAGGTGCAAGAGACTCTCGCAAAAAATCAGATTGACATGGCTACCACTCAGAAAGAGTTGTGCAATTATCTCAAAACTATCACTGACAAGATGTCAGAGAAAACTCAGGAGAAGGGAAAATCCAAATAAACATCTTCGGCTGCTGATCTTGCACTCACTCCGATCCATGTAGTAGATGATGATGAAGTACACAGGGATGAAGATAACCCACCAATAAAGGAACATGCAGGCTTCATCACTCGTGAGGACCTTGAAAGCTTCATGGAGGGTCGAGGAAAAGACAAAACATCATCTGTGCACCGTCATTAACTTTCATATCCTGCTGCTACACAAAGAATTCCTCTCCCGAAGGAGTACACCTATCCAACGTTCACATTGTACAATGGAACAGAGAATGCTTGAGAACATGTCTCTAGATTCCTAGAGGTACTAGGTGAGTACGAACACAACCATGTTGTCCGTTTCAAGGAGTTCTCGAAATCTCTGACAGGCCGAGCATACACCTGGTACCACAACATTGCACCTGGGAGCATCGCTAGTTGGGGAGAAATGGTTAATGCTTTCTACAGGAAATACTTCTTCATCTCAGAGCAGATTACTCTCTATGAGTTAGGAAGAATGGATCAGAAGAGCAGCAATCATCCGAACGACTACGTAAAGAGGTTCAGAGTCCAAGCTTTGGATTGCCACGAACCTAATGTCACTGAACAACAACTGGTGGACTTGTGCATCAACGGGATGATCCCAGTCTACAGAGCCTTGCTAGAAAATCTCCGGTTCCAGACTTTCTCGGAACTCCATGAAGCAGCCAAGCGATCAACAACTACTGCTCCGGCTTTACTGGAAAGAACAAGAACTATGAAAGCCGAGGAACCACGAGAAATACAAGGAAGTTCCAGGCGCCTGATCAACAAGCAGTATAATCTCCAACCTTCCATGAATTTTGCTGAAGGAAGCAAGAGGAAAGCCGAAGCACAACAGCATAAGAATGCTCCTCCAACGTCTCATCCTACAAAAGCACCAATGAAGGACAACTAGGCCAGAAATGCACAGGCACCGGCTCAGCGTCAACAAAATGACCAGGAAGAACCAGACTTTCCTTTTCACATTGAAGATGCGATCGATTTATTGGAAGTCTGGATTCAAGACGGTGCGATCAAACTACCTCCCGTCAGGAGAGAGCCGACAGAGGAGGAAATGGAGAATCCACGCTACTGCCGCTTTCATAGGTATGTCAGTCATCTGACAAGTGATTGCAGAACTTTGAAATGCATATTCAAAGAAAAGGCTGACTCAGGAGAACCGGGGACTGAAGGAGTACACAAGAATCCTCTCCCAGTTAGAACCTTCACACTCTCTGAGCAACCAGTCAAAGAAGCAGTCCAGTCATTGATCGAGCACATCTGCGAATTGCTTTATCTTTCAAATGCTCAAAGGAAGTACATGTTCGCGGCTTTGGACCATATAGTGTCTAGGAAACGTCTGTCCATTCCAGAAGCGCCCCCTGAACCTCCAGTCACTGACAAAGAGATGTATTACTGGGGACTTCTCACCACAATCAATCTCAAAGGAAATGAATTCAGGAGAGCGCTGGCCGATGTTGGCACAGTTATAAATATTATCCCGTTGAAGACTCTCAGGGCTGCAGGCATCACTCAACAAGAAGCCACCCATGCTCCTGTTTCAGTCAGAGATCACGAAGGAATCTCCAAAGATGCGTATGGTTACAACATTCTCAAAATGAAAACTGGTTCAACCTGGGGGGAAACCAAATTTCACATAATTAGGGAATACCCAGGATATGATATGATCCTCGGATGTATGTGGATTCATGCTGAAAAGGTAACTCCAACACCTTCAATTGCACATTTCTCTGTTGAAGAAAGCTCTGATTCAGAAGAAATAGAGGATACTCCATCGTTCGAGCATCTGGAGGAAGTCAAAGCCTTGATGGAGCTAAAACAAAAACCTGAAGAAAATTCCCATGCTTTCATCAAAAGGTTCCGCACTCAGGCAAGTCTTATTCCCCCTCATGCGTCCATACTGTCAATTTTCAAATATGCTGCTCTGATCCGAGGGCTTCACTCCACCAACGACTTAGTTATTACAAAATGCTATGAATGGATAATCTCACCTCAGCAATATTTCACCAAGTGGTTGGACGCAGAGCATCTCTGGATCAAACGTCTCACTGATACAGTCATTGCTGGGATAATGACTGAGCACCACAAGTAGTATCCTGAATATTCTCCCTTGCACAAGTGTCCACATGTGCCACAAGATTGGAAAGCTCCACCAACATGGAATCCCACTGGAATTCCAAACCAATATAAAATATTCAGGGCACGAATGATCAAGCCTAACAAATTTCATGAAGGGGATTTAGTTCTTAAGGCAACTAAACGCGATCTCCATTCTACAAGAAATTGTAACTGGGAAGGACCTTTTATGATCACCAAGTCCATGGCTGGAGGATACTACAAGCTAGCTGATATGAAGGGCAAGACGAGTGTGCCAGTGATACAAGAGAATTGGCTCAAAGCCTTTGACGCCTGAGACATTCAGCGTTTTGGGTGTCACATGTTCAAGGCACGAACGAACGCTCGTGACACCTAATGCATTTTAAGATTTTCTTTCATCTGTATTTTCAATTCCTCCAAAATGTTTGCAATACTTGCATCCAGTATTTGAATTCAGTAATTTATCAAAGTTCTTTTTATCCAAAACCAATCAAAAATAAAAACCAAAATAAAAACCTCACATCTCTCATAAGTTCAAGGTTCAAGAGATTATGGAAGGAAAACTAAAGGAAATCAGCAAAGAAATATTTCTGCTCCTCTGCGTTCTTCAAGACTTGCAAAGCCGCCTTCTCCAGCTCTAGCTTTTCGGCATCCTTCTTCATCACGGCATCACTGGTCAGAGGAACATTTTTCTTGACTGATTCCTTAATGGATTCAATTCTTTCACGAAGCCATCCCACATTGAAACCCAGTTCCTCAGAATTCTTCAGGCTGTACTCCCAATCAAAGAGTACATCTGGAGTGACAGTACTTCTAGCTCTGGTTCGTATATCGTCTATGACGCGCAAGATGTCTCCTACTTCCTTGGTATAAAAATAATAACTTATTTTTAGGTATGTGGTGACAACGATGTGACCATATCTCATCCATATCTCTTCATACATGCCGACATATGCAATAGGAACGCTAAATCCACTAACTAGCTCATGATACGGGAGTAGCTCACCAAATGGGGGAGTGAAAGCAATCCCTGCAGTGGAATATTTATGCACAATCATATGCGTCTCTATCATTGGAGAAACTTCAGCAGTCGTAGGAACAATTTCTTCTATTGTTGGAGCAATATCTTCCATTATGGGCCCGGTTTCTTCTACCCCTGTAGTAATAGTGATTTGAGCTTTGTTCTCTTTGACAACTTCAGTAGAAACATTCTCATGGAATTGAGGTGCGGATATGGTAACATCACCATTTTGATTCACCATATTTTTCAAGTCATCATCATTGGTTCCATTATTTTCAACTTCGGCATTTAGTACCTAACACGAAGATTACATGAGATTATAAAGATTCAAGCATGGAAACCAAATGCAATCGTAAAATCCAGCATGTAAGTGAACTAACACTATCTAAGTTCTTTACTATGCATCCAAGACATGAGCAAATAGTGTGAAAGTCATAATAACATGTTTTACAACAAGCTCGTCTGAGGAGATTTTACACTGCCCTATATAAGTTGACAAACTAGGAGCAATTGGTAAGGAATATAAGGTTGAGTCATATACCATTCTCTTCATACGAATGTTCTCTACAACATATCAAAATTCATAACAATTGGATAAACGAGCAAAGAGATGTGGCCGAAACATTGGACTACATGCCAGCTGAAAATTTCTGGAAGTCTCCTGAAAGTTTACTGTTTCGCCTATTTCGGCCCCTAAACATGCTTAAAACTCAAAAAACTTATTTTACAAAGCTTGGAAATTTCTTGGGCATGAAAAAACATGGGTAAATCGCAAAAATCCGACATCGGACGAAGATTCTACAACGTTTTTTCTGAAAGAATGAATTCTGAATTTTCTGGTGACGTATTTCGGCATAACTTCTCATTTATTCGCATGGGTTCTCATCTATGCATACACAAATCAGTAATTTCATACTTCTATGAAAAGAGTACATGAAGAACACTTACTTGAAGGGTTTCTAAGACATTCGAAGGATTGATATTGTCGAAACCACCATTAGAAACATTATTATCTCCATTCGTTCTGGGTTTTGAAGGTTCTCCGTCTCCTCATTCCTCAAGGAAGAATGCGCATCATCAGTATTTTTTTTCCGCGATAATCTCAACCTGTAACATCAACACCAAATATTATTATTTCATTCAAGGAAATGCCACAATCCCTTACACGGCTTCTTCAGTGTTGGATCCCTGAATTGTTTTCCCATGAGAAAATTGAAGACCGTCAATGATCAATGGAGCAAAATTCTGAGATTAACAAATATTTGTTTATGATCCTAATTGCACGGATAAGAAAAAGTCAATAAAAGAAGCGCTAACAACTTACCAAAGAAGCGGGTGGGGACTGCACACTATTTGGTAGCATCCTGTAACTCCTACTCCTGGGTCTCCGCCTCTGGGACTTTCTTCAATTTCTGTGAAGTCTATATCAATCTGAGCTCTCACTACATGACCATCCTGTGGTAAAATTAACGAAATAATTAAGAGGAGATTATTACGTCTCTACAAAAGTCATAAAAATAATACTTACTTGTGAACATCCTGGAAGTACTTTTCGTTTATCACCACTGGAAGGGTACTTCAACCTCGGTCGCTCATAAACCATCTCAACAGAAGGAGGATCTTGTACCGGAGTTTGAACAGCCATTACAAAGTTATATAAACGATCAAGTTGTTGATTCCATAAAGTTACATAACCTGGAGTTGCATAGGCGACCCGGTTAGAGCAAGGGTACAAATATTCACGTCCACTCAAATGTGTGCAATCTAAAGAAGCTTTAAGTTGATCGACCGATGGTTTTTCTTTCCGAACATCTGGGACACATTGATCAAGACCTATTGTCGAGCTGCTCTATGAATGTTATATTCCCCCACCAGCAATTTCCAATGTATTACTGATACTAAATAACCAGGGGTACAACTCAGTACGAAGGATCTCTCACTGTCACTCAGATCTGCACCAGATTTTAGAATAACATTCTCTTCATCCTTGTTGAAACTGATCAACTGTGATACAAAAGGAGGAATTGACACCCAAGGACGAAAATTAAACTCAGATTCAATGTCTAAGATACTGGTGAGGCGTGTCTTGTGTCGAGGCTTCTTAGTAGACCAGTGCATAATCCTGGCATTATCCTTCTCAGAAAGTACATAATGAGTATCAACATTCGGCTCTGGAAAGATGCTACGAGGAATTGGTGCATAATTCTTGAAGCGCTCCCACAATAAAGCTTGTAGAAACATTGTATTAACATCTGTTTCAACTTTCAGAAAACCATTGGAAACACTGGAATCCACGACCAAGGAATCTAAATTGGAGAATAGTTAACCCATGAACAGACTACAAATGGGAAGTTTCTCACCTTGAGCTATCTTAATGGAAAAAGGAATCACGAAGGGCTTCAGCAAGTTTCCATTATCTTCAAATACATCTCTGGATAACCACATGCACAAGAAAGCAGCAATGTTCAATATGTCATCCACGGGTCTTTCAGGAGTTTCATCTCTCGGCCACCAGTGCTTCAACCATTGAGCATAACAAGATTTGCTGGATAATTTGTTAATATCATGCATTGTAGCTGTCAAGGCATCAGATATTACATTCTCATCTGTTGAAAGTGATGCAGAGAAATTACCCGTGACAGTAAGATGCAATAAAGCAACGACATCCTCTAAAGTGATGGTAAATTCTCCCCACCTGTATATGAAATTATGAGTAGGAACACACCAGCGAGAGAGCAAAGCTACTTTACCTCTCAGATCATGGTAAACCGATAAATCTCCGGCTGCTTGAATAGATCGTGTCACCTGTGCATGATTCAACATGGTTCTCACATGACTATAACCCAATATATGTCTTGCCCATCCGGAGAAGTATGTTAAAGGTTTTAGAGAAAGCTTAAAGTCTATGTGCGAACCAGCATAATGTTTTCCCTGTAGACAAAATCGAACAGTCGCTCGAGGAGACACCAATTTTCTCTGAACAATATCCATGGGATCTATGAGAATACGAAACGAGGAACCTGAGAGACGTTTTTCAGACCTATATTGAACCACGAAGAAATCGTCGTCAGTATTGGGAATATTCTTTGTTCCAGTTGCCGATTTTTCTTCTTTATCATCAATAGAAGTTCCAAAAGAATCGTCCCTTGAAGTTGCATCCGTGGAGATGTCATCTCTGGAACATCATTTTTGGAAGTGTCATCTTTGGAGTCAGTCATTCTTGCAAGGTGGCTGTGACAGATGCATAACATTTCTACTTCAGCACATCATTCAACAAAACAATGGATCATGGAATGAAAGTGCGCGTCTACAAAAAACGGTAACAATTTAACTCTTATCTGTTTACAGTTTCACTGGCTGTAGTGACTATAACACGAGAATTTTGAGAGTTTGTTCGCTTCTTTAAACCTGCAAAGACGAACAAAAAACCTCATCATTCAAAATCATAACTTGATTTTCATAAAACTGCGAACAATTCACGAAATTTCCATCATGTGAACGATTCACATAATTTTCACCGTATGAACGATTACACAATCTTCACCATGTCAACATTCACTGATTTTCTACCATGTGAGCATACACTATTAAATCAAGAAAATTTACATAAAACATTATTTCTTCACAAACATTTGTTTGCTTTCAACAATTGCTCAAAATCAAAATTTGGTTTTGCCAAAATTTTAATCACAGTAACTCATTCTTAAAAAAAAAAATTTTTTTGCGTGAACTAAAAATTCTTTACGTGAGTTTAATAACTCACGAGTTTTAAAAAAAAACAATTTTAGACGTGAGTGAATAACTCACATAAATAATTTTATTTTTTTTGAATAACTCACGTACAATTTTTTTTTCCACTCGAACGAGCATTCGTCTATCAAAATGGGTCTTTTCTAGTTTTATAAAGGTCCTCATGCTCAAAATAAAATTTTGTTTTCATGAAAACTCATAGACAAAATTTTCTTTACTGCAACTAGATCATGTTTATTCAAAAATATATGCACATCTCTTTAAGGATTATCGTTTGTTTCCTAAACCGACGGACGGGCGGACGTCTGTTTGCTAAAAACAATTTTTTCATAAAACCTACACATGCACGTATATTTATGAAATTTTGTTTTGAGAACAACCCATGAACGAACAACAAAAAAAATCGCTTACCTAAACTGGTCGGAGTTGGCTGGAACTCCGTCGGACGGTGACGACGACGGTCGGCTCTGGCGAAAAATCTTTTCCTCTCCTGTTGCTTGGGCGTGAGAAGGTGAGGGAGGGAAGAGTTGGTCGGTCGATCAAAGAGAAATAATTTATTTTTTTAGGGTCCCTTCCCTTTTATATCAATTTTATTTCCAAAACCTACAAGGATTTCCTTTTTTGCGTCGGGCCTGTAAACACTAAACCGACCAAAACTGGACATCTGACCGACCAACCAGCAGTACCTCGTCTCTCTGTACCCATGAGATGTCACTCTATCATACTAACAGGGTCCTTATCTGGGCATTTGCTCATACATGACATCATTGGAGCAAATCAGATATTCTGAAAATTCCTTTGTACGACTAAGTTCGATTACTTATCTCGTCTACTGGAAAATCACCATCCAGTGCATAGTGTGGAACATGACTGTCCCTCACTAAGCAGGGGACTTAATGTAGATGGTGGATTTCGATAAGGTCTAAAATCGTAAAATCATGATAATGCATGTTTCTGACCCGGCTTCAGGAATGCATGTGACGATTCATGTTTTATGATCCGTGAACCGTTTCAAGATATCTGACTGAGTGAGTGTTCCTCTCAGAGTTATGATGAAAATGTTTCTCGAAAGGCCTCCCCGGCTGAGCATTCGATGCTTCACACATTTTATCATCACCTCTATGTAGAACCTTAATGATTAGGCGGTTCCCTAGACATAATGTTTGTTAGAGATCTTAACGCCTTTAGGACGTCACGCTACTCGTTTTTCCCTAGACATAATGTTTGTTAGAGAGACCGTGTATATAATCAGGCGGTTCTTTAGACATAATTGTTTGTTATAGAGCTTAACGCCTTTAGGGCGTCACGCCGTTCGTTGTTCCCTGACTATACACCCCTCAGAACGAATATGATGCTTCAACTATCTTGTTAGATCAATGCTCGGTCGAACTCGCATGCGTTGCTATCTCAAGCATGTTTGTCAATGTTAGTGATCAAAACTACAAGTCTTGATTTCTAGTCTACTATAGCTAAGTCTCGGACTAGGATAGAAAGTGTAGTTGAGCTCAAGAACTCCATGGCAATCATCATACAAGACGAAGAACTACTCAAGGAACTGGTGGAACTTCATCGACTAAAAGGTATATGGAGACTTGAACTTATCTATCACTCAAAAGTCTATCTACTATATATCCTATCTTGAGACAAAAGTCGTTTTGCTATATAGACTTTGGTTATACACATTTGCTATTTCGAGCCGAGTTTATCTCGCCTATCTATTTCTCGAAATATGTGTTGGTAAGCTTTTGCTTTGGCCAAGTTCATCTTTACCTAGTGACGAAAGTCATGATACGTTTCAATCACTTTGAAAATTGCTTACTTTGACGAAAAATAGTTTGTGAATAACAACTATATAATAACGTCCTCTAAGAATGTTTCAATGATTGAAATAAGAGTTTAGATTATATAACCAATGATAGATATAAGCATTGTGTGGTAACACATATATGTATAAGTCATTTTTCCTTGAACCGAAGTTTACGAACTTTGTTGATCAACATAACCGGAACAAGAGCCATGAACTCAGTCCGCGAACTGGCGGAAGTTCTCGACCCGAGAAAATCTGATGGAGTTTGAGAACTCCTTCCGGGAACTTAAGTCCGCGAACTTAAGTTGGTTATATCTAAAAACGATTGTTCACACTTATTCATATTAACTAAGGAATGCTAAATGCAAACCGTGGCTATAAAGTTCATGAACCGATTCGAGTGAATCAAATCGTTTTTGCTTTGATTGTGTCTTGTGTAGTTACATAAGATTTCCTTGCAATTGAACAATTCTCTAACTAGTTCAATTGAGTCATTTGAACTAGTTATGGTGAAGAAGAATATGGTTGATATGACATTGCTCATATGGCTAACCATTTGGTTAACTATTGTTGAACCAACAAATGTACATGTTTGGGTACGGTTACACAAACCTAAAATCGTGCATTTTATTTGTGTATAACAAGCTAAGTTTTATATCCAACGGTTGAAAGATATTAGCTTGAATCAAATCAGGTTTTCATCTAAGGGTGAATGTTGAATGCTTTGTTACCAAGCTAACATTGAGTGCAAACCCTGATTTGAAAGACTATATAAGGGAGAACTCTAGCAACTGGGAAACCTAATTCCCACACCTCCTGTGTGATACTAGTTGTATTATCTAGAGTCGATTCTCCTTTAACCTTAGGTTTCTTCTTAAAAACCAGGTTAACGACTTAAAGACTTCATTGGGATTGTGAATCCAGACCGATACTACTTTCTCGTAGTTGTGTGATCTGATCTTACATCTTCTATCGTTTTGAGTACAATCGTAACGATTGACTTGAGATTTATATCTCCGATAGGCAAGATAGAAAAGTAATCACAAACATCTTCGTCTCATCGTTTCTGATTCCACAATATCTTCTTTCGCCACGTCGATTAATATTATTGTGAGGTGATTGATGATACTAGGTTGTTCTTCGGGAATATAAGTCCGGTTTATCAATTGGTTCCTGTTCACCTTGATTTATCAAAATATGGAACAAAACTTGTAGGTATTTCTGTGGGAGACAGATTTATCTACTGATGTAGACTTTTCTGTGTGATACAGATTTGTTTATTAAAGTCTTCGAATTTGGGTCGTAGCAAATCTTAGTTGTGGGTGAGATCAGATAAGCGAATCAAGTGCATAGTATCCTGCTGGGATCAGAGACGTAGGAGCATAATTGTACCTTGGATCAGTGTGAGATTGATTGGGGTTCAACTACAGTCCAGACCGAAGTTAGTTTTTAGTAGGCCAGTGTCTGTAGCGGCTTAATACAATGTGTGTTCAATCTGGACTAAGTCTCGGGGTTTTTCTGCATTTGCAGTTTCCTCGTTAACAAAATTCTGGTGTCTGTGTTATTTCTATTCCGCATTATATTTTGTTATATAATTGAAATATCACAGGTCGTGCGTTAGAATCAATCAATTGAAAATCCGACCTTTGGTTGTTGATTGAAATTGATTGATACTTGAACATTGGTCTTTGGTACCGTTCAAGTGATTTCTCTTGTATTCAATTAGACTCGCAGATTTCTATTTGCTTGAGAAAGAATTGAATCAAGAAAGAGAGATATAACTCTTTGATATACTTTATTAAGACTGAGTATAGTTGATTCTCTTGAAAGTATATTAGAGATTGTCCATACAGATTGCTAATCGAAATATTGGGTGAGGTTGTTGTACCCCCGCTTTTTCAATTGGTATCAGAGCAGGCAAACACGTTTAAAGACCTTACAAGTCTGTGTTTGTGGCAATCTGAGTCTGAGGACATAATCTCTTCTCTAGCGTTTACGCATACCAAGATGTCTCCTAAAGCTTTTGATTATGCCAAGTGTCTTGGAAATACCTCAAAGGATTACTCCTTAGCTGATTCTTCGGAATCCCGAGGTAGAAAAATTGTTCCATCAGATGTTGATATCTCTCCCTCCCATGAAGCATGTGACACTATGATAAAAGCTGAAATGGAGCTCACCAGAATCTCAAAAAATTCCACTGAGGCTATTGATTTTCAGGATCATGCTCAACTTATTGATGAATTTGAAAAATCTCTTGATCGAGAACGTGAACTCTATAACATCATTGAGTCATTCTCTAACAATATTGAATAACTTCTCCAAGAAACTACTCTACAACGTGAAAATATTAGTCTTCTTGAGGATATTGTCAAGGAAGACTCAATTAGAGAAAAACGGATGATCGAGACGCATTCATCAGATCTAAACAAACTTCGTGTCGAAAAAGAGAAACTAGGTGCATCTCTTGTTCTAGCCCATGAACAGTGTAGATCCTTGGAAAAGGAAAACTCTGTCTTAAAGAGAAATTATTTTTTACCAAATAATTCTCATGAATTACAGCGTATGAAGAAATGTTCTCCAGAAGAAGGTTGTGTCAAGGACTTACGTGACTTACAATCCTCTCAATTGGCTATGAAATTAAAACAGGTGCCAGTTATTGCTTCTCCTCCACGAACCTGTACATTATGTGGGAAAAATAATCACTATGATATCCATTGCCTTGCCAGAAGGAAACAAATCTCGAATCTTCATAATTTGCTTCTTTCCACTATCAACGGAGTAAATAGTCTGTCGACTTCTGCAGTGAATCTCGTGCCCATAGAAAACCAGAAACCTTATAAAAATGATCTTTATTCTAGAAATCATCACATGGAACAAGTTTATCTCAATGGTATAAACTCTCGTGCCACCAATGAACACATTCATTGTGCCTATAAGGATGATTCTGGTAAATCTAATTCTAGAAAATGGATTCCTCTCTATTCTGATCCTCTTGAACCAATTGTAAGAGGTCCTAGACTTAGTCCTCAGAGAAAGCCTTTTAACGGATATGTTGAACAAGCTATGTCTTACCCTTCTGGGATGAGTGTCAACCAAAGAAAGGAAAAGAACACAAAGATCAAGCTGTTAGATGATATGTACAACTCCTTTCTCAATAGTGAGATTACTCTCACTCTACCACCCGATGTCAGGTACTCTTCTTCTTGTGTCTAGCTTGAGAGGGGCAAGGATTATGGTTGAGAAATGCTCAAGTATGTTGTATATTATTTTCTGTCTATGTTTTTTTTTTTGTGCTAACCGGTCCTCAAACGTTTGCGTCCTCCTCTTGTGAGTTCATAGGGTTTCCAAAACAAGAGTTTCCTTCTCCTGTTTACACACACATATATACCTATATTGTGTCTTTCCATCCCTAACAAAAAATTATATGGAGAACTCAGCAAAATCTCAAGAGATTGTGCATCTTGATATGGAGGAAGATACTCAAGGACGTGAATCAATTCAAGAGTTGGTTCTTAAGAAGATGCTTGAAAGAAAGGATCACAACTACTGGATTGATGATTCCGTCAAGGATTTATCTCGTTTTCAGAACGATTCAAAGGTTGAGTTTGCAAATCTTCAACTGCAAATAAACCAACTCCTAGATAGTCAGGCCAGAATCCTTGCTAATCAGAATATTCTGATACAGAATCAAAAGAAACTCATCATGGATTGTGTCAAAGCTAGACAGCTTGCTAGGGTTGTTGATCGTAAAGTTGGTGTTCTAACTCACGAACATGGTGTATCTACGGTCAAGAGGGTAAAGGAAATCAGTGGCACCTTCTTTGATGGATTCATTGAAAGATATGAGGTTCTCAATGAAATTCGATTTTCTTTTGTTTGCCTAGTAAATCTTCTATTTTCTTGTTTTGTTTAGAAGAATAACTAGAGTTTGGAATAGCCATTATTGTGACTACACATAGAAATGTCCAACGTTTTCATCTTCATGTTTTTAGATTTATTGGTTTAAATTCTAAAATTGTTTGGAAGATGATTTTTGCAGTATTAATCTTTATGGTTTTATATATTGCAATTTGTTATTGGATATGTGTGTTTACGTCCGTGAACTATGATTGTCCCATACCTTGTCAAAAGTTAAGTCCTTTGTATGTCGATATGCATGTGTTGATAAAAGAAGGAATGAACTGTTGACAAATACAAAAGATAAGACTATTATGTCAATTGTTGATGGAAGATAGGTTAAAATATTTTGTTTGCAAGGATTATGTCTATTGTACGTCATTGTGTAAATGGTGATGGAAAATAGAATGAATCCTTGATTATTCCACAGTATTTGGTCGACCTCCGGTCTACAATTTTTGTGCATATACTGTATTGTTCCATAAAGTGTCTTATGTTGAGCACAATCAACTGAGTTATTCTTAGCTTAGTTTTTGCTCGGTGAGGTATTTTATGTCGAGCATGATCAACTAAATTAATCATCCTCGTTTGGTTATTTAGTTGTTGCTCCGTAAGTTTTCTTATGTCGAGCATGACCAATTAAATTGATTACTTTTTGTGATTAATTTGGTTGTGTATTCCGATTAGATTAATTATGGGTTCTCTTGTGATTAATCTAATTAAGTATTTTTTGAAAAAGCGGGGGTCTAAAAACACCACCCAATATTTCGTTTGGAAATCTGAATAGACAAACTCCAATATACTTTCAAGAGAATCAACTAGACAGTTAGACTCAATCTATAAAAAGTATATCAAAGAGTTTTGTATCTCTATCTCTTGATTCAATCCGCAATCAGCAAATAGGGATTTGCGAGCCCGATTGAATATAAGAGGATTAACTTGAACGGTACCAAAGACCAATGTTCAAGTGTCAATCAATTCACTCAACAACCCTAAGGACGGATACAAGAACTGATTGATCTTAACGCACAACTTGTGATATTTCTATTATATAAGTAAAATAAAATGCGGAAAAGAAATAACACACAGACACCAGATTTTGTTAACGAGGAAACTGCAAATGCATAAAAATCCCGGGACCTAGTCCAGAATAAACACACACTGAATATAAGCTGTTACACCAATTTCCTACTACCTATTCGGACTAGATGTAATACATTCTTCAGCACTTGTAGAACTCCTAGCAGAATAACGATTCTCTTTATAAATTCTTCACACAAATCTTCTAGTATAACCCTAGGATCTCTTTAGAAGATACCACAACACGATTGATACGATTCGATATTTTGCTTGCACAAAACACCGGTTTGATTTCCCTTTAGATGTAAATCAAGTTTTTGGAAATCTTGTGTTTATTTTGATAAAAAAAATTACTAGGTAAAAGTAATATCAAAACAAACTTGTAGATTAGGGTTTTAACTTACAACCAGTATGCTTCCGTGAACATGATTTCCGTAAGTAAACTTGGGTGATTCCAAAGATCAATTTCCAAGTTAAGAAAACCCTAATAATTCTACAACAAGAACAACTAGAATAAATCTAGAGATATCTTGTTTAAAACTTCTCAAGTATTTTTACGAGATGCCTCAATAGAAGTTTTTCTTTCTAGTCTATGATTTCGATTAACAAGTGTTGGTATACGATCGGAAACTCAAAACCTAGGGTTTATGATCAACAACTCTTGAATGGTTTTATATCAGAAGAGAAAACCTTAGAATAGACAAGAGGTGAAAAACCTAGATTACAAGTTGTATGATCAATCACGAAGATTAAATCCAACTTGGCTTTGTGATCCCTAATACAAAGACTTTTATCTCACTCTCGTTCACGTAGAACGGAAGACGTGGAAAACAACCTGCAGAGCTTACGCCAATTTTCCAAAGGGATGAAAAACGTGTAAACTCACGAACTCCTTATTTATAATTAACAATAGCTTGGAAGCTAAGCAAAGCTATTTTCTTTTTTCAAGACTCTCCTAAAAAAGGGAGTCTTTCCTAAGTTACAACTCTTGCCAAAATAATTAAATAAATAATTAATTTAGAAAATTGTATTTTTGTGAATAAATCACAAATTAAATTAGGAAGGAATCACAAACACTTTAATATGGCAATCAAAAATGTTTGGACCAATAGCCATCTTGACTAGATAAGGAAACATCACCAATTTGACCAAAAATGCCTTTTAGTCACGTAATTGGGCCCAAGTCCGTGAACTGTTGCAAACAGCCCATGGATTGTTTCCTACTAACGAACTGTAACAATCACAGCAACACTTATAATTGTTAGTTTAATAAATCAATCATAACTTCATCGTTATAACTCAGAATTGAGTGATTCTTGGCTCGTTGGATTCATAAGCTCATTCACTATAACATGAGATTCTTTATAAGGATAAAGGTTATTTTCTCCAAGGTCATGAATCAAATAATCTCAAGTATATATACATAAATGTACATATACCGTCATTGGAATTGTTCCATGGAGTGAGCATTAATCTTGATAGATTGGAAATGTAGAATTGAACAAGAATACAAATGAAATCAATCACATACCTTTGTTGATGAAGTACTTTTTGATGTCTTCTTGTAGTCTTTCAATCTTCAATATTCACCCTTTAAGGATAGCTTCGATTCAACTTCTTAGACCTAATCTAGTCCGAAACTATCTCTAGTATGCTAAATCAAGAATGCATTTTGGCAACTAAAATTGAAAACTAACTTGACATACCAACCCTAGTGGGTTCAACCGAGCAGTGCTCTAACATTTTTGAGTCTCCATAAGTTCACTTATATTGAGCATTTCAGATTAAATTAATCATTGGTTTTCTTATGGTTAATTTAATTGAGTATTTTGGATTCAAATTCATAGTTGTATGTAATTTGTTATGTCCAAATAAATCCTTCTTTTCTTTTGAAATTAAGGTCGCTCTTGTTGTTTCTTCGGGAATTACATATTATGGGGGAGAGTTCTTAATTGAACTTGTGCTTAATTGCCAAATCTTTGTGGGGAGTGCGGTTGTGGAGTATTATAGGGGTTATCTTGTATATTTATAAACTCCTTGATGAATGCATTTAGCTTCGGCTTTATGATTGCATCTAAATAAGATGATATATGCTTTCTTTTGGTCATGAAATGTCTCTTTTGGAAATTTCATTAGGATCCCGTTTTCGTACCTTTGCCAATTTTATTGACAAAAAGGGGGAGAATTAATATGTAGTTCACACTACAAATACATATGGTTTTCAGATCATTATGTAAGGGGGAGTGGTTTCCATGTGAGATGGAGTATTGACTAAGGGGGAGTGATACATATCACCATAGTATTGTTGTCGAAGTTGTGATACAATTGAACTTTGATGCTATATAATGATACTATGACACTGTATAACAATGATTGAGAACTCTTGTTTTCTCGTTGTTATAGCTACGGATTTTCAACAACGATGATGCTGAACTTACAACCTTTGGAATCATTGGAGTACTTGGAAGTGACGAATATTTCGAGTAATGTTGAAGATTAGGCATGTGGAATAGGAACTACAAAAGTTAATTCATTTATTTTTTGTATTCCATATGTATTGATAGTTTTGTCATTAAAATTGACAAAGGGGAGATTGTTAGAGCATTTCTCGGTCGAACTCTAATGCGTTGCTATCTCAAGCATGTTTGTCAATGTTAGTGATCAAAACTATAAGTCTTGATTTCTAGTCTACTATATCTAAGTCTCGGACTAGGATAGAAAGTGTAGTTGAGCTCAAGAACTCCATGGAAATCATCATACAAGACGAAGAACTACTCAAGGAACTGGTGGAACTTTATCTACTAAAAGGTATGTGGAGACTTGAACTTATCTATTACTCAAAGTCTATCTACTGTATCTCCTATCTTGAGACAAAAGTCATTTTGCTATAAAGACTTTGATTACACACATTTGATATTTCGAGCCGAGTTTATCTCGCCTATCTATTTCTCAAAATATGTGTTGGTAAGCTTTTGCTTTGTCCAAGTTCATCTTTACCTAGTGACAAAAGTCATGATACGTTTCAATCACTTTGAAAATTGCTTACTTTGACGAAACATAGTTTGTGAATAATAACTATATAATAACATCCTCTAAGAATGTTTCAATGATTGAAATGTGAGTTTAGATTATATAACGAATGATGGATATAAGCATTGTGTCGTAACACATATATGTATAAGTCCTTTTTCCTTGAACTGAAGTTTTCGAACTTTGTTGATCAAGAGAACCAGAACAAGAGCCATGAACTCAGTCCGCGAACTGGCGGAAGTTCTCGACCCGAGAAAATATGCTGGAGTTTGAGAACTCCTTCCGGGAACTTAAGTCCGCGAACTTAAGTTGGTTATATCTAAAGAAGATTGTTTGTAAACTTATTCATATTAACTAAGGAATGATTTTGCAAACCATGGTTATAAAGTTCATGAATCGATTCGAGTGAATCAAACCGGTTTTGCTTCGATTGTGTCTTGTGTAATTACATAAGATCTAAGCAATTGAACAACTCTCTAACTAGTTCATTTGAGTCATTTGAACTAGTTATGGTGAAGAAAAATATGGTTGATATGAAAGTAATCATATGGCTAACCATTTGGTTAACTGTTGTTGAACCAACAAATGTTAATGTTTGGGAACGGTTCGTAAATCTAAAATTGGACATTTCATTTGTGTGTAACAAGCTAAGTTTTCGATCCAACAGTTGAGAAATATTAGATTGAATCTAATCAGGTTTTCATCTAACGGTGAATATTGAATGCTTTGTTACCAAGCTAACATTGATTGCAAACCCTTATTTGAAAGACTATTTAAGGGAGAACTCTAGCAACTGGAAAACCTAATCCCCACACCTCCTGTGTGATACTAGTTGTATTATCTAGAGTCGATTCTCCTTTAACCTTAGGTTTCTTCTTAAAAACCAGGTTAACGACTTAAAGACTTCATTGGGATTGTGAAGCCAGACCGATACTACTTTTTCGTAGTTGTGTGACCTGACCTTGCATCTTCTATCGTTTTGAGTACAATCGTAACGATTGACTTGAGATTTATATCTCCGATAGGAAATATAGAAGTCACAAACATCTTCGTCTCATCGTTTCTGATTCCACAATATATTCTTTCGCCGCGTCGATTAAGATGGTGATTGATAATACTAGGCTGTTCTTCGGGAATATAAGTCTGGTTTATTAGTTGGTTCTTGTTCACCTTGATTTATTAAAAAACGGAACAAAACTTGTAGGTATTTCTGAGGGAGACAGATTTATCTATTCCTGTAGACTTTTCTGCGTGATACAGATTTGTTTATTAAAGTTTTCGACTTTGGGTCATAGCAACTCTTAGTTGTGGATGAGATCAGTTAAGGGAATCAAGTGCGTAGTATCCTGCTGGGATCAGAGACGTAGGAGCATAACTGTACCTTGGATCAGTGTGAGATTGATTGGGGTTCAACTATAGTCCAGATCGAAGTTAGTTTGTAGTAGGCTAGTGTCTGTAGCGGCTTAATATAGTGTGTGTTCAATCTGGACTAGCTCCCGGGGTTTTTATGCATTTGCAGTTTCCTCGTTAACAAAATTTTGGTGTTTGTGTTATTTCTATTCTGCATTATATTTTGTTATATAATTGAAATATCACAGGTTGTGAGAATCAATCAATTGGAAATCCGACCTTTGGTTGTTGATTGAAATTGATTGATACTTGAACATTGGTCTTTGGTACCATTCAAGTGATTTCTCTTGTATTCAATTAGACTCGCAGATTTCTATTTGCTTGAGAAAGAATTGAATCAAGAAAGAGAGATATAACTCTTTGATATACTTTATTAAGATTGAGTCTAGTTGATTCTCTTGAAAGTATATTAGAGCTTGTCCATACAGATTGCTAATCGAAATATTGGGTGAGGTTGTTGTACCCCCGCTTTTTCATATCTCATATCTCGATTCTGCAAATAGATTAATTCTAGTGTCATTCGCCAACTGAATTCCTAGAAAATAATCTATTCTATCTCATTACTCCGTTTCATGGATTATTCCCGACCGAATTCCATGAATTAGTAATAGATAATCACTACCTGGGCGTCTGAGCCACCGTCAAGTAAGTCTCGAGAAAATGGTGCAAGTGTGCTTGACAATAATGCACGAACACCCGAACGCACGAATGAATGATCGAAAACATGGATAAACGAGCAACTTATGGAGGAAAATAATATTAAATAAAATAAGCAAGAGGCGTGGGACCGGGCCCACCGGCCGGCCGGCCATGCCGTCGTGGCCGGTCCCCTCTCTCATTATTTTATTTTATTTTAATTTATTTCCCTCATCTCATGGAGACTCCTTCATTTGAGAAAACTCCCTCATTTGATCGAAACTCCCTCGTTTGAGCGAAACTATTAGTTTTTCCATATTTTCATCGAACAAAAATAGGGAAAGATGTCACAGGACCGGGCCACCTAGCCGGTCGGCCATGCCCTAGCCGTGGCCGGTCCCGCAACTCACAATCCCTTATTTTCTCATATTATTATTTCCATCATCTCATGGAACTCCATCGTTTGAGCGAAAACCCTAATTTTTCAATATTTTCTCAAATATTGCTCAAACCATGAAAAAGTCAAATGGTCACTCGACCGACTAGGCTTCTCACGTCAAAAATTAAAATATCATTATTTTAATATTCTCAAAATATCGGTCGCATGAGAAAAGTTTTGCTTGCTCATTCGAGCAAAATTGAGAGTTTCCATCAAGATCAAAACTCTTCTGAAAATCCAAAATACTGCTCAAACGCACACCAGAAAATACCAAAACTCTCAAGACTGAGACATGGACATCATGGTGACACAGACATGCTACCTTGACCGACCAAGGCCGGCCTTAAGGCTTGCAAGGATCCGGTCCCACATATCTTCACAATTTCGACCAAATTTGCTAACAATCGCTCATATTGGGTCCAAACTCTCTCCAGCAAACTTTGGACTCACTCAAACGACCGTCAGCCGGTCCCACGACCACCAAGGGCCGGTCCCATGCCCTCTTGGTCCCTCTTGGTCGGTCCCTCATCTCTCCATAATTAGGTTTTACTACTTAACGCTCACACGAGCACTATTTTAATAAATGATTAAACCAGCATTTGATCATTCTTTCGCCAACCAGTCAGCAAAGGAATTTGGTGCACGCTCACTCGAGCACTCGGGCGCTACATGGCCGTCCATCATCCCATGTAGCCGGTCACTCCTTCACTCAGGGAGCTATTTTCAATAAATCATTAATTGACGAATAATTGATCAAAATTAGGGTTTCGAACAAATGCTCTGCAAATCATAATTCTGAGCAATTTCAAACACTAATAAATTTATACTGATCCAGCAATCAACATCTGGATTAAGGCTACTAATATTTTAATTAATATTTTATTGGGTCACGTTACCAATAATTCATCGAATGAGCAATACTTTCTCAGTTGCTCGAATATTGATTCAACTATAAATATTCAGTACTTTATCGAATTGAGAGAAACTGGCTCAGTTGCTCGAATATTGATCTAACTATCAATATTCAGTAATTTACCATCGAATATTGATTCAACTGTCAATATTCAACAATTCATCGAATGAGCAACATTTTCTCCGACGAGCAATATTTTCTCAGACTATCAATATTCGTTATGTTGATTCAACTATCAACATCATTTATTCGAGAACTATACGTCCCAGTAGACATGTTCAATTCATGAATCCTAGAGCATTCAACAATCATGCTCGACCGAACAATACTTAGACCCACCGTCTAATCAAGTCAACGACTGACTAATCAAATACACGTCTGCTTTGCAGACTCCACGTTCGTGAGACATCAATCACGTCACATGGGGGATATTAATTAGGGTTTTGGTCTGGCAGCCTACAACATGTGTGTTCATCCACGATGAGAAATGTGAGTAAGTCGTGCAAGCAGTTGAGGGAGTTAGCAAAGTAGTGGGTGGACAATCAACCAACCCTCTCATGTATGAGGAACTGCTGCAACCATGATTTCCAACTTTCCCACTCTTTCGCTCGAACAACCGTCACACTTACGGGAGATAAATGTGTTTACATTCCCGTAATATAAATAAGTCTCTGAATCCACGATTGAACAATAGAAGAATTCTGATCCGAGCAATCACTCTCAAGAATTCAATCAATCAACCATAATTTATTCGAACTCAACAGTTCGCAGAAAAATTGCAGAAACCTTAAACACATTCACAATCCTTGATCATCATCGATCTCGCACACTTCTCAGCTTCCCTCCTACAAATCAATCCTCTTCCCTCTTTGTGACCGAATTGACTCTGGAACGATCATTGTCTTGGTTTAGGCCGGAGTCCTACAGATTGATCTCTCAAACTCAAAGCATTCCCGTGCAGTACATGTGTTTGAAGATAGGCAGTTTGCTCAGATGAGGAGCCTCCGTCCACATGGTCGTCTCTTCATTCCTTAAAAAACCAGCAAATCATTTTTCCCCATCTACAGTGGGAGACAGATTTATCTATCAGAATAGACTTATCTGTGTGAGACAGGTTTGTTTATATGTCTTCGATTTTTGGTCGTAGCAACTCTTAGTTGTGGGTGAGATCAACTAAGGGAATCAAGTGCGCATAATCCGGCGTGGTTTTAGAGGCGTAAGGAACGCGACTGTACCTTAGTCGGTGTGAGACTTGGTAAGGGACAAACTACATTCCAGTCTGAAGTTAACTTGTAGTAGGCTAGTATATGTAGCGGCTTACTACAATGTGGTGTTCAATCTGGACTAGGTCCCGAGGTTTTTCTGCATTTGCGGTTTCCTCATTAACAAAATTTCTGATGTCTGTGTTATTTGTTTTCCGAATTATATTTGTTTATTGTTTGTGGGTGAAAACGGTTTCAGCTGTTTTCGGTAATTTCGTGTGTCTGGGTGAGAAACGAGTCTAAGCCCTAAACAATGTACTGCACATGAGTACTTTTGATTTGACAGATCAATCTGTACAATCATGGCCTAAACCAAGAAATGGCCGTTCCAGGATTGCTTCGGTCACAAAGTGAAGGAGAAGGGCTGGTCTTAGGGAGGGAAGCGAAGAAAGTGTTGAGACCAGAATAGTTGATTCTGGAAGCGTGGGTATTTTGTGACTTGTATCAGAAAGTTGAACTGGCTACCTGAATGAAAGATATTAGATGATTTCTGGATGTGGTATTGTTCTCCTGACCAAAACTTTTTGTTCGGTGGAAAATAGGTGAGACCTATTTATACAAGTCGCAACAAAACGTACCCTGGTCTCGTAGGAAGTGGAAACGATTGAGTGGCGGAAGAAGGGAGTAACGGATAACGCCTGGAATTTATGTTTCCATAATGAAGGATACGTTTTACACCATTACTTCTTGTCATTACTAACCGCCCGCTTTATGACACTTTCTGTAACGGGCGTATTGCACGCCGCACGCTGTAAACTGCCAGACCAATACCCTGATGAGTATCCCCCCAGTTTGTGACATGTTTTGATGTCTCGAGTGTTTTCGTGGAAAACATGTAGCACTTTGCTACGTGTGGCAAGTTTAAAATTGAGAGGCTTGCCGTAGGTAAATAGCATATGTGATGCTAGGCTCGTTTTGGCTAGTCGTCTAAAACTTGTCACGAGCTGAACGGATCGGTGTCGAATTTTGATGGCTGAGATTATATCTCATGAGGAAGAGTGGCCATTGATTATAGCCGCATCGTGTTGTATTGCGAAGTGGCGCCATTGGCATAGTAGCGCCTGGTTGAGCCATGGCTTAACGACATGTTAGTGGCATGTTAGTGGCATGCCAATGGCGTAGTCGCGACATAGCGGCATGCTAGTATATGTGGCATGGTGGCATGCCAGTGGCCGTGGCATACGACATGCTAGTAGCCGTGGCATAGCGGCATGTTAGTAGCCGTGGCATGGTGGCATGCCAGTAGATGTGGCATGGTGGCATGCCAGTGGCCTTGGCATAGCGACATGCTAGTAACCGTGGCATAACGACATTCTAGTGGCCATGGCCTAGCGACATGATAGTATATGTGGCATGGTGGCATGCCAGTGGCCGTGGCGTAGAGGCATGCTAGCGTTTGTAGCCTAGTGACATGCTAGTAGCTGTGGCATGGTGGCATGCCAGTGGCCGCGGCGTTGTAACATGGCCAAAGTTTAAGATTCGGCTCCGTGACTAAAGTTAGGGCTTGGCGGCATGGCCAAGGCTAGGGCTTGGCGTCGTGGCCAAGGATAGGGCTTGGCGGCATGACCAAGGTTAGGGCTTAGCGTCGTGGCCACTTTAGGGTTTGGCACTATGGCCGAAATTAGGCGCCGTGGCCAATTTAGGGTTTGATGCCGCGGCCAAAGTTTAGGGTTTGGCGGCGTGGTCGCTCAAAAATTTGCCACAAGCCTGTTAGTTTGGTGGCGAACTTGGATGGCTGAGATTGCATCTCAGGAGGAAAGGTAGTCGTCGATCATGGTTACCTTTAATTGGCAGTAGCGCCTTTAACTTGCGCTAGCGGCGTCGCGGTATGGCTGGCATGGCTCGTGCATGCCTTCGGCGCGGTTTTGCGCGTAGCCATTGCCACTGAAATTTTGGCACGTTGGTGTGGAAATATTGCCTAAATAGGGTTTTGCTTGTCGAAACCCTAATTAGCCTATATGGCACATCGCATGGGGTGAGTGGCCATGTTTGGCGCGTTTGGCATGTGCATCTGGATTGTGTGCCTGGTATGTGCATTTGGCATGTTTGGAATGCTGCTTTAGCGTGCTGGAGCGTTTTTGGGAAACCAATTGGCTTTGTGGCCATCTGGCGCGGTTTCTTTCTTTTCAACACTGTGGCGAGTTTAAAGTAACCTGAGTGGTTAATGTAAGAGGGCCGGCCAGGCATGGGCGTGGGCGTGGCTACACTTCTGTGTAAGTGTGGCGTTTTAGAGCGACCTGATTGGTCGATAGGAAGTGGGGTCGACAAGCTAGGGCGTGGCCACACTTCCAGTGCACTGTGGCGGATTTAATCGCCTAGTTTGGCTAAGCATAGTTTTTCGACCAACGAGGTCTAGTGTACTGCGCGGGGCGCGAAACCCTAATTTTGCAAATTAGTCGGGTTTATGAGCTTTTTCAGAGTTATCACAATAATTGGCTGGATTTTGTATGCTTCCACAAAAATCCTTATCTACAGAATACAATGTGCTTTCTGTCTGAGCATTTCGTGCTATGGCCTTAACTTTGGTACTTGAAGGTTCATGTTACTCCGCTGCGAGTGAGCATAAATCCGTCATGACATACCGATATTAAGGGTTCTGCCGAGGAACATAGCACAGGAAAGTACTCAGTGAGTCTTGTATCGGCGAGGTGCCGAAATTTACAGAGTGTTTGGGATGGTTGCTACATTCGCCAGTCTGGATAAATTTCATGTAAATATATCGAATGGATCAATAAATATGTCGGTGGAGAGGTTAGCACTCACGGCACCGTTTTCTTGCAGAGAGACGTCAGATGCAAGGTTTTACGATTTTAACCCTAATCTAAAAACCACCATCAACATTAAGTCCCCTGCTTAGCACGTAACAGTGCCATTGTTGCGGGGTAAGCATGAGATGGTGACAGACAAGAGTAAAATCGAAAGAGCAAGACGTGAGGAGATTGCCAAGGAAATTCAACTAACCTTTGGTGGAAGGCATGAGGAATCCGTGATCCTTGGGTTGGCGGCTTTTGCATAAATTTGTCTTGGCCATGGGATGTTGGCACCAGTGCGGCATCTTTGGCTACTGGTTAAGGAATGGTTCATGGCGCTGCTGGCTAGGGCATTGGATAGGACGCGGACTGTTGGCGCCGGCTGTTGAGCGTACTGTTGGCACTGGATATGGAGCGGAGAAGATGGCGATGTTGGCTGGCTATGAAGCGGAGAAGATGGTGCTGCTTTGAACGGCTAAGATGAGTGTTGAGGTGGTGGAGCCATCAACACTATAATGTATTGAGGCAGTATGCCTGACAACAGAGTAGTGAGTGTTGAGGATTTTACACTTCTCAATACTAAGAGGATGGATGTGTTAAGGCAATATGCCTTGCAACACAGTAGTGGGTGTTGAGAAGTTTACACGTCTCAACACTAAGAGATAGGATGTGTTGAAGCAGCATGCCTGGAAACACAATAGTGGTGTTGAGGAATTTGCACGTCTCAACACCAAGAGGAGTGTGTGTTGGGGCAGCATGCCTGGAAACACAGTTGTGGTGTTGAGGAATTTACACGTCTCAACATCAGGATGAAAATGTGTTTGGGAAGCTTGCCTAGCAACACAGTAGTGGTGTTGAGGAATTTCCACGTCTCAACACCAAGAGAAAGAATGTGTTGAGGAAGCATGCTAGCAACACAGTAATGAGTGTTGAGGAATTTAGACATCTCAACGCTAAGAGGGAGTATGTATTGAGGAAGCATGCCTAACAACAAAGTAGTGGTGTTGAGGAATTTGCACATCTCAACACCAAGAGGAAAATGCGTCGAGGAAGCTTGCCTAGCAACACAGTAGTGGTGTTGAGGAATTTGCACGTCTCAACACCAAGAGGAAGAATGTGTTGAGGAGGCATGCCTAGCAACACAGTAGTGGTGTTGAGGAATTTGTGCGTCTCAACACCAAGAGAAAAATGTGTTAAGGAAACTTGCCTAGCAATACAATAGTGGTGTTGAGGAATTTACACGTATCAACACCAAGAGGAAGAATGTGTTGAGGAAGCATGCCTAGCAACACAGTAGTTTTGTTGAGGAATTTGCACGTCTCAACACCAAGAGGAAAATTTGTCGAGGAAGCTTGCCTAGCAACACAGTAGTGGTGTTGAGGAATTCGCACGTCTCAACACCAAGAGGAAAATGTGTTGAGGAAGCTTGCCTAGCAACACCGTAGTGGTGTTGAGGAATTTACACGTCTCAACACCAAGAGAAAGAATGTGTTGAGGAAGCATGCCTAGCAACACAGTAGTGGTGTTGAGGAATTTGCACGTATCAACACCAAGAGGAAAATGTGTTGAGGAATCTTTCCTAGCAACACAGTAGTGGTGTTGAGGAATTTGCACGTCTCAACACCAAGAGAAAGAGTGTGTTGAGGAAGCATGCCTAGCAACACAGTAGTGGTGTTGAGGAATTTGCGCGTCTCAATACCAAGAGGAAAATGTGTTGAGGAAGCTTGCCTAGCAACACAGTAGTGGTGTTGAGGAATTTGCACGTCTCAACACCAAGAGAAAAATGTGTTGAGGAAGCATGCCTAGCACACAGTAATGAGTGTTGAGGAATTTAGACGTCTCAACACTAAGAGGGAGGATGTGTTGAGGAAGTATGCCTAGCAACACAATAGTGGTGTTGAGGAATTTGCACGTCTCAACACCAAGAGGAAAATGTGTTGAGGAAGCATGCCTAACAACACAGTAGTGGTGTTGAGGAATTTTCACGTCTCAACACCAAGAGGAAAATGTGTTGAGGAATCTTTCCTAGCAACAGTAGTGAGGAATTTAGACGTCTCAACACTAAGGTATTTTAAAATTTATTGAATATGCCTAATATATATAAAACATTTAGTTTAAGGATAGTTACTTAGCTCTGTCTCCGCTAGGCATGTCCTTCGCGCATGATTGGTCTTTGGGTATTTTAGGCTCCCCCGTGGGTAAGCAGCATCAGACGTTAGTGATGACATCAGGACGATGACGGGTTGACATACGGAAAAAAGTCCCCAGGTATTTTATGGGATGAAGCAAAAGTGTCCATAACTATGAACCTTGGATGGATGCGATCACGATCCTTGATAGGGACGAGTGTGGTGGCTACGGGCACGAACCTTGGAATGGAGGAGTGGCGGCTACTGCACGATCCTTGGCAGGAAGGAGGCGTTGAAGCGGCTTAGGATATTGGAGAGGACGTTGAAGCTTATGGAGTAAAACGCTGAAGCTTCGACTTCGGATCCTGGAGCAGCTTATGGAGAGAACGCTGAAGCGAAGCGGCTGCTGGAGCGAACGTTGAAGCGGAGCCGCTGCTAGAGAACGTTGAAGCGGAGCGACTTCTGAAGAGAAAGTTGAAGCGTCTCCTGGAGAGAAACGTCGAAGCGGATCCTGGAGAAAAGTACAGTGAGGGCGCTATTAACCCTTGACTTCGAAAAACAACTTGGTACGATATGGCATATGGGAAGACGACACAAATAGTGTTGGTCGACAAGTTGTGTTTTTCTCTCATGTTAAAGAATACGCTTCTTCTGTTTAATTTTCCCTTCCAACTCTCAGAGCCTTGACGGTTACAATGTTGAAGTCGGAGGCCGCGTCAGTCAACGTGCTATCAAACTCGATATCCTTCAAGTGAACAGTGGTTAGGAGTCCCCAGTTTCATTTATCAATCGTGATTTCCAGAAGAGGTTGGGGTTTGGGAACGATTTCCCTGGCTGGAAAAAACTACTTTCCTGATAAAGTGTGGTTGAGGGCTGCAATTATCTCTTGACGCTGCGCCTTGGAGAAATATAGAATGTCACATAAATTTTTCATCATAGAATGCACGATTTTATGGGCGAAGTCCACAGAAATCATGCAGCTCCTGACGGGAAGAGGGTCTCTGTGAACTCAGGAAGGTTGCTGATTTTCTTTGCCTCGATTTTGGAGAAGTCGTTCCTGATCTTCACGTGTGATGAAATTGGATTGACGATTCCCTTCTACTGGGCGTTCAAGAGCAACGCGAGCCTCTTCATCTATAAACGCACGTCCTGTTGAAGTTCCTGCACCGGATGTTAAAAGTATTCCTTGTCAGCTCCATCTGGGGTTGACGTGACTCTTGTGGTGGCCGCTCCGTTAGTGTCTTGAGGAAAATAGGTATCTCTTTCTGAGTTGTATCCATGTCTGTATGAGCCTCACGAGAACCTTTTGTCTTTCCATAAAATCAATAGTGGTAAGAGGAGGTCGGATTCTTCTGGCTCCTCTAGTCTCTCGTCCTGATGGTGGAGTAGCAGCGGCTCTGGTGACAGTTGGAGCTGTCACACTTGAAGAAACGTTGGGAGTGGCGGCAAAAAATCTGGCTCTGGTGATCGGAGGTGTAACACCTGAAGGAACATTTTCCGCACCGCTGGTGTTGGCAGGTGGCGTATTAGTGCCACTGGAAGGAGCGTTAGTACCAGGGATGATTTCAGCGATAGTGTTCTCAGGGTTTGTTGCTGATATGGACCTGAGTTCTACCATCTTGAGATTGGGTTGAAGATGAAATCGGGAATTGGAAATTGATATTGTAACCGAGAGATTAATCTCCCACTGTGGTCGCCAATTATTTGTGGGTGAAAACGGTTTCAGCTGTTTTCGGTAATTTCGTGTGTGTGGGTGAGAAACGAGTCTAAACCCTAAACAATGTACTGCACGGGAGTACTTTTGATTCGAGAGATCAATCTGTATAATCCTGGCCTAAACCAAGAAATGGCCGTTCCACGCTTGCTTCGGCCACAAAGTGAAGGAGAAGGGCTGGTCTTAGGGAGGGAAGCGAAGAAAGTGTTGAGACCAGAATAGTTGATTCTGGAAGCGTGGGTATTTTGTGACTTGTATCAGAAAGTTGAACTGGCTAGCTGAATGAAAGCTATCAGATGATTTCTGGACGTGGTATTGTTCTCCTGACCAAAACTTGTTGTTCGGTGGAAAATAGGTGAGACCTATTTATACAAGTCGCAACAAAACGTAACCTGGTCTCATAGGAAGTGGAAACGATTGAGTGGTGGAAGAAGGGAGTAACGGGTAACGCCTGGAATTTATGTTTCCATAATGAAGGATACGTTTTACACCATTACTTCTTTCCATTACTAACCGCCTCATTTTATTACACTTTCTGTAACGGGCGTATTGCACGCCGCATGCTGTAAACCGCCAGACCAATACCCTGATGAGTATCCCTCAGTTTATGACATGTTTTGATGTCTCGAGTGTTTTCGTGGAAAAGATGTAGCACTTTGCTACGTGTGGCAAGTTTAAAATTGAGAGGCTTGTCGTAGGTAAATAGCATATGTGATGTTAGGCTCGTTTTAGCTAGTCGCCTAAAACTTGTCACGAGCTGAACGGCTCGGTGGCGAATTTCGATGGATGATATTACATCTCATGAGGAAGAGTGGCCATTGATTATGGCCGCATTTTGTTGTATTGCGAAGTGGAGCCATTGGCATAATAGCGCCTGGTGGAGCCATGGCAACGTCATGTTAGTGGCATGCCAATGGCGTAACCATGGCGTAGTGGCATGCCAATGGCGTAGTCGCGGCATAACGGCATGCTAGTAGCTGTGGCATGGTGGCATGCCAGTGGCCTTGGCATAGCGACATGCTAGTAGCTGTGGCATGGTGGCATGCCAGTGGCCGTGGCTTAGCGACATGCAGTGGCTGTGGCATGGTGGCATGCCAATAGCTGGCATGGGGGCATGCCAGCGGCCGTGGC
The DNA here is from genome assembly GCF_003573695.1 of Papaver somniferum. NCBI lineage: Eukaryota > Viridiplantae > Streptophyta > Magnoliopsida > Ranunculales > Papaveraceae > Papaver > Papaver somniferum. The sequence goes on from NC_039358.1 coordinate 141,520,044, forward strand.
GTAGCGGCATGCTAGCGGCCGTGGCCTAGGGACATGCTATTAGTTATGGCATGGTGGCATGCCAGTAGCTGTGGCATGGTGGCATGCCAATAGCCGCGACGTTGTAGCATGGCCAAAGTTTAAGATTCGGCTCCGTGACTAAAGTTAAGGCTTGGCGGCATGACCAAGGTTAGGGCTTGGCGTCGTGGCCAAGGCTAGGGCGTGGCGGCACGACCAAGGTTAGGGCTTGGCGCCGTGGCCACTTTAGGGTTTGGCACTGTGGCCTAAATTAGGCGCCTTGGCCAATTTAGGGTTTGATGCCACGACCAAAGTTTAGGGTTTGGCGGCGTGGTCGCTCAAAAAGTTGCCAAAAGCCTGTTAGTTTAGTGGCGAACTTGGATGGATGAGATTGCATCTCAGGAGGAAAGGTAGACGTCGATCATGGCTACCTTTAATTGGTAGTGGCGCCTTTAACTTGCGGTAGCGGCATCGCGGTATGGCTGGCATGGCTCGTGCATGCCTTCGGCGCGATTGCGCGCGTATCCATTGCCATTGAATTTTTGGCACGTTGGTGTGGAAATCGTGCCTAAAGCGAAACCCTAATTAGCCTCTATGGCACGTCGCATGGGGTGAGTGGCCATGTTTGGCGCGTTTGGCATGTGCATCTGGCATGTGTGCCTAGTATGTGCGTTTGGCATGTTTAGCATGTTGCTTTGGCGTGCTGGTGCGTTTTTGGGAAACCAATTGGCTTTGCGGCCGTCTGGCGCGGTTTCCTTCTTTTCAACACTGTGGCGAGTTTAAAGTAACTTGATTGGTTAATGTAAGAGGATCGTCCAGGCATGGGCGTGGCTACACTTATGTGTGAGTGTGGTGGTTTTAGAGCGACCTGATTGGTCGATGGGAAGTGGGGCCGGCAAGATAGGGCGTGGCCACACTTCCAGTGCGTTGTGGCGGATTTAATCGCCTAGTTTGGCTAAGCATAGTTTTTCGACCAACGGGGTCTAGTGTACTGCGCGGGGCGCGAAACACTAATTTTGCAAATTAGTCGGGTTTATGAGCTTTTTATGAGTTATCACAATAATTAGCTGGATTTTGTATGCTGCCACAAAAATCCTTATCTACAGAATGCAGTGTGCTTTCCGTCTGAGCATTTCGTGCAATGGCCTTAACTTTGGTACTTGGAGGTTCATGCTAATCCGCTGCGAGTGAACATAAATCCGTCATGCCATACCGATATTAAGGGTTCTGCTGGGGAACATAGCACAGGAAAGTACTCAGTGAGTCTTGTATCGGCGAGGTGCCGAAATTTACAGAGTGTTTGGGATGGTTGCTACATTCGCCAGTCTGGATAAATTTCATGTAAATATATCGAATGGCTCAATAAATATGTCGGTGGAGAGGTTAGCACTCACGGCACCGTTTTCTTGCAGAGTGACGTCAGATGCAAGGTTTTACGATTTTAACCCTAAGCTAAAAACCACCATCAACATTTATATAATTGAAATATATCATAGGTTGTGCGCAGTTCAATCAGTTGATAAATCTTACCTTGTTTATTGGATATAGCTTAATTAACACTTGGGCATTGTTCTTTGGTACCGCCCAAGTTATTTTTCTTATTAATAAGACTCACAGATTTCTATATGTTCGATTTGTTGATTCTGTTGCGAAATAGAGATAAAGCTCTTTGATATATCTCCTGATTGAGCTCGCTTTTAAGTTGGTACTCTCGAAATTATATTGGAGTTTAGTCCATACAGATTGCCGAACGAATTATTGGGTGTGGTTTTTATACCCCCGCTTTTTCACATGGTGAAACCAGTTTTGCTTCGTTAGGAAGGCTTGGTGGTTGTAAGACCACTACTCCATTTACCTCTTCAACTGCCAGCACGACTTAATCACTTTCTCATCGTGGGTGTAGTGCTACACTGCACGTGTTGTAGGCCGCCAAACCAAAACCTAGTGAATATCCCCCATGACATTATTGTTGTCTCAAGCATGGTTGAGTATTTTATAGAGTGTATTTATTTGGTCAAATTGGTTGACCTAGCTAGGTGTTGACTCTAGCATATTGATGAGTCTAGCATGCCTTTCGATTATGAGTCTAGCATGCTTTGTAAAGACTCATTATTATGATGAATGAAGCACAAAGTATCTTCTAAGACAAGCAATGATGCTTTTCATACCATAGACATAAAGAGTCGTTGGAATTCAATATTTATAGTATTAACATATTAAAGTGTCATCTGAGGCAGCAATAATATGTGTATTTTATAGTAATTGTGGCATATCATAGTTTCAGCTAGGGAATCAATGATATTTAGATGATATAGGTCTGATGAGATTGCTGGATCGAGCAGAGACTAAAATATGTATGCGTATATATATATATATATATATATATATATATAAGGAATGGCTTGTGCCGTCACAGTGTTTTAAGCTAGGCCCTTAGACAGTCTCAAAAGTAGGGCCTTTTGCATCCTATCAATTCAGCTATTGACCGTTGCTTTCAAGTAATCAACAATACTGGATTGAAATGCCATGTGATCCTTTCCTTGTAATCAAAAAGACTGAATTGAATTGCCTTGTGATCCTTATTTCATCTGAATCTCTCAATCGTTCTATTTGTACATGACGTCAAACCATTTATCATTTCTTGTTCTTCCCTGCCACCCAAATTCCTTTTCTTTCTACAATTGAGATCTGAAAACCAATTTAGGTCCGACCCAGTTTTATGCGAAGTAGTAGTCAAGGCTAGTGGTGGCTTTTTTAGTAGTTATTAATTGTTTTATAAATCGTCTGTTGATTCTTCATCCTCATTGAATTTATAGAGGAACTTGAAGTTTAGATAACAACCGGTTACATCTATTATTTTAGTATCAGCATGAAAAAGTTTCAGTATGCGGCCATGACAGATAAATGTGATAAAGAGTAATTCCTAAATATCTAGAAGTAAAAGAAATTGAAACCAAATGCTAAAAGGGAAATTTACAGATAAGTATTATTTCGTCTGTATACTAATTACTGACAAAGATATATGACTTTAGATAGCCCCTCTTCAAGATAGTTATTGGCTGATGTTAGCAAGGCAGTTATAGGCTTCAAGATAGTTATCGTTGTCGTTAACGGTGGGGCAAGCATGGGTTGGGAGGAAGATCAGTCTGCTTCAGTTAAGTTCTAGGCGGTCCTTGATTTTGAATTTAGGTGCATATGTTTCCATGAGTAAGGAAGTGATAACCATCGTAAGGAACTGATATCAATAAAACAATACTGATGTGCACAAACCATACTGTTGGAAGACGACATAGCAGTTCAGAATGCACAATCATATATTTTATGATATAATACCATACTGATATATATACATACAATTTGCATATTATTTGGGTACATAAATAAGACACATGCTTGCCTAATGAACAACCTTAGCCTTCTATACATAGGATAACCCGCAATTGTCATTTATCCATTTCCTTACTTCCAAAGAGAATATTTTAACCTCTCCTTACAAAGGATTTTAGCCTCTTTATTAATGGCAACTTCAAGATGAAACTTAGCTTATATAAAGACAACTCTCTTTATTGATGTTTAGAAAATCTCTCAAAACTAAACACAAGCTCTAATCTTGCTCATATAATCAACCACAACTTTGGTGATCATATATATATAGAACTATGAATTCCTTTTCCTAGTCCTATTACCTTATTACATGCCTTTCCTTTTCTTAGAACTAGATGACTTCTAATTCCCTTAGGATTACATCAATTTCCTAATCTTGTCCTAATCAGCTTGTTAGTGACTTCTATGTTGAAGTTTAACCAACATTCTCCCCGTTAAGCTTCAACCTTACCCGTGACATATCTTGTACTCCAATCAGTTGTCTCATTTCTTCAAACTTGATCCGAGCTAATTCCTTTGTCAATATATTTTCTTTCTGCTCAGTTCCAGGTATGTGTTCTACGTTAATGACCTCCTTCTCGATGCATTCTCGTATGAAATGATACCTTTTGTGAATGTGTTTCGTCTTCCCATGAAACACTGGATTTTTAGTGAGTGCAATTGCAGACTTATTATCAATCTTGATGAGAACTTTTTCAGGTTCTCTTCCTTTGATTTCACCCAACAGTTCTTGAAGCCATATTGATTGTTTAGCTGCTTCTGTTGCGCCATAACTCAGCTTCACAGGATGAGAGGGCTACAGTGTCTTGCTTCTGTGAACACCATGTAATAGGTGCTTCTCCTAGATAAAATATATGACCAGTTGTACTTTTTCCATCATCTTGGTCAATATTATGACTGCTGTCACTATACCCAACAATTCCTTTTGATCCTCCTCGACCATACTTCAATCCATAGCTGATTGTTCCTCTTAGATATCTCAATATCTGCTTTATTACATCACCATGAGACTTGCGTGGACTCTGCATATAACGGCTTGCTACTCCCACAGAGAAAGCCAAGTCTGGTCTTGTGTGTAACAAGTATCTAAGGCATCCAACATTTCTTCTATAACTCGTTGGATCAATCTCATTCTTCTTGTGCCTTTGAAACTTTAAGTCCAAACTCCATTGGTATCTTAGTTGGATTACAAGTTTCAAGTCCTGCTTCTTTCAGAATTCTCCTTGCATAAGCTTCTTGTTTAATCTGAATCCCATCTACTCCTTGATGGACTTCTATGCCAAGGTAATAAGTGAGTTTTCCGAGGTCTGACATCTCAAACTTTGATGACATTTTCTCTTGAACTCATTGATCACCTTAAGGGAGTTTCCAGTCAAAAATAGATCATCTACATAGACTGCAATCACAAGAAGCGTTCCCTTTTCTTCTCTTCTGTATACTGATGTTTCTTTAGAGCACTTAACAAATCTGATTTCTCTTAAGATTTGATCTAACTTTGTATTCCAGGCTCGAGGAGCTTGTCTTAGACCATATAGAGCTTTTGATAACTTATAAACCTTATGCTCTTGTCCTTTTACTTCAAAACCTTCTGGTTGTTCAACATACACATCTTCTCGCAATTCACCATGTAAGAATGTGTCTTAACGTCTAAGTGGTGAATTTCCCATGAGTTTGATGCTGCTTTGCTATTAAGAGACGAATTGTCTCTAGTCTAGCAACTGGTGCGAAAACTTCATCAAAGTCTATGCCTGATTCTTGAACGTATCCTTAGCTACAAGTCTTGCCTTATATTTTTGACAGTACCATCAGCATTCCGTTTTATTTTGAAGATCCACTTAAGACCAATCACTTTTACCCCACCTGGCTTATCAACTAGAAACCAAGTCTTGTTTTGTTGATTGAAATAATTTCTTCTCTACATGCTTGTGTCCATTTAGTCGAACCTTTGCTTCCTGAAAATTCCTTGGTTCATCATTAACAGAAAGTAGCATATCTCACATTCTTCTGCAGCTTGAAGAACATAATCCTCCAGATACTGTGGCTTTTGTATCTGTCTTGTTGATTTTCGCAGTGGAATGGGTTGAGTTATTTCATCGATCTCCTCTTCTTCTTCTTCTTCTTCTCTATTCTCAGTGTTTTCATTATTCTCTTCTTCTTCTTGATTAACATCATTGTTTCCATTGGTATTGATGATTATGGGTCCTTCTCCTTCATCAATTACTTGACCCCATCTCATGTGAAACATTCCTGGATCCCTACTTGGTCCATCATTAGTTTCTTTCCAGTTCCAGTTTGCTTTTTCATCGAATACCACATCTCGACTCACTATCACTCTTTTCGTTGTTGGATTGAATAATCTGTAAGCTTTGGATCCAGGCTCAATTCCTAGATTCACAAGAGTCTGAGATCGATCATCCAGTTTCTTAAGAGTTGCAGAATCAACTTTTGCGTATGCTTTGCAACCAAACACTCTTAAATGATCTATGTTTGGTTTTCTTTCGCAAGCTTTCATATGGAGTCATGTCTTTCAGAGCTTTCGTAGGTATCCTGTTTATTAGGTATGTGGAGTGTCGTACAGCTTCTCCCCATAGATAATTAGGTACCTGCATAGCCTTTAAAGAACTTCTTGTCATCTCCATTAGAGTCCTGTTTCTCCTCTCCACCACTCCGTTTTTGTGGTGTATATGGTGCTGTGAGTTTCCTTTTGATTCCATTTGACTCACAGAACTTGTTGAACTCTAAGGAAGTGAACTCTCCTCCTCTATCAGTTCTAAGCATTTTGACTCCTCTTTTAACTCTTTTTCTATCAGATTTCTGAAAGCTTTGAATCTGTCAAATGCTTCACTCTTTTCTTTCATAAGAATAGACCACATATATCTTGAGAAGTCATCTATAATAACAAATATGTATTTGTTATTTGCAAGGGTTTGTGGTGTAATAGGACCACATAAATCAGCATGAAGAAGCTCTAATGGCTTTGAGGCTCTGAATGTTGTTGCTTTTGGAAACCTTGACGCGTTTGTTTCCCAACTAAACATGATTCACAGATCCTTGATTCATCGTTTATCTGTGTTCCCTCGAACCATCTTTTCTGAGACATTGCCTTTAAAGTTCTAAAGCTTATGTGTCCTAACCTTGCGTGCCACTTCCATGTCTGATCTTCCAGTCTCATATTCAGACACAATGGCCTTCCAATCATGAGACTTATCTTGTAGAGTCTATTCTGTGAGCGTGAGACTCTAACTAAAAGTCTTCCACTTGGGTCATGAACTGTTAGATAATCTTGTCGCATTCTAACATCACATCCAACTTCTGTAGCTTGTCCTAAACTTAGAATGTTGCTTTGTAAGTTTGGGATGAAGTAGATGTTTGTGACAAGCTTCTGTTCTCCGGTCTTGCTCTGAAATAGAATTGATCCTTTCCCTTCAATTTCTACAGAAGATCCATCCCCAAACTTCACTTGTCCTTTGATTTTCTCATTGAGTTCAGAAAAGTAGTGTCTCTTACCAGTCATGTGATTGCTGGCTCCATTATCTAAATACCAGATTCCTTCTTCTCCATCCTTTGATTCGTAGTTCTTTGGTATTAGTTTCCCTTCGTTTAAGAATACAACTTCGTGCATGAAAAGAGCTGTATCTGCTTCCCTTGTTTCATTCTTGTTTGTTTCTTCCATCTTTTGTATTCTTTCAGGGCATACAGAGGAGAAGTGTCATGGTTTATCACATCTGTAACAAATAATGTTTGATCTATCCTTCTTTTCTTTCCCTTGGTTTTGATCATTCTGACTTGTTGTTCTATCTTGTGAGTTAAACCTTCCTCCCCTTCCTCGGCCTATGTTTACTCTACCACCTCTTCCACGACCTCTTCCTATTGTCGCAGAGTTTTGTTGGTAAGAGTTTGTGTACAAGAGTTTTCCTTGAGTTTCTCCATTGTTTTATTCATCGAGGATTCTCTCTTCATATGCTTTCAATCTTCCAATTATATCTTCATAGATAGTTTTATTTAAATCTAAGACTTGTTCGAGAGAAGCTATGATATGAATATACTTGGATCTTGGTAAACTATTGAGAAACTTCTTTACCAGTTTATCTTCATCAATGGATTGTCCAAGTGACGCAGCTTTTGAGGCTATCTCTGATAGCTTTCCTGCAAAGCTATCAATATTATCAGTGTCTTTCATCTTCACTCTTTCAAATTCAGATATTAAGGTTTGCAGACGGGCTTCTTTAACTCGATCAGCTCCGAGATTACGTGCCTTTATTGCATCCCAAATTTTCTTTGAAAAGTTTCATGTTCACCAACTTGTAGAACAAGACATTCTGGTATTGCTTGAAAGAGTAAACCTATAGCGATGTTGTTTTTATCTGCATCATTTGTTCCTAGTTCAATTGTATCCCACACCTTGTAGATTTTCATCAGTACCTTCATTCTCATGGCCCATACTGTGTACTTTGTTGGCGTTGAGGATTGGAACTTGTATTGATGGTGGCGTGAACTGTTTTGCACCCACAATGGTGGTTTCGCTTTCCATGGCTCAGAAACAAGCTCTGGTACCAATTAATGGCAACTGCAAGATGAAACTTAGCTTATATAAAGACAACTCTCTTTATTGATGTTTAGAAAATCTCTCAAAACTAAACACAAGTTCTAATCTTGCTCATATAATCAACCACAACTTTGGTGATCATATATATATAGAACTATGAATTCCTTTTCCTAGTCCTATTACCTTATTACATGTCTTTCCTTTTCTTAGAACTAGATGACTTCTAATTCCCTTAGGATTACATCAATTTCCTAATCTTGTCCTAACCAGCTTGTTAGTGACTTCTATATTGAAGTTTAACCAACATTTATTTTTCTTTTTGCATCTTATAAAAAATTTGTAGGTATTATAATGATTTTTTTCCATTAGGATGATCACAAACTGAGGATCAAAATCCTTCAATCTATTATAAGCTAATCAACGAATCAAACCTATCGTTTGAGGAGCGTATATATATGCACATGTTCAATTCTTAAGAGAAAAGGAAAAGAGAAGCTTAAAAACTGATTGTATTTAAGAAGTGGATTTTTCCATGAGGGACTCAAGATGAACAGATGGGATAACTCAAAATACTCATCAGGGTGGGATATAAGCCATGCATTTTTGAACCCCTATCTTATTGATAAATGTTATATTATATGGATTGCACAATCAAAAAAGAAAACCAAGTGGGTGTTGTGCCGGTAAGGATTTCATAGCAGGTTCTGGATTCCAAAATCGCACACCAACAACCAAATTTAACAACATAAACAGTGATAAATGCCCTTAATATTGCATCAACAAAATCCCGAAACCGGATGGAACAAATCGACACTATCCCTCTTCTATTCTCCAAAACGATCACGCCAAGATAATATGTCAGAAACACACCTCGTTCTTTAATTTGAGCCAGACTGTTATTTAAAGACCTGCAAAACCATTTCTAGCAGTAAGTTTAATGAGCCTAATATTGAAACAAAAGGACTCTAGCAAGCAAACTGGATGATGCCAACAATAATGTTTGATTTTTTAAACTGAATGTATTTGTATATTGCTCTCTTAAACTTCACATTTTTCCTTCCTAGATGTTTGGATCGTCTGAGCTGGACAGTGGAGGGGATGCAATTAACAGATCGATTACCTTATCGACGCTGGTAACGTCATTGGTAGACATAAATTCCAAATCTTCATGTTTCCTAGTTACCCAAACAGTAAGGACGCTTGTTTTCCTTCGTTAAGGGACCGTAAACTCTTGAAGTTGTCCTGAGCAACTGAGGATGGTACCTCCTGAGGTTTGCAATTCATTTGCGATGCCATTTCGTATGTTATCTTGATATCCACTGTAAATTGAAGATAACCATTTCATCAGGAAAAATTAAGTCCAAAATAGCAACATTATTAAACCTGAATGGATACAACAACAACATCAAAGGAAAAACGAAAACAACACAAAATCGAGCACAACACAACAACACTATCATAGCAACTGAAAAAGTAAAGTTTACCTTGCATGAACGGAAAGTAAAAAATGATTGAGAGAAAATTTATTGGGAAGCAAGAAAAGAGATAAAACCCACATGTTCAAAACCGGTGGAACGAATGCTGCTCTCGAATTGGATTTGATATTTTATAGAGAGATCCCAATTAATGTTGGTATGAGCGTTTCAGTTCTGTATAGTCGCAAAATATTTAATTGGTTTTGGAAATCTTAGGTGGTTAAAGTGAGAATCCAAGGCCGCAAAAGGTTTTTGATCCGTTCAGGAATTTGAAAGGTGGGAAGAATGAATTAAAAGGCATCTAATGATATGGGCGTCAATCGCCGGTTTCTACGCTCATCCCAGATCATAACTCTCACACGTTGTGGAGGAGAAAATTGAAAACCAATGAAGATTACCCTACTGCGTCGTTACAATGAATCCGCAATTAAGATGGAAGTATAATAACTCTGACGTGGGAAGGGAAGCAAGGATATATCAGGATTATTATACTGGGAGGTAAAGGAAGATCATGGCCGCTAGTTAGAATAGCCAATGTATCTCAGCCGTGTTACACATAATACACTCATGTTTTGTAAGCATATATATATATGTATATATATATGTATTTTGATATGTTTGTAGTGTCAAGCATTTGATATGAAATCATATGAAAATCAATAATGCTAATGTTATCAATGATTGTACAATACTTGATCTCGATTTACCGTGTTGAAAGTGATTCAAATTACAAAGTCGAGAGATTGTAATATTTACTATGGTAGCCATACCAATGAAATATTGGCGGCTGAATGATTTAATCGAAATATTGGTAGCAAGACCAGCATATAATATTGATAGCTGAATTAATCAAATATTAGTAGCAGGAACCTATTGATTTATTAATAAAAAAAATCGTAGTAAGGCCAATATCAAAATAATTGGTGCTTATACCTAATTTATTAATTTATATTCTACCAATATAAATAAATTAATCAAAATATTGGTAGCAAGGCCAATATCAAAATAATTGGTGCTTATACCTAATTAGAATTATGCTTGTCAAAACATTAGGTAGTAAAACCTAATATGGTAGAAGGACCGACCAAAGAGTGGCAGAAGAGGGACCGACCAATGGGAAAGGGATTGACCGGGCAGGGTTGCAAGCCTTGTTGACTCTAGATATGGAAGAAACAAAAATATTAGCTTAAGCTAACAACGTTGAAAGCGTCGACTAACCGCAAAATGGTTGAGCACTGTCAGTAGGCTGGAGCGATACCTGGTTATTATTAAACATAGAGATATTTTGAAGTAATTTCCAGAATCTCCTATCCATATATTTTTATGTAAAATCTAATTTACACTTAATTAATTAGTTGTTAATTAATTCTGTTTTGTTTGTTAAATTTTAACATGGATTAAATGAATTAGAGTTGGTTATAGAGTTAGTTTAGAGAAGAAATAAAAAAGAAGTTTTGAAAGCAAAATTGAAAACTCTGTGGTGTTTAGAGATGAGGAAAATGAGTGATTCTAGTGAATAATTTGATGTTGGTGAATTTTCTGGTTATCTAGATGTTGATGGTGGTTTTTAGCTTAGGGGTAAAATCGTAAAACCGTACATCTGACATGATGTCACTACGAACACTAGCGCATTTATTGAATCAATCAGCATGCCTACGTAAGAATTACCAGGGTACCTTTTATATATATATATATATACATGTGTCATGTTCCACAGCAGAATCCATAGTATTGACTGACATTATCTTCGTATATAACAAACCCTAATTCTCGCGCCACCGTGTCAATTACAAATCATGCCAGCCACGTTTCCGCGCCAAGGCATGCTAACCATGCCAGCCGCACCATCGTGCGAATGGAAAACCATGCCAGCCACGTCTCCGCGCCAAGGCATGCTAACCATGCCAGCCGCACCATCGTGCGAATGGAAAACCATGCCATCCACGTCTCCGCGCCAAGGCATGCCAACCATGCCAGCCGCACCACCGTGCCAATGGCAAACCATGCCATCCACGTCTCCGCGCCAAGGCATGCCAACCATGCCAGCCGCACCACCGTGCCAATGGCAAACCATGCCAGCCACGTCTCCACGCCAAGGCATGCCAACCATGCCAGCCGCGCCACCGTGCCAATGGAAAACTATGCCAGCCACGCCTCTGTGCAAAAGCCACTCCGACCCTACTACATGCCGCTGGCTTCTAAAACGAAGGGTTGTAACGATCAACGACCACCCTTCCATCTGAGATGCAGATCTTAGCCGTCCAAGGTCGCCAGCTAACGCTTGGTAACCTTTGGCCCAACACCAAGCCCTAACTTTGGCGGCGCCCAAACTAATGCCAGACCCTAGTTTTTGACCGCGCCTAACTATGCCAAAATCCTAGCTTGGTCACGCCTAAACCGTGCCAAAGCCATGGCGGCCATGCCTTCATGCCGCTGGCTGCCAAAACGAAGGGTTGCAACGATCAACGGCCACCCTTCCATCTGATATGTAGATCTTATCCATCCAAGGTCGCCAGCCAACGCGTGGTAACCTTTGGCCCAGCCCAAGCCCTAATTTTGGCCGCGTCCAAACTATGCCAAAACCCTAGTTTTTGGCTGCGCCTAACTATGCCAAAATCCTAGCTTGGTCACGCCTAAACCGTGCCAAAGCCATTCCGGCCACGCCTTCATGCCACTGGCTTCCAAAACGAAGGGTTGCAACGATCAACGACCACCCTTCCATCTAATATGCAGATCTTAGCCGTCCAAGTCCGCCACCGAACTAAAAGACTTGTGGCGGCCTTTTTTCCTCGACGCCAAATTCTTTGGCTTGTGCCACCAAAAGCTAACTTTGGCCATGCCGCCATCCCTCCTGAATTCTTCCTGATTTTTACTGTCGGGCTGTTTTCACCACCCAAACGAGCTCAAAACCTAAATATTCCCGCGCTGGGAGATAGGGAATTATTTTCCGGCGATTCTTGTAAACTTTACGGTGATTCTAGTAAAGGGCGCTAATTAGGGTTTCGGTATGTCAAACCCTAATTTAGACACAACCGCACACTTCTCGAGGCTCCCTTCCAAGCCGCAAGCGACTCCCTTGCAAGATGCACACTGCCAGCAGCTCCACTTCACACCAAAGCCATGCCGGCCATGCAACCATGCCGCTGGCTTCCAAACGAAGGGTTGCAACAATCAACGGATACCCTTCCTCCTGAGATACGAATCTCAGCCATACAAACTTTCCACCAAACGATTTGTGGCAATCTCTTGGTCACGGCACCAACCTGTCTACGACGCTTATCCTTTGGTCACGGCACCAACCTGGCTACGACGCCTATCCTTTGGTCACGTCACCAACTTGGCTACAAACGCCAAATCCTTTGGCCACACCTAAACCGCGCCAAGGCATGCCGACCATGCCACATGTGCCAACGGCATGCCGTGCCAGCCACCTTGCCGCGCCTAAACCATGCCACCTTCCTTCACGACGTTGGCTGCCAAAACGAAGGGTTGCAACAATCAACAACCACCCTTCCATCTGAGACACAGATCTTAGCCGTCCAAGGTCACCAACCAATGCATGGTAACCTTTGGCCCAAATCCTAGTTTTGGCCACGCCTAAACCGCGCCAAGGCATGTCGACCATGCCACATGTGCCAATTGCATGCCGTGCCAGCCACCTTGCCGCGCTTAAACCATGCCAACCTTTCCTTCACGACGTTGGCTGCCAAAACGAAGGGTTGCAACAACCGACGGCCACCTTTCCATCTAATATGCGGATCTTAGCCGTCCAAGGTTACCAGCTAACGCATGGCAACCTTTGGCTCGATGCCAAGCCCGAATTTAGCCGCGCCCAAACAATACCAAAACCCTAGTTTTTGGCTGCGCCTAAACTATGCCAAAATCCTAGCTTGGCCATGCCTAACCATGCCGGTCATGCTTTCATGCCACTGGCTACCAAACGAATGGTTGCAATAATGAACGGCTACCCTTCCTCTCAAGATGCAAAATCTCGACCGTCGAAGGTCACCACTGAGCCGGCAAGTCTCCCAAGCTCAACTTTCCAAACAGCAGCAACATGCTACATGTTTTCCACGAAAACACTCGAGACATCAACACATGTCACAAACTGGGGGATGCTCATTGGGGTATTGGTTTGGCGGTTTACAGCGTGCGGCGTACATTATGCCCGTTACAAAACAATGTCATAAGGATGAGGCGGTTAGTAAATACAGGGAGTAATGGTGAAACGCTTTCCTTCATTATGGAACATCAATTCCAGGCATTACCGGTTACCACCTCCTCCCATTTACTCACCCGTTTCCATTTCTTACGAGACCAGAGTACGTTTCACTTCGACTTGTATAAATAGGTCTTACCTATTTCCACCGAACAACAGGTTCTGGTCAGGAGCATACAACACTCAGAAAATATTTTGCTAGCTTTCCCATCTGTTAGCTTCCCATTTTATGATACGAGTCGTCAAACAACTACTCTTCCGGAATCAACTATTCTGGTCTCAACACTCTCTTCGCTTCCCTCCCAAAAACCAACCCTTCTTCTCCACTTTGTGACCGAAGCAAGTTTGGAACGGCCATTTCTTGGTTTAGGCCGGATTTGTACAGATTGATCTCTCGAATCTAAAGTACTCACTTGCAGTACATTGTTTAGGGTTTAAACTTGTTTCTCACCCACACACCCGAGATTACCGAAATCAGCAGAAACCGTTTTCACCCTCAAACAATTGGCGACCACAATGGGAGATTGATCTTTCGGTTACAATGTCAATTTTCAATCCTCGATCTCATACTTCGACCCAGACATCAAGATGGTAGAAGAAAACGATCCGCTCAGGGATCGACGACTCGGCTACCAGACGACGCGATTATCAGTCTTGACACGGCAAGGGATGACTGGGGACTGCCTAGAGGTTAAAAGCAAATGATCCGACCAGGGATCGAAGACTCGATTATATGACTCGGAGACGATTAGGGACTTTCCACAATCATGGCGGTGCTTCCCACAAAACTCGGTCTTACACCCGGAAGATTCCTTTTTCATCAGGAGATCCGAAAAACCGAGTAAGTCTTTCCTAGACTAAATACATGGTTTACTATTTCAAGTTTTCACGGGAATAATTAAACCGATAGCCATGTTATGTTTCACCTCATGTCATCTACCGACATGCAACGTTCATGGTTCCAAAAAATTCCTGAGATATTTATGCTACTTATAATCATAACCAAAACAATGTTATCCTAAAACCATTCATTCCAAAGGATAATCCAAAACCCTCATAGATAATGGTTATCTATCAATTCAAACCAAACCATAAACCAGGCGCTTTGTTTTCCTTTCAAACAAAAAAGGGGAAACCCTAACGCCCAGTTCTTTGTGAAATCAATGGCAGTCACCTACCTGTGCGTGCCTACTTTGCATAATAATGATTACCCGTCACTATTCATGAGTTAGCTGACGTTACTACGGTGATATTCGAAGAGGAATTGATTATGATGAAATATTTCTACAAGTTTATGGAACTCATACCTACGGCTAGGGTTTACACCAGTTCAGAAGAACAGTATTTCTACAAATTTATGGAAGGCACACCTATGGCTAAGATTTGCGCCAACACAAGAAAAAAAGAAAACAAATGGAAAGAGGCAACTGGGCCCGCAAGAACAAGCCAACGCCCATTCCAAGCCGATCCAGCGCTAACAACTTGCATCTTTACAGCGCCAGCAACTTGCATCCGATCCAGCGCTAACAGCTTACATCTTTACAGCGCCAGCGTCTTGCATCCTTTCCAGCGCTAACAACTTGCATCTTTACAGCGCCAGCGGCTTGCATCCTTTCCAGCGCTAACAGCTTTCATCCTTCCAGCGTTGCTCTTGAACGCCCAGTAGAAGGGAATCAGCAATCCAATTTCATCACACGTAAAGCTCAGGAATGAATTCTCCAAAATCGAGGCAAAAAAGATCAGCAACCCCCCTGATTTCACAAAGACTTTCTTCCTTTCAGGAGCTGCATGATTTCCGGGGACTTCGCCCACAAAATCGTGCAGTCTATGATGAAACACTTATGTGAGATTCTGTATTTCCCCAAGGCGCAGCGTCAAGACATATTTGCATCCCTCAACCGCACTGCATCAGGGAATCAGCTGTTTCCAACCAGAGAAGTCGTTCCAAAACCCCAACCTCTCCTGGAAAGCAAAATTGATAAATGGAACTGGGTAATCCTAACCATTGTTCGCTTGAAGGGTGTCCAGTTTGACAACACACTGATTAACGCAGCCGCTCCGCTTCACCGTTCTCTCCAACAGCCACTTCACTTCAACGTCCTCCAACAGAGGCTCCGCTTCAACGCTCGCTCCAGCAGCCGCTCCACTTCAGCGTTCTCTCCATAAGCTGCTCCAGGATCCGAAGCCGAAGCTTCAGTGTTTGGCTTTTTAAGTTTCAACATCCTCTCCAAGGGACGAAGCTGCTTCAACGCCGCTTCTTCCTGCAAAAGGTCATACCACCACGCTCCCCATGTCAAGGATCATGATCACAGCCAACCATTATTCGTAGTCATGACCTCCTTTTAATCCATCCCGCCAAAACTCGTGATCATGGACAGCTTGCTCGCTAATGCATCCAGCCAATCCTTTTACTTCCATGGATTCCCATACAATTCCAGCCAACCTACCTTGTTACCACGACAATGCAGTCTCTTCTGATTACATCTGCTACCAAGAATTGTTGCCGCCCATTTGTTGATACCAGCCAGAGCTTCACCAAAGCAACAATCACTACAAATATGGAAACATGTAAACCATACTTGGGGACTGAGGATATACACGGAATCCCTTCACTGTCAAAGCTCAGAAGACACAGTCAACCAAAAGGCCATAGCCACAAAAAATTCATCTACTCTTCAAGGGTGCAGCGCAAGAATATCATCACCTCTCTGTATAGAAGACTCCTTCGACACTCTACGAGGCCGTGAAGGATCCCAAGCCTGCCCATAGGAAACAACTTCAGAAACTAAAGAAAAGCGCGACTGGGCACTGATCATCTCAGTCCATCCCGACGACCATCAGAGATCCGTGAGATAACTCTAGAGACGCGGCTGAAACATTTTCCTGAAGAAAAAGAGGGAGCTACGATAAACAACATAACTCTATCGTTTTCTACCTCTTCGCTACCCAGAATATTTCATCCATGTGATATTTTGAGCATCCCGGCATCACATCCAGAAGAGTACAATAAGCTTGCATCGAATCCCGTGGACGTGGATTCAAGGCGATGCAATGAAAGTATGCTACACATGGGGACTACCAACATGGGACGCTTTCACTCCCATCAACCAGGATAGTCCAAGATTCAGAAGATGGTTCGAAGGATCTCGCTTGGAACAAAGTCCTTGAAGACTTTAATAGCAATACATCGGCAACGGAACGTCCCCCAACTCATCTATTTTATCCAGTGGCGTCGGAAGATTTCGACCATACAATCATTCACAACACATCATCATCACGGTCAGAAAGTCTAGGAACTGAACAAACTAAAGCCGAGTATTGATCGACAACGTAACCAAAATCTCCAATATTAGCCCTAACATGGTCGTTGCCGAGTACATATTTCATCCATCCGTTCCAAGAATGCGACGAAGTTCGGTAAATTTTGGAATCCATTGGAGAGACACTGCAGACGAAGGCGCGGATCCGGAAGGGCCACATAAAACAGAAGAAGGTCAATATCTCTTTTCAGGCGTACGGAGTTTCTAGAGTTTGAAAAAAATAAAGATTCCTTCTTGCTCCATGAAACGGATGACTGCGCGCGACTACGCCACCTCGTTCCCGCAACATCCCTCTTGAATTCTTCCTGAATTTTACTGTCGAGCTGTTTTCACCTGCCGAACGAGCTCGAAACCTAAATATTCCCGCGAAGGGAGATAAGAAATTCTTTTCCGTTTAGAATGGAGGGGCGGACCGTCAAAATCCAAGTTCGTACGAGAATTCTACAGCGATTATAGTAAGGGGCACTAATTAGGGTTGCAACATGCTAAAATCCGAAGCAAGTTATTATCTTCCCGAAGCCAGTCGTCACCTTTCCAGGGAACTGAAGCAAGTTATTATCTTCCTGAAGCCAGTCGTCACCTTCCCAGGGAACTGAAGCAAGTTATTATCTTCCCGAAGCCAGTCGTCACCTTCCCAGGGAACCGAAGCAAATTGTTATCTTCCCAAAGCAAGTCATCATCCTTCCACGGAACTGAAGCTAATCGTCATCCTTCCGAGGAACTCAAGCTAGCTCCACTCCAAGTCCAAGCCGACCAATGCTGACGGCTCCCATTCCAAGCCAATCAAGTGCTAACGGCTCCAAGTCAAAGCCGACCAATGCTGATGGCTAATCCCAATCCGATCCAATGCCAGCGGCTTCCTTTCACGCCAAGTCTATGCTAGCAGCTCCGCTCCGCGTTCCAAATCCTAACCCGGAAGGCGCGCAACCATTCCAGATCGAGGCCAACACCTTGCATCTCAACCGACCTCTACCACTCCGCAACCTAACCTGCAGTACCACGAGAAGAATTTATGCAAGGCGCCAACACGAGCATCACGAACTCTCCTTACCTCTCGAAAAAGGTTAGCCGGGTCTTCCTGACCATTTTTCATGACTCGTCATTTCGATTTTGTCCTTGACTGTCACCATCTTATGCTTACCTCGCAACAATGCTCCTGTTCCGAGCTAAGCAGGGAACTTAATGTTGATGGTGGTTTTTAGCTTAGGGGTAAAATCGTAAAACTGTACATATGACATCACGTCACTACGAACACTAGCGAATTTATTGAATCAATCAACATGCCTACGTAAGAATTACCAGGGTACCTTTTTTTTTAATATACATGTGTCATGTTCCACGGCAGAACCCTTAGTATTGACTGACATTATCTTCGTATATACCAAACCCTAATTCTCGCGCCACCGTGCCAATGGAAAACCATGCCAGCCACGTCTCCGCGCCAAGGCATGCCAACCATGCCAGCTGCACCACCGTGCTAATGACAAACCATGCCTGCCACGTCTCCGCGCCAAGGCATGCCAACCATGCCAGCCGCACCACCGTGCCAATGGAAAACCATGCCAGCCACGTCTCCGCGCCAAGGAATGCCAACCATGCCAACCGCACCACCGTGCCAATGGCAAACCATGCCAGCCACGTCTCCGCGCCAAGGCATGCCAACCATGCCATCCGCGCCACCGTGCCAATGGCAAACTATGTCAGCCACGCCTCTATGCCAAAGCCACGCCGGACCTACTACATGCCGCTGGCTACCAAAACGAAGGGTTGTAACGATCAACGACCACCCTTCCATCTGAGATGCAGATCTTAGCCGTCCAAGATCGCCAGCTAACGTGTGGTAACCTTTGGCCCAACGCCAAGCCCTAACTTTGGTCGCGCCCAAACTAATGCCAAACCCTAGTTTTTGGCCGCGCCTAACTATGCCATAATCCTAGCTTAGTCACGCCTAAATCGTGCCAAAGCCATGCCGTCCACGCCTTCATGCTGCTGGCTGCCAAAACGAAGGGTTGCAACAATCAATGACCACCCTTTCATCTGAGATGCAGATCTTAGCCGTCCAAGGTCGCCAGCCTACGCGTGGTAACCTTTGGCCCAACGCCAAGCCCTAATTTTGGCCGCGTCCAAACTATACCAAAACCCTAGTTTTTGGCCGCGCCTAACTATGCCAAAATCCTAGCTTGGTCACGCCTAAACCGTGCCAAAGTCATGCCGGCCACGCCTTCATGCCGCTGGCTGCCAAAACGAAGGGTTGCAACGATCAACGACCACCCTTCCATCTAAGGTGCAGATCTTAGCCGTCCAAGTCCGCCACCTAACTAAAAGACTTGTGGCGACCTTTTGGCCTTGACGCCAAATTATTTGGCTTGTGCCACCAAAATCTAACTTTGGCCATGCCGCCATCCCTCCTGAATTCTTCCTGGTTTTTACTGTCGGGCTGTTTTCACCACCCAAACGAGATCAAAACCTAAATATTCCCTCTTTCGGAGATAGGGAATTCTTTTCCGATCGAAATGGAGGGGGGATCGTCAAAATCCGAGTCCGTACGTGAATTCTACGACGATTCTAGTAAAGGGCGCTAATTAGGGTTTCGGTATGTCAAACCCTAATTTAGACACAGCCGCACACTTCCGACGGCTCCCTTCCAAGCCGCAAGCGACTCCCTTGCAAGTCGCACACTTCCAGGAGCTCCACTTTACACCAAAGCCATGTCGTCCATGCAACCATGTCGCTGGCTTCCAAACGAAGGGTTGCAACAATCAACGACTACCCTTCCTTCTGAGATACGAATCTCAGCCATACAAACTTGCCACCAAACGATTTGTGGCAATCCCTTGGTCACGACACCAACCTGGCTACGACGCCTATCCTTTGATCACAGCACCAACCTGGCTACGACGCCTATCCTTTGGTCACGGCATCTACCTGGTTACGACGCCTATCCTTTGGTCACATCACCAACTTGGCTACAAACGCCAAATCCTTTGGCCACGCCTAAACCACGCCAAGGCATGCCGACCATGCCACATGTGCCAATGACATGCCGTGCCAGCCACCTTGCCACGCCCAAACCATGCCAGCCTTTCCTTCACGACGTTGGCTACCAAAACGAAGGGTTGCAACAATCAACGACCACCCTTCCATCTGAGACACAGATCTTACCCGTCCAAGGTCACCAACCAACGCATGGTAACCTTTGGCCCAAACCCTAGTTTTGGCCACGCCTAAACCGCGCCAAGGCATGCCGACCATGCCACATGTACCAATGGCATGTTGTGCCATCCACCTTGTCGCGCCTAAACCATGCCAGCCTTTCCCTTCACGACGTTGGCTGCCAAGACGAAGGGTTGCAACAATCGACGACCACCTTTCCATCTAATATGCGGATCTTAGCCGTCCAAGGTTACCAGCTAACGCATGGCAACCTTTGGCCCGACGCCAAGCCCTAATTTAGCCGCGACCAAACAATACCAAAACCCTAGTTTTTGGCTGCGTTTAAACTATGCCAAAATCCTAGCTTGGCCATGCCTAACCATGCCGGCCATGCTTTCATGCCACTGGCTACCAAACGAAGGGTTGCAATAATCAACGACTACCCTTCCTCTCAAGATGCAAAATCTCGACCGTCGAAGGTCACCACCGAGCCGGAAAGTCTCCCAAGCTCAACTTTCCAAACAACAGCAACATGCTACATGTTTTCCACGAAAAGACTCGAGACATCGACACATGTCACAAACTGGGGGATGCTCATTGGGGTATTGATTTGGCGGTTTACAACGTGCGGCGTACACTACGCCCGTTACAAGACAGTGTCATAAGGATGAGGCGGTTAGTAAATACGGCGAGTAATGGTGAAACACTTTCCTTCATTATGGAACATCAATTATAGGCGTTACCGGTTACCACCTCCTCCCATATACTCACCCGTTTCCATTTCTTACGAGACCAGAGTACGTTTCACTTCGAATTGTATAAATAGGTCTTACCTATTTCCACCGAACAACAGGTTCTGGTCAGGAGCATACAACACTCAGAAAACATTTTGCTAAGTTTCCCATCTGTTAGCTTCCCATTTTCTGATACGAGTCGTCAAACAACTACTCTTCCGGAATCAACTATTCTGTTCTCAACACTCTCTTCGCTTCCCTCCCCAAAACCAACCCTTCTCCTCCACTTTGTGAACGAAGCAAGTCTGGAACGGCCATTTCTTGGTTTAGGCCGGATTTGAACAGATTGATAAAGTACTCCCTTGCAGTACATTGTTTAGGATTTAGACTTTTTTCTCACCCACACATCCGAAATCAGCAGAAACCGTTTTCACCCTCAAACACCAGAAGAAGAGGGTTTACGTTGCTTTTGATAAGAACGATTCGTAATTCCAACATTTTGTTGATAACCAAAATTCAATGAAAAAAATCTTAAATTAAGAGAATGAAGGTTCAAGTGAGGAACCAACCCAGAAATATCAACAAGCTGAAGATACAAGTACTCAAAATACTCAGGTATAGGATTGAACGAGATGAAATTTGTTTTTTTTTTTTAGCTCGACATTGTTAAAAGTAGGAAAACTCGTAGTTGGTATGGTAAAATTATGAGTGCCATGCCGAATTACAATGATGAAAAAACTCAAAGTTGGCAGTTAGGGAAATTGCCTATGGATAGATGGATGTCAATCGGCTGTGCAACAAGTTGTGCGCTGATTTGGTTTTGATCTTGGCGATATAAATAGCCCAGAAGCCCACTGTATTCAGTAGTTTTCAAACAAGAGAGGTACCATTGTTGCAACAGAGTGAGTTTAAACCTAGTTGGTAATAAGCTTGTAAATCCACTACTTGGATAGGATTTTTGTAATCTTTTCCTAAGTCTGTGAAAAGGATTTCATTGTTATAAGCTTGTGTGTGTTATTTTTGTTCGGAACTTGTTCCCCTTCCCGTAATGCGCGGCACAAAGCTATGTTTGAATGTTTGTATTTATGGAATATAAAAGAAGTTAAAAGAAAAACGAGATTCTTGTCAAAAATATTATTGTGCAAATTCAGCGAGTAATACCGTGACACAGTTATAGATAGGCTCGTCAGTGGATATCCGTTATCCGTTAGCCGTATCCGATTACCCGGTTTCCGTTAGGTTTAGTTCCGTTATATCCGTTAGCCGTAACCGATAACTTAACGGATATTTTTGTGTTAACGTAACGACACCGGTTTAGGCGTTTCCGTTAGCCTTATTTCCGTTACCCGCTAACATATATACCCATTCATCCATTTAGCCTTTAGCCCATACATATTTTCATTCACATCGAAGAGAAAGTAAGAAAACACCTTACCTATCCAGTCCTCGTTCATGCCTTCTTCTCCTCATCTCTTATGAATCTTATTCTTCTGCTCATTAATTCGTCCGAAACTCTTAGTTACCAACATCATCTCTTCATCTCTTTTCTAGGGTTTTTCTTAAATTATATTTTGAGTTCAATTTTGATTTTCAAATTTAATTTAGGGGTTCAGAAGTGATTTGTAAAATTAGAATTTGATGGAGAGTTTAGTTTGATTTAGTGAAGAGTTTGGTTTGATTTTGTTTACGAGAATACAAATTTTGAATTATTGAAATTGGTTTTGAATAAAGCAAGAAGAACAAGCTGCTACTGTTGTTGTTCATATGGGTTTGATTGATGAATATATGACGAGGTTGAGTAGAAATTAGGGATGGGTTTGTATCCAATTTGATTTTACAACAAGAAATTGAGCCAAGAAAAGGCAATAAATTGGATGGATGAGTTTGTGTTGGAATCAAATATGGATCAATTTCACAGAGAGGATGGTTCTGCTGTTGTGGTTAATGAATAGCAAGGATGATTCAAATGGGTCTGGTGATGTGAGATGAATGATTATGTGCATTGTTGGTGTTGATTGCAGATATAGTTATGTGAAATGGAAGTGTTGATGATCTGAGATGATACTGGTACTCAGTGAAGAGGGTGGTGTAGCTGTTAGGTTTTTTAACGGAAATTATTGGAAAATTATCCGTTATCCGGTAAGTCCAACGTAACGGTAATGGTTTTGAATTTCATAATTTCGTCGGCACTTAACGGATATCGGTTAACCGCTAATTTTAATGACAACGATAGCGGCAGAGCCATTATTTGTTATGTTAAGTGCCGTTGACAGCCCTAATTATAAAATCATTGAATAGAAAATACAAATAACCCGAGGGTGAACCGCGAAACTCCCCAACACTAAATTATTTAACAATGGAAAAATTGCCCAAACTGATAAGGCTGAGCATGATATTTTACTCGTCGGTAATACGTAGACTATAGAGGTAGCGTATAATTTTCACTGATGATGTGGACTTTACGCGCCCCGCTTTCTCTCTCTCTAAAAAGTTCCTACTCTCTTAAATTCGCAATTTCGGCCTGATTACGTTTGTTCTTTCTCTGTCTCCTCCTTGCTCGCTACCTCACTTTGGTTTCTCCAAAAAAAAAAAAAAAAAAAAAAAATCCTAAATTTCTAGGGTTAGGGTTTTATCAGGGTTTTCACAATTTCTCGTGGAATTTTCTTCGAAAACTGGGTAAGTAATTGTTCTTTTTCAATGATTCAATGTCTCATTTAGGAACAAGAACGATCGATTGCGTTCCTCAATCACTCCTCGATCGTATCTCTTCCAAAAGAAAATTAGATGAATATGATGAAGACCAAGAATACCCTGATTTAGTTTATGTGAAGATGAAAAGAGATGATTTTGATGCTAATTATGATGTTAAAACTAGGGTTCTTGATACTAATAATCAATCAGTGTCTTCTTATACTAGTAGCAGTAGTAGTACTAGATGTATTGGGTCTTCATCAAAGACTTTACATTTCTTCGTGAGAAACATGTCTGGTGGTAATACAAAGGTTATACATGCAAATTCTGATGATACAGTTGAATCTGTTCATGAACAAATTAGAAAAATGACTGGAATTCCTGTGTTTGAGCAAGGTTTAATTTATAGAGGAAAGCAACTTCAGATGGATAAAACCCTTGAAGATTATTCGATACAGAACGATGCACAACTTCAATTGGTTGGAAGGATGAGAAGTACTGAATATCCCAAAACATGGAAAGTTGTTAATCAGTTGATCTCAACAATATGTAGTCTTTGTAGAGGTGAACGTCGTTGTGCAAATACAGTTATCGGTGATGTTAAAATCTTTATTGATATGGCTTCGCTATTTAAGATAAGAAAAGATAATGATGTGAGTTTTGGTCATATTCAGATATTTGTATCTGCAGGCGCAGCAGCAGCTCTGGTTATGATGTTTGTTTCACCGATTGCAGGTAACAAAGAGTGTGCTGAAGAGGCGATCCAACTCTTTTTAAACCCTACTCTTGATACTGAAACAAAAGAATTACAAACTCATTCTGTTTCCATCATTTTAGAGTTCTGTAAGTTGCTTAGTAAAACATCTCAAGACAATCCACTCTATATTTCTTGCCGAAACACGCTGGGGACAATGTTGGAAACTATTCAAGTTGTGCACAGGAGTAGATGTTTTAGCTATGCGGAGGCATCTGTTGTAATTCAGGAGTTGTTTCCATTTGTATCTGAGCTGGGACGTAAGGTGATAAAGGGTTTAGAGTCTTCTATAAATTCACCCCAAATTGCTGTGATGTCATTATTAGGTGATGTTCGTGATTTTAATGCATTCTTGATTCCCTTGCGTAACGCAATTGAGGACCAGTTAGGCGGGATGGGTCATCTGCCTATTTGTTTGACTGATTTACGCCCCTGTTATATCGTTGAGCTAGGATCACTTCATGTTATTTTCTTAGAAATTCTTGAAAAAATTGATGAATGCTTGAAAAAAATGGAGATACCGGTCAGCAAAAGTACAGGGGAAATTGATAGTCTTCGAAGTGGGTGGGGTCAATATCTTTCTATTTTGAAGGCACTGAATACTCTTTCCAAACTTTATAAAGGTGCTGAAGAAAATGTTCTCTCTGTTCTGAGGTCAAGGCAGGTTGCTCTAAACGCTCTTATTAGGAATGCAAGGAGGAGTGAGGATCATCGTTGGATTCTTGAGCATAAGGATTTGACATCTTTTGAATCTAGGAGGCATTTGACGTTGATGTTGTTTCCTGAGTTGAAAGATGAATATGAGCATTTGTTTGAAATGCTTATTGACAGAGAACATTTATTGGCTGAATCATTTGAGTATATAAGTAAAGCTGATGCTAAGGATTTGCATGGTGGTGGACTTTTCATGGAGTTTAAGAATGAGGAAGCGACTGGTCCCGGCGTTTTGCGAGAATGGTTTTGCTTGGTCTGTCAAGCAATATTCAATCCACAGAATGCCTTATTTCTACCTTGCGAAGACGACAACAGAAGGTTCTTTCCTAATCCAGGTACGCTTTCATTTTCAGTATCATTTCTCTCTTGTCGTTTTTTTGTTACTTGTAGGAGCATGTCTAATTAATCGTTACACCAACAAAGTATAACACCAGTATACCAGAATTCTAGATCAAATGTAGCAATTTGGCCATTGTCTGAATAAAAAGCTACATTTAAGGTTCTGAAATTCTGCCAACTAACAAAATGTTTTGCATGTGATTTTACATGGTCTGTCACCCAAACATAGGAAAGGTAGAGAAATTAATAGCAGCCAATGACAAGTTCAGTAGTTGGACCTGTTTTACACAGTTTTTTTCTATCAGAAAGTTTAACTGCAGCATCATATAAAGCTCTATCGACATGTGTACCTATTACTCTATTAGAGACTATGAACATATTATTACTATCATTGCCATGTTAGCGTAATCCCTTACATCCTTCCACTGCTCGAAGTCCATTGACTAAAATGTATAAGATATCATGCTGACTTACAAAAGGCAACCTAAATTAGCATCCAGTACACTCTGACGTAAGACATCTGCCGTCCTTTAGAGTTCAGAAGCATGATTTTCCAAGATATTCTCGTTCCATTTATGTGTATCAGTTGAAGCTTTATCCTTCGTAGTTGTGTGCTTGTTATGTTCAATCATTTTTATGAAGTTCACTGTTCGTTTCTGATTTTGGTACAAAATTGTCTTCTTGTCGAAGGACACTCAAGAATCCAATTATGTCTAGCCCTAGCTCTAACTCAAGAAGCCCCAACTACAGTATTTCTCATATTCATTTTGTATATTTTGACCTCATATTTGTATTTCTACATATACATATTGCATATCGACCTCGTCGTTTGTATCTACATGTAGAAGATCATGTACTAGATCGTCATAAGTACTACTATATAGACGAAAATATCATGTATTGTTTTGTACTTTCATTTCGTTTTGCACATCTACGCAGACAACTAGAAGGTTGCAATCATGGCTTGCCATATCATTTGATCTGGTTAGGAGCCCTATCTGATTTGTATCGACTTGCGCTGATCTGTCTGGACACCCTATTCAAGACTCGGGCAAGGGTCCGTCATATAGTCCATGGATAGGTTGAATTGGTCAACTGTAGTCCTTGACTTGTCCATTTGTCAGATCATTTTTCCCCTTGGATAATAACTTTGTATAAACATCTAAGCAGAATCATTTAGGTCTTAGGTGTCAGATTATAGGTTTGAGATTGAAGATACTTAGATACAGATTTCAAACTCTGATTTAGGAAGTCAGTGGGATTATGCTAACAACCTGAAGTTGGGTTACCAAACGATCTTATCCTGGTCTTCGTGGTTCGTCGCTTTCACTTTAGTTTTGAAAAGTTTCAACGCTTAAAATTCTAACCACTGTGTATAACATAGCAGTATATTTCGACTTCCCAAGCTTTTTATCTAGTTATATATAGATTTGGAGGGAAACAAAAAATACCCCTCATTTTCAGGATCTTCAAAAATACCGTTTTGGTGTTTCGTTTAGGTTTTATGTCCAGTCAACCTCCGAAGGATGTTGGATTGACGTTTTCACACGCCAAAAAGTACTAGTAGTCTCCTGCTTCAAAAATGTACTAATTTAGCTTCACTAAACTTTAAAATGTGTACCCCTTGGTGATTTTTTATGAAGGAAGGTAAATTGAAGGGTGTTTAAATAATGCTCCATAGATTTTAATGTCTGGGTAATTTTTTAGTAACAACTTTCTGGTGCATTCTTTGTTCCTTAGTTTTACATCTTTTCTTTATTATTGATCACCAATTTTCGAAGTTGTTTGACTTGACATATATGTTGAAAAAGTATTTTAACTGCACGTACCAAAACCTGATTGCTGTTCTCTGAGAAAAATTATTGTGGAGGAGCTGATATCCTCTATATAACTCTAATTCATGAGAAGAAGAATGTTGATTGGTAGTTCATCTTGTACTGATTGCAGCATCCGATGTCGACCCACTCCACCTTGAATATTTTCACTTTTGTGGACGGATAATTGCATTATCGTTGGTGCACAAAGTGCAAGTAGGCATCGTATTTGATCGCACATTTTTCTTGCAATTGGCTGGAGGGACTGTTTCGTTGGAAGATGTGCGAGATGCTGATCCTTCGTTTTATTCGAGCTGCAAGAAAATTTTAGAAATGGATACTGAATTATTGGATATGGACGGTGGTTTGGGTCTAACATTTGTCAGAGATATTGAAAAGTTAGGATCTAGGAAAAGTGAGGAGCTCTGTCCAGGAGGAAATAATATCGCGTTGAATAGCAGTAACAGGGAAGAGTATGTAAATCTCCTTATACAGCATCGTTTTGTGAACTCGGTCTCAAATCAAGTAAGAGAGTTCGCTGAGGGTTTTTCTGAAATTCTTTGCGATGCATCCATGCGTGAGTTCTTTTTTCGAAGTTTAGAGCTTAAAGATCTTGATCGGATGCTGCATGGAAGTGATAGAGCTATATGTGTCGAGGACTGGAAGGCGCACACCGAGTATAATGGTTGTAAAGAAACTGATAGTCAAATCATCTGGTTTTGGAAGGTATAATCTTCTTTCGTAAGATATTTGAGTTCTATATTCTTCCAGTTTCTACTAGGATATGTTGTTTAATTTATATACTAAGAAATGAAGAAAATTTCATTTACTGATAGGATAGCATAGAGATTCAAGAGAAGTAAACAAACTTTTCTTCACTATGCTTTGAAAGTTTATATATCTATTTTCTGGTGTAATTAGTGTATGAAAAACCCTGTTGCAGATTGTAGAAGGTATGTCAGTTGAGCAACAAAGGGTACTTCTTTTCTTCTGGACATCAGTGAAATACTTGCCAGTGGAAGGATTTGGAGGGCTTCAATCTCGATTATATATATACAGAGCACCCGAACCCCATGATAGACTACCTTCAGCGCACACATGCTTCTATCGGTTGTGTCTTCCGCGCTATAGATCTGAAGCCAAAATGCAGGAATCTCTTGAAATCATCACCCAAGAACACTTGAGCTGCAGCTTTGGCATATGGTGAGAGACACCCGCACACACAAAAAAAGGCTTAATAGGTGGGTCGTTTGGTTCTTTTCTTTCTTTTGGTGGGATATAAAAATCAAAGCTTGGTTGCATATAGAGATTTGGAGCAGTATGTACAGAAGTCTTAGGATCATAACTTATTTTTGCATTTATATCTTTAATTTCAGTAATAGTCTGTAAGGAGGGTCCGTCTGATAGTAAGTCTTTTGTCCTGTTATGTATTACCCATCTTCTTTTGGGTTCAGGTCTATTCAAATACATGTGAATAAATAATCTGTTGTAGAAAAAAAGAAAAACTTGAATCAAGCATAGACTTTTGGTGTCACATTCTCTAATTGCATAATATATATTATATATAGTTAGATTTGTCAGCTCCATTGTGTTTTACGCTTTTTATGTTTCAGTTGGGGCGATAATGTATGTGTGAAGTTGTT
This sequence comes from Papaver somniferum, assembly GCF_003573695.1. Lineage (NCBI taxonomy): Eukaryota > Viridiplantae > Streptophyta > Magnoliopsida > Ranunculales > Papaveraceae > Papaver > Papaver somniferum. Next base: position 141,548,827 of record NC_039358.1, read on the forward strand.
TTTCTGAGCCTTTGTCTCATGCTTTGTTTATATGTGTACAGTAGTTTACACTTGACTAGTGATTAGTGAAAGATCCAAAATGTAACAGATTAATTACTCTTTATTATATTTAAACAAAAGATAGTTAAACTTAAAAACACTTTTAATACTGATAGCATATTCTAATTACTTCCATCATAACTCAAAAAGATAGATCCACCAATACCAACTTGCTTAAACACACAATCCGCAGTTTACAGACTGCATGGATATACTAAACAAACACCACTAGTACGGCTAGAAGCACTACAACTCCTTATCAATACCACCACTTAATCAATTATCATTACTCCTGGCTTTTCTCAACTGGGGATTCAGTTTCAACTTTCTCTTCTGGTTGCGCTTCAGTACTGGTAACGGGTGCAGGTGCCTCACTTGACTCTTCTGTTACCTTAGTCTCTTCCACGGCTGCCTCTGGTGTGACCTCCTTGGTTTCCACTGCAACCTTTTCTTCTTCTACCTCCTTAGCCTCCACTTCAACAGGGACCATAGCTTCTTCAACAGCTGGTTCTTCAGCTTCAACTTTGACTGGTTCTTCCTTTGGCTCTACTGCAGCAACTGTCTCAGTTGCCACCACCTCTTCAGTTGGTGGGGCCACCTCTTCAGTTGGTGGGGCCACTTCTTCAACTGGTGGGGCAACTTCTTCAACTGGTGCGGCAACTTCTTCGATTGGGGTTGCAACTTCTTCTGTTGGTGCCGCAACTTCTACAGTTGGGGTGGCCACTTCTTCAGTTGGTACTGCAGCAACTTCTTGTGCGGTGGTGTTCAATTCCTCTACTGTTTCTCTCTCGGCTGACAATGCTGCTGTTGCGGATACAACCTACATATAACAAGATCATACATTAAATTTTCTTAGAACGGCGACAATATAACAAGATCATAACCATATAATTAACTATAAGATGTTTCAATATTTTTGTTTACCACCATCCAATTGATGTTGTGAAGAAACATAGTAGTATAAACAAACAGATAAGAAAAACAAATTCAAATATTTGGCAGATACTATCAGAGGGTAGATAACCGTATCAAATAGAAAACAGTCATCTAGACTAAGAAATGAGTTATGCAGAAGATCAAATTCTGATTTATAGATATCTTAACACTTCAAATAAAAGCTAGTAATCTGATGGTATCTGAATATATACCTCGACAGTGGCCATTGCTGGATTGGAAGTGAAAACTAAATGAACTTGAAAGGAAAAGATATAGAAGTTGAGATAGCAAGAGGAAAGCTAGATTGCTTATGCTAGATTGTAGAGATTACTGGAGTGATGAAGAGAATTGGTGAATGAAGAGTGGTATTTATAGATACAAATAGAGACCAACCCTTGTTGAGTGCATATGAAAGAGAGATGAGAGATCCAGAGAGAGAGAGAGTGAAGTGGTATGATGGCAGTGGCAGTGGCACATGAAGAATCTTTAGCAGTACACGTAAGAATGGCTGTCAAATTAAATCTCAGCAAAAAAGGACTAGGCTGCCTGCTTACCTAGCATGTCATTTACATGTAAATGATGTAATTTTATAATTTTCCTTTCTTAAAAAGTTGATTGCTTTTTCTTGGTTTGCTGATAAGGCCCTAGCTATCCATCTATCCATCTCTATTATTATCATAACTTTGCTTACTTTTATTAGAGAAACCTCCAAATGGTGGAAGCCATTTTCACAAACCTCCTATCATGCATCTCTCTCTATGTATCTGTCAATCTTTCTCATGTGTAGTGTTTTAATCTTTTGTGATTCTACCTCTCTTTGGTATTATTTGTGTCTTTTCTTACTTGAAATTTCATGAAGTTTTGGTGTTTTTCTTTTGTTTATTTAAAGGGTTTGCTAGTAATCACTACTCACTAAAGGCTCTCTTTCTCGACTTTCCTATTATTTTTTACTTGAGTAACAATGGTAAGTTTTCTACTATTGCCACTAGTTTCATGAACTACGTACATGTCAGAAGTAGGGCTGCACAACAGGTAGGGTGGGTAGGATATGGACTATACCCGCCACCCTACCCGTTTACTGGCGGTTAAGAAAATCCTTACCCGTCACCCTACCCGCCAAATAATGGATAGGGTAGGATACGATTAAAAAACTGGCGGGTAGGATAGGGTTGGCGGGTATGGATAGGGTATGTGCACTCCTAGGTAGGGTGGATAGGATATGTCCTATACCCGTCACCCTACCCGTTTACTGGCGGTTAAGAAAATCTTTACCCGTCACCCTATCTGCCAAATAATGGATAGGGTAGGATACGGTTAAAAAACTGGCGGGTAAAATAGGGTTGGCGGATATGGGTAGGATATGTGCACCCCTGGTCAGAAGGAACATGGAAGTTACCCGGTGATAGTTCTAAGTTCTAACTTCTGGCAGTAATACTTGGGGGGCCATAAAGTCTATATCCATGTTCTCTTAATTACTCAATGAGAGACCGGATGTGTACCAAGGTTTTGAATGTTTCAACATATTTCGAATCACCAATAATCCAGATTCAAGTATACTAATACACCCTAACACTACATTACTAGTCCATCATATTATTACCATTAGAAAGCTTACAATGAACAGCTAAACCGCACGAAAAAGCTCACCCTCCTGCATTAATGTACGCAACGAAAAGCTTACCATTACTCTGCTTTACCATGATGAAGAAGACTTAATTTATACTTTCCAACCTAAATCTGAATCTTAAAAAATGAGATGACGTTTATTTTTCCATCTTTATTACCATTTCTATTTTCATTCCTAAAGATGATTTTATTTTTCAAATCAATCTGAGGTGGACTGACAGAGACCAGATGCCAACCAAGAAAAGCTTCTTGGGCGGTGATAGAATGGGGTCCATCTCACTACTTGACATCATCAACCATCCAAAAAGGAATAGGGGATGGATACTGAAAAAAGAGTGTAAAATAGCAAAACTGACGTGGCAATGTGTCCCTTACATAACTTGTTGTCCCTCCCTGGAAGGAAATCTCTTTTTGAAAAGCTCCCTCTAGCCATCCAAGATGATCAAACTATACTATGGGTAGAAGAGAATCTCATCAAGGGTGTTACAAGTAGACTGCTGGATTTTAGTTCGTGAGATAAATATTTGGATGGTAGAAATAGAGAAATATAAAACTTATGAGGAGCAAAAAAGTTGACACCTATTACTCTGCTTTGCCATACATAGTATTGAGTGAATTGACGATGTTCAGTACATCTTGCTGTTACAGAGACGTGACATGAGCGGTGGTAGAGTTAATCTTTTGAGGATTTCGGTGACTGAGATGTTCACTTGCTATCTATTATAATTCATTTAATCAGATCAGACAAGCGGGACACGTCAAAATCTGGTCACAAATCAAATAAGAATCGTCCTTCAAATATCTTAATCTTTGGACTCAATGCAGTATATCGTCAAAAGGGAACATTATTTTGTGCAGAAAATGCATACCTCTGCTGTCTTGATTTTCTATCATCTATTATTGTGATTTGAGGGGTATTTCTGTTAATCACCGACTGAGCGGATTTCTCCTCCCGGATGAAATGCTGCTAATGACATGGGGTTAGAAGTTACATTTACTGGAAATGCTACTGGCGGTGGTGCTTGCTAACCAATGTTCAGGCCGCGCATTATTTGGTATTTGGATTCTCCGTTCACTCCAAAAACTAACGAATTTCATTATTAAGACCACCTGGGCACCATACTAGAATGTTATCACAAGCACCAACACTAGTTGTCCTAATGACATGTTCATAATCTAATCAGTCAAATAAACGGGTACTAACTCTGGCTCCGGATCGTCTGTGTATTATGTCCTCTGTCCCCCACCAATTAATAGCTGATACGCATTTGATTTTTCCTAACTATTAAATATAGTAGGAATTACCAATAGGTACTAATATAGTAGTCTTAGTTAGTGGCAGGTCCATCCACTAAAGCCCAGTAACCAGAGGTCCAAAGATTTAAATAAAAAAAGAAATTGGACCAAAAAGTTTAATTCCGGGTCCATATACGTGTGAGAAAGTCATGTACTTTTTTGGATATCTCCAAAATACCCCCTAATGTAATAGAATATAAACTTTAGATGAACCATTTTTTTTCCAGATTCGTTTTTTTTTTCTCTTTCCTCTCGCTGCTAGTAGAGAAAATCTTCTTCTTTTTTTCGTTCTCCCCCGTTTTGTCTATCAGAGAAGAGATAATCCCATGAAGATTTTTGCAAGATATAGATCGATCCGCGAATCCAAGCTCGATTATTTATATGAAGTTTTTGGTAAGTTGATTTTCTTACTGTTGATGTTAGTCTAGGTTTTTTTTTAATCAATTTTCTTCTAGTAATGTTTATCTTAGGGTTTCTAGTATCTAATAGTTTTATGGATGTTTGATTATGTTTTGATCTCTATGCTTGATTGTTTATTTTTTTATAAAATAGTTCAGATCTAGACGGATGATCACCTTTTTTGTTCATTTCGTCAGTAGATTTGATTATATCAGTTTCACTTTATTGGTTCTAGATTTTTTTCAGTTCATTTTTGTGTATGAACCAACAGTACATATCTGCAGTACTGACAAAAACCTAGCTTTATAAACTGATTTTGATGATTTACAGTTTTTTATTAATTTATTAGGTTTTAGATCGGCTTTGATTTTGTTTTACTCATGGATTCATCACTTAATTTGTATGATTCAGCAGTACATATATCTCTTGATTCCTTGGAGAGAAATTAAGACTTAAGATTTTTGGGTTACGGAAATAGGAATTGAACTCGGTTTTATGTGTGTTTACGATCTTTATTCTTGATTCGTTAATTTTTTTACTTCAATTTTTATAAAAATACTTCAGATCTAGATACATAATCATGTTTTAGGTTCATTTCATTAGTATATCTGATTTTTTAGTTTCGTTTTGTTGGTCTTTGGTTTGTTTTTAATTTGCTTTTGTGTATTAATCATCAGTACGTATATGATGTACTGGTGGTTTTTGATGAAAATAGTCCAGATCTAGTTATAAAATCAAGTTTTACGTTCGTTTCATTTGGAGATCTGATATTTTAGTTTCATTTTGTTGGCTTTTGGTTTTGTTTCTGTTTGGTTTTGTGTATTAACCATCAGTACGTATATGACGTACTGATTTTCTGTGTTTACTATGCATCTATATGTTTTGCTTGTGTATCAACCATCAGTACGTATATGACGTACTGTTTGTATGAATCTTAATCGTAATTATTCGACTTTTTGATTAGATTATGACGTTTTTAGCTTATTTGAACTCTCAATTTGATTTTCTTGTTATTTTCGTTCTTTATTTTCTAAGAAAATCATGCTTGTTTATTGTTTCAGGGGTATTATCTAGCAGTACATATGTCGCATACTAATACAAACTACCTTTGATTCTGTTTTATTCTTAGTTTTATCACTTGTTGTTGTTTGATCCATAAGTACATATCTTCCATACTGAAATAATACTCTTCCGATTCTGTTTTTTTATAGATTCATTCCATGCAGTTGTTTTTTAGTTCATGAATCAGCAGTACATATGTGGCATACTGATACAAACTGCTTTTTGATTATGTTTTATTCTTAGTTTTATCACTTGTTGTTGTTTCGTCCATAAGCACATATATGCGATACTGAAATAAGACTCTCTCGATTTAGTTATTTTTCTTCGTGGAGTTGTTTTAGACAGTGAATTAACAATACATATATTGAATACTGGAAAAGTTGCTCTTTGAATCTGTTTTATACATAGATTTTAGCCAGTTAATTCTTATGATTTTGTCAGCACATATATGGAATACCGAAATAAAACTGAATCATCGTTAGGTAGTATTAATCTTGATGTTGTCATATTACTTGTACTGTTCATTTTTGTTCTGTTATTCATATATGGATTGTTGTTGTGTTTTAATTGTTACATTTTGGTCACATTTACAGGTTCAATATGTCTGATGTTAAGAGTGTTGGCGCTTTTTGGAGGAAGTGGTCCAATGGGAGTGGAGCACTAGAGAGATCCTGTTTTTTTTTAACCTGTAAGCAGTGTAGCAGATATGTACTCAAATTATGTAAGCAGTGTAGCGGATATGTACTCGAATTTCATAAACAGTGTAGCAGATATGTACTCGATATAATGAGCATGTAGACACACACGTTTGGTAGTCAGGGTATTGTGGTCATTTCCATGTTTTAATTAATTGTGGATCTTCAGATAAAAGAAAGTTCTGGTTGGACCCTACTATAAATAACCTTATGGGCTTAGGACCAAACAAGAAATTTTCCTTAAATATATGAGTCTATTCTGTGCACACTCCTCTAAATAAACATATTTAACAATGACGGTTTTATCCATGTTTAAAATATCAACTCTCTCGTTAGAACTATCGAAATTAACTTAGTGGTGGAGATTAAAATATTATATGCACACTCATTAAAATTGGTTAAACTACACGATATGTTGTAGAGAAAAAACAAGGACTTTTTAATAAAATGACCATGTTTTTATAATATATTTGATAAAAATGGCCGTTATTTTGATTCTTTAAGTAAAGTGGCCGAGATTGACATTTTTCATCCCGTTTTTTTTTCCTTCAAAAAACGGGTAACAACCGTTTAATGCACACATGTCACGTAACCTGCTTAGTAAAAGACAAGTTAACCCTCGACTGAGTAACTCACAGAGTTCGGCTTTGAGTCAGCTCGGTGACTCGTAGCACGTGAAGAAAACATGATGCCTTTGTAACGATCGGCTTCAACTCAGCTATATTATCTCACCTGCAGCTGATGTGCACAACCCATCACCATCCATAACAGCTCAAACCTAAATTATAACCTCTTTATATAGGTTTACATTGCCTGGCCTTCAAATATCTAAGTCGGTTAAGGAACACGACCCTGAGCTATTGAAAGAAAGACCTAAAAGATAGTTCGTGAATTTCGGCCTTCATGGTACACATACCAGATACGTGTACCCTCCTTTAAAAAAGTGTCAAGTAACTTTTTAGTATGTATACCAGGTATGCGCGCCCCTCTGGTCACAAAATTCCTGAGTTACGATGGTACACATACCCAGTATGCGTACCCTCCTGTAGACGTCGATATTCGATACGCTTGTTTTGCCCATAACTTATTCGTTTGGACTCGGAATGACCTCATTAATTTTTGCATTCTTTTTGTAATTGAATTCTCTTCAAGTTGATGATAAGAAATTCTGAATTTGAATAAGTTAAGCTTGGTCTCACGTCTCTTTATTTTGAGCATTTTTGCTCCCTGTCATCACACTACTTCCACTTCTCCTTGGCTCGGGCACTTGGATACTTGGAGTACTTATCTTCTTAGATTTTTTTAGCACTTTGTAGCTCCGTTTTGGATGATTCACCTAATAAAGACAAATAAGAGAAAACAAGAGTAATAACAAGAATACATGCAAGAAAATAGCTAAAACAAGTATGAAATGGACACTAAAATCATATGAATTATGCACTTATCAATGGACAAGATTTCAATCTCTATTCACACACCACCACCCTTCGATGTCACAAATTACTTATGGTGGAATATAATTATGCGCTTCTTTCTTCATGCTCGTGATTTTCAAACATGGGTTCTTGTTGTAAAAGCATATAATTCGAAAAATCACAAATTTTCAGATGAAAATCTTGATAGTACAGTGTCTATTATCACTAGACATTTTAGACATATTTTTAGGAAGAGAAAAAAAAGTTTCTCCAGAGAACAACCCTCATCATCAAACAAACAACATAATCGTGTTCTTCCTAAAAATAGAAACTATAGCGATAGTGATGATGAGGATATGCCTCAGTGTTTCAAGTGTAGATGACCCGATTACCTTGCTAATGAGTGTCAAAATCATAGGAAATACACTGGCAACAAGGTTTTTGTTGCGACACATGATGAAACATCTGACCATTATGACCCAGAAGAGGAAACTTTAAGTGTTGCTCCCGTGGTTGAATCTGTCAACCTTGATGAATGTAGCAATACTCATATTGATTTTGACAACTTCCTTGATAATTCCTCATCAAATATTCTGGAGGATATCATGGATTTTTCACTTCCTAATGAAAATTATGCATCTCTGTTAGGTATCGGAATCATAAGAAATTTGTATCTTCACAAGGTGAATCGCAGTTTGGTAATACCATGGCGGTAATAATGTATGATAGAGATATTAGGGTTTCTAAGGCATAACTTTTAATATTCCATGTATTTCATAATTAAAGCTGAAAGACTCAGCACATTTTTATTGAATTCATAATTCATCTCCGGTGTCTGAATTAACCCAGAACAATGTAGTATGTTGATCACATCATATTTAAATGCTCCTAGAAATATTGCATGCTAGTGTAGAGAAACTAATTAATTAAAACTATTCGAAGTATTCATCGAATTGAATTCCTAGAAATTATACACTGATTAAACCCTAAATATTCATCTACTTAGGATCCATGGCCTCTCTCGGTCGAATTCTATTGAAAGTAATGGATATTTACCTTTCAGGCATTTGGGGCACTCCGAGTAAGCTCCAAGCAAGAGGCACGGGTGTATTTAGTAATAATGCTCAAAAGAGCATCAATGGAAGAATTAAGATTGGAAGTCTGATCAAAGAAGGAAAAGGAAGAGAGATAATGCTCGATTCTTCATACAAAGATGAAATAATGCTCGATGGATCATCAGAAAATACCAAAATTATTAGGATTGGTCCGCGAAGAGCATAACGCCATAGGCACTCCACCATGACCGGTCATGGTCGTCCCTTTGGCTTGCAGAAGCCGGTCCCACCTCTCTTGATGATTTTTGACCTAATTAATCATCTAGAGTCCATATTTGGTTCAAACTCTTTCCTGCAACTGGGAATGGTCATCCACTCACCATCAGATGGTCCAACGACCACCAAGGGTCGGTTTTACACTTCTTGGTCGGTCCCTTCCCTCTCCATGACTAGGTTCTACTACATATTTCTCAGTCAAGCATAATTTAATAATGATTAAACAGAAATTAATCATCCTTTCACCAACTACTCCGCAAAGGAGTTTGGTAAATGCTCAGTATAGCATCCAAATACTACATGGTCGGTCCATCACTATTATAGGCGGTCCTTCTCTCATTTATTGATTGAATCTCAGTCGATCATCCATTGATCATAATTAGGATTTTGAACTGAATTCTCTGTCTAGCATAATTCTGAACATGTTCAAACAACAATATTTTAATATTGATCCAACAATCAATATTTCAATTAAGTAGTTAATTAATATTCAGTTAGTATTTTTAATTAATATTTTATTTGGTCTTACTACCAATTATTCATGGATCTAATAATATTTGCTCAGACGAGAAATATTTGCTCTAATCATCAATGCTCCATCTGGCAATACCCTAATTGCTTCAGCTAGCAATGGGTCATGGCCAACAGGGTTTAGAACCGCAAATATTGATTCAACTATCAATATTTAATTGCTCAGAGCAATATTCCTCATATTGTTTAGCTATCAATATTTGAGTTGCAATATTTCTCATGTTGATTATCAATATTTGAGAATTTAATATTGATCCATCTATCAGTAGTTTATTGGTTCATCAACCAACATTTGTTTTGTCTGTCAACCATTATTTTAATATTATAATCTCTCATCGTCATTCGTCTGACTCATGACAGACAGATCGAAAAAGGTCTTTTATAATCATTCAACAATGATTATTTTTACAACTTCTCAGTGTGTACCAACATAATGGTTTATGATCGATCCAACAATCTCATAAAATCATCACTAGGTCATTCGACTATCATTACTGCTTCAACTAGCATAATGGTATGACACAGTCATCTAATTCAACATTCATGGTCTGCAGAGCATGTTGTTGTTTCAACATTTCATGCTTCATCCATCAATAATATTGAACTTCGTCGGTTCAGTTCATAAGACTCATAGTCTTAGGTCAAAGATTCACCACTCACACATGATACATCAATTCACGTCACATGGGAGGATATCACTAGCGTTTTGGTATGGCGGCCTACAACACGTGAGATGTGAGGTACATCCACGATGAGAGTTGTGGTAAGTCATGTTGACAGTTAAGTAGTAAATGGAATAGTGGATGTGTTAGAGCATAGCTCGGTCAACCTCGCATGCGTTGCTATCTCAAGCATGTTTGTCAATATTAGTGATCAAAACTATAAGTCTTGATTTCCATCCTACATAGCAAAGTCTCAGACTAGGATAGAAAAGTGTAGTTGAGATCAAGGACTTCATGGCGATTCATCATAGAACGATGAAGATCTATACAAGGAACCGTGGAACTTCATCAACAAAAAGGTATGTGGATACTTGAACTTATCTATCACTCAAAAGTCTATCTCTTTTATCTCCTACTTCTTATGAGACAAAAGTCGAATGTATTATAGACTAGATCATACACATTTGATATTTCGAGCCGAGTATATCTCGCCTATCTATATCTCGAAATCATGTGTTGGTAAAGCGTTTCGCTTTGATCAAGTTTATCTTCACCTACTGACGAAAGTCATGAAAAGTTTCAATCACTTTGAGAATTGCTCTGACGTGAATCGGTCTGTGAATAACGGCTCCGTAACGTCCTCTGAGAATATCTCAATGATTGAAATAAGAGTTTAGATTACATAACCATGTATTCCTTGAACCGAAGTTTTCGAACTTTGTTGATCAAGATAAATCGGGAGGATTATGGAATTGGCTTGCCAAGTCCGCGAACCCAGTCCGCAGACTCAGTCCGCGAACTGACAGAAGTTCTCGACTGAGAATTTCTACTGGATTTTCCAAAACTCGTTTGTGTGCTAAGTCCGCGAACCCAGTCCGCGAACTGGCAGAAGTTCTCTTTCCGAGAATTTCTGCTGAGTTTAGAAAACTCAACCGATTAACTTAAGTCCGCGAACTTGTTTGTGAACTTAAGAGGTTATGATCTAAAGATGTGCTCTGAACATGAAACTTAAATTACTAAGGAATGCTTTATGCAAACCGTGGCTATCAAGTTCATGAGCCGATTCAGTCAAATTGAATCATCTTTGTTTCAATTGTGTCTTGTGTATTTACATAAGATCTCATAGCAATTGAAAAAATCTTTAACTAGTTCATTTGAGTCAATTGAACTAGTTATGGTGGAGAAGAACAAGGTTAATATGAAATGCTCATATGGTTGACCTTTTTGGGTTACTATGTTGAACCAACATACACGTACACGTTTGGGCATGGTTTTCACGAACCCAGTAAACGTTTACCAAAATGTGTGTGACAAGCTAGGTTTTTCGATCTAACGGTTGAGAAACATTAGCTTGAATCTAAATCAGGTTTTCATCTAACGGTGAACATGGATTGCTTTGTAACTAAGGCAAGACCCTGATTTGAAGGCTATATAAACGAGACATCTAGCATTGTGCAAAACTAATCCCCACACGTCTGTGTGCTACTAGTGCGCCCGCTAGAGTCGATCTCCATTAACCTTTGATTTTCTTCTCTAAAATCAAGTTAACGACTTAAAGACTTCATTGGGATTGTCAAGCCAGACCGATACTACTTTATCGTAGTTGTGTGATCTGATCTTGCATCTTCTATCGTCCGAGTACAATCGATTGATTGACTTGAGATCGTGAGAGTTCTCCGATAGGCAAGATAAAGAAGTCACAAACCTCTTCATCTCACTGTTTGTGATTCCTCGATAATCCGCTTGTGTAGTCAGGAAGGATTGTAGAGAGGTGATTGATTAATCTAGGCTGTTCTTCGGGAATATAAGACCGAATTATCAATTGGTTCCTGTTCACCTTGATTTATCAAAAGACGGAACAAAACTAGGGTTTATCTGTGGGAGACAGATTTATCCTTTGATAGACTTTTCTATATGAGACAGATTTGTTTATTATCAAATCTGCGATTTTGGGTTGCAGTAACTCTTGGTTGTGGGTGATATCAGCTAAGGGAATCAAGTGCGCAGTATCCTTCTAAAATCAGAGGCGTAGGAGTACAACTGTACCTTGAATCGGTGGGAGACTGATTGGGGTTCAACTATAGTCTAGTCCGAAGTTAGTTTGCAGTAGGCTAATGTATGTAGTAGCTTAATACAGTGTGTATTCAATCTGGACTAGGTCCCAGGGGTTTTCTGCATTTGCGCTTTCCTCGTTAACAAAATTTCTGGTGTTTGTGTTATTTCTTTTCCGCATTATATTTTATATAATTGAAATAATACAGGTTGTGCGTTCGTGATCATCAATTGGAAATCCAACCTTTGGTTGTTGATTGATATTGATTGATCCTTGGATATTGGTGTTTGGTACCGTCCAAGTATTCCTTGTATTTGATAAAGACTCGCTATTGTTTTTAGCTTGAGTAAAAATCAAATCAAGAGAGAGATATTAACTCCTTGAGATACTTTTATCTAGATTGAGTCTGACTGTCTAGTTGATTCTCTAGCAAAGTATTTTGAAGTTAGTCCATACAGATTGCTAAGCGAAATATTGGGTGGTGTTGTTAGACCCCCACTTTTTCAATTGGTATCAGAGCAGGAAAACACGTTTAAGACCTCATCAGTCTGTGTTTGTAGCGATCTGACTCTATGGACAGAGGTCCTATCTCTATTAACGTACCACCAGTCTTCGATGGCTCCAATTACTTATGGTGGAAAATTGATATGCGAGCTTTTCTTCAATCGCGTGATTTTCAATCATGGGTATATATGGTGAATGGTTATGATGCGCCCGTTATTGCAGCTGGAGACAGAACTGTTCCCAAGAATATTGGTGAATATAATGTTGCCGAGATTCTTGCTGCGAAGCAGAATTCTGAAGGGTTAAATGCTATCCTACATGCCATTGCCCCAAGTCTTCAACACCATGTGTCTAATTGCACTAGGTCTAAAGATGCTTGGGATATCTTAGAAACCGTATTTGAAGGAAACTCCGGTGAAAAGGAAGCTAGGCTTCAAAACCTTAATTTCGATTGGGAGAACCTTCGTATGGAAGATGAAGAAACATTTGATGAGTTTAATCACAAAGTATCTGAAATTGTTAATGCTTCTTTTGTATTGGGTAAGACTATTCCTGAAAAGGACATTGTGATGAAAATTCTCAGATCACTGCCATCTAGATACGAGTCTAAGAAGCATGCCATCGTTGAAGGGAATAACCTCAATAATCTTTCCAGAAACACCTTGGTTGGGAAGCTAAAGATCTTTGACCATGAGCATACATCCAAAGTCGGTAAGGATGTTGCCTTTAAAGCACAGAAGAGCACTAAATACTTGCCAAAGGTAAAAGTGTTCATGTCTCTGAGGATGATCAGTCTGAGAATGATTTTTCAGATGAAGACCTTGACAAGTCGGTCTCCTTGATCACAAGACAGTTTAGGGATCTTCTGTTGAAGAGAAGTAAACGGTTTTCAAGAGACAAACCTAGGTCATCAGACAAACCTCACGGTCGCGTACCTCCTAAAAACAGGGATGCTGACGAGGCTGATGACGAGGACATGCCTCAGTGCTTTAAGTGTAAGGGTTTTGGCCATTTTGCTAACGAATGCCCAAATCGTAGAAAATACACTGGGAACAAAGGTCTAGCTGTAACACTTGATGAAATGTCTGAAACCTATGATTCCGATGAAGATAGGAAATCAAGTGTAGGCCTTGGTGAAAACATCGATTTTGATACTTGTAGCAATACATATATCAACCTCAATGGGTTCGGAGAAGAAGGAAACCCAATCAAGCTGGAAGATTCTCTAACTGGAAACCCTGTCAGTAATGTTTCAGGATCTACTGTATGTCTAGCTGCTTGCACATCTCAGATGCCTGAATACTATCCAAGTTTGACGTGCTCGTTTTGTTCGATGAAGGGACACGAACTATCAAGGTGTTACAAGTACAAGCACCAAATAAGGCACGCCAGCAAACTTCAACGAAGAGCAGATCGATTAGCAAGGAAGCTGAAACTTGCTCAGAAGACCGCCGAGGTATGTAGGATCTTATCTTCGTCTAAGAAGTTGGTTTCCAGGGATAGAGTAAGACCATTTGAAAAGAAAGTATGGTCGAATCGTTTTGATAGACAGAAGTCTGAAGATTCCTCCCTTGAGGAAAAAGATGGACAAATCGTTGTTCATCGCAACACAACTTGATTGTGTTGTTGGGAAAATCTTGTCTCATGTGCCTGATCGAAAAGAGATAAGATTGAGTGCTGATTCAGGCTTCAGTAAAGTTTTTCCTTCTTTTCTTAGATTTGTTATTTTCTGTCTATCAAATAAAATAAAGGGTTATTATCGATAATTTTACTCTTTATAGGGTTTTAGAGTTGGGCGTATACAAACCTGTCAATAGGTTTCGAACCCTACATTCCTTTTTCCTTTTTGACATCCTATATAAGATTGCTTGTTGAGTTAAGTGATTCAATCACACAAATCCAGTTGTTTATAACTGTTCTCAAAGCACCATGTCAGATGGAAAGGATGTCAACATGATTGTTAAATCTTCAATCAAGGAAAAAGAAAAATCTCCTGTTTCTAAGTCCCTGAAAAGAAAAAGAAGGAATACAAGAAATCCCAGGGTTGTGCCTTCTAACTCTCAGAAGTTTTCCGATGTTCTTGATGAGTTGAAGGAAGTAAGAAAGGAGATTAGTGAAATAAAGACTTTTTTGTCAAAGTCCTTAGAAATTCAGAGAGCCCTGGTACGACATAATCATCCAAGACAGTTCGTTGATATAAACTCTTATCTTCGTGAATCGTATGTTCCAATGGTTGTTGACAACAAGGAGTTCGAGAATGATGCTGAATTTCTCAAAGGCATTGTCGCCTAGGAAGTCTTCTTTTAGGATTAGTTGGAAGAATAACTAGTGCTTTAAATAGCGATGATTGTGACTACACATAGTTATTTTTTGTTTTCATCTTCTTATGTTATTTTTTAGATTTATTGGTTTTAAATTCTAAAAATATTTGGAGGAAGATGTTTATTGCAGTATTTTAATGGTTTGTGATATTGCAATATTTTTATGGGGTATGTATTGTTTGCGTCTGTGAACTTGAAGGTCCCCTATTGCGGTCAAAAGTAAAGTCGTTCATGAATCGATATTCGTATTGATGAAAGGACGAATGGATTTTTGACATATACAAAAGTTATGCCTATGCAGTCATGTATTTGATGGAAAATAGGATAAGATCTTTTGTTCGACAAGGATAAAGTCTATTATGTCGTCATGATGGAAAATAGAATAGATCCTTGTATGTTATCCACGGTATTGATCTTCATTGATCCATTTTATTATATTTTACCGTGAAGCTCCATTGTGTGTCTTATGTTGAGCACCTTACAACTAAGTCGATTTACATTGGCTTTGTTGGTTGTTCCATGAGATGTTATATGTCGAGCATTAGGAACTAAATTAATCAACTAGTTTGGTTATTTAGTTAGTACTCCATAAGTTTTCTTTCTTATGTTGAGTACATGTACGGTTAAGATTGTCATATTCTATGATGAACTTAGTCGGGGTTCCATAAGTTCTTTTATGTTGAGCCGAAAATAATTAAATTGATTACTTCGGTAATTAGTTTGGTTATTTGTATTCCAATTAGATTAATTATAGGTTATCTTGTAATTAATCTAGTTGAGTTTTCATATATTCCACAAGTTCTTGTGTTGAGTATATGAAAGGATACACTATCATGTTCGTTGGTTAATGTAGTCATATATTCCGTAAGGTTTTCCTTATGTTGAGTATTTGAACGGTTAAGTTAGTCATCTCCGTGTGATTGACTTAGTCGTAGCTCCGTGAGTTTATTTATGTTGAGCAATTTCAATTAAATTGATCACTTTTGTAGTTTGATTTAGTTGCGTATTTCAATTGAATTAATCATGGGTTTACTTGTGGTTAATTTGGTTGAGTTTTGGATATAGAAAATCATTCTCATGGTTTTTGGTGTCCAAATTAAAAAATCCTTCTTTTCTTTCGAAATTAAGGTCGCTATTGTTGTTCTCTCGGGAATGACGTCAAATAGGGGAGAGTTCTTTTGAACTTGTGCTTAATGGTAATATCTTGCGGAGAGTGCGGCTGTGGAATTTTATAGGGGTTATCTTGTATCTTAAAACTCCTTGATGAATGTTGTTAGCTTTGGCTATTAGATTGCATCTAAATTAAGTTGGTATGTATTTTTCTTTTGGTCATGAAATGTCTCTTGTGGAAATTTCATTATGATCCCATTCTTGTACATTTGCCAATTTTATTGACAAAAAGGGGGAGAAATATTGTAGTTCACACTACAAATACATATGGTTTTCGGATCATTGTGTAAGGGGGACTGGTTTCCATGATCGAGATGGAGTATTGACTAAGGGGGAGTGATACATATCACCATAGTATTATTGTTAAAGTCGTGATACAATTGGACTTTGATGTTACATAATAGTACTATGACACTATATAATAACGATCGAGAATCTCAATTTCTCTCATTGTTATAGCTACGGATCTTCAACAACGATGGTGCTAAACTTACAACCTTTGGGATCATTGGAGTACTTGGAAGGACGAAGATTTCAAGGAAAGTTGAAGATTAGACTATGGAATAGGAGCCACTAAAGTTTATCTTTTTTGTAATCCATATGTATTAATAGTTTTTTCACTAAAATTGACAAAGGGGGAGATTGTTAGAGCATAGCTCGGTCAACCTCGCATGCGTTTCTATCTCAAGCATGTTTGTCAATATTAGTTCTCAAAACTATAAGTCTTGATTTCTAGCCTACATAACTAAGTCTCGGACTAGGATAGAAAAGTGTAGTTGAGCTCAAGGACTTCATGGCGATTCATCATACAACGAAGAAGATCTATACAAGGAACCGTGGAACTTCATCAACAAAAAGGTATGTGGAGACTTGAACTTATCTATCACTCAAAAGTCTATCTCTTCTATCTCCTACTTCTTATGAGACAAAAGTTGTATGCTATATAGACTAGATCATACACATTTGATATTTCGAGCCGAGTATATCTCGCATATCTATATCTCGAAATCATGTGTTGATAAAGTGTTTCGCTTTGATCAAGTTTATCTTCACCTAGTGACGAAAGTCATGAAAAGTTTCAATCACTTTGAGAATTGCTCTGACATGAATCATTCTGTGAATAACGGCTACATAGTGTCCTCTGAGAATGTCTCAATGATTGAAATAAGAGTTTAGATTACATAACCATGTATTCCTTGAACCGAAGTTTTCGAACTTTGTTGATCAAGAGAAATCGGGAGGATTGTGGAATTGGCTTGCCAAGTCCGCGAACTGACGGAAGTTCTCGACCGAGAATTTCAGCTGGATTTTCCAAAACTCGTTTGTGTGCTAAGTCCCCGAAACCAGTCCGCGAACTGGCGAAAGTTCTCTTTCTGAGAATTTCTATTGAGTTTGGAAAACTCAACCGATTAACTTAAGTCTGTGAACTTGTTTGTGAACTTAAGAGGTTATGATCTAAAGATGTGCTCTGAACATGAAACTTAAATTACTAAGGAATGCTTTATGAAAACCGTGGCTATAAAGTTCATGAGCCGATTCAATCGAATCGAATCATATTTGTTTCAATTGTGTCTTGTGTAGTTACATAAGATCTCATAGCAATTGAACAACTCTTTAACTAGTTCATTTGAGTCAATTGAACTAGTTATGGTGGAGAAGAACAAGGTTAATATGAAATGCTCATATGGTTGACCTTTTTGGGTTACTATGTTGAACCAACATACACGTACATGTTTGGGCATGGTTTTCACGAACCCAGTAAACGTTTACCAAAATGTGTGTGACAAGCTAGGTTTTTCGATCTAACGATTGAGAAATATTAGCTTGAATCTAAATCAGGTTTTCATCTAACGGTGAATATGGATTGCTTTGTAACTAAGGCAAAACCATGATTTGAAGGCTATATAAAGGAGACATCTAGCATTGTGCAAAACTAATCCCCACACGTCTGTGTGCTACTAGTGCGCCCGCTAGAGTCGATCTCCATTAACCTTTGATTTTCTTCTCTAAAATCAAGTTAACGACTTAAAGACTTCATTAGGATTGTGAAGCCAGGCCGATACTACTTTATAGTAGTTGTGTGATCTGATCTTGCATCTTCTATCGTACGAGTACAATCGATTGATTGACTTGAGATCGTGAGAGTTCTCCGATAGGCAAGATAAAGAAGTCACAAACATCTTCGTCTCACTGTTTGTGATTCCTCGACAATCCACTTGTGCAGTCAGGAAGGATTGTAGAGAGGTGATTGATTAATCTAGGTTGTTCTTCTAGAATATAAGACCGGATTATCAATTGGTTCCTGTTCACCTTGATTTATCAAAAGACGGAACAAAACTAGGGTTTATCTGTGGGAGACAGATTTATCCTTTGATAGACTTTTCTGTGTGAGACAGATTTGTTTATTATCAAGTCTGCGATTTTGGGTTGCAGCAACTCTTGGTTGTGGGTGAGATCATCTAAGGGAATCAAGTGCGCAGTATCCTGCTAGGATCATAGGCGTAGGAGTACAACTGTACCTTGAATCGGTGGGAGACTGATTGGGGTTCAACTATAGTCCAGTCCGAAGTTAGTTTGCAATAGGCTAGTGTTTGTAGCGGCTTAATACAGTGTGAATTCAATCTGGACTAGGTCCCGGGGGTTTTCTGCATTTTCGGTTTCCTCTTTAACAAAATTTCTGTTGTCTGTGTGTTGATGGTGGATTTTCATTTGAGGCTAAAATTATACAAGCCAAAATTACGCGCTGACATCCTGCAAAGGATAAAGCCACTAATAAAATGATGAATACTTCTTCACTTCGTTAATTTATCCAGGTTGGAGCATGTAGCAACAATCTCTTATACCCTGTGAATTAATAGCGTTATCAATTAATACATGATTAGCCTTGTATTTCCTGTTCCGCTGAACTCTCATTATTAGTGCGGCATGACGACTGAGTGTTGCTCTCAGCAGAGTAACATGAATCTCCAAACGTTGATAATGAGGTATTCACGAAATACTCGTACATGCTACATCTCTCGGTGTGTTATACTAGCCCGATTAAACATATTTGAATCTGGACTGTCCATATCAGTCTCAGAAACAATCACGACCACACAAGTCGGTCGCACGATTTAACCAGCCTAGACGATCCTCGGCAGGAGCAGGCTACTACATTAATGACCACCAGCAGGCCCATTTATGCCATGGTCGGTTGAATACCTACCATGCCTCCCAAACTACCACCGAACACCATCCTGAAGTTGGATGTCCAGACTGGTATGGAGCAGCTTGGAGGAATCGTACAAACAAAGGCCGCCTATGGCAGTCTCAAGTTCATCACATCCGTCCAACTTCACCGGCGTGGTTGGACGGCGTGGATCATCCCAAA
Source organism: Papaver somniferum (assembly GCF_003573695.1). NCBI lineage: Eukaryota > Viridiplantae > Streptophyta > Magnoliopsida > Ranunculales > Papaveraceae > Papaver > Papaver somniferum. The sequence goes on from NC_039358.1 coordinate 141,568,237, forward strand.
GTCGGTCGAACAAGCGTCGTGGTGTACACCGGCGGACCTTCTTCCTACCTACATGACCGACTCTTCCTTAACCTGACCAGATTGCAATATACGTTTGTCCGAAGTTGTATCGGCGTGAAGAATTGAGGGTCGCAGGAAATTCCACTAAAGGTCCCAAATTGATCACGACCATCCAATTTCACCGGCATGATTGGATGGCTTAGATCGGACCCATAGCCACCAGGCAGGTATTGCCGCGTTCACCACCGGCCCAACGTGGGCCCCACATGGTCAGCCTCCCCAAAAGAGAAGCGTGGCTTGCCAATTCGTCCAGCCAAAGAAGCGTGGACGTGAAACCCTAATTAGGGTTTGCGGCACATCACATGTGTCGCAAATCAGTCTCAACCATCCATCTTCGCAGGCATACGTGGAGGGTGTAGATGTAGATTCAAAGGGTCCAGAGCATGTCAACACAATCACCATACATGACTAATCGGTCAAGACCAACTATGGTTGGTCGTCTCGATTCGTGCGCCCAAACTAGGCATGGCCACGCGTTTTCAACTGAAAATCGATCTCGACCACTCAACTCTGCCGGACAAATTAAGTGGCTTAGATCACATCTTCACGGGACATTAAGGTACGGACGTATACACTGGCCTTCCGACTACACGCCTGACTGATTGGCCAAGACCGACCATGGTTGGTCGTCTCGAAACGCGCGCCCGAAGTAGGCACGACGTGCGGTATTCAATTCCTTTGCGGCATGGGATTTCTGTCGCAAATCAATCTCAGCCGCTCCTCTTTTCCACAAAAATTGAGTGGCTTAGATCGCATCTCCATGGTACAGTGAGGTACAAACACCTACACCAGCATGCCGTCTACATGCATGCCCAATCGGCCCTGCCAAAAACGTGTCCCATGCTTGGATTCGACCAAGTTAAAGGTTGGTGTTCGAGCACCTCCAAAACACTAATCCGACGATCGGAGATGTGGGTTGCAAGCCATCTCGTCCGTCCAACTTCACCAGCTTGGACGGACAGCCTAAGACAGGAGTTAGGCGACCAGTGAGGCATCACCACGATCACCGTCCACCACTCTTCCACACAAAGCGATCGTCCAAGTTAGGACTTACCTGTACAACCTCCAAACGATCACTCGAAGATGGATGTACGTGATTCTATTTTAAGATCTTAATCCGCGACTTACTCCGTTAAGCCTTAAAACAGCGATGCTTCACACATGCTGAATATATTTGATGCATTACCTGCATAAAATACACACGATACTTCACAAGTATCGACTTTCTAAATAACTTAGTTATTTAATCTAACATCACATGCTACTTTTTGTGGGTCCCACGATCCACACATTCGAGACATCAAACATGTCACAAACTGGGGGATACTTACTGGGGTATTGATCTGGCGGTTTACAGCGTGCAGCGCACAACGCGCCATCACAAGAACGTGTCAGGAAGACATGGACGGTTAGTGATGATGGGAGAAGTGGGCAAGACTGATCGTGTGACACTAACACACACAACTCCACTACTCCATCACTCCATTTTCTCCACTTCCCATGAGAGACGTGGGTTAGGCTCAATGACTTGTATAAATAGGTTCTCCTCCCTATTTCCAAGACAGAACAAGACAACAGAATCCAAGTGTTGATACAACCGTATCCAAACACCAGAACTGATAGCTTACATTCTGCAAGCTAGTTCAGATTTCTGATACAAGTCATACACAGCCAACACCTCCACAATCTCAACACCTTCTTCGCTTCCCTCCCTAAGATCAACCCCATCTCCTTCACTTTGTGGCCTAAGCAAGTCTGGAACGACCATTTCTTGGTTTAGGCCAGAATTGTACAAATTGATTTCTCGAATCACAAGCACTCTCGTGCAGTGCATTTGTTTAGGGTTTAGATTCATTTCTCATCCACACACCCCAAATTACCAAAACCGGCAGAAATAGTTTTCACCCATAAACACTGTGTTATTTCTTTTCCGCATTATATTTTATATAATTGAAATAATACAGGTTGTGCTTTCGTGATCATCAATTGGAAATCCAACCTTTGGTTGTTGGTTGATTATTGATTGATCCTTGGACAATTGTCTTTGGTACCGTCCAAGTATTCCTTGTATTTGATAAAGACTCACTATTGTTTTTAGCTTGAGTAAAAATCAAATCAAGAGAGGGATATTAACTCCTTGAGATACTTTTATCTAGATTGAGTCTGACTGTTTAGTTGATTCTCTAGCAAAGTATTTCGGAGTTAGTCCATACAGATTGCTAAGTGAAATATTGGGTGGTGTTGTTAGACCCACGCTTTTTCAGGATGGTCGATCAACCCAGTCTTTCTTGCAAAGTAGAAATGATTTTTATACGATCGCCTACTTCCTCATTCTTTCACTACCTTCAACTGTCACCACTTATAGGAGATTTATGTGCTGGTATAAATAGGTTTCTAAACCTATGATCTGATAACTAACAACAACTAACACTCATCACTGTCAAGTTATCAAATACTTTCAGAGGATTTCTCTCGTCTACACAGAGAATCATCTTTACGGCAGTTCAACACATCACATCACATATAGATCAATCTCCATTGATCTCCACACAATCTCAGCTTCCCTCCCAACAGACCGACCATTATTCACCTCTTGTGACTGAATTGAACCTGGAATGACCATTGTCTTGGTTTAGGACAGGGTCCTACAGATTAGTCTTTCGAACTCAAAGTACTCCCGTGCAGTACATTTGTTTGAAGGTTCATACGATTCGCAACTTCGAGCACCTGCTTCAGCGAGCACTTGTCTCCTCCACCACTTTTTACCAGAAAATTTGTGAGTCGTTTTTACCCAAAAAAAAATTGGCGATCACAGTGGGAGATTAATCTCTTGGTGGAAAATTCAATTTCTCGAAGATGGTCGATCTCAGATCTGGTGCAACTACCAACCCCAATCCTGAAGGTTCAACACCCAATCCCTACGTTGCAAGTTCCAGTGGTACTGCTAACACCACTCCCCCATATTTTGTAGTGGTGCTGCTGATGTCACTCCTCCTACCGGCAGCGTCACGTCAAGTATCATGGCGACTCCTCCTACCGATACTCCCACTACTCCAGTCATCACTCCTGTCAACACCGGGAACAATAGTACCGGTACTGTCGATAATTCCACATTCATCACTCCTATTACCAGGAGCGCTGGTACTGGGACTGTAAATAACCCCTCGGTTGTCACTCATGTCAACACCGTAAGCGCTGCCACGGGTGCTGTCAACAATCCCCTCTTCGGTCGAATTCCCGAAGAAGTCAAGAACAACCCCCCTACCATAGTCGATCTCATGCAAACACAAGAAACTCTTTCCAAGACTCAGGAAGGTATGGATGCCACACAACAAGATCTTCTCACCTACTTTAAGTCTCTGACATATCATCTAAAGGATGATCGACGCCTGGAAAAAGGGAAAGCGAAAGAAACTTCTCTAGATGCCGATCCTGAAGTTATTCCAATTCACGTTGTTGAAGACAATGAGTCCCCCTATACTGCAAAAGACTCTCAGATGAAGGATCAATCAAACTTCATTACTAAGGAAGACCTGGAACGCTTCTTGGAGAAACGGGGAAAAGATGAAGGCTCTTCATCTGTTCACCGTCATCAACCTCCGTACCCTCTGATGTGCCGAAAGTTCCTCTTCCTAAAGGCTATGTCTCCCCAACATTCACGGTGTATGATGTTACTGGCAATGCACGAGAACAGGTCTCACGATTCTTGGAGTCATTGGGAGAACATGAATACAACCACAACCTTCTTTTGAGACAGTTCTCAAAATATCTAAAGGGCAGAGGGTATACGTGGTACAACAACATCGCACCAGGAAGCACAACCAGTTGGGGTGAGATATTCAATACATTTAATCGAAAGTATTTTTTTTCTCAGAACAGATTGCTTTGTCTGATCTTAGAAGGATGTTCCTAAGAGCTACCGAACACCCAGATGATTATGTTAAGAGGTTCAGGGTCCAAGCCTTGGATTGTCATGATCCGAATGTTATCGAACAACAAGTCGTAGATTTGTGCATTAACGGGATGATTCCTGTCTATAGAGCATTATTGGAAAATGGTCGGCCACCACAACACCTGCTTTATTGGAGAGAACTAATCCTGGAAAATCTGAAGAACCTCGTGACACTAGAAGAAACAGACGACTTGTTAATAAGCAATATAATCTTGGACCCTCTGTGAATGTTGTTAACGAGGGAGGAAAAAGGAACGTCATGACATCGGATGCACAACATCCAAAACGTGGAGCACCAACAATAGCATCCCAACCGGAATGGGCGCCATGACGTGCTAATCAGGACCAAGATGCACCATCATTGAATCCATGTCAACAATTACGACAGGCAAGAGAAGCCCAGACGCCTCAAAATTTTTCCCTCTGCCTATGGAAGAATTATTAGAACTACTAGAGGTGTGGATTCAGGATGTAGCAATCAAGTTACCTCATGTCAGACGTCCGCCTACTTAGAAAGAGATTGAAGATCCTAAGTACTGCCGCTTCCATCAATTTTTCAACCATTCAACAAGTGAGTGTAATGTCTTGAAACGTATCTTTAAGGAAAAGGTAGAGTCTGGAGAACTGAACCTGGGAACTGAAGGGCTCCATAGAAATCCTTTACCATCAGAGCATTCACTTTGTATGAGGATCCGGTCAATGAAGCAGTCCAGTCTTTGATGAATCACTTATGTGAATTGCTTTACCTATCGAAAGCACAGAGGAATGACATCTTCAACGCTCTAAACCATGTTGTGTCAAGAAAACGCATGCTTCTACCAGAAACACCTCCTCAGCCACCAGCCACAAACAAAGAATTATATGACTGGGGACTGCTAACCTCAGTCCATCTCGAGGGAAATAAGCTTGGAAGAGATTTGATTGATGCTGGTACCCATGTCAATATCATTCCTATCAAGACACTCAAAGTTGCAGGGATTACCCATCATGAAGTTGTGTTTACTCCTGCAACAATAAGAGACCCTAAAGGAGAAATCAGAAATTCCTATGGTCACATTACTCTTAAGATGAGGATGGATGCTGCTTGGATGGAGGCTCAATTCCACATCATCAAGGAGGATCCATGGTACGACATGAGCCTTGGACGAGAATGGTTACACGCTGAGAAGATCATCGCTGGCAAAGCACCATCCCATTCCCCTGATGGAGAAATCCCTAGTCCTGAGACTTTGACCGATAATCCATCTGCAGATCGCCTGGAAGAATTCCTGAATTTAACAGCGATAGAGGAAATCCTGAATTTAATGACGATGAAGCAGGAAACTAGAGAGGATGCAATATCCTATGTCAAGAGATTTCGTGTTCAGGCAAGTCTCATTCCACTGCTATCTGTATGCCCTAATAGTTGGACTCAATTACGCTAATAAGAGCGTCACTGCTATTACGAGGTGTTACGACTGGGTAACTTCTCCCTTACAATATTTCACCAAGTGGGTGACTCCGATCTATCAACAAGCTAAAATCGATGTCGAGACGTCCGTTGCTGATATGATCTCCAAGTATGATGAAGAACATCTAGGGTTTTCTCGTCTGACATTGCAAGAATGTCCTCATGTACCACAAAAAAATCATGAAAAATTTCCAGGAGATGCTCACGTCTGGAATAAGGATTTTGGTACAGAGATGAAAGAAAAGATGAATCAATAGAAGATATTCAAGGCTAGGCCAATCAAACCTAATGCCTTCCATGTTGGTGATTTGGTACTCAAAGCAACAAAGCGTAACCATCGCTCTATGACTAATTCTGATTGGGAAGGCCCGTTTATGATTGCCAATTCCACTATAGGTGGATACTAAAAGATGGTTGTCGTGGATGGATAGGTGGTAGAAGCAGTAATCTACGAGAAATGGCTTAAGGCGTTCAGCGCTTGAGGCGTTCCGATCTCGGAGCTCAGCAAGTTTGATACTTGAGCATCTAGGATTTTCTTATTTCGTTTGTATTTTTAATTCCTCCAAAACAGATATGATATTTGCAACCGGTAATTGAATTTTCCTTCCAGTAAACAATTCTGATTCACCATTTTTATCAAACCATAAGAAAATCCTCATAGATACCAAAATCCAATCATTACCTATCCCAGAATAATCAGGAAACCAAAACCAAGTACCAAATAAAATCTCACGTCTCTCAAGTTCAAAAGCATAATTCAGAGAAAAATAAAACTAAAGGAAATTGGGAAAATACGACTGTTGCTCCTTCGACAAATCACCCCCATGTCCTGCAAAGCATTCTTCTTACGCTCCAGTTCCTCAGACAGCCTTGCGATCTCTGCTTTCGCTTTTTCAACAACATCAGTGGAGGGAGCCTTATTCTCAGTTCGAGCTTTCTTGACAAGTTCTACTCCTTGGAGGAGCCACTTGAAGTTGAGTCCATGATACTCAACAACATTCAGGTTGAACTCCCAATCAAAGAGTATACCTGCGATAATGGCACCTTTTGGTTTGGTATGTATGTCATTAACAATACGTAATATTGCTTCTACTCGCATGATCAAAAAATAAGCATGCTCGGGTTTCTTAGTAATAGCTATGTGGCCATATGTCTTCCATATCTCTTGGTTTAGATTGGCATACCCAGTAGGAATGCTGAATCCTCCAACTAATTCGAGCATAAAAAATTTGGGATAGACCATCAAAAACGGACACTGGATGAAGATTTTATGACGTTTTTACTATAACTATTATTTCTGATTTTTTCTGAAAATGAGTTGCTATGGGATTCCTCATTCATTCATAGGGTTTCTACATCAAGGAGTAAAACTCATGTTATTAAAAAAAACATACAAGATGAGGACTTACTTGAGAAGTTTCTAAGTCCTTTGAAGCATTGGCGTTACCGGAGTCATTGGAATCACCATTCATTCGATTTGATTCCGAAATCATGGTGATTTCCTTCTTCTTAGTCTTCCTCCGAAGATGATTGAGATCCGCCGCCACCTTGATATTCCATAGCTATTTCCTTCTATAAACATCAATCATGAGTATGAGGTTGTTTTTTCAAAGAGAATTACAAACAATCAAGCAAAATACTCACATCGACTTTTTCATCTTCAATTTCGGTTCCTTCATCTTCCTCCGAGGATCCAATAATTTGAGTTGACTACTCAGCTACGGAGAATCGAAGACCCTCTATGATAGAAGGAGCAAAACCCTACAATGAAATAATAATATGATTTATTTCATGAACTCTAAGACGAAGAGAAGTCATTAGGCAAGGCAACTAACCAAAGAAACGGGTGAAGGCTCCACAATATTAGACAACATCCTGTGACTTTTGCTTTTATTCTCACCACTCTGGGGACTTATTCCAACATCCGCAAAGTCACCGTTATTTCAAGGCCTTACGACGCGCTCACTCTACAGTTGTTGAAGTCAACAAAACGATTAAGTTATAAGATGTTATACTTCGCTGGAAATTACAAAGAGAATGCTCACTTGTGAAGATTCTGGGAATGTTTTTCTCTTATCGTTGCTGGGAAGTGGTTTCAGTCGGGGACGATCAACCATCATATCTGTAGAAGCGGAACCACGCGATGGAGGCGCCGCCGGTAACACTGCGAAGTCATAAATGCGCTCGTGTTGCTGGTTCCAGAAATTTATGTAACCCGGGGTTACATATGCGGTACAGTCACAACAAAGAGACAAATATCTACTCCCAGCTACATGTGTACGATCCAGTTTGGTCATAAGATGATGGACCTGAGGCTTGCTGGCTCTAAAAGAAGATGTGCACTGATCAAGACCCATTTTCCTAGCAGCTATGTCAATATTGTATTCTTCCACGAGGTATTCTTGTTGCATAACAGACATAAGATGACCAGGAGTGTAACTCAACATAAATGTCCTCTCCCCATCAGTAAGATTCGTACCGGATTGCAGCACTACATCCTCTTCTCCGGTAAAAGTAGTCAACTGAGAGACATAAGGAGGAACCGGTGGCCACGACGGAAATCGAACTCAGCTTCGTTATCCATCAAATCAACAAGGCGTACCATAGAATGTGGCATCTTATTGGACCAACGTTTTATCCTTGCGTTATTATCTTCAGAAAAAGCATAACGAGAATCCACACCTTTCTTCTACAAAACATTGCGTGGAGTAGGCGCATAATTGCTCAGGTGTTCCCAAAACCACGCTTGAATGAACAACGTGTCAACATATGACTCCACTTTCATATAACCATTGGAGATACGGCTGTCGATGACTAAGGAGACTGTTAGAGCACTGCTCGGTCGAACTCGCAAACGTTGTTATCTCAAGCTTGTTTGTCAAGTTTAGCTGATCAAAAACTATATATTTGATTTCTAGTCTACTTATAGCTATGTCTCGGATTAAGATAGAATGTGTAGTTGAGCTTTAGACTTGACGGCATTCACCAATTGAAGACGAAGATCTACTGAGGAGCTTGGAGGAACTTCATCAACAAAAGGTATGTGGAGACTAAAACTTTTCTATCACTCAGAAGTTTATTCTATTTTATCTTTTAATGAGACTAAATCGTATAGTTATATAGACTTTTACATTATACACATTTGATATTTCGAGGCGAGTTTATATCGCTTATCTATTTTTCGAAATATGTGTTGGAAGCTTTTTGCTTTAGATATGTTCATCATATTCTTGACGAGTTTAGTTGGAAACTAAATATTAAGTCAAAAGATGATCATGTGAAAATTACCTTGTACATCTTATATGATTTGTGTGAGACAGTCATTTGATGTTAGCTTGGGAAGTTTCGTATTGATCATTCGATCACTTGAAAATTACTTGAAGCTAATGGTTTGTGTGAGACAAACATTATCGTATTCCAAGGATGTTTCAATGATTGAAATGAGAGTTGATAACAATTACCCATGTCTGGATACAACACGGTACGCATACCTAGTATGCGAATTGTATTGTAATGATTCGGGTCCGGAACTCTTGTTTGCGTACCTAGTATGCGAACGGATTTACCTGAGAAGGTCCGGAACTCTTGTTGGCGTACCTAGTATGCATACGGGTTTACCTGAGTTGGGTTCGGAACGGTTGTTCGCGAACCAGTTTTGCGAACGGCTTGACTAGGCCAAGGTCTGGAGCTTCTATTCACGTACCAGGTTGGCGAACACAACGGTAAAGTTCTATAATCGACTATGTATGATTCTCATACTCATGAACTAAATATTTATGATTTAAGGAATGCAATCTTTGCAAACCGTGGCTTAATGTTCATGAATTGATTCTTGTATAAGTATTTTGTACGATTACAAATCAAACCGATTTCGATTCAATTTGTTCATATATATTTCTATGAGATAGTGAACAATTGAACAACTCTATTTGAAACACAATTAGATTCATTTGATTATCTTGCAGTATTGATTGATCTTCATATTTTATCTAGAAGTGTTAGATGAATATAGTTAAGACAAAAGTGCTCATATGGATAATTTCGGTTAACTGTTATTGAGATAACTCAATATACACGTTTAGGTATGGTAACCCATATCTAAATGAAAGTATATCTCATTTGTGTGTAACAAGCTAAGACCATCTAACTTTGGATATTGATTGCTTTATTTAAGCAAACTTAGCTTGAATCTTAAATCAGGTTTTCATCTAATGGTGAATATTGAATACTTTATTACTAAGCTATCTTAGATTTGATTGAAAGCAACACTTATTTGGATGACTATATAAGGGAAAACTCTAGAAACTGGGAAACCTAATCCCCACACTTCTGTGTGTTCCTTGTTGCGTACTAGAGTCGATTCTCCTTTAAACTAGTTTTTCCAAAACCATTATAGGTTAACGACTTCAAGACTTCATTGGGATTCGTGAAGCCATATCCAACTATTTTCTCCGTAGTTGTGTATTCTGATCTTACTTGTTCTATCGTATTGAGTCTTCTCTAAGATTTACTCGAGATTTATCTCCAATAGGTAAGATATAAAAAGTAATCACAATAGTTCTTCGTCTCAGACTCTTGTGATTCCACAATAACTTTTCCTGTTAATCAGTTGGGTTATTTTGAGGTGACTATAATATTTCTAGGATGCTCTTCGAGATTACAGGACCAGATTATTAGTTGGTTCTTGTTCACCTTGATTTTATCAAAAGACAGAACAAAAACCGAATAAAGAATAGACATATCTGTGGGAGACATATTTGTTTATAAGTCTTCGACTTTGGGTCTAGCAACTCTTAGTTGTGGGTGAAATCAGCTAAGGGAATCAAGTGCGCAGAATCCGGTGTGGTTTTAGAGGCGTAAGGAACGCGACTGTACCTTAATCGGTGTGAGAATTAGTTAGGGCTCAACTACATTCCATTCTGAAGTTAATTTGTAGTAGGCTAGAGTCTGTAGCGGCTTAATACAGTGTGGTGTTCAAATCTGGACTAGGTCCCGGGGTTTTTCTGCATTTGCGGTTTCCTCGTTGACAATACTTCTGGTGTCTGTGTTATTTATTTTCCAGATTATATTTTTATATAATTTAAATATCACAGGTTGTGCATAGTTCAATTAGTTGATAAATCTGACCTTGTTTGTTGGATAGAACTTGATTGACATTGTCCATTGGTACCGTCCAAGTTATTTCTCATATCAATCACGCTCGCAGATTTCTATCTGTTTGATTTGCTGATTGTATTGAGAAAGAGATAAAAACTCTTTGATATAATTCTTGATTGAGTCTCTCTTTTAAGTTGGTACTCTCGGAATTACATTGGAGTTTAGTCCATACAGATTTTCGAACGAATTATTGGGTGTGGTTGTTATACCCCCGCTTTTTCAATTGGTATCAGAGCAGGCAAACACGCTAAGACCTCATAAGTCTGTGTTTGTAGCAATATGATTTCTGTGGATAGAATTTTATCTCATTATAACACTATTAGAGCATAGCTCGGTTTAACCTACCAAGCGTCGGTATGTCAAGTTTGGTTGTCATATTTTAGTGAGCCAAAACTCATTCTAAGAGTCGCTTGATTATGTACTAGAGTCAACTTCGTATAGGTTAGCTTGAAAGTATTAGGATATGAGACATTACAAGTATTACGAAGACTTGAAGAAGTGAAGAAGTAAGGAGCTACAACGACAACATCATCCTTCCACTCGAGGTTAGTGATATTTGACTTGAATTGTTTCATTCCCTAACGTATCTTTCAAGTCGTGCATATTGAAAACAAAACTGCGAAGCATGAATGATTATACTCTAGTTAGACATAGTATTAAGGAATACAATACGAGGTTTATTGCTTAACCATTAAACTTTGTAGATAAGACATCAACATAATCGTTTGAATGCTATTGTGATTATGTATGGGTATAAGGTGAAGATTTCATCCTAGGAAACATTGTTTTACATTTGTTTTAAGGAAGTAAATTCATGAACTTGTTTTGTGAATCGAAAGAGAAATCTCCAGGCATTATTGGTATTGTTATTCATTGCATATCTTTTGAACTACCAATATGTGTGATTAGTATAACCGTTCATGACTTGTTTATGTTATTGGTAAAACTATTCACAAAGGCCTGACTTTTATTAGTGAAACCGATCTTAAGTAATCACCTGAGATGGTATGATCGATTTTGTGTTTTTGGTATGACCGACTCTGAATAAAGGGGAACCGATCCTAGTAAGAGGTGCAACCTATCACAAAGGGGATCCTTGTATGAGGTGCAGCAAGTTTTTAGAAGAAAGGGGAACCGATCCTATGGACATGTGCAACATGTTTTTCGGTAAAGGGGAACCGATCCTATATATATGGACATGTGCAACAAGTACAAGTTAGATACCATATATATGTGGGGAACCGATCCTAGTACCTAGTCAACCGAATTTTTGGAAATCTAGCGTGACTATGCACAGTACTCACATGGAGGTAGAACCGAAACTTGTTTTGGTAGAACCGTGAAACCCATGATTTGTGATTGAGTGTTCTTGACCAATCACATAGTTCTTGAAAGTCATACGAACCAATTGTAAACTTGTTTGGAAGTGTGGCAAATCGATTTCAAGGTTGTAAGTATGAAAGAGGACTTACAAAGTAAGGATGTCGACATACTTTGAACATGTGCAGTAACGCTAATCTTTAATTATTTAAAGTTATTCCTTAATAGCTAAAGGAATAAAATCCTGGATCGAATAAAATAAATTGAGAATCTTTTATTTAAGGTTTTTAATTTTATTTTTGAAAAATGAAAATTAGTAATGTGCATTTGCTAGTTGGAGATTTTCCAAGAGATTTTCGGTCAATATTTGGACAAAGCATTTCCAGGAATTATGGAAACCAAATATGGAATATATTGCATATCTTGAGAATATTTTCGGTTTTGGAAATTCCTTGGTGTCCAAACTTCCTTGGTATATAAATGTGAAAGTTTGCATTTCGAGCAAACTAATCCTCATACAACAAAAACTATCTCAGTTGTGCTGCTACTGGTGAAGCCGCCTATTCAGAGAGGAGAGTAACCTAATTAGGAGAAATCTCTTACGGTCGCTCAGTTTAAAGACTTCTTTGGGATTGAGAAGCTCTATTAGTACCGTTGGTGGGAAACTAGATAATTGTGGTTTATCTTTTGTTTTCGATTGATTTGATTGACTAATGGTGGTTGAACTTTGATTGCACCTAGTTTTTTTATGCTTGAGAATCTTCTCTTCTGATATAAGATTCACTCAAACTAGATCGAAGTTTCAACGGGGATCTTTAGACTGTTTGTAGATCTAAAGACGTCTTGTGATAATCCATTGTTAACAGACTCTGTTCTGTGCTTGATTGATCACAAGAGATTTAAGTTGATTGTGTGCAGGTATTTATTGAAGACCTAAGAAGATTTGAAGACAAAGAAGACTTTGAAGATTTCTGATTTGGGTTCATAATCTTTGGTGGTCACAATACTTGTTTCGGTAAAAGAGGATCCAACTATAATCGGTTTATCCTTGTGGTAGATTAGATTGATTAGTTTTGTAGATCGGCATCAATACAATTCTTTGTGATTAAAAGTATTGATTGCATAATCTTAACAATTACCTTGGTATTTGATAATAAGATAGATCTAAGAACCTGACAAAGGAGTTTATTGAGATAAACAGAAGAACCTTTTTCGAACTCACATCACTTGGTTGAAAAGAGTTGATACCAAACAAATTTGTTGTTCCTTTACTGTTTGGAATACGAACCAAAGGAATTGTTCCAAGTACGTGACTTATTCATAATTTGGAGGCGTGGGAATACATACAGAACTAGGTGAACTATAGGTTTAGTTGCTTGGTCTCAACTATACGAAGTTGGTTTGATTTTGTATAGCGGCTTAACCCTGAGACTATTCAATTCTGGACAAGGTCCCGAGGTTTTTCTGCATTTGCAGTTTCCTCGTTAACAAAATCTTGTTGTGTCATTTACTTTTATTTTCCGCAATTATAATTTAAAGTAAATTACACAAACCTTAATTCCTATTTACTTCATAAGTAATCCTATTGTGTTTGGTTAAGTCTGAACCTTTTATCAAGTAAACATACTTCGTTGTTGTATTGTCTCGATATCGTATCCATTGATGATCACACGAAGTATGAACCGATTTGTTGTATTGTCTCGACTCAGTCCATAGACAATAACTTTCGGAGAAAGGACTTATAGGAGGAAAAGTTTTAGTTTGAGGTATATTTGGGTACCCTCGTCTTTTCAAACACGCATAGAAATGTCTTCCAAAGTTCTTGATAATGCCAAATGTCTTGGGTTTACCTCAAAAGATAACTCCTTAGCAGATTCTTCTGGATCCCGAGGTAGAAAACTTTTGCTATCATATTCTGATAACATTCCCTCTAAAGTGAAAGTTGACATTATGTGAGAATCTGAGATGGAGCTCACCAGAACCTTAAAAAAATCAGCTGAGATTATTGATGTTCAAGCTTATAAAATTAGATCGCTTGAAGAAAAGTATGGTCAGTTCACTGATGAACTTGAGAAGTCTCTTGATAGGGAACGTGAACTCTATGGTATTATAGAGTCTTTTTATAACAATATCGAAAAACTCGTTCAAGAAACTACTTTGCAGCGTGAAAAGATTAGTATGCTTTAAGATAATGTTAAAGAAGACTCAATTAGAGAAGAACGTTTAGTCAAGACTCATTCATCAGAATTGAAAAACTGTCGTGTTGAAAAAAAGAAACTTGTTGAACAGTGTAATTCTTTGAAAAGGGAAAACTCTGTTTTAGTGAGTAACTCTTCTTCAGTGCCCGTGGTATTACCTAGCATGGAGAAAATTATTCCTAAGGAATTATCTGCTAAGAAACGTATGCGTAACTTGCAGATATGAGTTATAAACGGGAGTCTTCTAAGGTTTCTTATCCACGAATCTGTTCATTCTGCGGGGAAAAAAAATCATAATATTCTACATTGTTTTTCTAGAAAAAACAAATTTATGATCTTCAAAATCCGCTTCTGTTTACAATCGACAGAGTAAATAGTATGACGACATCTACAATGAATAACATTCCTGCAGAGAACCAGAAGTCTCATAGAAAGGGTTTCCAAGATTGCACATCTAAAGATCCTCACTAGAATCGTGTTCGTCATAATGGTCCAACTCCTTACACCACTTATGTACACATTCCCAGTGGTTATGAGAATAAGTCTGGTTGGTCTAAGTCTAGGAGATGGGATTCTCGTAATCTTTATTCTCTAGAACGGATCTCAAGAGGTCCTAGACTTAATCCTCTGAGAAATCCTTCTGATGGAAATTCAAAAAGGTCAATGTCTAAATCTTCTGGATTTAACCAAAGGACGGCAAGGAATACACGATTCAAACACTCAGATGATATTTACAACTCTTCCCTCAATATATGTAATGGGATTATATCTCATTCTGTTACCTAGTATCTAGGTAATTTTATCCTTGGAACTAAATTGAGAGTTGCAAGGATAATATCTGTGGGAGACTCAATTTCATTGTATGATATTATCTGGTTATGTGTTTTATCTTTGAAATAAAGTTTTTTTCTTATGTGAATGTTGAGTCGTATCTTGACTCCTAGTAGCTAATGTATCTTGATGTTTTTTTTCTTCATGTGCTCTATTTAACGTGAATCTTTTAATTATCGAGCTATGAAAATATATGAGATATCTGAAAACAGATAGTGTATTTCCTTATTTTGGATCTTCGCTGACCCATTAACTTTCCGTAACCGGTCCGCGAACGTCTATGTATTCTTCTCCTTAAAAGAGTTCTCATAAATAGGGTTTTCATAACAAGGGTTTTCCTACCCTTGTTCTCGAACATATATATCTATATTATATTATTTTTCCATCCCTATTAAAAAATATATGGAGAACTCTTCAAGATCTCATGAAGTAGTAAATCTTGATATGGAAGAAGACATCAAAGGATGCAGCTCGGTTCAAGAACTTGTTTTGAAAAAGATGATTGCAAGAAAAGAGTAGAACTCCTGGATTGCTGAATCTGTCAAGGATTTAATTCATTTTCAGAATGACTCAATAAGGCCGAATTTGCAAATCTTCAAATACAAATAAATCATCTAATTGATGGTCAGACCAACATCTTTGAAAATCAAAAAGTCTTGATACAGAACCAGAAGAAACTTATCTCTGATTGCATCAAGGCTAGGCAACTTGCTCGCATTGTTTATCGAAAGATGAATGTTCTAACTCATGAACATGGAATTTTTACGGTGAAAAGAATCAAGGATATCAACGATACCTTTTATGATGGAGTCATGTAGAGGTATGAAGTTACCAAATAAGTCTGAATCTTAATGTCTAGAAAACTTCTTTTTGAAAATTTATTCTTATGTTTAAGAAGGATAACTAGGGTTTGGAATAGCATTATTTGTGATTACACATAACTATTGATGGTATTTTTACAGTGATTGTAGAAGTGGTAAGTAATATGGTTTCGTTCAAGACTTGCAGGGATTTTGATTTTTAGACTTCATTTTTAAAGCAAAGAAAATAAAGCAAATAAAAGTTGATATGTTGTGAAAATTATGGAGAGACTTGGGCTAGGATTCCGTTATTTACCAATTCCAAAGTGATACTAATTATAACCATGAAAGTTCATACGTTCAATTTGATTTTTAACTAATGCAGAAGTATATTTTTAGAAACAACAAATGTTAACCCAAAGCACGGGACATCAAAACCCTAGGCTAAGCATGGTCCATCAATAAAAAATACAATTGTTTAACAAAAATCATAAAATATATTTTCAATCTAGGCATATAATCATAAATAATAATTTCACAAATTAAATAATTAGGAATTACCACCTTTTCATTGGCAAAATAACTTCCTCCGTCGCTCCGGAGATTGGGTTTAGCTCCTTATCACGGAAACACGCTAATATGATTTCATTGCTCAAAAGGTGTTTACAAATAATGAATAGGGAGAAAAAATAATTAAACCCGGGTTTTGTAACCTTATAATTGTTACAAAATAACTGTTACAGGAACGATGCAAAGAAAGTGTCACAATCACTGTAGCTCTGTTACTGTTTTCTGGCGTCTTATGTTCTTCGTGTTCTTCACCACACCAGCAGAAACAATTATCCTGCAACTAATTTTTTTTCGGCTCTGTGATACTCTAAACTTCTCCCAATTTTCTTCGTAGTCCTCCTCTGACTTCACCCATTTCCTGTTATACCCAGCAGCACTCAATTATTTCGTGTTTAATGCAAGAAATCTTCGAAACCTTTTTAGGGCAGTCAGGGATAAAATCTTCTTTATTTAGCTCCTTCACGTTGTTTTATCGTGTCTTCTCGTAGCTGGCATAATATAAACACGTTTATTACGTGTTTGAGAAGGAGTTTAAGTCTCCAAACACACACAGGCATTCCAAAGGTAGCTCGGAATAATCCCGAAAATATTTTCTCTCCTGTTTTACGAAAATTATAGAAGATCTTCTTGTAATAACTGCATTAACTTCCCTATTTGACTTAACATGTCATCATCAATCAAATCCCGTGACCAACTCTAATAAAATCTCGACTAGTTTTTCTCCAGAAATATCCGCAGACGGAAGACTAGAATTCCCGCCAAAATTCTCTTTTCAAACGAAGAAGATGAAAGTGTCCCTTAACCAGCTGCTTGGGGTGCGAATATCAATTGGGGTGCTCCTTAGTAATTGGAGTGCCTCTTATCCAAGGTGAGGGTCCGAATAACATGTGTCCTCCGGGTGCCTAAATTAAATTTTCGAGCCGAATTTCTCAACAAAGTTTATTTTTCAAAAATACCTACACGCACATAAAATACCGAATTAGTACAAATTCGAGCACTAACGATACAAACATTGAAGACAATTTAGACACAAAAATGTGTCTATCAAATACCCCCAAACTTGTTATTTGTTAGTCCTCGAGCAAATCTAATCTAGAAAATAAAATCCTAACTCAGTGTCGCAGGCATCGCGGTTGCACTTAGCGTGTGCAACAAGCCTTTGAACCCCTAGGTGGCCCTAGTTGTCGAGTTATAGTCGCGGGAGGGTTTACATGAGGTGTACCCACGAAACCTTATACTCCAAACCCTATCTATCTATGCAGAACCTTGGATAACACTAAAGAACCTCCTTGGTTGGCATACTCTCATTGACTATAGGAGGAAGTACCCTGATGCGAAATTCCAATTGATGTACACGAGTTTGCACTCAAGCATACTAAAATTCATATATAAGTGACAGAGCTCTACTCAGATAGTCGCACTATGGACATCAATATTTGGGGACAAACTAATCACATGAAAAGATCAAGAAGATGGATATAGAGAAAAACGTAGATAGTTTCAATGTTGACTAAGGTGAATGGTGTTTCCCATATCTGTCTGAAGGCCACTGCCAAGACAAACCTATCCTAATGGATTGAGATACTGGTCTGACTAATATCAACTCAGCTGGCATATACAAGGGAACCAGTGGTCGATTTTATTGAATTTATTCTGGTTGGTCAGATGGTCTGGTCTATTTTTTTTTTTTTTTTTTTTTTTTTTAAGTATCTCAATCTCTCTATTTCACCCTAGCAGTGGTAACAATTCGATGCGTGTGCCCCACCAAATCACTTAGAGAAACATATTATTAAAATAAAAGAAAAACAGAAGGTGAAAAGGACTCAACGAGATATGGCGAAACTACCATGTTATTTCTAACACCTGAGCTCTGTGCTTTTATGAATAGACTCTACCACTAAGATGTTTCCATCCAAGATTCTTTTATGGGTTCCTCAACTCCTAGAACCAAGATGCTTCCATCCACTTAAATCGGTTAGTGATATCCTTAATTGACACAAATTTCTAGGCTTTAGAGTTTATAATGCAACTAAAAGTTTCTCTCATACCCCCAAACTTAAATATAACATTGTCCTCAATGTTCTAAATATGAAATTAAAACATGAACAAGGAGAAATTGTTACCACTTGAAGGAAAATAGAAAGGAAAGATATTACTGTATCGCATGAGCATGGGTTACCTTCCAAGAAGTGCTAAGTTTATAGTCTTCAGCCAGACATCGGAAGGAATTAGTCACCTCATATAGCAGTACACGGAATAATTGTGGGTCATCTGGATCAAAAAGTGCTAACCACAAGAAGAGGAAACTGCAACAGACCAAGAAGATACCAAACATACCCTTGTTTAAGACAACTATATCTAGTTGTGGTTCAGGCTCTATAAAAGGGTCTAAATAAAAAGTTTTCATTGACTGGATTTCCTCAAAGGTAGGATCCTGAAGATCAGGTTATAGATTCTGAAAATACTCAATTAAGAACTTAGAAGCACATAACAATAACCTGAATAATTGAGGATCCTCTAAGTCAATCATATTTGACTCACACAGCTGACCTCAATGAAAGTGGTGGTATTCCTTAAACAAATGCGCCGACCGTAATCTCCTAAAGTAATTAGGTTTAGTCTAAAACTTAATAACCGACACATCTTAAACTCATATGTTCCCACAATTGGAAGAAAAGTTTTTGGTGGAAAAACAAAGTCAATCTTGGTATCATATCCAAGGTTAACCACATCAACCATATGATGGGTTTCTAACCACTGAGCTTCTTTCTGGACATTATTAGGTTCGGGAAAACGTGTATGAAGATAATCTTGTAAGATGGTTGAGGCAAAAATGTCAAGTCCTACGCGAGGGAACTTTCTCAGAGTTAAAGGTAAGGCACTAGGAAAGTAATAATCACCACCAAACTTAGAGTTTTCAGTATCTCTAGATAGACTAGTCACAATTTCCCTAATTTCTAGATCGTAAGATTCTTGAAAATGGTCAATTGGTTCTTCTAAGTTATTATCAGGTAGTGCGTCTTACTCAACTCTATGAGTTTATGTTCTTCTAAGACTAATTTTTCTAACTCGCTAGACTTTAAAGTAAAGGCTCATTAACTAAGGTGTTAATCGTAGTTACTTCCTCCGATTCACTGATATGCACATCAAATAATGGATTATCCAACACACTGCAGTCTAAAGGATCATGAACTACATCGTCTAAAACGGTGGTATCTCTAGTCAAATTCTCATCCTTTAGGTGAATAATCATTAAAATTATCGGATTTAAACTAGAAACTGTATTATCATTATGAAGCTTAACTGGAGTAACCATTTCCTGATCACTATTCCTACATATGTATGATTCTTCATCAACACGATCATAATCATAATAACACGAAAATGATTGAACCTCATCTAAAGTAGTCTCTCCAATTCTAACCTCATCATCTTCATTATGTGAATAAAAACTATCATTGTTTTCAAGGATTGTATTGGGAACACTAATGGAAATTAAGACTATCTTGAGCAAATTTTTCCACAATCCCATTTGTACTCTCATTGAATCGCTTGAGAGACTCTTCTAGAGACATCTCAGTTGACTTATCTATGGATTCTTCTGTAAGCGGAATATTATAAGTTTCTTTCATAAATAAATGAAACTTCTGGGTTGACTCTGTGAAACTCTTGAGAGACTCTTCTAGAGAAATAGATGAATTGTTTTGCTCGTATGACCTGTGGGTGTGCGTATAGTAATTGGGTTCACCATCGTATGGACCATAATCTTCAAAATTTTGGCATTCCCAACCACTATTCACACAATGGTCATAAAAAGGATAACGTCCATGCTGCTCAGTCGGATATTTATTGAATTAACTATTACAATACCAGTATGACATCCTAACTGCAAGGGAATTATAAACAAGCAGAAACAAGGCTGACTCCACCACAACAAGCCTATTTTATCTAGCAAGCAAAAATCATGATGGCTCCCTTAGATTGTTTCTAGACCAGCTTCTATTCTTTCGAAAGGAAATTCATTACAATTTTCAGCAAACCTCTCTGGAATCAATCTGAATTAAAGGAATTTGAATAGAGACAAGGGAAGCTCAGTGAAGCTTTGACACCCAAGCCTCACCGAAAAAACGTATCCTTGGGTTACAAGGCGGCTCGCTCAACTTACAGTAATCATCATGAACTTCAAAGTATGCTTAATACAACAACCAATATTTTTCGAACGACTTTCCTATTAAGCTCGTTACCCCTATCGGTCTCGTTCTAGTCAAATTTTAAGGCTTAGGTTCGCGTAGGTTACGTGTTCCTAAGGCGTGCAAGAGGGAAACGATGATGAAATTCGAGTCCATATCTTGATTTGGCCAGTCCTTGCCCTTTACTAGAAAATTAAACTGTTTTCAGTCCTCAACATATATGCATATGAAGGAAGACAATAACCCGCTGAAAGGGGATTCACGGGTATTTCGAAAAACTTACCTCCCGTACCAAACAGGCGAAAAAACATTGAAGTCGACTCGGGCCACCGACTCCTATGTCAGTGTACGAACCCGAGGGGGCGAGACAATATCGTAACTGTCGTATTTCCCTGAGAAGTTTAATATTTAAACTAACCCTTCCTTAGGGTTTTTAAAAATAAAAAAGTCCAATGTCCCAAAAATAAAATTCAAAAAGTGTCCAAAAATAAAAGATTACAAAAATAAAATAAAATCCTAATTACAGTTTCTAAAAATAAAAAGAAATAAAATCTAAAAAATAAAATAAAATAAAACTATATACAAATTATTCTTCTTCACTCCTTTGGATCTTCTCTTTTCTTTTCTTCTTTGGCTTTGCTTTTCTTTTCTGCACATTTTCCTTTTTTTTTTTCTTTTTTTTTCTTTAGCTCAACTCCAAATGTGAAAGTAACACACAAAAAAAATACCAAACGCATAAAAACGAACAAAATAATAAAAATAAAAATCTAAAAACAAGTCCGCGTCGGTGGCACCAAAAATTGATGGTATTTTTACAGTGATTGTAGAAGTGGTAAGTAATATGGTTTCGTTCAAGACTTGTAGAGATTTTGATTTTTAGACTTAATTTTTAAAGCGAAGAAAATAAAGTAAATAAAAGTTGTTATGTTGTGAAAATTATGGAGAGACTTGGGCTAGGATTCCTATATTTACCAATTTCAAAGTGATACTAATTATAATCATGCAATTTCATACGTTCAATTTGATTCTCAACTAATGCAAAAGTAGATTTTTAGAAACAACAAATGTTAATCCAAAGCATGGGACATCAAAACTCTAGGCTAAGCATGTTCCATCAATAGAAAATACAATTGTTTAACAAAAATAATAAAATCTATTTTCAATCTAGGAAAATAATCATAAATAATAATTGCCAAATTAAATAATTAGGAATTACCACTTTTTCATTGGCAAAATAGCTTCCTCCGTCGCCCCGGAGATTAGGTTTAGCTCCTTATCATGGAAACACGCTCAAAATATGATTTCATTGCTCAAAAGGTGTTTACAAATAATGAAAAGGGAGAAGAAATAATTAAACCCGGGTTTTGTAACACTTATAATAATTACAAAATAACTGTTATTGGAATGATGCAAAGAAAGTGTCACAATCATTGTAGCTTTGCGACTATTTTCTGGCGTCTTATGTTCTTCGTGTTCTTCACCACACCAGCAGAAACAATTATCTTGCAACTAATTTTTTTTCGGCTCTGTGATACTCTAAACTTCTCCCAATTTTCTTCGTAGTCCTCCTCTGACTTCACCCATTTCCTGTTATACCCAGCAGCACTCAATTATTTCGTGTTTAATGCAAGAAATCTTCGAAACCTTTTTAGGGCAGTCATGGATAAAATCTTCTTTATTTAGCTCCTTCACGTTGTTTTATCGTGTCTTCTCGTAGCTGGCATAATATAAACACGTTTATTACGTGTTTGAGAGGGAGTTTAAGTCTCCAAACACACGTAGGCATTCCAAAGGTAGCTCGGAATAATCCCGAGAATATTTTTTCTCCTGTTTTACGAAAATTATTGAAGATCTTCTTGTAATAACTGCTTTAACTTCCCTATTTTGACTTAACAGGTCAGCATCAATCAAATCCCATGACTAACTCCAATAAAATCTCGAGTAGTTTTTCTCCAGAAATATCCGCAGGCGAAAGACCGGAATTCCCGCCAAATTCTCTTTTCAAATGAAGAAGATAAAGGTGCCCCTTAACCAGCAGCTTGGGCTGCGAATATCAATTAGGGTGTCCCTTAGTAATTGGAGTTCCCCTTATCCAAAGTGAGGGTCCGAATAACATGTGTCCTCCGGGTGCCTAGATCAACTTTTCGAGCCGAATTTCCCAAAAAAGTTTATTTCTCAAAAATACCTACACACATAAAATACCGAGTTAGTACAAATTCGAGCACTAACGATACAAACATTGAAGACAATTTAGACACAAAAATGTGTCTATCAGCTATTTCAACGATTTTGATCTTGCAATGTTTTTAGATTTATTTTTTAAAATTCTAAAGTTATTTTGAAAATGATTTTTGCAGTATTTAAATCTTTTTGATTTTATATATTGCAATTGCTTATGAAGATATATGTGTTTACGTACGTGAACTGTGCTTATCTTATATATGCACAGAAGTTAAGTCTATTGCATCATTATGCAAATATTGATAAAACATAGAATGAACTTTTGAAAATGTTCCGCAGTATTGATATTTCCTTGATCCACTTTTATGTGAAAGTATTGTGTGGCTCTGTAAGTTTCTTATCTTGAGTGTTTCTGAATAAATTAATCTATAAGGTCTTCTTGTGATTAATTTATTCGAGTTTACTAGATACAAATCCATGTGATTTGTTAAGGTCCAAAGAAATCCTTCTTTTCTTGTAAAAGTAAGGTCGCTCATGTTGTTCTCTTGGGAATGACATTAAATGGGGAGAGTTCTTAATTGAACTTGTGCTTAATTGCCATATCTTTATGGGGAGTGCGGCTATGGAATATTGTAAGAGTTAACTTGTATCTTTATAAAATCCTTGATGAATACAATAAGTTTCGACTATGTGAAATCATCGAAACAAAGTTGACCTTTTTGTCATGAAGTATCTTTTTGAAAATTTCATTATGATCCCGTAGTTTTCGTACCTTTTCCAATTTATATTGACAAAAAGGGGGAGAAATATTTGGTAGTTCACACTACATACATATGGTTTACAGATTATTATGTAAGGGGAAGTGGTTTTCGTTGTAAGATGAAGTATTGACTAGGGGGGGATGGGGGGGGGGGGGGGGGGTAATACATATCACCATAGTATTATTTCAAAGTTGTGATACAATAGAACTTTGATTATCTATAATAATACTATGACACTATATAACAATGATTGAGAACATTTGTTTTCTTATTGTTATGGCTACAAATCTTCAACAACAATGATGTTGAGTTGAACACGTTCACATTCAAGGAATGTTGAAGAGCCAAGGAAAATAAGGCATGATGGATGAGAAGCTACAAAGTTTATTTATTTTGTAATCCATATGTATTGATAGTTTTGTCACTAAAATTAACAAAGGGGGAGATTGTTAGAGCACTGCTCGGTCGAACTCGCAAGGGTTGTTATCTCAAGCTTGTTTGTCAAGTTTAGTTGATCAAAACTATATACTTGATTTCTAGTTTACTTATAGCTATGTCTAGGATTATGATAGAATATATAGTTGAGATTTAGACTTCACGGCGTTCACCAATTGAAGAAGAAGATCTACAGAGGAGCTTGGAGGAACTTTATCAACAAAAGGTATGTAGAGACTAAAACTTTTCTATCACTCAAAAGTCTATTCTATTCTATCTTCTAATTAGACTAACTCGTATAGCTATATAGACTTTTACATTATACACATTTTATATTTCGAGCTGAGTTTATCTCGCTTATCTATTTCTCGAAATATGTGTTGGAAGCTTTTTGCTTTAGCTATGTTCATCATATTCTTGACGAGTTTAGTTGGAAACAATCTATTTGTTGGAAACTAAATATTAAGTCAAAAGATGATCATGTGAAAATTACCTTGAACATCTTATATGATTTGTGTGAGACAGTCATTTGATGTTAGCTTGGGAAGTTTCGTATTGATCATTCGATCACTTGAAAATTACTTGAAGCTAATGGTTTGTGTGAGACAACCATTGTCGTATTCCAAGGATATTTCAATGATTGAAATGAGAGTTTAGAACAATTACCCATGTCTGGATACAACACGGTATGCATACCTAGTATTGGAACTGTATTGTGATGATTCAGGTCCGGAACTCTTGTTTGCGTACCTAGTATGCGAACATATTTACCTGAGAAGGTCCGAAACTCTTGTTTGCGTACCTAGTATGCGAACGGTTTTACCTGAGTTGGGTCCGGAACGGTTGTTCGCGAACAGGTTTTGCGAACGGCTTGACTAGGCCAAGGTCCGGAGTTGATGTTCGCGTACCTGATCGGCGAACACAGTGGTAAAGTTCTAGAATCGGCTATGTATGATTCTCATACTCATGAACTAAAACATTTATGATTTAAGGAATGAAATCTTTGCAAACCGTGGCTTAATGTTCATGAACTGATTCTTGTATAAGTACTTTGTACGATTACGAATCAAACCGATTTCTATTCAATTTGTTCATATATATTTCTATGAGATAGCGAACAATTGAACAACTCTATTTGAAACACAATTATACTCATTTGAGTATCTTTCATGATTGATTGATCTTCATATTTGATCAAGAAGTGGTAGATGAATATAGTTAAGACAAAAATGTTCATATGGCTAACTTTGGTTAACTGTTATTGAGCCAACTCATTAAACACGTTTAGGTACGGTAACCCATATCTAAGTGAAAGTATATTTCATTTTTGTGTAACAAAATAATATCATCTAACAATGAAGATCGATTGCTTTAATTTTAAGCAGACATAGCTTGAATCTTAAATCGGATTTTCATGTAACGGTGAACATTGAATGCTTTGTTACTAAGTTATCTTAGATTTGATTGAAAGCAACCATGATTTGAAAGACTATATAAGGGAGAACTATACCAACTAGAAAACCTAATCCCTACACTTCTATGTGTTCCTAGTTGCGTACTAGAGCTGTGCTGATAGCTTATATGGATAACAAAATTCCATGGATTTTTCTGCAAAGGTGGATAAAGATTAAACGGGGAATTCCTAGCATTAGCTTTAGACATTCATACAGGGAAGTTAATTTTTCTGCTGACAAAATGGCTAAGAAAGGTGTATCTCTCAACAGAGGTGAGATTATATACTATGAGGAAAAGCCTCATTGCCTTGGGAGGATGGATAATGAGGTGGATGTCTACTTCAGATTCAGCAAAAAAAAAATGTTGCGTACTAGAGTCGATTCTCCTTTAACCTAGGTTTTTCCAAAACCATTATAGGTTAACGACTTGAAGACTTCATTGGGATTTGTGAATCGAGATCCAACTATTTTCTCTGTATTTGTTTATTCAGATCTTAATTGTTCTATCATATTGAGTTTTATCTTCTCTAAGATTTATCTCCGATGGGTAAGATATAAAAAGTAATCACAACAGTTCTTCGTCTCAGACTCTTGTGATTCAGCAATAACTTTTCCTGTTAATCAGTTGGGTTATTGTGAGGTGACTAATATTTCTAAGATACTCTTCAGGAGTATAAGACTGGTTTATTAGTTGGTTCCTGTTCACCTTGATTTTCAAAAGATGGAATAAAAACCGAATAAAGAATAGACATATCTGTGGGAGACATATTTATTTATAAGTCTTCGACTTTGGGTCGTAGAGACTCTTAGTTGTGGGTGAGATCAACTAAGGGAATCAAGTGTGCAGAATACGGTGTGGTTCTAGAGGCGTAAGGAATGCGACTGTACCTTAATCGGTGTGAGACTTGGTTAGGGATCAACTACATTCCAGTCTGAAGTTAACTTGTAGTAGCTTAGAGTCTGTAGCGTCTTAATACAGTGTGGTGTTCAAATCTGGACTAGGTCCTGGGGTTTTCTGCATTTGCAGTTTCCTCGTTAACAAAACTTATGGTGTTTGTGTAATTTCTTTTCCGCATTATATTTTTATATAATTGAAATATCACAGGTTGTGCATAGTTCAATAAGTTGATAAACCCGACCTTGTTTGTTGACACTTGGGCATTGGTCTTTGCTACCGTCCAAGTTATTTCTCATATCAATCAGGATCGCAGATTTATATCTGTTTGATTTTTTGATTGTATTGAGATAGAGATAATAACTCTTTGAATTCTTGATTGAGTCTCACTTTTAAGTTGGTGCTCTCGAAATTACATTGGAGTTTAGTCCATACAGATTGTCGAACGAATTATTGGGTGTGGTTGTTATACCCCTCCACTTTGAGTCTAAGCGGGAATATGATGAGCCAAGAAACAGACTCACAATCAGAAGTTTTTCACCTTGAGCCATCTTAACTGCAAGAAGAATCACGAATGCTTTCAACTAGGACAATAAAACATATATGAATTATTCAGAGAGTCTCTTAAAATCTCTAAACTCACGGAGAGTCAACCAAAATCTCTTGCATAAAAAGTCCCTGAACGTCTCTACTAATCCGAATTGACTAACCCCCTGTCAGTTGATTGTTTATGTTGAATGAGACTTTCTTACATTGTGAGAGGTTGATTTCTTAGATATATAGTCAACACTGCGGATCTTTTTCATAGTGAAACCTGTTAACACTCTCGCTACTATCAATAAGCCAGGTAAACTATTTTTGGATAGATATCTACATACTACGATTTTTTATTAATGTTATTCCAACGTAGAATTAAAACTTCCAAAAATATCAAATAAAAAGAAACCCAGTTAGAAACACATATTAGCACATTATGAGTTGTATAATAGAATTAGTGTTAAATAGGTTAGTTTAAAATAGAGAGTACATTTGAAATTAAAATATACAGAGTACTTGTTGCTTATATCTCCGACAAGAAATTTGGGAATAAAGGTTGGCATTCTGGTTATACAATAAAGGGTGGCACTCTGGTTAATAAAAACTTATGTTGAATGTTTCTGTTGTAGAAAATATATTACCACAACACTCCTCGAGAATTGTATTGAAAGATATAATCTTACCCGTTAGGTGAATTCATATTTATACCTGATGAATGAATTATAGACCGTCAGATGATTCACGATATTCCTCGATATGCGTTATTGATGATTAAGAGATTTTAGATCAACTCTGCAATGACTTTGGCTCTCTTAGAATTGTTGATGAATGAAGAAAGGGGGATACCTGCAAAGACACTCTGATGCCTCAATGAGTAAGATCTCTAAGAAGTTTTTATGGAGAGAGAAGGATTAGAAATGTGTCCCTTTTTAATTAGAATTCCACCTTTATTTATAGGTTATGGAGGAGTTGTATCCAGTCCAGTTTCTGTCTTGATACAGTTTGACTATGTATCCGGACCAAATGCCTTCTAGGTTCACCTGGTCTAAACCAATTGTGCTTGTTTTTAGGATTTGTAACTTCCAAGTTATACCTGGTCTTCTTAGTAAATGATTCCTCCTTTTTCTTAGGATCTGTAACTCCCAAGTTATACCTGGTCGTAATTCTTAGTAACTGATTCCTCTTTTTCTAAGGATCTGCAACTTCTAGGTTTGAATAGTACCTGGTCTTATCCATAATTTATTTGCCCTCTTTTTAGGTATATTTAACCTCCAGGTTTGAATATGTGCCTGGCGTTTTGTTGTAGAAGGATAATTGTTGATTGGGATACAATCATTCTTCCATATTTTTTACCCAAGAGCCCAATATTGGGCAGAATTATTGGGCTGGGGCACTTGGTCCCATATACACACACTATATGGCCCTTTAGTCAATTGCTCCGGCATTTTACTCAGACACCCCAAAGCTGCTTGTTGAAGTGACACGGTGGTCTGCTTCCGAACAAGGTTACACTTGGTATTTGTGTTGTGTGATGAGTTTTCCAGAGCTTAATATGAACGAGTCCTGATGATTGTACTTGCTGCTGTAACAAGTATTTTTGTTGCAT
Source organism: Papaver somniferum (assembly GCF_003573695.1). Taxonomy (NCBI): domain Eukaryota; kingdom Viridiplantae; phylum Streptophyta; class Magnoliopsida; order Ranunculales; family Papaveraceae; genus Papaver; species Papaver somniferum. The sequence continues at coordinate 141,596,634 of NC_039358.1, forward strand.
TGCGACAAAGTCTTTTCTTTGCAATGTGGCAAGACTACTGCATCGATTGCTATAACATGTTGGCATATCTCTTGGATAATATATGGCTCTTTTGGATCAACAACTGGTGTTGGTCTCGTTTTTGAGACAAGAGTTTGTGGTTGCATTGGCGTAAGACTTGGTGAGATTTTGTGCTTACGATGAGAGCAAGAGTTAAGTGTCCACTTGCAAGGTGAGGCTATAGATGCATGCATAATGGAAGCCTTATTACTTGTATTGTGGTTGCGGTATAACTTTATTGTTCGGAGAAAAAATAACTAGCATATTTCTTCTTGAAATATGGATCTTTGTGCATAGATCGGTTAATGCTAGACGAATACGCTCCAATTGATGTTCCAACGATGATGGTGATGCCGAGATGTGATCTACACCCTTTAGATGGTTGTAAAATATCACAACTACCCATGCATTGAGAGCTTGATAAATGATGTTCTTCTGATACTTTTTCGAGTGATTCTTCACTATACCTCATACCTAACCAGGGGATCAGGAGGTAAAATATGAAACTCATTCCTTTGAGATCTTCATATTATATAACTATTGTTTCCTTTTTATTTTTCCTCCTGTATTTTTTTCCTCCTTGCATTTTTTTTTCTTCTTTTCTCGCTCTTTTCCTCCATGTCTAACAAAGCCTCTTCATGCAAACATTTTTTATTTTATTTTTCCTCTTTTGCTCTAGCTCCAAGTATGCTTCTTCATGTAAATGATTTCTTACCTTTTTTTTTCCTCCACGTTTCAACTCCACGAAAGCTTCTTCATGCATATAATAGTTTTGCCTATATATATTTTTTTTTTCATTTTCGCTCCTGCTCCAACAAAGTTTCTTCATGCATATTTTTTTAAACTCCATCTAAGTTTCTTCACCAATTGTAAAATATATTTCTTTTCCTCGTATAATGAACTTTCGTTGCCCTGAGAATGGGGTTCCATTTCCCATGGAACAAGGTCCTTGCTATTCTTGAGCCTGCGCTAACCGGTTTAGGTTTAGCTCGCTCGTAAATTTGCGCAAGTATTGACTAAGACCGTGCAAGGAATATTTTTTGAAATATTTTCTCTAATCAAAGCCAAGTTGGGATCTGTGCTAGCTGTGCGAGAGTTATTGTTTAACAGCTCTGGCTAGTATGCCCGAAATTTATGTCCGATTTTACCTATGCGAGTGTTACTGCTAAACGACTCTGGCTAGTATCAAAGTGTGTGCATCATGCATTTGTTTATGAATTGTGCACTTGTACGTGAATTATGCATTGCAAACAAATTAAGCAATCGTTTAGGTTTACCTTATGAGGCGTAAATGGATCCAACATCGCAAATATGCATCCCTTAGTCAATTATGAACTATTTCCAAGTTGCCAAAGTTCCAAGTTTTTGGATCCATATTTCTGCTCTTTACTCAATATAACTTTCCTCGTGCTAGATTATCTATCAGTATGGTCTTCCCGAGACGCCCCTAGTTGTTCGACTATCGTGAGTAAAACTCGCAACGATGTGTAGGTCAATATGTTTTAAACTCGTGGAAGTTTTAAATTGTATCCATCCAAAATAACATATTGTTGATTGGATCGACGAGATGGATCGTTAGTTGGATCGACGAGCTAAATTGTTGTCTGAACCGATGAGTTGGAATACTGGGTCTAACAAGTTAGATCGTTGAGGAAATCTTGAGTTTGATTGATGGACCAAGGGAGAACGTGCAAGCAAGTAACGCTGGAATTGGAGTAGAGACATAATGAATATGTTTGCCACTTATCTGTTGTGAGTATACAACTTGAGATTGCTGATATTTGCGAGGTTGGGCTAAGAGAATGTGTGCGAATTGAATATGCTGATTGTGTTGCAACTGAGGTCGACAGTTGATGTTCATGTCACATACTGTTGATGACAACCATTTTCATACGTGTCGGTACATGCACGTCATTATTTTATCTGGCATAGGAAGATTGCATCCATAACGAGATACATTTGAGACTACTGCCGTAAACAACATCCATGGAAATTTGCTCTTAATTGAAGGCAAAACTTTCCATTTTTTTTCCCGTAATACTCCTTCTGCTTGTCGAGGTATTCCCTCGACTCTGCTCGTCAGGGTATTTCTCTCGCTCGCACTTGTTGTTCAGCCAATTGTGAGATACCGATTGTCGTTCAGATTCTACGACGCTGTGATGCCTTTTGTAGCGATCATTTTTCTTTGATACGTTAATTGTTTCAGGAGCTTGCCTTTCTGATAATTCATGTGTGATATCGTGATCACTTTGTACCCGTAGCGCTCGCCAACCCTCATGTGAAGATCGTGCACGCTGGTGTAGAATAATACTTTTATTACTCGTTCGCAGTCTTTTATCCAATGAGGCCTTTAATAGTTTGTTTTCCTTATCTAACTCTTGCAATATTTCACACAGACTCTGATCCGTCCATCCCACTAGCGCAATACGTGATGGAATTTGGATGTGAGTTTAACATGTGTGTTTGATGGTGATCTAAATCTCTTGGTGGGATTGTTCAGATTGTTAACTTCACTTAACGTGAGAGTTGCAATACGTACCCGACGATTTCCTCTACTTACCTCCATGGGGATAAGTTTTCGTAGAGGGACATCCTGATGATGATGTTATAGGTAAGGTTTTAACTTCTTATCGAAATGGGTGATCAACATCGCTCCGAGTTTGTCGCATCCTCGCATCGGCATTGTTGTTCACATCACTCCAACTTGCTTATGATGTAACAATAGATCTTGAATTGTATTTCTGAATATTCCTTCTCTGCCACGCGGTGGGCGCCAAAAGATGTTATAGCAAATATGTTACCACAACACTCCTCGAGATTTGTATTGAAAGATATAATCTTAACCGTTAGGTGAATTCAGATTTATACATGATGAATGAATTGTAAATCGTCAGATGATTCACGATATTCCTCGAGATGCGTTCTGGATGATGAAGAGACTTTATCTCAACTCTCTACTGACTTTGGTTCTCTTAGAATTGTTGATGATTGGAGAAGGGGGGGATGGGGGGTTTACCTGCAAAGACACTTCGATGCCTCCATGAGTAAGTGCTCTAAGCAGGTTTTTATGGAGAGAGAAGGATTAGAAATGTGTCCCTTATCAATTGGAATTCCACCTCTATTTATAGGTTATGGAGGAGTTGTATCCAGTCCAGTTTCTCTCTAGATACATTTTGACTATGTATCTGGACCAAATGCTTTCCAGGTTCACCTGGTCTAAACCAATTGTCCTTGTTTTTAGAATCTGTAACTTCCAGGTTATACCTAGTCTTCTTAGTAACTGATTCCTCCTTTTTCTTAGGATCTGTAACTCCCAGGTTATACCTGGTCTTCTTAGTAACTGATTCCTTTTTTCTAAGGATCTGCAACTTCTAGGTTTGAATACGTACCTGGTCTTACCCATAACTTATTCTCCCTTTTTTTTAAGGATCTTTAATCTCCAGGTTTGAATATGTACCTGGTGTTTTGTTGTAGAACGATAATCGCCGACTGGACTATAATCATTCTTCCATATTTTTTTAACAAAGAGCGCAATACTGGGCAGATATATTTGGGCCCATATACAAATTAGATGGTACAAACAGTTTCTTCCTGCGTCTTTCGCCAATCTGTCAACAACCTTATTAGGTTTTACGAGCGGCGTATAAGCTATGTCAACAACCTTATTAGGTTACGAGCGGCGTATAAGCTATTTTGCTCCGTCTGCCAAGTGTAAACGACCATCGGGGGCATGCTAGACATAATAAAATAATTTGGCCTACTCTTCCGTCTGCAAGTGGTCTTTTCTCTTCTAGTTCTAGTTCGTTAGATAGAAGTTTGCAGACTTCGGGTCTCCCTGTTCGTGATAACCAATCAAAAATAGACACTATTGGTGATTTGGGCATATGAAGGTTATCTCCTAATCACAAGGCGAATGTGAATCCAACCGAGATAACGAAAAGTCTGCTTTGGATATGCGACCCTACTATATGACCGTACTATATGTACGTGCGCAAGTATAAGTATAACAGAATCCTAGTCCAGTTAGAGTTGTAGACGTGGATAGACAACAGGAAGCCCTGTCATCATGTGAATTAGACACGTGACACACCAAACCTGTATCAAACAAACTCCTGAATCTATCTCCGAGAGTCCGAGATGGACACTAATTCCTCAGCGTAACAGAAAAAGAAAAAAAAAAGAGTTTGATTCGAATACTTCCTGGGTGTTTTCCTAAACCGAAGAGGAGAAGAAAAGGTGCTAGTAATGGAGTTATTTGGTGCCGGTGGTGTTGGTGGAATGGGTCTGATTTCAAGATATGTGAATGAGGCAGATCATGCTCAGGTGGTATCTATAGTACTCTTTGCAGCTGTACTTAGTCTATGTATAGTTGTTGGCCATTTACTTCATGAGAATAAATGGGTTAATGAATCCATTACTGCCATTATCATTGTAAGTACTACTTATATGTTGTAACTTGCATTTTGTTTTCGAAATTCATTAGTTCAATTCGGGTTTTTTAATTTAATGTAAATAGAATATAGGAGTAGTTGCTATGCGGCCAACATTAGGTATCCAGAATCATTCATATTTGATAAAATTAGTTTCGCAGTTTAGATATACCAGTACTCTGTGACATGTTACAATTTAGTGACTTTGTTGGCATTGAATCTACAAACCATTGAAAATGAATGGAGTGTCTTACTAATGATATGTTCTAATCTACTGATTTTGTGGGCATTGAATTTAAGACCGAACTATGAATAGCATGGTGTGCATCTATGCAATGCATGCAAGGTTTTATTAAACTCTCAGCGTCCAAGGGAAATTATTCCTGTCATGTCCTGTTCCGATCGCCGTTATCTTGAGCTCGATTGTATCAGGGTTGCTTGTTTTCTTTGTGCGGATATGGGGATTGTAGTCATTGTCCGCGGTATAATTCACTTCCATTCTAATTTTGAGGAAAGATTCGAAATTCTCTCTGTGACTACTGTTGTTCCTTGTGTTAACGCTGCAGGGAGGTGTCTCTGGAGTTGTAGTCTTGTTTCTTAGCAAAGGAACAAGTTCCCACATTCTAAGATTTAACGAGGACTTGTTTTTTTATTATCTTCTGCCACCAATAATCTTCAATGCTGGGCAAGTTAACTATTACCTCTAAACTAAACTATGTTTGTCTGTTTGGATATTTTGTTAATTTATGAATAGTTTAGTGAGCTAGTTTCCTTTGGCTAATACTTCAACAGGTTTCAAGTTAAGAAGAAGCAGTTTTTTCGTAACTTTTCAACAATCATGCTTTTTGGAGTACCCGGTGTTTTTATTTCAACCGTTATCATTACTATTGGTAATACATTTCAACCCTCTTCAACTAGCACATACATGTGATATCCCGAACAGTAGTTTGATTTTGGAGTCATTTGTATCTCAAACAGCAATAATTTGTGTACCCTGACGAATTGGCTTTTGACATCCCTGCTTTTTATTTTTGATGTTGTAGGCTCCATGTGGTTATTCCCGAAGATAGGGTTTAACGAACTTGAAACACAAGACTTTCTCGGTTAGACTCTTGACTGTTTTTCATCCTTTATTAAACCTTTCGCCATTGTTTTGCACCTTTGCATTTCCCATGAATAACGTTTAAATTTTGCATTATTTTATGATTTAGCTATTGGAGTCATTTTTTCGTCGACTGATACAGTGTGCACATTACAGGTTAGTTCGATTTAGCTTACTGTCAGTTTTCAGTGTTTTATTTGTCATACGTGTATAACTGAAAGAAAGAAAAATTATCTACAATGCTTTCATAAAGGTCCTTGATCAAGACGAGACTCCTCTGCTGTACAGCCTAGTTTTTGGGGAGGGAGTAGTGAATGATGCAACTTCAGTTGTTCTCTTTAAAGCAATCCAAAAGATTGATGTATCAAGGATTACCGGATGGGCTTCAGTTAATGTTATCAAAGATTTCCTCTTCCTATTTTCAACAAGCACTGCCCTTGGAGTTGTTGTAAGTGGAGGTTCAAGAACAATAGTTTGAAGTAATGGGTGCTTCTCACATCTGTTTCAGCATCTTCTATATGTACATTCACAACTTACCTGTTTCACTTTATGCAGGTAGGGCTTCTCACTTCTTACGCTCTTAGGACGCTATACTTCGGTAGGTAAGTGATCTTCCACGACTTCCTAGTTGCTTCGTCTTGATTGCAATGTGGATGAATATGTGTTGGTATGCAACAAATATTCCTCAGCCATAGATGTCACCTGCATGTGATCTATTTTTTCAGGCACTCAACTGACCGTGAATGTGCTATAATGTTCTTAATGCCGTATCTCTCATATATGCTGGCCGAGGTAACTAGGACTGAGCAATTAATGTTCTTTTTAGATCTGAATCTCTGTAGTTACTTACCCTCATTCTCTTATTTATACTTGTTTGTTCTGCAGTTGCTACACTTGAGTGGTATTCTCACAGTTTTCTTTTGTGGAATTGTTATGTCGCATTATGCTTGGCATAACGTCACAGAGAACTCAAGAGTCACAACTAGGCAAGTATACAATTACTCATTGTGAGCTTAGTTGCAGCTTCTGGATATTAAACCATTTGCTGTCGATGTTGTTACTGTTTCCTTTGGTTTCTAGTAGTTGCTTCAGATCTCTTCTTTGAAGTTGGAAAACATTGTAGTAGTCAACAAACAAAGCCTGCTAATGTGATTCACATTTTGCAGGCATACTTTTGCAACAATGTCATTCATCGCGGAAGCGTTTATCTTCTTATACTGCGGAATGGATGCCTCAGATGTAGAGAAATGGAAAATTAGCAATAAGAGGTTGTTATTTTCTAGAATATATTTAGATCAATGGAAGATCTTTTGAAATATATTTAGTAGACATGTCATTCTCTTACTGCAACTTTAAAGCCTGTTTTTTACTTCCTGCAGCTTCAAAACATGCATCAGTATGTACTCCATCATCATCCTTCTGATTGCAGTTGGCCGTGCGGCGTTTGTGTTTCCTCTCTCTGTTTTATCCAACTATATGAATAAAAGTGATGAAAGAGTATCGATAACATTCAAACACCAGGTAAGTTAAATTTTAAAATTTCATCTTCAATGATTTTTAACCAAGTATCATCTCAAACTGCCAATATGAAACTAGTTAAATGCTTACATGTGTGTTACTTTTTGCTGCTGATTTGACTAGGTTGTAATTTGGTGGGCTGGTCTTATGAGAGGAGCCGTTTCTATCGCCCTGGCTTTCAAACAGGTAAGCTGCAAATACTAAAAACTGAATGATGTTGTAATTTCCAATCATTGTCCAGTTTTTCTGATACTCTCTTTATTTCCGAAGTTCACTTATTCTGGCGTAACAATGATTCCAGCTCATGCAACAATGGTCACAAACACGGTTTTCACTGTACTTTTTACTACTGTGGTGCGTCTCTCTCAGAACATTTTCCTTTTTTATCTTTCATTATTCGGTTGGCTTGTGCTAATTAGCATACATTTAAATGCACAGGTATTCGGGTTTTTGACGAAGCCGTTAATAAGGTTACTGCTTCCCCACCATACAAGCGGAAACCACCATCCAGATAATACTATTCCAAGTCATGATATGACCCTTCCCTTGCTTTCATTTGATGAATCTGCCTCGACCAACATCCTTAGAGCGAAGGACAGTATCTCCATGCTGTTGGAAAGACCTGTATATACGATACACTCATATTGGAGAAAATTTGATGATAAATACATGAGGCCTATGTTTGGAGGTCCTCGCAGATGAGTAGACCAAGCTTGCCTGGAGTTGGAGTAGAAGATATGAAGCAAATAATACAAGTACACAATATAGTGCAACAGACTAATCCTCGGATGAGGTAAATGGTAAATCGGTGAAGGATCAAACTTACCTTTGGAGGATGAGATAGCAAGGCCTGGGGTCAAACTAACCTTCGAAGGATGGTCTTTTAGGCCCAAGAAAGAAGATTACCTCTCTTCAGGTGTACAGGAAGCTGTTATTATGTATTGATGCATTTCTAACAATATAATTTAGACTCAGAAATAGTTAAGTAGGTCTGAATCAAACAAGTCCGGAGTTTTTTCCTACTTTCACATTTCAGAGTTCTTTATCTATCGGCATCATCTGGGAGTTTTATCAGTGTGTTTTAGGAAGTCCGAAAAATACAAATTTTAAATTCGATAACATCTTAGCATGGCTTCGTTGTTGTATCATGAGTCTGCGAGGGACCGCAGAGCTTAGAATGGCCCTGTTTAGTGTAAACTAGTAGCGGGAGGCAACAACTCTGGAGTTCCTAGACTGATCAAAAATTAAGCTATTTGAAAGTGATAAAATCCCACCAAAGTTTTACATTAAAATCCCACCAAAATTTTGGCAATAACTCTGTTTAGTTATGATAAAATGACTGCGATGGATAAAAATTAAGCTTAGAAGTGGCATTGATTAGAAAGTGTAGTCACCATTTGTTCTCCATCCTTCTGATAAACAATTGCAGCCATCCCTCTTGTTTTCGATAAAACTCATCCAACATTATCTACTAAAACATAAGACCCTCTAGAGAACCAGAAGCACACGTGAAAACTGATTCTAAGGTTACATTGTAATCGATTGAGTGAAAATCAGGCAACTGGAATTCTCAAGACCCTTTCCAAAAGCTTCACGAATTTAGGGTGAATCCATTCATGTTGGACGATGATCGCACAGGTACACATGAAACTGAAATTGAGGTCAAATTGTATTTTGTTGAGTGGGAATTAGGCGACAAGTTTTCTCAACACTCTTTCAGCACGCTTTTCGAATTTCGGCAGGACCCAGTCATGCTGGATGATGTCAAGGCTGTCTTTCTCTGCACCCAGAGTCTGAAAAAGGAAATGAAAAGAAAATAGAATCAACTGTAGGAAAGCACCAATGTGTATGTATATACGCTGCAGGATGCATAGCTTGATAGACTAATATGAAACCACTAGGCAGAACACTTGGAAATTACCTTTGTGGCATCCATTCCAAATCCACTCATTTGCATCATTTTCTGCGTGTCATCAGTAGCTGCATTGCCAAAACAATAAATTACTAACTAGTAACAAAACAAAAACTTCGAACTGTCACATCTATTCTCATGTCTTTAAGCTGTGACCAAAACATTAAACCAGGAGTTAGAAGACTAGTAATCACCATTTTCTTCTCCCAGAATAAGGCTGAAAAGACCCCTTAATCCAAACAGGTTGAGAAAATACCTGCATGAAAATAGTGATAAATGTTTCACAAAGATCACAAGATCAACTAAGAAATCCTAACTGATAGACGCAAAGTTCTGGTTCAAAAAAGATAATAGTTACCATGAGCGGCTGCTAACGTAGCTGACGTCAACGGTGCTCAAGTCTATTCCATTTTGTAACATTGATCTGAACCTCTGAGTAAGTGGAAATGGTATCTTGGCTGAATGAAAGACCGGAAAGAAGGCAAATCAGATGGACAAGGAACAAGCATATAAAGAATCTCCTAACTGTATCAGAAGTTCATAGAAATAACAAATGTCCGCCCTTCTTATTGGCCCCAACATAGATAATAAATCACCAATTTCTAAGCCTATATCTTGATAATTGAAGAACCATAGAGCTAGAGTTTACAATGAGAAAGTTCCGACACATACCAGCAACAAAACCAGAGAAGAAAAAGTTGACCCATGCAAAAGTGAGGGTCTGAAAATAAGGGACAATGTAGGACAAGAAGGTGAGTATTCCCAAGCAAGCAAGTGTCTAAAATATGAATAAACCATCAAATTGACTAGATTACCTGGGGAATGATCATAGAAAGATTTTTCTTCATCATATCCATGGCCATGTTAGGATCAGACAACATCTGAGCTTGTGGATTTGGAGCTGCTGTCCCCTTAGGAACGTGAAGTAAACCATCTTCCTGCCATTACAGCAAGAATTTTTTATTTTTTTTTCGAAACTGCTGCCAACGGCCTAGTAGCGAAAATGATATCCTCAAAATTTTCATGCATTTTCAACTATGTCACATATAATGGAACTCAACATTGAAAACATGCAACCAACCATGCACCACCAAGGCAGTAAGTTTTTTCAAGGTTCAGCAAATCTCTAAATATTGTGTCCTACATAACCAGACAACAGAAGTTCAAACCTGAGGAAACTTTTGCTGACTATGGATTTCTGGTCTATTGCCATATATATATATATATATATATATATATATATATATATATATATATATATATATATATATATGGTTTTTATAGTACTGTATCCTTAATTTGTATTGTGATCTACGTTCTGATGTTGTTTCCTCGGCTACTTTATTTGTAATGTTTATCTTATATTAATAAAAGACTAAACGTGGATGTTGTAGATGGAGGTTTTCTGCAAATTTGAAACCGAGTCTGTCCAAGCATAGCCTTCTGCATCTCATTGTTTCTCTTTTTACAATACAGCTTCACAATTACAAGCGTTCTCTAGTTGTTTTACTGCATCGGCGGTGACAAAGAGCTACATACACTGATAAACAGATAAAGGGAACAATTGCTGCTGGCATTGTTACAAATCTACAAATCTCTCATCAATAAGTCTCTAAAGAGTAAAAGAACCTGTTTCCGTTGTGGGGGTTATCTAAATAATTCTCTCTCTTTCTTCCTGCTTGACCTTTTTGGTAGTGTTTAAATTTAGGCCACGGAATCACCTCTGTTTCTGCTTTCACTAATTCCTGTTTAAGCACTTGCATAGTTCTGTGCTGATCTTAGAAAAGTTAGGTAGTGTTGAAACTAGCCTATGGAACCTTCAGGTTAGTGGTCTGCATTCACTATTTCCTAATTAAGCACTTGTGTAGTTGTACCAATCTCAGAGAAGTTTGGTGGATAAAATACTTGTTTTGTTTGACAACTTCCAATCATGTTGGCTAATACGGCGGAATTATCAAAACTGGGAAATGGGTGTTCAATCTAACCAAAACTCATACAGTGAGCCTATGTCTTGTGCACACAAATGTGTACCCTAAATTCAAGTGCAGCTATTCACCAATCCTGGTGCTTTGAGACGTTTGTAATGCAATCTTTACGACCAACTCATGGTTTAACTACGAAACATATCTAGTATCACTAAACTATCCAAACTCTAGCGAACATAAGCAATTTCCATAAGAACAGAACCATATATTAATAAACCAAAACCTAGGATAGAATTCAAACCTCGTTAGTGAAATAAGCTTTGCGAACTCGAAATGACTTCAAAGGAATAAAATTAGCAGCAACTCGCAGATTCCTTGCCCTAAGAACAACCTGCCTATGAAATCAACAAACAAAAGAATCAGAATAAGAAATTTATAGGTGAATTGAAAAGAAAAAGATTTTCTAGGGTTTTGAAAATACAAACCCTTCTTTGACCATCTTTGCATCTGGTGTAGAAGAAGATCGCATGAGTTTAGAAACAAAATAACGAAGGATGCCAATTAGAACCATGACTGCAGAGAGTGGGATCAAAACCCAATCTCTGATTGCTGTATCTAAAACTAGATCTTCCGCCATTACGAGAAAAATTCACAGTTTCTCTCTCTAAAACTCGATCTCTCTTCCTCTTGCTAAACTTCCCAGATTTTACCAACGAAAAACAGTGTGTATATTATAAGGCTAAAAGTCCAGAGGCTGGACGGATATTTCCACACATATACTCTAATTGTTTGTGACTAGTTGGATCTCACACTCTGCTTACACCGAGCTTCACAGCAATGGCTTGTTTGATCGGGAGGAATGCAATCAGTTTTTTATTTTCTTTATTTTTTTTTTGACTCGAATGAAATCAATATTCTAGACATACTATTATTCTCATGTTCTCATGTTGACAAATATGAGAATAGGAGGAGGAAGTCAGGTGCATAGTTCAGTGACATCTCATCAACTCTAGTAAGGAAGAAGTCAGGAGTTCAATTCTCATCGTAAAGGTTTGTATTTTGTTGTATAGAGGGGTTTGACGGGGTTGGATCTGACATTGAGGTTAGTCCAACTGGATAGATTTGAGTAGGAACCTGGGAAATGAGAAGGGGATTTCCTTCCTACTATCTAAAGATGGCATAACGGTCGATCTTTACGGATACCAACAAAAAGAGTTATTTTTCATTTTTTTTTCCCGTGAAGATGGACACTAGTTGTCCATTGAATACATTGTAAGAAGTTGGGTCAATATCTAAAAGCGAAAAATAGACTTTTTACGAATTAAAATATTTGTGCTTCTGACTTCGGAGATTGACTTCTGCTTCTGTTATTTAAACACTCTATTAAAGAGTAAGCTGTTGTTAAACAACGCATTAGTAAGATGACTCTTTCTATTCCCGCTAAAATTAGTCCACAAAGTTATTAGTATCACTTTTGATCTAACACATGAGTAGTTTTCTACTCCATAGCTTTTATAACAACCCACATGGTCCTTGTTTCTACTTCTACTACAGACTGAACCTCAAAAGATCATCAGAAAAATTGCTCTATAAAGAGAATCTCGAATCGCAAATCTTGAGCAACTAGCCAAAGAAAGAAGGCTAAGTGCCCCATATATATTTCATTTGATCCAACCCAGAAAAAGGGACATCCACCTGTCGAGATATGGGTTAAGATTATTTTATTTTATTTTGAAAGGCTTTAGAAATAGGTCCAACTTTTTCATACTTTCATACATAGTCACATACAAAGATCTTTGAGACAATCATAGTTCATCAGTATTTGCGAAAACGAAAATTAGTTTAGCTGGTCCAATTAGACCAAATAATGGTAGCAATTTGATGACTTTGATCTAGACCCCTAAACTGAGTACAAGTCACCAACTAGAACTCAATCAATGAGTAAAAGCCTTAGTAGCAAAAGTAACAGTTCAAGCAGTTGTTCTGGTTTTATATGAACTGTAAAAAAAAGATCCCATAAAAGGAGAATGGTGAACTTTTTTTGGAGAATTGTGGGTCTCAGCTGAATGCCATGGGACCCATCAAAAATAAATCATGTGAATAGCAAGTTTTAAGTTGCTTTTCTCTCTCTTCTCTCTAGGCTGGATTTCTAGCTTTTGTTTTTAGTTGATATGGCTGATAACAGCTAGTTCTCGCGGTTTTCTCGCCGGATCCTTTGGTTTTTACTCTCGTTTCTTTCTTTTACTATCCTTTTTTCTTCTCTCATCTTGCTTGTTTTTATGGATGGACTCTTTTACGAATAATTTTTACATCTCAAATCACGAAAGATTTCTTCTCAACTTCATCATGATCCAAAAAAATCACATATACAACATCAACATCACCAACACAATATTCATAATTACAAGAACAATAACAATCACAATCACGAGGAAGATATTCACATGGAAGCAAGTCACAATCTCCACATAAAGAATGGTCATTGAAAGAATATAAGTAGGAATCTTTTCAAATTCTGCTCCGATTTTAGCAAGCCATTTAAAGAGAACATTCAGAGTAGTCCTGAATTTCATAGTTTGCATCATATTTATAGTCATCATAATCAAATCAACTTAATCCCCTTGGTGTTCTCAATAGTCAACCTACTCTCAAAACGTAACTCTCTAAACTTAGGTTCCCAGCTAATCCGATTAGCTCGGCTACCTCTACTCTTTGTCTTAAAAGCATGAAAACCCAGCAGCCTCACATCATCTTACAAATTTTCCTCACTAGCATAATCAAATTAAAATATCATCAGTACTACAATCACACTATAAACATCAATTAAAGCATTAAGATGAGGCAAAACAAGAATATAAACCAGTATCTGTCTAAGTTAACCTGCTACATCTGAATCCATATCCAAAAATTCCACAAACCAAAAAGAAATAAGCAGAAACTAAAAGATAACCAAGTTCACTCTTTTAATCATATTCAAAGAGAGATTTCAACATAAAATAAAAAATAACCCCAAAAAATAATTATTCTTATCCTGCATTATTTCCTTTTCAAGTAAATATAAGATTACATACTTTTGGTTGGTAACCTTGCCACAAGCTGGGCTCCAACACCTTTTTGAATAACAATACCTAATCTATGAAAAATAAAGCTACCAACACCACTAATAGCATCATTACAAACTAAGCAGTTCTTCAGACGCTTAAAAAAACATAAAGTATCCTCACCTAATTCCCCCAAAGTAGAGAAAACTAAAATGCCAAGCCCATAACCAAGTGAAACGCACTTATCAAAGTATTTGGTACGTTTTCGTGCAACAACATTAGAAATAGCTTTGCCAGGGACAAAAGAGCGAATACCTTCACCAGTGAAGGGAGATACCCCTGTAACATCCATGCAGACATCCTTACCATTTTTCCAGTTGAGGACGAGGACATCAGCCGGCCGTAGGTCTTTGTCATCATCTGACAGGAGCCATTATAAATTTTATTATCTTTCTATCAAACTATCTATATTAACATCCAAAATATTTTCCAAACTTATCTCTGAAGAAGCGCTGTTGTGGGCTTCGGAACCTTGTCACTTGGCTAATCGTACGATTACGGCTTCTGGTCATTCGGTATTGACGGGCTTATACTCGGACTAGATTTGGCATGGTTGGATTATTGATCCTTGGATTCATGGAAGGAAACACCACCTTAGCATCTTTGCCGACAACTCGGTGAGCTACCCCATCAGAAGGTGGGCACAAAAGGTCAAGCACAGAGAACTCCATTATTCATTCATCATATGGGTATAATGCTAGACGGAGAATCACAGTCCTCCTATGTTGGCAATGTAAAGGAATCAAATCCCATTTGGCCTCCACCTGCAACTACAAACGGTCAGCAATAAGTGCTACTCACTCATGGAAAACAAATTGCCCAAACTGTAGATGGGTTGCATGAGGAATCGATTCATCAGTATCATAAATTCCCATGACTGCAATTGGAACTGTAGCGCCCCCAAAATAGCAGCTGTCTAATCTAAGAGATTAACTAAATAAAGAGGCACTAAGGAATCTAAATCATATACTTAGCATTCAATTAAGAAATCTGCTTCAAAACTTAACCCAAAAACTAGCCCCACTCTGAAATATACATACACACAAGAACTCCTCTCAAATGATACATATACAATAGACATTTGGTTTACAAATAGAATATACAATATAATAAACATAGCAGAAGTTAACCAACTAACGGAATCAACCCTTGAAGCTTTCGCTGCGCAACTCTGATCTGTCTCTGAAACTGAAAGTGGGAATGGGTGAGAACATCATCCCTAAAAAGGGGTGCCCAGTAGAAATAACATTTAACCTTTAAGAAATCATATATGCAAGATTTGGAAAACAATACGTTTTTTCCCAAACATTAAATAGCGACCAAGTCACTGAAACAAACAAACATGCATATGGAACAAACTCCTTCTTTCAAATAATGTATAATATTGATGTCGTGAATTCCACACCGAATAATAATATTGTGGTGTATCGGCCTAGCCATGTGCATAAAAGCTGAAAGTAAGTAGGTATCAATGCGAAGGAGCGTATTCTATATACCACATGTGGAAATTCTTATTTCCCATACAATTCATAAAGAGAAACAAACATTACAAGTCCTTTCCAATCCATGGAAAGATTCAAAGAATCAACAGAACTTTCGGAACTCAAATTAAACAACGCATGAAATGCATAAACATACAATGCATGAGTTATTAAACATAAATCTTTGTAAAACAAAATAACAATGATTTCAAAAGAGTTAAATGTATTCCCACCTCTTTTGATGACAAGCCACGCCTACCTCGAGATCCACAATCCACTGGTTCATCCTTTGAATCGATCGTTGTTAATAACTAACTGTTAATCATACAGGCACTCTAAGAGTTTAGCCAAAAGGCTCACACAAGGCTCATAACATAATTTCATACAATTCTCTATTTTATAGGCTAATGGTTCAAAGCCCATTTATGGTTCTACACATTTTCATTATCCATCTTTAGCACATTTAAGGTCTACGAATTCAATTAGATTGGTTTTATAGTCCCTTAGTTAAGTCTTATGAATATCTACAACTTTGTAGAAGAGGTCAAAGGTCGATTCGGACCATAAGGGGTCCAATTTATCAAAATAGGAACACTAGTTCTAAGCCCAAATCCACTAAACAAGCCCATTACACAAGGCATGGGTCAACTAACGGTCACTAATGGTCAAATAGACAACTAACAGTCCATGTAAAGTCAAAGTACAGGGTCAATAGTCAAATAAGTCAATAAGAAATCGGTCAACGATCCAACTCAGGTCAAGCTAGGGAAAACTCAGTGAGTTACAACGATTCAACTCAGTCAGATTAACTGAGTCAGCTAAACAAAACCAAATCAGACTGAGTAAGTTCAGTCAGTCATGCCACAGGTTCTTACATAGCTGAAACTCTAACTCTAGTTCAAAATCAACCAATTCATTCTAACAGAATTCTATAATTCAATATACAACTATAGTTTAAGCTTTACCTGCAATTGCAGTAGTAAGCACAATCTTTCTACATCCTGCTACAATTCTAATTTACCTAGTCGCAGCAACACCAGGTCTATAACCTTTGGTTAAGCAAAAATTCCTTTCAAACCCTAAATCATTTCCTCTCTGCCAACAGATTCCAATACCAGATCACTCCACACACACCTATAATTGTTCTTACAATCTGTACTCCATAGTCTTACTTCAGCCATACTACCATACCAATCTCATAACTAAATCAAGTCTTCAATATCACTCTCCTGCAGAAGTTCCACCTACACAAGGAGTTCAACTTTATTCATCAATCTTCCTCTGTACATTTGGACTCCAATAGCTACAACCCATCCATGATATGTCTCCATTCAAATCCACTACATCATCATAATTTGTAGCTCAAACACTCATAGCATATTACTCATCCATTACCTCAACTCTGCCAAATTATATCCAAATCTTCCAGAACTTCAACCAAGCAATACCATAATAATTCAAGTTCTTTCTTTTGTTAACAACAGCATACATCAGACAACCATTACAGAACTGTAAGAGTGTGTTGTATTGTATTGAAGAAGATAAGAAGAAATACAAATGACAGAGTCCTTTATATAGACAAGACTAACACAAATACATGTGACTCAAGGAAGAAAAACAGAAAGCAATAAATGAGTTGTTCGTACAATTAAGACAGGATGGCAAGTCATCTGTGATGATATATTATGACCATTGGATTCGCTAACATCCCCCCTCAAACTGATATCCGTACAGAAGACATTAGTTTGGCTTTCAACACACTGAACTGAGTTTTGAAGAGACCTTTCGTAAATAAATCAGCTATCTGTTGTGAAGTATGAACATAGGAAACACGAATAAAACCAAAACGAACAATATCACGAATCATGTGGTAGTCCACCTCAATGTGTTTGGTGCGAGCATGAAAAATGGGATTAGCAGTAAGACTTCCAGCACCTTGATTGTCACAAAATAATCTGCAGGGCAGAGAAAGAGAAACTGATAATTCCTCAAATAGGTATGACAGCCATAAGATCTCTGCTGCTGCATTATCTAAGCCACGATATTATGCTTTTGTGGAAGAACGAGAGATAGTTTGTTGCTTCTTGGATGACCAGGAAACAAGATTGCCTCCTACAAAGACACATTAACCAGATGTAGACTTCCTAGTATCGGGACAACCTGCCTAATCACTGTCACTAAAAGCCAGTAAATCTGAACAGTTTTCCAGCACTGAGTGTGAGGCCTTGACCAAGAGAACCTTTAATATAACGTAATATGTGTTTGGCAAGATGAAGATGAACATCTGTGGGACAATGCAAGAATTGGCTGACATAATTGTCAGCAAAGATGATGTCAGGTCTAGTGAGGGTTAAGTATTGAAGACCGCCCACCAAACTTCTATAAGAAGCAACATCATATAAAGCAGTACCATCACAAACTGATACTCTTTGTCCCTGAGGAACTGGAGTTTTACAGAGTTTACAACCAAGCATGTCATGTTCCTTCAAGAGTTCAAGAGAGTACTTATTCTGAGTTAATAACATCTTTTTAGCCTTTGAATCAAATGTAGCCTCAATACCTAAGAAGTAGCGTAAAGGGCCTAAGTCTTTCATAGCAAACTCAGTCTTGAGAGAGGCAATATAGGAATCAAGAAGAGCATCAGAAGTTCCCACTAGAATGATATCATCCACATAAACCAGAAGTATAAGTCTGTCATTGCCTTTTTGATATAGAAACATGGAAGTATCACACACAGAGTTGGAGAAGCCATAATTCAACATATAAGTACTAAACTTCTCATACCAAGCTTTGGGGGCCTGTTTAAGGCTATAGAGATACTTTTGAAGTAAACAAACATGATTAGGATGTTGAGGATCAACAAATCCTGGTGGTTGTTCCATGTATACAGTTTCAGAAAAATTCCCATGGAGAAAAGCATTACTTATATCTAGTTGTCTAATAGACAAGGTTTGAGACAAAGCAAGGCTGAGAGCACATCTAATAGTAGTAGCCTTAACAACTGGACTAAAGTTTCATCAAAATCTATTCCATCAACTTGATGATACCCCTTAGCAACTAGTCTGGCTTTACATCTCTCAACAGTTCCATCTGCATTGAATTTAGTCTTGTAGACCCATTTGCAGCCAAGTACATTCATTGAAGGCTCATAAGGAACATGTATAAAAGTGTTATTATTGTAAAGAGCTTCATATTCATTATGCATATCCTTAATCCAAACAGGTTTCTTAATGACTTCCTTGAAAGTCTTTGGATCAGAAATAGGGGTTTCTTTGCTAAGAAGAACACAAGGAACTGGATGTTTAAGAGCACTATTGGCTACAAAATCTTTAGAGAGAGGTTTAGGGAGATGAATACCTGATTTAGATCTTGTATGTATTCCTGAAATAAAAGTATCCTTCAGAGTTGGTAAAGAAGTAGAAGTATCATGTGAGGGCATAGTAGAAGTATCAATACATGGAGCAGTTGGGGAAGACATATCATGTGAAGAGATAGTAGCAGTAGCTGATGGAGGAGTAGCAATGCAGGAATCAACTGAAGTATATGGTTTTAATTTAACAGATGCCTCAGTGGAAGTAGAAATAGCAGCATCAGTAGAATTTATAATTGGAGAAGAAGCAGGAGTAGCAAATGGAAAGTGACTCTCATCAAAGACTACATTAGTAGTGACATAAATTCTTCGAGTCTTTAAATCCATACACCTGTACCCTTTATGATGAATTTTATAACCTAAGAATACACAAGCTGAAGACTTAGGACTAAGTTTGTCTTGTCTATAAGGTACTAAATTTAGGTAACATAGACAACCATATACCTTGAGCATACTATAATCAGGAGCTGTGTGATATAAGGCTTCATAAGGAGACTTATAATCCAAAACTCTTGTTGGAAGTCTATTAATGAGAAACACATCAGCTAAGAATGAATCAAACCAAAACTTCTTGGACATAGAAGCAGTAAATGATAAAGTGTTGCCAACCTCTGTGATATGTCTATGCTTCCTCTCAGCAGATCCATTTTTTTGATGAAGATAAGGACATGATATTCTTAAATCAATGCCACATGAATGAAGAAATTCTCCAAAAGGGCCTTTAGTTAACTCAAGAGCTCCATCACATTGAAAATGCTTAATTTTTACATCAAAAAGATTCTCAACAAGAGACTTGAAAGTCTTAAAACATTGAGTACTATATGATTTATTTTTCATAGGGTAAATCCAACTGAACTTAGTGCAATCATCTACAAATAGGATATAGTATTTGAACCCTAAATGAGATTGCACAGGAGCAGGTCCCCATATGTCACGATGAACTAATACAAAAGGAGAATGTGACACAGAACTAGTAGACTGAAAAGGGAGACACTTATTTTTACCCAATTGGCAAGCACCACAAACATAAGTAATGAACTTAGAAGAGAGCTTGATAGCAGCAGCAACTTCAATCTTGTGAAGTATCTTGGAAGCAGGATGACCTAATCTTGAATTCCAAAGTGTTGGAGAAGCAACTAAAGATGAGAAGGCTACATGCTGAGTAGTTACACCAGTCCTTATTGGATAGAGACCATCTTGTACCTTTCCTCTAGCCAGTATATGGTTGTTCTTCAGTGACTGTATTTCATAGCCCCGTGGATAAAAGATAAATGTACAATGATTATCTAAGGTGAATTGTGCTACAGATAATAAGTTGTGCTGAATATGAGGAACATAAAGAACCTTATTGAGATGAAAATCATTATTTGGGGCATGTAGAGTAGAAGAGCCCTGTAAAGAGATAGGAAAAAGCTTACCATCACCCACCATTACTTGATCATGACCAGTGTAAGCAGTTGAGTGATTGAGCAAAGTTGATTTATTAGTCATGTGAATTAATGCACCAGAATCTGGTATCCAAACAGGACCAGAAGTACTATGTCCCCAATAACCACCAGGTTCAAAATTTGATGATGATTGAGCATTGTAGTCAAACTCATTGATGAACCATGGTGAATGATCAGAATTGCTGCCACTGTTAAGATCAAGTCCAATAAAAGCCTTATGCTGAGGAGGACTACTATTATTTGAGGGAATATACCGAAATCGACATCGTTTAGCTTGATGACCTTGTTTAAGGCAAATCTGACAAGGAACACTTTCTGGATCAAGAATCTGCTTCTGAGTTGGATTGAACTCAGTCTTTTTGAAACCAGCTGGAGATGATGATGAAGAAGAAAATTGAGAAGTATTGGAATTATGAAATGAATTAAAACAGGAGGCACACTAGGTTTGCGAAAAGAAGAATTTGAATTAAATTTTTGTTTCTTCACATAAAATGCTGAATTTGTTGGATCGGAAATGAGAGAAGAGAATGAATCTGTTTCTTGTTCCTTTAGAAATTGTTCATGACTGATTAAGCGAGATCGTAACTCAGAGAAGGAAAGAGGAAGTTCTCTGTGTTGTATACTTATCACAAAGTGTATAAACTCTCTCCCTAATCCTCTAAGAGCATACATGACGAGATCTGCATCAGGAACTGGTTCACCAATCTCTGCTAGTGAATCAGAGATAGTCTTGAGTTGATGAATAAATTCACTGACTGTAGACGAACCTTTCTTGATAGAATGAAGCTGAGATATTAACATTGACTTTCGAGCGAAGAATTGTTCGGTGAAAAGCTTAGCAAGATGTAGCCATTTTTCTCTAGCGAAAACTTTACCAAGCAGTTCAGATGATAGAGATTTATCAACAAATGCATTTATGCAAGATCCAACAAATTTGTCAAACTGCAACCACTCAAGATAGTTAGGGTTTGGAACTTCAGTATTGTTGATCAAGAGAACAGGTTGTTCTGAAGGAATAGATCCATCAACAAAACCGTAAAGGTTTGTACAAATCGCCATCTGATCTTTCCATACAAGATAATTGGAATTGTTTAGCTTTTCAGAAACGCAATGTCAGGAAATGGAATATTGAATTTGCTTTGAAAAATAAAAGGATTGTAAGTTGATTGTGGAAATTGAAAAGGAATTTGTTGTGATTGAGTTTGTGGTTGAGGTTGAGGTTGATGATAAGAAACATAATGTTGAAAAGGTTGTTGTATAGGTCTGTATTGTTGAGCAAAAGTATGAAAAGCTGAAGTAAAAGATGGTACTTGAATCGGTGTATGTTGTAGAAACTGCGGTGATCTTTGAGAATCAATTGGTGTATGTTGTAGAAAAGGTGATGATCTCTGAGAACCAATAGGTGAAGTTTGTGATGGATGTGAAGAGAAGGTAAATGAGATGAAGATGCAGTTGTTTTTGGTAGTGGTGGTTGAGAAGTAAACAGAGGCGATGGTAATCGATGTGGAGAAGTTAATATGGGAAACATACCAACAGGTTTTTCTTGATGACGAGACTGTGGATGTGAAACAACGGAAGAAGCTTGAGTTGTTTGAGTAGTTCTCGTCATTTGTAAAGAAAAAGTTGCGGGTTTAATGGTGGAAAAAAGGATCAGAGAGAAGTTAGAATTCTCTTTTTTGGTATCTGATACCATGTAAGAGTGTGTTGTATCGTATTGAAGAAGATAAGAAGAAGTACAAATGTCAGATTCCTTTAGATAGACAGGACTAACACAGAATACATGTGACTCAATAAAGAAAAACAGAAAGCAATAAATGAGTTGTCTGTACAATTAAGACAGGCTGGCAAGTCATCTGTGATGATATATTGTGACCATTGGATTCGCTAACAAGAACCACCATCCCTAAGAACTGAAACTTCAAACATACCTTAGACACAACCATATTCTACACCAACTTCAATATCAACTTCAAACAACCAATATCATCTCATCATCATTACAGTTACATTCTATAAATATCTCAATCTCAATTTCATTGCATCTTTAATAACAACTCATGACTCAAAACTCATTAATGAAAGTAGATAACACTACAAGGTTAGCTGTGAAGAACAATTACCTCTAAATGATTCTATTCAAGCAATATATCATAATCTCCTCCCTTATTTGTCAGTTCACCATAGCCAACTTCCAACAATCCTCATGAAAACAAAATCAAACCCATATCCTCAAATTCGAGTTATTCTTCAACATCATACTCCAATTCAGGTTAAACCCACTTCAAATGAATCGTTTATATCCTCAATTTCATCATCTGTGACTTTTCATACCAAACCCTGATTATCAAATTACTCTTCTTCTCTGAAACCTAATCTTCAAAATCGACACAACCATCTTCTTCTTCTATTCAAACTCTTAAAACTACGAAACCCATCTTCAATTGACATCTCTAATCAAGCTTAAACCAAACAACAGAAACTCTAACTCACTGATTTAATCCCTCTTTCGATTCTAAATCAACAACGAACAACAACACCATCACTATCAACTAATACATGAACTTCTCCACCTCCTACCGATCACAAAGCTTCCTTTTGATCTCTCAACACTCGGAGAAGAAGAAGAACATGAGAGAAAGAAGAAACGGAAGAAGAAAGAAGAATGAAGAAGAAGAAAAGAGAATGAGAGGTTATCCTCTCGATTTGGCTAGAGATAAGGCCGACCCAGATTGTTAAAGGAACCCGATCAAAATATAAGGGCTGCCAAGTCGGTTAACTGTAAAATGACTATTTTTCCCTTCAACCAAATTTGATTATATCTTATTCGTCTGATATCTGAATGGCACGTTCGATTAGTTCATTCTGCGTAACTTTTCGAGATATATCTAAAGATACTAGTTTTGTATGTAAATCGTTGTTAGATTAATTTCTATTAATTAACGTTCGTGTTAAACTAATCGAGTCCTTAGCGGCTAAATCGTCTCTTGGCTGGTTTAATAACGTTGACGAACTTGAGGGTCTTTACAGGAACACTGTCACATGCCTTATCCTCTTTTGTTTGATCTTTTCTTTTCCCATAATTTGTCTTAATACTGTCCTTTTTTGAACACAAGTACCATCACTGCTACTTCCCCCAACCTCATTATTATTTTTCTTATAGAAAAATAATTAAGAATCATTACTAGTTTCGTTCGTATTTCCTGCAGAATCTTGATCAGCTTTACCAAATTCAACTTGCCTTAACAGTAGGAGATGATTGATTCCTAGTGGTCCTCCTTGAATCAATTGTTGTACTTTCACTGCATAGTTGTATTGATGGATCTCCCAGTGCCAATTAAAATTCCTTGCATAATCAGGAAATTCATATCCATTGGGAAGGTTATCCGATATTTAAATTTCTCAATTTGGTACTCGGTGGAGTGCCATTCAGGATGATACTTTTCTTTGATTTCAGAAAGATTTTTAAAGTTGTTGTTTCCATTGAATAATTCACATCCACTTCAATGTTTAGCTGAAAGTTCTTAGCGGATAAACTCTGTTTCAGATTTCTCTATCTGTCTAGAAATTACAGGGGTGTGAAGAATACCAGATATTGGAGGGGCAGCTTTTGAATACACAATTAGGAGTGATTATACACCCATCTACCACCCTCTGAATTGATGAGGGTTTTGATTTTATTTTGTTCTTCATGGTGTTTTTAATGAAACGCATGACTTGATTTCTGAAATACTAACAAATTACTTTCACCTTGTATGTGAAGCATCCATAGTTAGAATAATCTTTTGTTATGTATTCAATCTCTATGTAAACTGATTTAGTTCAATTTGTGATTACTTATGCCTTAAACAGATAGGTAATTCTAGGAATTGACATATTTTGCTGAGATTAAATCATCATATTTGTTAGTGATTATATCACATCTTCAAGGTAGTTTGAGGCTAGCATCTCTATATCTCCTTTATTAAAAATAGAACTAGTGTATCAAACTAGGGAACTTCTATGCATCTAGGTGGCGTATTCAAAGCCCTAGTTTATCATTGTATTATTTTCAATCTTGCTTCTTTAGCATAATCATCAATCTTCTCGTTATATTAACAAACACCTTCTCTAAATTAGTATTAGTAGAACCTTAGAGATTTTGTTTTACCAATCTGACTCCTCGTAGGATCGACGCGCATTTTCCGTTGTTTGCGTTCTAGAATTTGTGCAGTTGCGGTGTTTTATAGTAGGTTTCTAAGCCTACCAAAAATCCCATACGATTTACCATGCAACCATAATCCAAGAGCGGGGGAGCCATAATAATCATCTCAATCTTCTGAGCCAGTATACCTGGCTTAATCAGTTGTACCTCATTTGGCCTTGTCTGTGATGCTCTTATGGGCCTACCAACTGTTTCTCTGCCTCTTCATCTAGTAATTTGGCTAACAGGCTATGTAGCACACCGACTCTAGAGCTATATCTCTTTTGGAAGGAATACCAATTCCTGGTCATTTACATTATGTCATCCTTGGTTTTTTTTCTTGCTCTAGTTCTCCTTGTAGCAGGCACCCTCCCAAGATACTATTAGCCAATACAACTCAAATCCACATCAACGAATCAGAAATGGGTCACGTGAAGCTCCTTACCAACTAGAATCAGAAATTTGTACCTAGCATGGCTTACTGGACAATGACTATTGGACCTGATAGAGGTTCAGCTTCTCTCTGCAAACCATCTTTGCTCAAACCTGAAATTAATCCTCACATGACAAAAATCCAAATTAAGGTTAAAATTGTATCATCTTTGTAACTCAACACCACTCAATCCCAAAAACTCATCCTTACCTTTTTTCTCACCCATGGGTTCTCTGTATTGGCTTCCTCTACAAAATCTTGCAGTAAACCGAAATCTAGATAACCAAATAAGAAATGTTCTGGTTATCCCCGAATATCTTTTCCCCAAATCTTTTTAGGAACCAAAATAACATCCGTACCAGAAATTAACTGGGTTCAAAATGGTGCTTCATATATAGGAAAACTTTGTAGCAGTGTTTGTTTTGAGACCAACCTTTTCACCAACTTCATCAATGCCTGCTGGGAAATACACAACAGAATAAGGGTGGATATTTGGATTAAAAGGAAAAATTTCTAAACATTAAGGCTAACAAGTGAAGAGCACTATAATACCTTGAACCAAGAAGGTACTAGAGGAGTCTTTGATAAGATGATGGTTCCTGTTGGGGTACTTAAGAACTGGAGGTCCAAATCTTATTGATGAAAGAATTGTTCACTAAAGTTCAAATTTGGCTTCTGGTTAAGAGGATACCAAGGAATATCTGTTAGAGCACTGCTCGGTCGAACTCGCAAGCGTTGCTATCTCAAGCTTGTTTTTCAAGTTTAGTTACCAAATCTATAAGTCTTTATTTCTAGCTACTTATAGCTAAGTCTCGGATTAGGATAGTAAGTGTAGTTGAGCATTAAACTTCACGACGTTCATCGATTGAAGACGAAGAACTATTAAGGGAAGCTTTTGGAACTTCATCAATAAAAGGTATATGGAGACTTGAACTCATCTATCACTCAAAAGTGTATCTACTCTATCTCCTATTTGAGAGAAAAGTCGTATAGCTATATAGACTTTGAGTTTAACTCGCTTACATATTTCTCGAAATATGTGTTGGTAAGCTTTCGCGTTAACCAAATTCATCTTATATTCTTGACGAAAGTCAAAAGATGCTCATGTGAAAATCGCCTGGTAACATCTTACATGATTTGTGTGAGACAGTCATTTGATGTAGACTCGGAATGTTTCGTACTGATCATTCGATCATGTGAAAATTGCTTTGAAGCTAATAGTTTGTGTGAGACATCTATTGTCGTCTTCTAAAAATGTTTCAATGATTGAAATGGTAGTTTAGAACAATTAACCATGATTGGATATAGCACAGTATGTGTACTTGTATGCTAAATTGTTGCATGTTATTCCAAGTCCGGGAACCAGAATATGCATACCCGTATGCGTACTGGTTGGTTAATGGAAGTCCGGGAATTTGGTATGCATAGCCGTATGCGTACTGGCGTAAAGTTCATGTCCGGAAATTCAACTGAGTTTGGATGTATGTGTACCCATTCGCGTACTGGCGAACCCAAACTTAGTCCGGCCACTTAAGTATGCGTACCCGTTTGCATACTTGAGTAGGTTATGTTGTAAAATCGGTTTGTTCATGAACTAATACATTTATACATTTGATAGACACATTTTTGTGTTTAATTTGATCTCAATACTATATATTGTTGGCACTCGAGTTTGTACTAATTTTGGTGTTTTATGTGTTTGTAGGCACCTTTGGAAAATAAACATTTTTTGGAAAATTCGGCTCGAAAAGTTGGTAAAAGCCCCGGAGGACACGTGTTATTCGGACTCTCACCGTTGGATAAGGGGAACCTCAATTACTAAGGGTCACCCCAAAGGAAGCTGCTATTCGCACCCCAGTGCTGGTTAGGGGGGAGGACATCTTCTTCCCAAATTCAAAAACCAAAAATTGGCGGGAGAAAAAAATTACTATCAACTGGCAGATGTTTTGTTGGAATTTTTGAACGTGTTCTAGGGTGATTCAATGGCTGATTTTTGGTAGGAAGTTGTGATATGTCCTAGCAAACACGTTTTGGGCTTTTGGTTCGATCAAATTTGGCCAGAATTAGCTGGATAATTCACGGAATGCAAAACAGGGAAACACGGGTTGAACACGGGATTGGAGAAGATTTGAGCGTGTTCTGCTCATGCATGAGGGCTCTAGCAACATTGTGGGTCGTGTGTAAACATTTCTAGAGTGACCAGGATGGAAATCTACGCGTGAGAAGCTAAATCAGGGAAGAAAATATTCCCAGAATATTTTTTCATCAAACCGAGTTAAGAGAGAATTATCTCGAGTTATAGCGAGACTTCTTGATCTTGTGGAGTATATATAGAGTGCTGGGGACTCATAGAAGTGGTGTCGAGAGTCTGGGGGGATGAGGAGATCCAGAGAAGAAGAAATTCGAGTTTTCCCAAACTCGGTTTCTGCTGCTGCTGCTGCTGATGAACATGAAGAACACGAAGAACGGACCTGCACCAACAGTTGTTTTTCTACAGTAATAACGACTCATACCTGTGGGTCGTACATCAGGCAGTCTTATTTGCCACAACGTTTGCGACACAACTGCAACAGTCTTATTTTGTCACTGAGGGTCGTAGTTCTCTGGTTTTATTGTATTTATCATATTCTCATCATTTGTAAACCATTTTTGAGCATCAATGAAATTCTTTGAGAGGTTTTCCAACATGATGAGCGGCTAATTCTCTCGTAACCAAGGCAATGGATGAAGCTATTCACACATGAATAATGGGTAACTATTTCATTTTCTCTAATATTTAATTATAATTCACTCAATCACTGCTTTTGCAGAGTTCTTAAAAGTTTACATAATTTTCTTCATTAGTTGTGATTCAATTAGATAGGTTATGCTTTGGTTAGATAATCTATGCTTAAGGGATACAATTAATTTTTGAGAATATGTTTGATTATTTGTGGATTAAGAAATAAAGGATTAAAAGGATAATTAGAGTTATGAAATATTTGACATCATTCATGTGTAATAGTGGATTCTAGTGTCTTGGTTACCTCTCGCCCACTTTGTTAATATTTTTGTATATAATTTTATTAAATCTTTAAGTTTAATCTTCACAAGTCTGAGAGTTTGAACCTCATTACTACAACAACAATCAAAAACTTAATAAATATTAAAGAATGCAATCTTTTGCAAACTGTGGCTATAATGTTCATGAATTGATTCAAGTGAATCAAAATCGATTTTGCTTCAATTGTGTCTTGTATACTTCTATGAGAATATAAACAATTTAACAACTCTGGAACTAGTTTCATTTGAGTCATTTGAACTAGTTATGGTTAAGATGAATAAGGTTGATATGAAAGTGTTCATATGGCTAACTTCGGTTAACTATTGTTGAGCCAACAAGGTGCACACGTTTAGGTACGGTTACTCATATCTAAATGAAGTTACTTTTCATTTGTGTATAACAAGCTAAGTTCGATCTAACGGTCGAAAGATATTAGCTTGAGTCTAATCAGGTTTTCATCTAACGGTGAATATTGAATGCTTTGTTACCACAATATCATTGATTGCAAACCATGATTTTAAGACTATATAAGGGAGATTTCTAACAACTGGAAACCTAATCCACACACTTCTTGTGTAATACTAGTTGCGACTAGAGTCGATTCTCCTTTAACCTTAGGTTTTTTCCAAAACCCTGTAGGTTAACAACTTGAAGACTTCATTGGGATTTTGAATCCAGACCCAACTATTTTCTCTATAGTTGCGTGTTATGATCTTGCTGTATTCTATTGTATTGAGTACTATCTTCTCTAAGATTTTCTCGAGATTTAACTTCCGATAGGCAAGATAAAAACTAGTCACAAACATATTCGTCTCATCGTTTGTGATTCCACAATATCTTGTTTCGTTACCATACGATTAAGATTATTGTGAGGTGATTGATATTACTAGGCCGTTCTTTGGGAATATAATACATGTGTATCAATTGGTTTATTTCACCTTGATTTATCAAAAGACGGAACAAAACTCATAGGTATTTATGTGTGAGACAGATTTATCTATTCAATAGACTTTTCTTTGTGAGACATGTTGGTTTATCAAGTCTTCGACTTTTGGGTCGTAGCAACTCTTAGTTGTGGGTGAGATCAGCTAACAGAATCAAGTGTGCGGAGTCCTGCTGGGATTCAGAGGTGTAAGGAACGCGACTATACCTTGATCAGTGTAAGATTGGTTAGGGTTCAACTACATTCAGGTCCGAAGTTAACTTGGATTAGCTAGTGTCTGTAGCGGCTTAATACAGTGTGGTGTTCAAATATGGACTAGGTCCCGGGGTTTTTCTGTATTTTCGGTTTCCTCATTAACAAAATTTCTGGTGTTTGTGTTATTTCTTCTCCGCATTATATTTGTTTATATAATTGAAATACCAAAGGTAGTTCAATCAATTAGATAATCCAACCTTTGGTTGTTGATATAAATTGATTGAAACTTGGATATTGGTCTTTGGTACCATCCAAGTTATTTCTCATATTAATCCGGCTCACAGATTTCCATCTGTTCGATTGCAGATTTATTTGAGAAAGTGAGATACAACTCTTGGATATATTTCCATTGATTGAGTCTGACTGTCTAGTTGATTCTCTTGGAATTATATTGGAGTTTGTCCATACAGATTTCCTAAACGAAATATTGGGTGAGGTTGTTAAACCCCCGCTTTTTCAATATCATCCCATATTTTAGAGGCATACTCAAGCCATCTAATGTATATCATGAATCTAAAAGGCCTTACGGAAGAGACATATAGGATAGAAACATGAAAGTCAAGTTGACTATTCATGTGACTAGAGCCCGTAAAATTTGGGATTGAAGATTTTGAAACCCCAATTTTTCCACACTTGTTACAATTTGCATATGCTCTCTATAACATAAATCTCTATAAAGTGTGCGGGATTTTGGACCCCCCAAACTAAATTTGTACAAACCCTAATCAAACCACAACCACACCTTCAAAACCAACTCCAATCTTTTATCAAACTCAACCATCTAAGTCAAATATTTTTCTTAGTGGGAAAGCTCTGATCTCTAGGCCTTATTCCGACAAAGCTGCTGCCATGGAATTTGAAGCAAATATGAATCATATTAAAAAGATGGAACTTGCAAATTACATATCTAACCTTGGAAGCATGTATGGTACTGGAGACAACCCAATCATCTCCAAAGCTAGAGAATCATCCCAACAGGAAAATGAGCACCCTCGCCTAAACCCTGATGTTATTATGTGGGAAATTAGAAACGAGAAACTTCAACAAGCCAAGAAAGTCCATGATATCAACATAAAAAGAATGCCAAAATATCTACCGCAAAAGATCAAGGGAAAAATTTGGATGATTTCACCTTGATCCACGTACCTAAAAATATTTTCTCAGCTACCAGTCCTTTGAGTATTTTTCTCTTTGGTACTCTTCCTACCTTGTCTCAAACAGAAAATGGATGTTCAAATTCAAAAGAAAAAAAAAATGAAGAGAATGAAAAAACTGCACCAATTCAATGAGGTTGACTCTACTCAATCAAAGGAGGTCTTGGATAACAAATGTCATGCAACTTGACATGAACCCCAATGGAAACAAAGCTAATCATGGAGAGATGCATGATAATAGTATCTTGGGGGACTCTACTCATACTCATGTGGTAGCTTCCTTTCCTAATATCATTAATATTATTAAACCCCCGCAATTTATTTTAACCTCTTAATTTTTTACCACATGCACTTCTCTGATCTTCATTATGAACATTTTTAGAAACTTGATTTTTTGTTACCATATTGTTTCATACTTCTGGTAATTTTCAAGGATTAGGTCAAAGGATATTAAGAGATACCTAAATGATATGCTAAAGATATCTTATTTTATTTTATTTTTTCTGAAACTAAACAAAAGAAAGAAGCTATCAATTGGATTATGAAGGAAGTGAATGGCCAAAATTTCTGGATTGTTGAACCAGGTGGGGTTGTCGGCACTGCAGGAGGTTTGACTTGATATGAAAAAACAATATCTGCGTGGAGATCATTGATTTTTCTCCATCATATTTATATCATGTTTCTAGCCTGCTTGGCTTACTACTTGTTACTATGGAACCCCATATGAGCTGGCAAAGAAAGCTGAGGCTTGGAAAATGATAGAAAAAAACTGCTTCTTCTAATAATATTCCTTAGCTGGTTGTTAGGGACCTTAGTATCATCCTTCATGACTCAGAAAAATTCAGTGCCTATCGGCCCTATCCCATTGACAATGTTGAAGCCAACTAATTCAATGATAAAATTAGTGAGATGGAGCCTATTGATATTGGTTTTAATGGTTGCCCATTCACTTGGTCCAAAAAAAGGATTAGGCCGGTCATAAATGAGCAAAGACTAGACAAGGGCCCGACATTTGAGGCTTGGATTCTATTATTCCATAATACCAGTATCTCCAACATGATGGATATTGGCTCTTGCCATCATCTTATCCTTTTTAACACCAACCAGTAGCTACACTCGTTTTAAATTTTTTTTGTCCCTGGTAAGAGCATGAGGACTGCACGAAAGTCATTGATGAATATTGAAAGAAGAGGCTATCTAGATCCTCAACTTTCATCATTGCTATAAAGCTCAAGAACATATAGATTCAAGTCAAAGTTCGGTACAAATAAGTTTGTGGCGATATCAAGACAAACCTTGAAGATTGCAATAATCGTCTGAAGTGGCTTTACAAAACTGCTTCTGAAATGACATGAGTAGGTTCTAAATAGTGCTAATCTAAGGAAATAAAAAAATCAAAGATTGGTATAACATTGAAGAGAAATTATGAAAAACTAATAATAGAGACCAAACAACCAAACTTGGTGATAGAAACACCAAATTCTTCCACGGATCAACCAAAAACAGAATAACAAGAAACAAGATTGACACCATGCAAGACGCTAATGAAAGCTGGATTGCTAACAAGCATGAGGTAGATAATTGCTTCACCAACAATTTCAACAAAATGGACATTGATGAGGCCATCATGTAAACCCTAACAACATCAACCTCATTACTGCTATTATCAACCAACATGAAAATCCACCTCAATGGCATCCCTGAAGCTTAAGAAATAAAATACATCCACTCCAGTATTGTATACAAAGATCTTGGCCCAGATGGCTTACCCACAAATTCCTTCCAAGCCAATTGGAGCATTGTTGGACAAGATATAGTTAAAATAGTTCAACATTTCTGTTAGAGCATCGCTCGGTCGAACTCGCAAGTTTTGTTATCTGAAGCTTGTCGTCAATGTTAGATGCACAAAACTATATCTTGATTTCTAGTCTACTAAAGTCAAGTCTCGGACTAGGATTAGAGCATGGTAGTTGAGTATTACATATCACCGAAACACCCTCGAATATTGAATATTGAAGAACAAATAAAGACATTTGCGAGAACTTCATCAACAAAGAGGTATGTGAAGACAAATTTATCTTATTTACTCATCGTGTCTACCATTTTATGTTATGAGACGTTGTCGTATGATTTTAATATATTTAATATTGCAAATAAGGAATTTCGAGTTAAGGCTTGTCTTGTTTAAACTCTCGAAATATGATTCGAGCAACGGATTCATAAATCCTTAACAATCTTAGTTAGAACAATTAAGTGTTCACAAACTATTTCATTCAAGTTAATAATTTGGAAATTTCCCAAGCAAACAGTACAAACTGTATATGATTGTTAGGAATGTTTCAAAACTAAAAGTGAGAGAATTACAAATTGCTTAGAGCGAGCTACGCATACCTACTACGCATACCCAGTTGATCAGAATTATGTGAACTGGAAAGGTATGCATACCCTTGCAATATGAGTTCGGGAATGGGAGAAGGTACGCATACCCGGTATGCCTACAATTATGATCTGACTTCGTGAACTGCCTTGATGTACGCATACCCGGTATGTGTACTCTTACGTCCTGATTTCTCAACTCCAAGAGGTATGCACACCTACCCAGTTTCAGATGACAAAAACTGACGAACTGCCCAAGGTAATTCATACTTATTGTGCGTAACTTGATTGTGGCTAGTTCACTTTTGCTACGTCTCTCATTAACACTTCTAAGATAATTTTATTCACAAAATCTCTTTCAGCTTGTGGATTATTGTTTAGTATCAAGTGTTATTGAAGACTGTTAATGCTTGTAAGTTCCCAACCTTACTTAGCCGCTATGGGCTATCATTGTGCGGGGTTCTATAACTATCCGGAATATAGTACATATTCTTCTTTGTAATTTCAAGGCGGACTTTTCACATACTTACATGAATTCTTAAATAACAATTGAGTGAATTTTCAAACAATTTTAGCTTGAATTGCTATATATAGCATTGAAACTCTATAAATAGAGAGACTCTTGCAACTGGATTTGTTAATCCCTGGAACTTTTCTGTCCTAGTTGCAAATCTAGAGTCGTAACCTAGGGTTCTTTACGAAACTATATTAGGTTACGACTTTGAAGACTTTACTTAGGGATTGATAAATCCCGGTCAAACTATCTTTTTACCTGATAGTTCTTGTATCAGGATATTTTTTTACTGGTTATTGAAGTTCACAAACTTTAGATCATAAAAAAGATAGCTAGATATCACAAAGTTCTCTTCGTCTCATATTTTGTGATTCTTCAAGATAGATATCTAAACTCTTCTTTGATTTGTTTAGATTGTTCTTGTGACGTGGTTAGTGATCTAGGTTTTTTTTTTGATAAAAATGTAAGTGTTTCGGATTCGTGAGGTTTTTCAGACCTGTCTACTTCAAACATATTTCCAAACCTTGATTGGAACTTACCGAAAGGAAAATCGAGTAGTCTTGTCTGTCGGAGTCAGGTAGCTACCAAAACTCTTCATTGAGGCTGAAACAACTCTTATGTTGTAAAGGACGTCAGCTAAGGGAATCAAGTGCGCATAACCATGTTGGGTTCATAGGCGTACAAGAGCACGACCGAAGCTAAATTGCTTAGAGTGGTCTCAACTACAGTGCATTCCGAAGTTTGATAGTAGGCTAGTATATGTTGTGGTTTAATACAATATGGTGTTAAGAGATGGATAAGGTCTTGGGGTTTTTCTGCTAGTACAATTTTCCTCGTTAACAAATTTCTGGTGTCTTGTGTTATTTCCTTTTCCGCATTATATTGTTTATCTTTATAATAAGAATATTACAAGTAGTACATAACCAATCTAGAAGGTCTAAATTCTTATCGGTTAAGATCAAATCAAGACTTGTTCTTGCTGAATTCATTTTCTGAAAAATAGATTACAAGTTGTGTACTTGTTAGAATTTGGATCTTGACAATTTGGGTTCAAATATATTAATCTTGGATATTGATTTTTGAGATCGCCCAAGAACTCTTCTTCACAATCAGATAGCGGACCTTCGGTCTATATATATTGACTGTGCAAAAAAAAAAAAACTCCATATACCCCTTCAAGGGTCTTTACATTTGACCTACTTGTGTTTATATTAGGTTTTGTCCATATATGTTGTCGAACAAAAAAATTGGTGGTTACCTGTTACCCTCTCCTTTTAAATTTCCTCTTGTCTATTCACATCCTTAAGGAAATGACCTCCACCTTTATTTTTCTAATACCCAAAACTGACAACTCCTCATTTCCATGCTACTTCAGAACCATCGGCTTGTGTAAAACCACTTATAAAATTATATACAAGATCCTAGCTCAGAGAATGTAATCCATGATAAACAAAAGCATCTCCCCTTATGAGTCATACCCTTCATATCTGGTGAACAGTACTGAGAATATTACAATTTCCATGAAACTATCCATAATATGAGATCCAAGGGGGAAAATAAAGGTGGGAAAGGCAACGTGGGAATAAAAAATTTATATGTCCAAGACTTTTGATAAGGTGGAATATAATTTTCTAATTGTTGTCATGAAGCAAATTGGTTTCAATGATAATTGGTGCAGCAAATATATCGATGTATTTCTATTACCAACTCAATTATCCCGACAAATGGAGTCTCGGTTAACTTCTTCGAACCTTCTAAGGGGTCTCAGGAAAGGATACCCTATTTATATTTATATGCATGTTCTGCATGGAAGCCCTCTCAAGAACCCTCATGCATGCTAAAGCTATAGTCTGGTAACTGGCATAAAAATATGTAAGGAAGACCCTCCCACCAGCCATTTGTTTTTGTTGATGACTGCATAGTATTCTGCAAAGCTAGTAAAATTGAAAGTCAGAATCATGTGGATATTCTCAAAATCTGCATTGTTATTTCTGGGCAGCTTATTAACTTCGACAAGTCAGGGTGTTCTTCAGAAAAGCAAATATGAAGACATTAGCATCAACATAAGTAACTCCATGGAGGTGAAAATACTTGATCTAGATGATAGATACGTACCAATAGAAGCAAGATAAAAGCTTTTAAAACTTGTATTAAAAAGCTCAAGTAAAGGCTAGCTAGTTGGAATAATATCTTGCTAATATCTGCTGGAAGATGCGCCAACTTCATGAGCTCAGTCACCTCTACTTCAAGTATATACCAAATGAATAGTTGCAAAGTCCCAAAAAAAAAAATATCAGGATCTCAGCAAGATTCAACGAGATTTTTTCTTGAGCAAAGATGCTGACAACCCAAAGGGTTACTACCCTAAGGCTTGGATATGTACATGTAAACCAAATGAGTTGGGAGGTTTGGGTTTCAAGAACATTGAGATGTTTAACATTGCCATGATCACCAAAATTAGTAGTGTTTTGAAAAAAATAAGGAATCTTTATAGTCTCAACTTATGACAAAAAAGGATCTAGATGAATAAAATGTTTTAGATTTAGATACCAAACCAAAAGTGGTAGATTCCTGGATTTGGAAAAGTATTTTGGAAGGCATCACCAATATTCAGGAGCATAACAGCTGGAAGGTTGACATGGGACCTGAATAAGCATCAGGGATGATAATTGGTTGGATAACACTAATATCATCTTGACCAAACCCAATTATTGCCCACCAAACATGTTAATGGTCAATCATCTAAAATTTGCATGATAAATTTTGGGACAACAATAAAACCAGTCTTTGGTTCTAGCTTGAGGTAGCAAAACCAATATTGGACACACCTCTCAATTATGGATAAGCATACGATGTCAAGTGGAATCTGACAAGCTGATGAGATTTCTTTGTCAAGTCTCTTTACAAAGCCAAAATGGATAACAAGTATATCAATGAAGCTCATTTATTGATTGGGTTAATATGTTGAAGATGAACACCTCTTCCATCATCAAGATCTTTTTTTGGAACTGTGCTCATAGAAATTCTCCCTACTAATGCTAAAACTACTAGTATATATTGATCCAATATGCAAAGAAGTTGTGGGGAAGAAACCATGGTAAACCTATTTATGAGTTTCCATGCTGCTACTTCATCGTGGAAATATCTTTATAGGTACAAGGAATTTTTCAAGTATACAAACTTCATTAATTGGTTCAACTCTTGGTTTAATACTAATACTAGCACTAGCCATGGAAGGATTTCTCGTACTACTGCACGCTGGTTTATTTTGAAAGCCATGTGTGATATAATGTTCAGCAAAATTGAGTCGAATGCAAATATTATTATTAACTTATCATAGATATCATCATCTCCAGAATCATACTGTCAATAATGTGTTTTACACTTTAAAAGATAATCATGTCCAAACTCCCTTAAATAGAAGAAGCATGTTTGGGATTGTGATAAACATCTGTACTTTCCAAGACCCTGAAACCTAGCTTTTTTATACTACCGTAATCGCTTCTGAATTTGCAGGAAACTGTATAGAGCATCGAGGACATCTAGGATACAATGGGGAATAGGAAAACACATGAGATGTTGACTTAACATTCACATGGTATAAAGAGCTGCAGAAACATGGAAACTCTAGCCCGTTTTACTATGCTTTACCAGAATGTGGTACAAACAATTGGCACAATAGAAGCCAGCTTGTATCGCTCTTACACCTACCTAAATTTTCATATAAGAAAAAGTTGTTTATCACGATCCATTTACCTTGTTTTTTAGTTAGATATACGAAGGAAACCAAACCCATACTTTACTAAAAAACGCAAGGGTAATGACAACCCTAAGGTAAAACCATAAAGAAAGTGGTCATTTCCGTTCTTTCTTCTAGCAAAACCTAGAAGTAAGTAGCGTAGAGATATCAAGCGGAGATTGAATATTCGACCAAAATATATTGTCAAGAAACATATTTATATCTGTGTGAAATGTGTGTGTGGAGACTGCAGAGTCATGTGTCTTGTACGTGTGGTAACTGCCAGGTGACAGTTAATATAAACGTTGTTCACCAGCTGAGAGAGTTTTAAGTTTCAGGTGTTTAAATACACAGGATAGAGTCATTATCTGTAAGATTGAAATTGAATTTGAAATGAAATCAAAACCAGAGAAGATTGTCAAACGACATCTACTCTTATCACATGGTATCAGATACCTTTCAAAACCCTAAATCAATTCCAATTTCATTCAAACCTCAATAATATTGAATGTATGATTCAAATAACCACATTGCTTTAACCTTTAAACCTCCATCAAAGTTATCTGCAACAAATTATCCTCTCTGGAAATTTCAAATTGTTACATTACTTCGAAGTTATGATCGTTGGTGTCTCTTTCCAGTGTCCAGTTAAATTTTTCAGAAAAACATCTGTTGCTGGTACTGCTATTGTGGAAGCTCCTAATTTCATTGATCCAGATCCAGAAAATGAGTTTGTTCGCAATCCACGCCACACTTATTGGGTAAATCAAGACTCTGATATTTTATCTTGATTGTTTACTGCTTGTACTGAAGAGATTCACTATCAGGTTGTAGATTGTACCTTTTATCATGAGATTTGGACTCGATTA
Source organism: Papaver somniferum (assembly GCF_003573695.1). Lineage (NCBI taxonomy): Eukaryota > Viridiplantae > Streptophyta > Magnoliopsida > Ranunculales > Papaveraceae > Papaver > Papaver somniferum. The sequence continues at coordinate 141,634,466 of NC_039358.1, forward strand.
GAAAATTATTACAATTCAACAACCAAATCTCGAATTATGAAATTAAAAACAGATCTCATAGGCTTAAAGAAGAGCTCAGATTCTATGCTTGTGTATTTTAATAAGGCTCGTTCAGTTTCTCATCAGTTAGCTCAAATTGGTAGAGCAATTACTGATGAAGATTTGGTAATTCACATCCTACAAGGCTTACCTTATGAGTTCAATGATTTTAAAACATCGATCTGTACTCAACAGTTAAAGAATGATAATCTCATCACTTCTTCAGAACTTCTTGGATTGTTGTTATCCGAAGAAACTAGAGTTGTTGTTGAATCTAAGGTGGATCTCACTACTGCTTCTGCCAATGTGACACAACCACAACACCAACACTTCCATTCCTCATCACATGTAGGTGCGAATGCTTATCCACATAATGATTATCCAAATTATTCAGGTACCTCATATCCTAACCATTCTGGTTATTCACCTTGGAATAATACTTCAAATCGTGGTAATTTTGGAAAACATAGTAATTCTGGCTTTAGAGGAAATAAAAATGATGGTAGATTCAGAGGAGCATTTCAGAGGAGGTAGAAACTTTAATGGTGGTAGATTTGGCCATACTGGTGGCTCAAACAATTTTTATCCTCCTTCACCAAGATATGAGTATTATGTTGAATGTCAAATTTGTAAGAAACCAGGACACTTAGCTCCTGAATGCAGATACAGGTTTATGTCTAATGATTATTCAATGATGCAAGCATATCATACTTCTTATGACTCATATGGTGATGACTTTGAGGATTACTGGTGCCCTGAACCTGAGGCTTTTGCTGTTTATAATGAAGAGTGTGTTGCTTCATCATCTGGGTGGATACCTGACTATGGAGCTACACATCACTTCAATTCAGACTTCCAGTATTAATCTGCATTCAGAATATCAAGGTTCTGATCAAGTCAAAGTTGGCAATGGATCAGGTTTGAACATTACTCATATAGGTTCTTCCACATTACATAATGATTCTGTTCAATTTACTATTTCTAATGTCCTTCATGTACCATCTATTACCACGAATTTGATATTTGTTTTTCAATTTACTAAAGAGAATAATATTTTGAATTCTACTTTGATAAATTTCTTATGAAGGATATGGTTACCCACAAGGTTCTCGTTCATGGTACTGTTAAGGATGGTCTCCATCACATGGAATTTACATTTGCTCAGCTCAAGCAAGCACTATCTTCTGGAGTTTCTTCATCAAAAAGTTGGCATAATAAGCTTGGTCATCCAGCATATCAGACTCTCAAGCATGTTCTCTCTTCAGTTGATGAGGTTATTGATTCTCATTTATCCTCTACTATTTGCTCATCCTGCCAATCAGCAAAAAATCATGCTCTCCCTTATCCCACTAGTTCCAACAATAATGTGTATGGTCCTTTAGATTTGATATACTCAGATGTGTGGGTATCACCATTGTGTTCTATCAATGGTTACAAATATTATATGTCCTTTATTGACTCATTTAGTATATTCACCTGGTTGTACCCTTTAGCCTATAAATCTGAAGTACTTGCAATTTTTTCTAAATTCAAAGCATTTGTGGAAATCAGCTTAATAGAAGAATTAAATTTGTTCGGTATGATTGGGGAGGTGAATACAGGATTGTCTCAACTTATTTGGATACATGTGGAATTGGTCATAGAGTGAACTGTCCTCATGCTCATGCTCAAAATTGCAAAGCTAGGAGAAAACATAGACATATAGTTAAAACAGGATTGGCCTTATTTCGTCATGCTTCTTTACCCTTATCTTTTTGGTCCTATGCCTTTGAAACTGCAAATTTCTTGATTAATAGACTTCCCACACCAAAACTACAAAACTTGTCACCTCTGGAATTCTTGTTTCAACTCAAACCAGAATATTTGTTCTTACACACATTTGGTAGTGCTTGTTATCCATGTCTCAGAAATTTTAATCATCACAAGTTGGAGCCAAGATCAGTTAGGTGTATCTTTCTTGGTTACAGTCATATGCACAAGGTATATAGGTGCTTTAATCCACATACTAATAAAATCATTATATCCAGGGATGTAAAATTTCATGAATCTACCTTTCCTTATGCTTCATTGTTTACTTCTGATTCCATCACTGCTACTTTGCGAACTATGTCTGTTACTTCATCAGTTTTACCTGCTAGTGGGTTATCACCTGGTTCTGGCCTGACCTCTATTTCCAATGAAGTTGATATGTCATCTTCTATTCCAAGTACTTCTGCATCAGATGTTACTTCAGCTCCTACTTCTACAGTTACAAATGCTCATCCCATGAAAACCAGGGGTAAATGGGTATAACAAGACCCAAACCAAGAATTTATGCTTCAGAAGTTTAGTATGTGTGTGAAGACATTACAGTTCCCACCTGTTATACTGAGGCTTGTAAAGATCCTAATTGGAGAGCTGTTATGGATGAAGAAATCACTGCTTTGTTGCAGAATGGAACTTGGAAATTAGTACTAGCAATTGCAGGACAAAATGTGATTGGCTGCAAGTGGATTTTCAGAATCAAAAGGAGAGATGATGGTTCCATTGAAAGGTATATGGAAAGACTGGTGGCCAAAGGCTATAATCAGGTAGAAGATTGATTATCAAGACACATTTAGCCGTGTAGTCAAACAAACAACTCTGAGGATCATTCTTTCTATTTCTCTCTACAAGAACTCGCAGATTAGACAGCTGGATGTCAAGAATGCATTCTTACATGGCCACTTATTTGAAGATGTTTTTATGATTCAACCACGAGGATATACTGATAACTTACTTCCCAATCATGTGTGGAAGCTTCAGAGGTCTCTATATGGTTTGAAACAAGCCCCGAGGGCTTGGTTTGAAAGATTAAGTCAGTTTCTGGTCAAAAATGGTTTTTCTTCTTCAAAGACTGATACTTCTCTTTTCTATAGAGTGACATCTACATATGCACTTTACTATATTAATCTATGTGGATGACATTTTGGTGACATAGAGCTCTTCTTCTGACATTGATCATTTGATTGTTGCTTTAGACAGGGAATCTGTTATTAAAGATTTGGGTATCTTGCATTTTTTCTTGGGCATTCATGCTACCTAGAACTCAGCAGGTATGTTATTGTCTCAGGAACAATATGTCTCTAATCTGCTAGTTAAAACAAAAATGGATGGTGCAGCTAGCTGTGCTACTCCTATAGCTTCCTCAACTTCTGTAACGGACTCTACTTCTTTTGAAGATCCAGTTCTCTGTAGAAGTACAGTTGGTGCACTACAATATGCAACAATCGCCAGACATGACATTTCTTATGTTGTCAGTAAAGCTTGTCAACATATGCAGAATCCATCTAATGCAGATTGGTCAACTGTCAAGAGGATATTAAGGTACTTGAAGGGCACTATTTCTTATGGTTTGCGGTTTAAAAGATCCATCTCCCTTCAGCTCTAAGCTTACTCAGATGCCGATTGGGCTGGTGATATCATTGATAGAAGATCTACAGGTGGCATGACACTTTATATTGGTCCCAAATCTCATCTCCTGGTGTTCAAGGAAGCAGAAAACTGTCTCAAGATCTAACAAAGAAGAAGAGTATCGTGCACTAGCAGATGCTACCTCAGAATTAGTTTGGGTGGAGTCCTTACTTCATGAATTGCATTTCTCTTCACCAAGGGTACCTGTTCTGTGGTGTGACAACACGGGAGCAACCTACTTAACCACAAATCCAATTTTTCATCACAGGATGAAACATATAGAGATTGCCTTTCATTATGTCAGGGAATTAGTTGTTGCAAAGGCTCTGGATGTTCGATTTCTTTCTACACAGGATCAGATAGCAGACATTTTTACTGAAAGGTTTATCCAGTTCTTGTTTCTCTGCACTTAGATTCAAGCTCAAGATCAGATATCGGGTTCACCCGCCCCGGTGATAGCATTCCTTTATATTGCGCCTACCACGGTCCGCTTACCGAGGAAGAGAAAGGTAGGACCTGGAGCCAGAGCAAGTTGGGTTGGGGTATAGAGCCGTAAGTGTGGTGGGGGTGACAGAGGGAAAACGTCTACCAAAAGCGCCTTGGCGGCAGCTCTTCCCTCCATGAGAACTCTCTCCCCGCTGGAAAAGATTCATTGACTATGTGACTTTTCATCATCAGAGAAGAAGTTCGAAAGAACGGGGGTTGTGGAGGGGTGTTGGGAAACAGATTTATATCTGTGTGAAATGTGTGTGTGAAGAATGCAGAGTCACGTGTCTCGTACGTGTGGTAACTGCATGCCAGGTGACAGTTAATATAAACGTTGGTCACTGGCTGAGAGAGTCTTAAGTTTCAGGTGTTTAAAAACACAGGATAGAGTCATTGTTTGTAAGATTGAAATTGAATTTGAAATGAAATGAAAACCAGAGAAGATTGTCAAACGACATCTACTCTTCTCACATATATCAAGACAATTATCCAGTTTTCACTAAAAATTAAAAAGAAGAAGAAAGTCTCTCCACTCCGGATGTTGAGAATGCCGGTTAGAAAAGCTCTAATCTTGTAATTGCTCTTATATCTAGTTAGAAGTTCGACTTCGAGAAGCAATAACGTCATAAGTTAGTTTGGTATACGATTTCAGAATGATTTAAGTAAAAAAAATCAATTTTTTATGATTATTTTACTTATAATTTTTGGGATTAATTTCTGCTTCTAATATCCAATCACTTATTAGCGAGCTACATCCGGATTCCAATGCTCAAGCAAGATTAGCGATAATTTCACACCATTGGTCTGAGAGACTGTCTAACTGTAGGTTTTTCCATAAAAGTCCTGATCTCCACTTTTGACATTTTTGATACAAGTATTATCAAACACAAACAGTCCCCTCTTCACAAGCAATGTATCTTTAATGGGTTCCTATTATGATCACAACCATACATTGATAATTAGACGGTAAGGATCATTTGTTTAACTTTTATAGATACTTAGCTTATCAGTGTTTTCTTCCTTTTTGCTAGAATATTAACACCTACTTACATATTTCCTTCCCTTGCTCTTCTTTCATGAATGCAAAACTAAACTCATTTGAAGTTTACTTGAAACCAAACCTTCAAAACATGGGATTAGTCATTACTCCTTCGTCCCATTTTTTCCCAAAAATATTTTCAAATTCATCTTTCACTGACAATCATAATTCATCTTCAACTCTAAAGCCTATTCATAAAAAATTGCTAACAAATACTCATGCTTCGCTTGTTTTCCAACCACCACCTCTCTTAGCTGCAAACGATGGTAAGAGGAATCTCCTATCAAGGAATGGAGAGTCATTAGTTGTTACATTTGGCACCAAAAATGGTTTTGGCGAGGAAGATAACAGGGCACTTGAGACCGTGTTAAAGCTTTATACAGCGATCAAGCAGAGGAATGTTCGAGAATTGTCGGACGTTATTGGAGATGAATGTAGATGTGTTTGTAACTTCTTTTCTTACTTCCATTCATTCTATGGGAAGAAGGTAAAATATTTATAACTAAACTGCGAGTAGTAAACTGTTGTGATATCTAATATTGAGACAATGCCAAATGTTTTTCTGTCTTCGTTGAGTAGCAAGTGTTGGAGTTCTTCAGATTTTTGTTGGAATACTTGGGAAAGAACATAGAATTTGTAGTGCGTCCCACATTACATGATGGAATGAATGTTGGCGTTTCATGGAAACTAGGTTCGGAAAATTTGCTCCCCTCTCTCCATTTTCTCATTTCCTTTGTTTGCAGTTAGTTGTATGTGGGAGCTGAATTCATTCTGAAACCTTCTTCATCAAAACTTGCATGCAGTATGGGACAAGAAGCATGATGTACCACTTGGAAAAGGTATCAGCTTCTATATGTGTCATGTCTACCATGGAAAGATGGTAATTAGGTGAGCAAAAATGCTTGATAAGATGCTGATATTCCCAACTTTAATAGATCTTAATATGCTACCGTCAAGGTTCACATCTTTGTTGCCTCAACAAATCAGGAACGTGGAGATGTTTTTGGAGCCACTTGTCCATATCGAACCGCTTCAACTGGTAAGATCTATGCCTCTCCATGTCAAGTCTAAATCAAATGAACGTATAACAAATTTCAATGAGCTTTCCTTTTGCAGAAAGTCATTGGATTTGTGATGTCAATCTTGGATAAGTGGGGGTGGAACAAAGAGATACAGAGCTGGAATAAAATAAGATCAAACATCAAAGAGAAGAGGGCTTTATATCTCTCGTCCACTTTGGCTGTCACGGTTGTGTTCTTGTTCATGATCGGCCTGTGCTAGACAATACAGATATACATGTAATGTTGCTATTAAGTTTTCTTTGCTTTTGCTGCACTTGACAAAAGAGGGGAACAAATTCCGTATTTACTTCTCTAACATAAGGTCAAGTTCTTGTTACAACCCTGCATAGAGGTAATTCACAGTTTGTTGCTAATTTACACCGCAAGTGATTTTATATTTACGAAGATATCCTTGCGAAAAAGACAAAAAATAGAAAATTAATGTAAAATAGATGACCAGAAAAACTTAATACATTAATCATCGTGATAAGGTTAATAGGAAACCTGAACATAGATCGTAGAATAGCAACAGAAAAGAAAAGGTTCTGTTAACATTGTATTTTCCTAACCAATTACAGCACCAAACACTAAAATCTATTCCTACTACGTATCTGCTGTATATAGTCAAGTTACTGGCTGTATGACATTCACACTGTGCATCTGCAAGCAACAATGAACCGCAATTCCATAAATTTCACAACACGGAATAGATATACTAGCATCCGGAAAATGAAATCATGATGTACATCACAGACCTTAAACAACAAATTTATAAAAACATTAACAATGTCAACTGTGTGGTGCTAAGCTTGTTGAGCCTTGAAACTTCATTCAGAACGTTATGAGGCTACTTAGAGAACTCTTCAAGTAAAATTCGTTAAAACAAAATGATGAATTATCTTTTACAAGGTCATCAGGAAAAAGGAAAACACCACAGATTTGTTTGTTTCATTGATGACTCTAAGACAATCCAGTCAACTGAAGGGTTTAAGACAGATAATATAAACTACACCTAATTTAAAATGTAAGTAGTTAACTAACCAAAACCTGAGGCCCAGTATTTAACTCTACATCATTGATTATATACTTGAGTTGTCTAGCAGCCTGATGAACCCGAAAGAGTGAGCCAAGTAAGACAGCAAGTTTGCAACTGATTCGACTAAGTTTTTCATTATTTTCTAATGGTTCACATCAAAGAACTCAATGATAAACCGACAAGTTGGTTAGTCAGGATACCAAATCTTAGTCTCCAATGTCAGCAACAGACAGAATAACAGATTCGAAGGATCAGGTTCTATCAGCTTTCTATTTAAATAAAAGAAGGCAATAGCATTTTCAGTTTATGTAGAAACCAGAGAGGAAGCATCATATACCTATTATGAACGCTTGAAAAGATGATGTCCAACCATCTCAGTTACTCCCAGGGCAGGAAGGGTCTCACATCCAAAAAGCTCTTGAAGCTTCTGGTCACATAATATCATCATGGAATCCATAGGGTCCTAAAAGAAAAGGCAAAGGCATTAGAAGCTTTACAGAACGATTTAGTATCTCACGATGACTATAATAGATAATTAATAGAGTAGTGATAGGAACACCTCCAAAATCAATAAAGAATCTACCATATTTGCTAGTTTTGAAGACACGACAAAAAATAAGATAAATTTTCAAACTTGCAGGAAACAAATATGCCGCAGAACAAATGAGAATGTACACATAATTTGTTATTGACTACAATGATGCAAGTTTAACAACTTCTTGTACTAATAATGCAAAAAATTCATAAATAAAAAGCCATCGTATTAAAAGTCATTCTGTTGGTCTATTCACCAAATTGTAAAGGATTAGATACCTCTATCATAAGACAAACCTAAGTGGAAGAAGTGACATGAAACCTAGGCATTCAAAAGTGTCCATCCTAGAGACAAATAGCATGGCCCCAGAAATGAAGAATTTAACGCAACAACACCAGGTTGCACCTAGAACTCACCTCCAGATGGTTCGCTTGTATGTACTCCCAGACACGGCTTAAAGCCTCAGACTGAGGAATCTCCCTATCTCCAGAACCAAAAAATTTAGCAAGTGCATCGGATATTATTACAAGAGAGGGACTAGGAGGTACAACACTTGCAGACTCCTTCTCCGCTTTTACTTGTTTTTTCTCTTCACCAGATTCTTCGTCATCATAGTTGAGAGAATACAAAATCTCATTCAGGTTGACATGGGATGATGGACTAGGAGGTTCAGTACTTTCACTTGCAGATTCCACTTCTACCTTCGCTCGTTTTTTCTCACGACCAGATTCTTCTACAAAATTCAGAGATATAAACTTGAATTAACATTAAATTAAAGTAAGGATATACGAGGCATCCTTTACACACTTAAATACATACTTGATGGTTCAAGAGCAATAATATGTTTGGATAGCAGCTTGTTCATCTTGAACATGTCAGTGCAATCTGTTTCGAACACCAAACGCAGCTCGTCATTGCAGATTATCTTTCTTTTGTTACTAGGATCCTGAAGTTTATGTTTCCTTATGTATGCCCATAGTTGCTTAACAATCTGAACCAGAGAGAAAATTTGCCATAGCAGACCCAGTATTCAGAATCAAGAAACATTATATACTTATTATCGATGAGCCTTAAAAAGATGGACTCCATTAGGTAGAACGATTTTTAAGTATTACCTCGGTCCTGGGCATTGTTGGCTCACCAACAATGGTCTGAAGTTCAGGTGAGACACCACAAACTTTGTTTAGACCCCCTGGGCCACCTCTTCTTTTAGCTGGAGCACTGCAATAAATAGAGTATAAAGCAAATGTAAACAGTCATATTCAAACTTCTCCGACCATACTCAAAACACGTTCTGATTCGAACATTCTGATAGACAAAGTGGTACTTGTTTTTTTTTAAATGTACATTCACACATACCAAACAAAGACATAGTAATATCCGCATATGGAGAGAAAGGTAAAAAGTACAAATTACTTCGAAATACAGTTAATGACAAATGAACAGTGCAAAATTACGCTGAAAATAGTCAAGCACCACCGTTTTCACGAAATCACTAAACGGATGACACAACTTAACAAAGAAAGTTACCAATTATAACAAATGGAAATTGAGATGCTCACAGCAACAAACTATGCCATTAGTGCGCTTATTCATAACTAATCATTGAGCATGCAAATGTAAACTAAGTGAATATATGGTATGTAAATGCAACAGTCGCGACTTTTTAGTTCATAAACATAAACATCCATGCAAAGGTCAAACAAAGTAAACATTTGCCATCATCAGTAAACAAAAGACAAAAGGTCAACTTTTCTGGAATTCAACAAATTCCTAAATTCAGCAATAATTGAGACCATTAGGCTGCACTCGGCGGAAGTGGAGATCAGAAAATGAACTTCAAACTCCTAATTGCAAAACACGCCATCATAGCTCTAAAACCCTAAACCCGAAAATGAAACCCTAACTTGATTTTGTTTTGCAATTCAAACAAAACCCCCAAAAATGAACAGCTCCAGAACCTCAAAATACCCTTGTTTTTGGTTTGCAAATTAGAAAAAAGACCTAAACCAAAATTACCTAAATTAAAAAATAAATAAATTTAGAGAAAACCCTAAAAACAAAAAATACCGAAAATGAATGAAGACATACCCTTCTTTAGGCTCAGCTTTAGTTTTCTTAGGATGAGACCTCCCCTGGGGCTGAGGCTGAGGCTGAGGCTGAGGCTGTGGCTGTATAGGAAGAGGGTTTGGGTTTGTTTGTAAATGTATGTTTGGATTTTGTTGTTGAGTGGGAGCATGAAAGTTTAGCTCTTCATGATGCCTTTGTTGTTGTTGTTGTTGCTGCTGTTGTTGCTGCTGCTGTTGCTGCTGTTGTAGAGCAAAATGAGAAGCGATCTGATGAGAATGCTGTTGGTGTTGATGAAATTGAGGATGATGTTGTCGTAGTTGCTGGTATTGAGCTTGAAGGGCGAAATGATCTCTAGGTGTAAGATGGGGTTGTGGCTGTGGAGGATGGTGTTGTTGCGGTTGTGGTTGTGGTGGTGGTGGAGGATGTTGTTGTTGCTGTTGTGGTGGTGGGTGTGGTTGTTGTTGGTGACCATAGAGATACTGAATATGGTGACGAATGAAATTAGATTTGTGAGATAAGTCTAACCCTAATTTAGCTTCTAAATGTTTAACAATACTGTCTAGATTTGTAAATGCTTGTGGATCAGATGTTCTTAGTAATTTCTCTACAATGTTTGCTAGTTCCTGGTCAGTCACCATTGTGCATCACCAAAATGACAAACAACAAATAACTGAATAAACTGAAAATAAAATAAAAATAAAAACCCACTTCAAATCTAGTTCCCTCCTTGCTGTTGTTGTTGTTGTTGTTGGCCCTCTCTCTCTCTCTCTCTGTCTCTCTGTGTGCCTTCTCCTCTCTCTATCTCTCTCTATCCTTATATCTTCTCCTGATTTGACGTTTTTACCCTTCATTTTTACTAAAGTAATGTGACGGCTGAATGACGATATTGTCCTGATCTTATCCTGTATAAATTCTTTATTTAGAAACTGTGACCCTAGTTAGCAATTCGTAGTTCGGCATACGTACGGAACGGCAAATGTACGTGTATTATTCGGATTCATAAAGGTCAAGTTCGATCAAAAATCCGGTCAACGGTTCGTGAGCTGGCAGTAAATCGGAACGGCATACATACGTGTATAATTCGTTTTAGAGATATGAATTCGGGATACAAAATTCGGCTTGATGCAAACATTTAATATTAGAAAATTATGGTGGGGAGTGTGATTTGTGTGTTAATTGTAAATATATATCAAGTATATGTAACTTTAGGCAATCAAATAATCGTTGGCTCAGTGGAGTGGACCATAAGTTAAGGAGTTATACGTCTATGGATCGACTCTCCCTGTGAACATATTTTTGCAAAACACGGAAGAAGAGAAGTATGAGCATTTGGACCTTAAAACTTGATCGGAAAATAAGCCCAGAGAGTTGTTGCTCAGAGTTAATGGGCCGAATTCATACGGCCGATTCTAGTTCGATTCGTTAAAGCCGCGTATAGTTCGGAAAGCTCAAAAATCGGAAAATAAGCCCAGAGAGTTGTTGCTCAGAGTTAATGGGCCGAATTCATACGGCCGATTCTAGTTCGATTCGTTAAAGCCGCGTATAGTTCGGATAGCTCAAAAAATTCACGTACTTAGGTCGATATTTCAATTGGACGACAAACGAAAGGAAGGGTATAAACATATTTAGAGTATGTTTGCACATGTAGTTGTATCTACTCTTAAACGCCATTTTTTGTTTGTATTTCGTACTTGTTTCTTGTGTATTGTTCTTTGAAAGAAACCTTATTAAACTAGCGAATTAGCATGCGCGTGTGCTCTTTTAATCACTTTAAATATATGGTTTTAAAGTACTTGAAACTATAAACTACCAATCGGGACAGCATAAAAAGGGTTTTATGGTAGCAGAATCTTGAAAATAGACGAGTCGTGGTGTTCATCAAAGGAGGAACATGGGTGTCATTACAAATTGAGACGAATTATTTTGGATGCATTCTAATTTATCTTTATTCTAATCTGGATATAGAGCCATAGTTAGATTTTTAGGACAACGACATTACCACCTAACTAACAGTAGCTGGTTATTGGTGAGTTTGTTAATTTCATTGTACTTCTTTCTGCTTCTGGTCTTGTGTTTGCGTTTCTAAGTTCTTGTGTTTCTCTGATTATGAAAATATTTGGTAGGATATCAGAGATTATGAAAATTCATTATGACCAAAAGAAGAAAACAAGTGTAAACTCATAGAGCTACAAAAAAAAAAACAAAGGAAACCCAAGTTTTATAAAAAGCGCAAAACTCCAAGCAAACTCAAGTCTAATAGTACCGAAAAAATCCGCACTAGAAGATCTTATGCGTCTTCCATCAGATTTTCTAATCACTGAGGTTGGAAGATTGCCAGGGGCCAAGGGACTTTTTGCTAATTTCTAAAAATTATGACTTCACGGAAAGTCTTTTCCCTTCCCGGTCTCTGTATCACTCATTGGTTGATACTGTTCAATTTGCAATGAGTCGCCTCGATAAATCTCCACGAAGTGACCTCTCAGAAATGTATAATTGACGTCCACTTTCTCTTTGATATACGGTGACTATACGAACGCCTTCACGATGCTAACATGTTTAGAAAAAGGAATCCAAACAACGCAAATATAGAGAGAATCCACTGATACTAGTATTATTTCCACACCCTACGTTAATTTTTCCAAGAATCCACATCTTCCCTAACTTGGAAATATAACATTTGGCGCTTAGATGTTTGCACTTTGCTTATCGACTTGGAAGAACTATATATGGAAATGTGTTATGGTTCTATTGTCTTAAAGCTTATGCTGGCATGCTATATATGGAAATACATTATGGTTCTATTGTCTTAAAGCTTATGCCGGCATTGTTTGATGCCAATGTCACGCTTCCTCTTGTTCAAGGGATCGGTGCTACAACCGTTCGCCAAAAAATCCTGATTTATGACGCAACGCTATGTTAAAACGTGCACATGTGTGAGTAATGGGGCGAACTATTGCGCACATTTAGGTTCTTACATTTAGGACATCAATGTGTGGAATTGTTACTGGAACTGATGTCAATGTCCTTAACTATCCACAAGAGTAGTATTATTGGTGCCAATATAATACAATTAGCTTCTACATCTCTTTGGTGTTTATGTTAAGTTGTTGTTGATGCCAAACACCTCTCAAATCCTTCATGTTCATCCAATATCTCACAATATTGGCGCCATGAGTTACTGTTATTGATGCTCAGTATCTTACACGTTCAATGTCAATGTCTGGCATCACTCAATAGCAAACACGTTATATGTCAATGCGTCAACACAATCGATGCCAACATCTGGAAATGCTCACTTGATCTAAGTGCTCGTTGATAGACATATTTTTGTGTCTGATTTGATCTCAATTCTATATATTGTCAATGCTCATTTTTATACTTATTATGATGTTTTGTATATTTGTAGGTGTTTTTGGAGAAATAAACTCTTGCGAAAAAATTGATTCGAAAAGTGATATTTGTACCCTGAAAGAAAATTACTAAAGGCATCCCGAAAAAGTGTTAAAAGCACCCCATATATGCGTTAAAGGGCCAAAACGAGTTGATAAAAGCACCCAAAAGTTACTATTTGCAGCCCAGTTGCTAAAGGGGCACCGGCTTCCTATAGGGGGGGAACCCCTTCTTCATCGTTTAAAAATTACTTTTGGCGGGAAATTGTTGCAGTCGACTGGCAGAGTTAAGTTCGAATTTTGGGCAAGATTTAAAGAGATTCAATCGCGGATTTGGACTTCTTCGGGCCTGTTAAAGCTAAACAAGGATGATATAGGCTTTTGATTCGGCTACATAGGTCTGAATCATCAAGATAAAGCAAAACAGATGTCTCGGGGTTTCCTTATTCCTTCCCGAGTTTTCCTGTGAATGGCGTGTGGCTGGATAGAATTTAACTCAATCAAGGGACGTGTTTCAACATGTATGGAGTGTGAAAGCTGAGGATTAATGCGTGTAGAAGATAAAAAAGGGAAGTTATTCCCATAACTGGAAAGAAAATATTGCAGAATTTTGAGGAGTTATTACAGAGATTTGGACATGTTGTTGGGTATAAAAGGGTTGTCGGAGTTTATAGAAGGATCATCGAGAGTTTAGGGAAGTTTAGAGAGCTAGAATAGAAGAATCACGAGTTGCGGGCAAAGTTTTCTGTTGCTGCAACTGAAGAACATTAGCTGCCAAGATCCGTCGTTCTTCAACAGTGTTTACGACAAAAAATTGTAACTGTTATTTTCAAATTTGCAAGGCTTATTTTCAAATCTGCAACGCTTGTTCGTAACAGTCACTTTGTAACACCTATACAGCGTTGCGATTTTTCTGTTTTATTCTATTTTCACCTCCTTATACACTTTTGAGACATGAACTATTATTTTGAGCAAGTGATTAATATGAGGTGTTAAACCCCTTTGCTCGGGTGACAGAGGAAGCCATTGTCTTAATAAATGTGGTATATTTTTATTCATATTAATTTTTGCAATTTCTTTTATGATTATTTGCCTTGATTAAAAAATGATTTAAGGATTTTTACTAAGAAAATGTGAATTCTTTTGATAAAGCATGTTTAGCCTAGGGTTGTTGATGATCTATGCTTTCGAATTACAGTTGTTATTCTGAAAATTTATTTTTGCAACATATTAGAGTCACTTTAAACGTAAAATATTACATGAATATTGATCAGACTGAATCACCAAATTGGTCAATTGTGGAATCTTGAGCCTCAGTGCTTTTTATAATCTTGATATCAACTTTCAATTGAGTTTTTCATTATTTAGTTTTAGAAATTTAGTTTAAAATCAAAATCTTTACAAATCTGAAACTCGAATATTTTCTTATCACTTCTATAACACATCACTCATCTAAACATTTCGAAACTTGCTATAGACCTATTCAATGTACTAAATCTTTGCTCAGCTCTTTGGCCAAGGAAGTCTCTGTTTGACTCAATCAACTTGACAGAACCCGTACTTTGTTTTATAATTAATATTTTTGCAAGAAACCAATTATGTCAGCTGAGAGATATCTTTAGGGTTTTGGCATTCTGGTCTAAGACACATGCAATATAATAGTATATTCACAAAGAGAAAGAAACTGAGGAGTGTGGAAGTTGTGAGGAATAAGGAAAGTGGTGTAGGATTCTCAATCTCCCTACAATCGCGGGCATGGTTCCCATGTCTTTTTCTCCTACACTATTTCCATTTCTAACGAGATTAGGGTGATTGTAGCCACTATAAATAGATCACTTAATCTATTTGAAAAATACAACATCCTTGCATAATCAAGTCTAATAGCAAACGTCTGAAGTCAACTACATAGCTTTTACATTTTTCCGTTAAAATCATAATATACTTTAATATCATTCTTTCTTTGCTACTCTCTCTAAGATCAACCCTTTTCCTCCTATGCGATTGTAGCAATACTCTGAATGCTCATTTGCTTGGTTAAGGTAAGTAATATTCGATTTTGATTTCTCGAACTCATTCTTCTTCAACTCACCCCTCAATTTCCACTTTGTTATTTTTTACCCTAAATACACCATGCTTTAGTTTGGATCCTAAGTTTATTCATTGACGGTTTTGGGTCGCTTGACCGTGAGTTGACTGGTTAACTATTAACTATTTTAACCAATACAAATTTGTGAAAACACCGTGCAGTCCATCTACCTATAACTAAGCTAACTCCGTCCAGAAATTAGATTTTTGCATCATATAAATAGCGACAACTACCACCCCTAGAAGAAACCATCAACCGTATGAATACGACCTTATCGTCCACTCAAAGTGGAAGTATAAAACTTAATCTATTTTGTTATCTAATTGCATGTTAAAGTATGTTATGAACAAAAATATTTTCAGTATCAACGCGTTGATTAGTTAAGTACCAACGGTAGCTAAGTTTAATTTATGTTAAGTAACCTCAATTTCAATAATCCAAACCACAAACAAAATTCTAAGAACAAACCCATTACACAGATCTATTCGGATGAAAAATTGAATAAACCAAAAGTGCAGATTTCAATTTCTGATAGGAAAATGACCAGGACAATAATTTCAATTATAAGAAAACATTAGTCTCACTGTATGTAAATTAAAAAAATATTGTTTTACAAACTATCTAACCTGGTTGTTTCTTCTCGATAGTCGTTTGATCTTAAGTACTTCTTCAATCATTAAATCCCATATTATTAACCTATTTCTTGTTTTGCATTTGTTAATGCCGCCAACTATACCATCGTGTTTCATCCCTGCCATGAAAACTAACATAAATTTCATTAATCAATGTGAACAACTTAAGATTTTTAACAGAAACTAGATTCTGAAGTTCTTCTTCGTTTGAGATTGATTATATAGTTTGGTTGTAATGACTTGACCCTCCACCAATATTGTCCCCACTTAGCCACTGCGGTTATTCGACAGTGTGAGGTTTTCGGCGGGCGTCGCTGCGACCATCCAACAACAACTTCTCCTGAAGTCACCCATCCCTGGATTACTCCCGCCCGATCACACTTACTTGCAGAGTTTTCAGCGAACAATGTAGCCAACTATGCTGAAAAGTCCTCGGTGTTAAGAAATGACGAAACATTTGAAATGACGAGGGTACCAATTATACCACAATCTTTTCGATATCAACATATATGACAGATAAGTTGCATGATCTAACATAGACGCATACTGTCAAGAAGATATCAACATGGTATACACCTGGTATATTGTATAATCCGGAACCGAACCTAACTGTAGGGATCAAACCCAAGTGTTTGGATTAAACTACAAGTGTGATTACTTTATTATAACTAAAATATTAATTATAATACGGAAAATAAAATAAACGCACAACACAAGATTTTTTTAACGAAGAAACTTCAAATGCAGGCAAAAAACCCGGACCTAGTCCAGTTTTAGATACTCTCAAAATTAATCCACTATACAAACACCACTATCAACTTCGTATAATTGAGACCAATTAAACTATCCCTACTTACCTAGTTTCCTCAGTATCCATGCGCCTACAACCAATCTGGCCAATGCACGTGAATTCTAAGATAAAGTCCACTATCTTAAGTTGATTCACCATTCGTGAAGACTCCTTGCACTCAAATCCTTTGGATTATCTGAAACAGTAAAAGAATTAGTTGTATTCAGTAACTTCTCTATCAATCTCAAGAAGTAAATAAGAGATTTTATGTTGAGTGAAACAAAGGCTCTTCTGTTTTCTAATAAACTCCGTTATTTGGTTAAATCTACCAAGATATAGATTATCGAGATAATCAGATCAAGATATACAAACTATCATATTCAGATCTTGAAGAAGACTACCAAATGACAGCTTGTCGATCTATACGACTAGTAATAAGTTGTCTATCAAAAGATAAACAAAGCTAAATCTGATCTTAGCCGATCAAGTATGTGCCCGAAGAAATCACCAAGACAAGTAACCAATAATAAATCTTCTTGTCTTCTATGTATCTGCACAAATGTACTTGATTCCACTTATAATCTATCACGCACGTAATTGAGTCTGTTAACGATGGATGATTACAAGTCTATCGTTAGATCTAAAAACATATCTGAACTACCATCAAATGTTGATCTAGTTTGAGTGACCTTATGTCAGAATAGAAGTGTCTCAAGAATTGAAAAAGCGGGGGTCTAACAACCACACCCAATATTTCGTTCGACAATCTGTATGGACTAACTCCAATATAATTCCAAGAGAATCAACTAGACAGTCAGACTCAATCAAGGAAAAGCATCCAAGAGTTATATCTCAATTTCTCAATACAATATGCAATCAAACAGATAAAAATTTGTAAGCCTGATTGATATGACAAATAACTTGAACGATGTCAAAAATCAATGTTCAAGTGTCAATATATTTCAATTAACAATCAAAGGTTGGATTTACCAATTGATTGAACCACGCACAACCTTTGATATTTCAGTTATATAAATAAATATAATGCGGAAAAGAAATAACACAAACACCAGAAGTTTTGTTAAAGAGGAAACCGCAAATGCAGAAAAACCTCGGGACCTAGTCTAGATTTGAACACCACACTGTATTAAGCTGTTACAGACACTAGCCTACTACAAGTTAACTTCAGACTGGAATTTAATTGATCCCTAACCAAGTCACACACTGATTAAGGTACAGTCGCGTTCCTTACGCCTCTGAATCCCATAAGGACTCTATGCTCTTGATTCCTTTACCTGATCTCACCCACAACGAAGAGTTGCTACTACCCAAAGTCAAAGACTTTATAAACAAATATGTCTCCCACATAAAAGTCTATTATGATAGATAAATCTGTCTCCTGCAGATATACCTACGAAGTTTTTGTTCCGTCTTTTGATAAATCAAGGTGAACATGAACCAATTGATAATCCGGTCTTATATTCCCGAAGAACAGCCTAGAAATATCAATCACCTCACAATAACTTAACTATATGGTAGTAGAACAAGATATTGTGGAATCACAAAGAATGAGACGAAGAGATTTGTGATTACTTTTTATATCTTACCTATCGGAGATAAATCTCCAGCCAATCTTAGAGAAGATAATACTCAATACGATAGAACAAGTAAGATCAGAATACACAACTACAGAGAAAATAGTTGGGTCTGGCTTCAGAATTCCAATGAAGTCTTTATGTAATTATGATTCTCAAAATCGATAATCTAGGTTTGATGCTTCAATTAGGTTGAAATCCTATTAGAAAGCAGGTTTAGCATTTGGGGCGTCACAGGAGTGAACGGATTTTAATTTGTATTTCCTGTAAAAGGGTTAGAACGATTTTATTATTGAAATAATGAGGCATACCTAATGTAGTTATGGGTAAAATTATGTCGCACTTACGTGCTTATCAGTTAGCATCTTCTCATTGTTGCCTTTAAGTTTGATTTTCAGAAAGATGGTCCTTATGACAAAATGATTACTGAACTTCTCAATGTTAGGAAACACAAGCGTGCTTTGAAATGGCAAAGACAAAGCTCGGTATACACGAGAGCAAAGAAGTAGAGAGAGGAGATTTCCAATGTATTCAGATGAAGTCGGATGGATTACTCGCAAGTAGCATGTTCCTTGGTCATCATCTCAAACAGAAGAAGAGAAGAAAAAAAAGTTCATACTCTCAAAAATAAATATTCCACAAATTTCCAAGTCTCCCAAAATATCACCTCTTGGGGAGAGATTTCTACCATGCCTATTTTCCAAAAAAGGTCTCCCCAAATCTCTGAAAACAACAAATCAATGAATTTTATTTTTTCTTCGAACAACAAGGGTGTTGGAGTGACTCTTATGAAATCCTAATCCAATAACATGGAGTTTTACAGAATGTAAATGACTTCAAAAAAATCTCAAACCACTAACAAGAGACATTTGGAGCTCTCCAAAAATCTCCATGGACTAACACTAGATTTGGAAACTCTTCGGAATCCATTTGAAATGTCATTTGACTATCCCCTAGTTAAGTTGTGAATATAGACAAAATTATGAATTAACTTAATGTTATGGGTAACCCACGGGATACCCGTCCCATATGGGTATTCTCCATAGCCGCCCTATCCCAATTCATGTGGGTAACAGGACGGGTATGGGATTTTTTTTTAATAAATGGAGCAATGACTGGGATTAACATACCCCCTCATGGCCATCCCTATTTTGATGTATTAGGATGTAATACTCATTTCATTGTTGTAAAGGCGTGTTATGTCGGTCATTCACATACTTATTTTAGTTTATTTATTATGTTTTGTGGCTCTTTTATTTTTTCTTTTCTTGTGTGCCAATTTAAAGTCATTCACACAAACTGCTGAAGTGGATCATTGTTAAGAACTATTTAAGTTTGTTTACAGAAATGGACACATTTTTTGCAGACCCTCTTATTTGTCTTTGTGGATGAGATTGATGCTTATAGATGATAGGCATGCAAGACAAGATCCATAGAGAAGGGTATATTTGAGGCCCTGAGTGCATCAGTTGCATTTTTCTTCAATATCCAATTTTTTTTCTAAGCCATGCAAGAGATGAGTTTATTTGTAGAAATTCAAATCAAGCGAGTTATAATTACTGCATCCGGACTATGCATAACTGTATATGTTATAGCTTCTTAATAGAAACCATTTATGGCCATTATCTGTTGAGAGTGAGATCAAGCGTATAGATAAGAGTCTTACATGAGAATTCTCATGGTGATTTCTTGTGATTCTATGGTTGAAACTAAAAGGGTTTGATCCACACTCAAAGGTGATTCCGTTGTATTCTTCAATTTCGAATTTCATCCACAAAATCATCAAAGGTAAGTTATTCTAATTTTAGGTTTCCAAGTTGTTGTTTTTTTCCAATGAAGATATTTATACTAAGTTGATTAGGTATTTTGTATGTAAGCTAACAACAACATTAAGATATAGATGTAGTGCAAAATCCATGATTATTACTTGTTTTGTGATGCATCTCTTGACTTATGTTGAATGTAATATTTGTAAACTACTATTGTATTGATGTTTAATATTGATTGACTTGTATTTCATGTATGGTATAGAGAAATTGATATTATAATTGTTGTTTGCAAAGGTAAAAAATGAGTTCAATGCGTGCTTATGTGAGAATTAAAAATGGAAGAAAAAGCTCTGCTAATTTTTACACAATTGTGTTTGGAAGAACATCTGCGTATTATTCGGCAACCTGTGCCTAAGGAGGAGTAGACATGCAGTGTAATTACCCGAGATCGAGTATGTCATGATGTAAAAATGATGAATGATTATTTCACACCTGGAACCGGTTATACCTCAAGACAATTCAAACAACATCTAGGAATGAAGGAAGATTTATTTGAGAAATTATTAGGAAAAATACTTGAAGTGGATCCAGAATGGCATCAACGTCAGGATGCAACAGGTGTTATGGGGCATTCTCCACATATGAAATTAATTGCCGTGATAAAATGTTTGTGCAAAAGTACAGCAACTGATAGTGTCGATGACTACACTCGTATGGGTGCCACAACAATAAATTTTATCTAAAAAGATTTTGCAACATAATTGGCATGACTTTTGGAGAAAGATATTTGCGCCAACCTTCTCCTGAAGATGTTCAAAGGTTGCTAGGTGAGAATGCCGAATGAGAATTTCCAGGAATGCTAGGTAGTATTGATTGTATACAGTGGAAATGGAAGAATTGTCCGATAACTTGGCAAGGAACTTATCGGGGTAAAGTGAAACACAGTTGTATGGTGTTAGAGGCGGTGGTATCATGTGATTTATGATTTTGGCATTCTTTTTTTTTTTGCATGCCTCGGTCAAATGACGATTTGAATGTGTTGGTACACTCACCCCTTTTTGGTAACATGATAAAGAGTGTAGCACCTTCATGCAATTATGTCATCAATGGTCACCAATACAAGATGAGTTATTTCTTAGCCGATGGTATCTATCCAAAGTTAACTACAATTGTACAAGCTTTTAGTTAGACATTGGAGGTTCCAGAGATGGTAAGTGAAAAGGCGGGGGTATAGCAACTGAAAAAGCGAGGGTCTAACAACACCACCCAATATTTCGCTTAGCAATCTGTATGGACTAACTTCGAAATACTTTGTTAGAAAATCAACTAGACAGTCAGACTCAATCTAGATAAAAGTATCTCAAGGAGTTAATATCTCTCTCTTGATTTGATTTTTACTCAAGCTAAAAACAATAGCGAGTCTTTATCAAATACAAGGAATAACTTGGACGGTACAAAAGACCAATGTCCAAGTGTTAATCAATGAAATCAACAACCACAAGGTCGGATCTCTAATCGATTAAAC
Organism: Papaver somniferum; assembly: GCF_003573695.1. Lineage (NCBI taxonomy): Eukaryota > Viridiplantae > Streptophyta > Magnoliopsida > Ranunculales > Papaveraceae > Papaver > Papaver somniferum. The sequence goes on from NC_039358.1 coordinate 141,655,950, forward strand.
TTTAACGCACAACCTGTATTATTTAAATTATAAAGATAAACAATACAATGCGAAAAATGAAATAACACAGACACCAGAAATTTTGTTAACGAGGAAACCGCAAATGCAGAAAAACCCCGGGACCTAGTCCAGATTGAATACACACTGTATTAAGCCGCTACAGACACTAGCCTACTCCAAGCTAACTTCAGACTGGACTATAGTTGAACCCCAATCAGTATCTCACTGATCCAAGGTACAGTTGTACTCCCTACGCCTCTGATCCCAGCAGGATACTGCGCACTTGATTCCCTTAGCTGATCTCACCCACAACCAAGAGTTGCTGCAACCCAAAATACGCAGACTTGATAATAAACAAATATGTCTCACATAGAAAAGTCTATCAAAGGATAAATCTATCTCCCACAGAAAACCCTAGGTTTTTGTTCCGTCTTAAGATATGAAATCAAGGTGAACATGAATCAATTGATAATCCGGTCTTATATTCCCGAAGAACATCCTAGATTAATCAATCACCTCTCAACAGTCTTACTTGAATACACAAGAGGACGTCGAGGAATCACAAATAGTGAGACGAAGATGTTTGTGACTTCTTTATCTTTCCTATCGGAGAACTCTCACGATCTCAAGCCAATCAAAGATTGTACTCGTACGATAGAAGATGCAAGATCAAATCACACAACTACGATAAAAGTAGTATCGGTCTGGCTTCACAATCCCAATGAAGTATTTAAGTCGTTAACCTGGTTTTAGAGAAGAAAACCAAAGGTTAGAGGAAAATTGAATCTAGCGAGCGCATTAGTATCACACAGACGTGTAGGGATTAGTTTTGCCCAATGCTAGATGTCTCTTATATATAGTCTTCAAATCAGGGTTTTGCCTTAGTTACAAAGCAATCAATATTCACCGTTAGATGAAAACTTGATTTGGATTCAAGATAATATTTCTCAACCGTTAGATCGAAAACTTAGCTTGTCACACACACTTGAGATATACGTTTACTGGGTTTGTGAAAACCGTGCCCAAACATGTACGTGTATGTTGGTTCAACATAGTAACCCAAAATGTTAACCATATGAGGATTTCATATTAACCTTGTTCTTATTCACCATAACTAGTTCAATTGACTCAAATGAACTAGTTAGAGAGTTGTTCAATTGCTATGAGATCTTATGTAACTACACAAGACACAATCGAAACAAAGATGATTCGATTTGATTGAATCGGCTCATGAACTTTATATCCACGGTTTACATACTGCATTCCTTAGTAATTTAAGTTGCACATCTTTATATCATAACCCACTCAAGTACGCAAACAAGTTCGCGGACTTAAGACAACCGGCAGAGTTTTCCAAACTCAGCAGAAAATCTCGGCAAGGAGACTTCCACCAGTTCGCGAACTAGGTTCGCGGACTGAGTTCGCGGGCTAAACACGCAAACGAGTTTTTGGAAAATCCCAGCAGAAATTCTCGGCAAGAGAACTTCCATCAATTCGTGGACTGAGTTCCCAAACTGAGTTCGCGGACTTGGCAAAGCCAATTCCTCCGGTTTCTCTCAATCAACAAAGTTCGCAAACTTCGGATTAAGGAATAGGACTTATGCACATATGTGTTTCCACACAATGCTTATATCCATCATTGGTTATATAGACCTAAACTCTCATTCCAACCATTGAAACATTCTTAGAGGACGTTATATAGTTGTTACACTATTTCTCGTTAAAGCGATTTTCAAAGTGATTGAAACATTATGACTTTCGTCATTAGGTGAAGATAAACCCGATCAAAGCGAAACGCTTTACCAACACATGATTTCGAGATATAGATAGGCGAGATATACTCGGCTCGAAATATCAAATGTGTATGATCCAGTCTATATAGCATACGACTTTTGTCTCATAAGAAGTAGGAGATAGAAGAGATAGACTTTTGAGTGATAGATAAGTTCAAGTCTCCACATACCTTTTTTTTGATGAAGTTCCACGGTTCCTTGAGTAGATATTCGTCGTTGTATGATGAAGCGCCATGAAGTCCTTGAGCTCAACTACACTTTTCTATCCTAGTCCGAGACTTAGCTATGTAGACTAGAAATCAAGACTCATAGTTTTGATAACTAACATTGATAAACATGCTTGAGATAGCAACGCATGCGAGGTCGACCGAGCTATTCTCTAACAACAACCACACCTAATAATTCTTCCGGCATTCTGTATGGATAATTTCCAATATAATTTCGAGAGCACCAACTTAAAAGCGAGATCAATCAAGAGATATATCAAAGAGCTTTTATCTCTATTTCTCAATCCAATCAACAAATCAAACATATAGAAATCCGTGAGCCTGATTGAAGAGAAATAATTTGGACGATACCAAAGACCAATGCCCAAGTTTCAATCAAGTTATATCCAACAAACAAGGTCGGATTTACCAACTGATTGAACTATCCACAACCTGTGATATTTTAATTATATAAACAAATATAATGCGGAAAAGAAATAGCACAGACACCAGAAATTTTGTTAACGAGGAAAACGCAAATGTAGAAAAACCCGAGGACCTAGTCCAGATTGAACACCACATTGTATTAAGCCGCTATAGACACTTGCCTACTACAAGTTAACTTCGGACTGAAATATAGTCGATTGAGGTACAGTCGCGTTCCTTACGCCTCTAGAACCACGCCAGATTCTGCGCACCTGATTCCCTTAGATGATTTCACCCGCAACTAAGAGTTTCTACGACAGTCGAAGACTTATAAACAACCTGTCTCACACAGATAAGTCTATTCTGATAGATAAATATGTCTCCCACAGAAGTACCTATGAAGTTTTGTTCCATCTTATGATAAATCAAGGTGAACAGGAACCAATTGATAATCCGGTCTTATACTCCCGAAGAGCGGCCTAGAAATATCAATCACCTCACAATAACTTAATTATATGGTAGTAGAAGAAGTTACTGCAGAATCACAACGTCTGAGACAAAGAACTTTGTGACTACTTTTTATATCTTACCTATCGGAGATAAATCTCGAGAACATCTTAGAGAAGATAGTACTCAACACGATAGAACAAGTAAGATCTGAATACGCAACTACAGAGAAAATAGTTGGATCTGGCTTCAGGAACCCCAAATGAAGTCTTCAAGTCGTCAACCTAATAGGGTTTTGGAAAAACCTAGGTTAAAGGAGAATCGACTCTAGTTTGAAACTAGGACACATGAAGTGCCGAGATTAGGTTTTCCAGTTGCTAGCGTTCTCCCTTATATAGTCTTTCAAATCAGGGTTTGCTTTCAATGAAAGCTAAGATAGCTTAGTAACAAAGCATCCAATATTCACCGTTAGATGAACTCCTGATTTAAGATTCAAGCTAAGTCTTCTTTAAAATAAAGCAATCAATCTCCACCGTTAGATGGTGTTAGCTTGTTACACACAAATGAAATATGCCTTCATTTAGATATGAGTAACCGTACCTAAACGTGTACATTGAGTTGGCTCAATAACAATTAACTAAAGTTAGCCATATGAACACTTTTGTCTAACCATATTCATCTAACACTTCTAGATCAAATATGATGATCAATCAATCATGAAAGATAATCAAATTAATTTAATTGTGTTTCAATAGAGTTGTTCAATTGTTCACTATCTTATAGAAATATATATGAACCAATTGAAACAAAATCAGACTGATTCGTAATTGTACAAAGTACTTATACAAGAATCAATTCATGAACATTAAGCCACGGTTTGCAAAGAAGGCATTTCCTAATTCATAAATGTTTTTTTCATGAGTATGAGAATCATACTTAACCGATTTTAGAATTTAAACCACCGTGTTCGCAAACCAGATATGCGAACATAAGAAGACCTTATTGATTAATTTAATCGGAAACGCTCAACATAAGAAAATTTGCGAAACCATACAGTACTTTCTGTTAGAACACTACTCGGTCGAACTCGCAAGCATTGCTATCTCAAGCTTGTTTATCAAGTTTAACTAGTTGTCAAAACTATAAGTTTTGATTTCTAGTCTACTTATAGCTATGTCTCAGATTAGGATAGAATGTGTAGTTGAGCTTTAGACTTTATGACGTTCATCGATTGAAGACGGAGAACTACTAAGGGGAGCTTGTGGAACTTCATCAACAAAAGGTATGTGGAGACTTGAACTCATCTATCACTCAGAAATCTATTCTATTTTATCTCCTATTGAGACAAAGTCGTATACCTATAAAGACTTTACATTATACACATTTGATATTTCGAGCTGAGTTTCACTCGCTTATATCTTTCTCGAAATATGCGTTGGAAAGCTTTTGCTTTAACCAAGTTCATCTTTATTCTTGACGAAAGTCAAAAATATTATCATGTGAAAATCACCTGGTAACATATTTCATGATTTGTGTGAGACAGTCATTTGATGTAGGCTCGGAATGCTCCGTATTGATCATTCGATCACTTGAAAATTGCTTATAAGCTAATAGTTTGTGTGAGACATCTATTTCGTCTTATAAGAATGTTTCAATGATTGAAATGGGAGTTAAGAGCTAAAACCCATGTCTGGATACATTACGGTTTGTGTACTTAGTGTACAAACTGTTTTGACGGAATTCGGGACCGGAAGTTTGCGTACACGTTCGCAAACTTATTCAACGGTTTATGTCAGGGTACTTAAGTTTGCATACCCGTTCGCAAACTTATTTAACTGTTGAAGTCCGGGAACCAAGTTTGCGTAACCGTCCGCAAACGGTTTCAACTGAGTTCGGTCCGGAGCTAAAGTTTGCGTACCCGTTTGCAAATTTTCGGCTTGTGACCAATGTCCGGAACTTAAGTTTGCATACCCGTTTGCAAACTTAAGCCGTTCAAGTTCTTAAATCGGTGAAGTATGATTTCATACTCATGAACAAATACATTTATAAATTAAGGAATGCAATCTTTGCAAACCTTGGATAAAATGTTCATGAACTGATTCTTTTGAATCAATCTTATTTTGCTTCAATTGTGTCTTGTATACTTCTATGAGAATATAAAAAACTGAACAACTCTATGAGTAACACAATTAGATTCATTTGATTATCAATTGATCAAGAAGTGTTAAGATGAACAAGGTTAAGAGAAAAGTGTTCATATGGCTAACTTCGGTTAACAATTATTGAGCCAACTCAAAATACACGCTTAAGTACGGTTACCCATATATAAATGAGGGTATATTTCATTTGTGTGTAACAAGCTAAAGACTATCTAACGGTGGAAAGATATTATCTTGAATCTTGAATCAGGTTTCATCTAACGGTGAATATTGATTGCTTTGTTCCAAAGTTATCAAACCCTGATTTGAAGACTATATAAGGGAGGACTCTAGCAACTAGGAAACCTAATCCCCACACCTCATGTGTGATACTAGTTGTGATTAGAGTCTATTCTCCTTTAACCTAGGTTTTTACTAAAACCATTATAGGTTAACGACTTAAAGACTTTATTGGGATTCTGAACCCAGGCCCAATTATTTTCTCTGTAGTTGTGTGTTCTGATCTTACTTTGTTTTCTCGTATTGAGTACTATGTTCTCTAAGATTTGCTCGAGATTTATTTCCGATAGGTAAGATATAAAAAGTAATCACAAAGATCTCCATCTCATTCTTTGTGATTCCACAATAACTTGTTCTACTATCATATAGTTAAGTTATTGTGAGGTGATTGATATTTCTAGGATGTTCTTCGGGAATATAAGACCGGATTATCAATTGGTTCCTATTCACATTGATTTATCAAAAGACGGAACAAAACTTCGTAGGTATTTCTGTGGGAGAGAGATTTATCTATTCAAATAGACTTTTCTGTGTGAGACATATTTGTTTATCAAGTCTTCGACTTTGGGTCATAGCAGCTCTTAGTTGTGGGTGAGATCAACTAAGGGAATCAAGTGCGTAGAGTCCTGTTGGGATTCATAGGCGTAAGGAACGCGACTGTACCTTAATCAGTGTAAGATTGGTTAGGGCTCAACTACATTCCATTCTGAAGTTAACTTGTAGTAGTCTAGAGTCTGTAACGGCTTAATACATTGTGGTGTTCAAATATGGATTAGGTCCCGGGGATTTTCTGTATTTGTGGTTTCCTCGTTAACAAAACTTCTGGTGTCTGTGTTATTTCTTTTCCGCATTAGATTTTCTATATAATTGAAATATCACAAGTTGTGTGTAGTTTAATCAATTGGTAAATCTAACCTTTGGTAGTTGATTGAAATTGATTGACACTTGATTATTGGTCTTTGGTACCGTTCAAGTTGTTTCTCATAATAATCAGGCTCGCGGATTTCTATCTGTTTGATTTGTTGATTACATTGAGAAACAGAGATATAAATCTTGGATATATTTTCCTTGATTGAGTCTGACTGTCTAGTTGATCTCTTGGAATTATATTGGAGTTAGTCCATACATATTTCCTTAACGAAATATTGGGTTTGGTTGTTAGACCCCCGCTTTTTCAATTGGTATCAGAGCAGGAAAACACGTTTAAGACCTCATAAGTCCGTGTTTGTAGTAATCTGACTCTATGGACAGAAATGCTATCTCTTTAAATGTACCACCAGTCTTCGATAGCTCGAATTACTTATGGTAGGAAATTTCTATGTGTGCCTTTCTCCAAGCACGTGATTTTCAATCATGGGTTCGTGTAGTTAATGACTATGATTGATAGTTTTTGTAATCTATATGTATTGAAACTTTTTTCACTAAAATTGACAAAGGGGGAGATTGTTAGAGAACTTCTCGTTCGAAGTCGCAAGCGTTGCTATCTCAAGCTTGTTTGTCAAGTTTAGTTGTCAAAACTATAAGTCTTGATTACTCGTCTACTTATAGTTATGTCTCGGATTATGATAGGATGTGTAGTTGAGCTTTAGACTTCGCGGTGTTCATAGATCGAAGACGAAAAACTACTAAGGGGAGCTTGTGGAACTTCATCAACAAAATCTATGTGGAGATTTGAACTCATCTATCACTCAGAAGTTTATTTCTATTCTATCTCCTGTTGAGACAAAAGTCATATAGCTTTATAGACTTTACTTTATACACATTTGATATTTCGAGTTGAGTTTAACTCGCTTGCATATTTCTCGAAATATGTGTAAGTAAGCTTTCGCTTTAACCAAGTTCATCTTTTATTCTTGATAAAAGTTAAAATATGATCATGTAAAAATCACCTGGTAACATCTTACATGATTTGTGTGAGACAGTCATTTGATGTAGTCTCGAAATGTTTCGTATTGATCATTCGATCACTTGAAAATTGCTTATAAGATAATAGTTTGTGTGAGATAGCTATCGTCGTCTTCCAAGAATGTTTTAATGATTGAAATGGGAGTTAAGAGCTAAAACCCATGTCTGGATACATTACGGTTTGTGTACTTAGCGTACGAACTGTTTTGACGGAATTCAGGACCGGAAGTTTGCATACCCGTTCGCAAAATTATTCAATTGTTTAAGTCAGGGTACTTAATTTTGCATACCCGTTCTCAAACTAATTTAACTGTTGAAGTCCGGGAACCAAGTTTGCATACCCGTTCGCACACGGTTTCAACTGAGTTCGGTCCGGAGCTAAAATTTGCGTACCCGTTTGCAAACTCTAAGCTTGTGACCAATGTCCAGAACTTAAGTTCGCGTATCCGTTTACAAACTTAAGTGGTTCAAGTTCTTAAATCGGTTAAGTATGATTTCATACTCATGAACAAATACATTTATAAATTAAGGAATGCAATCTCTGCAAACCGTGGCCAAAATGTTCGTGAACTGATTCTTTTGAATCAATCCGATTTTGCTTCAATTGTGTCTTGTATACTTCTATGAGAATGTAAAAACTTGAACAACTCTATGAGTAACACAATTAGATTCATTTGATTATCAATTGATCAAGAAGTGTTAAGATGAACAAGGTTAAGAGAAAAATGTTCATATGGCTAACTTCGGTTAACTGTTATTGAGCCAACTCAATATACACGTTTAGGTACGGTTAACCATATCTAAATGAAGGTATATTTCATTTGTGTGTAACAAGCTAAATACCATCTAATGGTGGAAAGATATTAGATTGAATCTTGAATCAGGTTTCATCTGACGGTGAATATTGATTGCTTTGTTCCAAAGTTATCTAACCTTGATTTGAAGACTATATAAGGGAGAACTCTATCAACTGGGAAACCTAATCCCCACACCTCTTGTGTGATACTAGTTGCGACTAGAGTCGATTATCCTTTAACCTTTCCTAAAACCATTATAGGTTAACTACTTAAATACTTCATTCGGATTCTGAAGCCAGACCCAACTATTTTCTCTGTAGTTGCGTGTTCTGATCTTACTTTGTTCTATTGAATTGAGTATTATCTTCTCTAAGATTTGCTCGAGTTTATTATCCGATTGGTAAAATATAAAAAGTAATCACAAAGCTCTTCGTCTCATTCTTTGTGATTCCACAATAACTTGTTTTACTACCATATAGTTAAGTTATTGTGAGGTAATTGACATTTCTAGGCTGTTCTTCGGGAATGTAAGACCGGATTATCAATTGGTTCATGTTCACCTTGATTTATTAAAAGACGGAACAAATCTTCGTAGGTATTTCTGTGGGAGAGAGATTTATCTATTCAAATAGACTTTCATGTATGAGACAAATTTGTTTATCAAGTCTTCGACTTTGGGTCGTAGCAACTCTTCGTTGTGGGTGAGATCACCTAAGGGAACCAAGTGCGTAGATACCTGATGGGATTCAAAGGTGTAAGGAACGCGACTGTACCTTAATCAGTGTGAGATTGGTTAGGGGTCAACTATATTCCAGTCTGAAGTTAACTTGTAGTAGGCTAGAGTATGTAGCGGCTTAATACAATGTGGTGTTCAAATCTGGACTAGGTCCCAAGGTTTTACGCATTATATTTTCTATATACTTGAAATATCACAAGTTGTGCGTAGTTCAGTCAATTGGAAAATCCAACCTTTGGTTGTTGATTGAAATTGATTGACACTTAAATATTGGTCTTATGTACCGTTCAAGTTGTTTCTCACAATAATCAGGCTCGCGGATTTCTATCTGTTTGATTTGTTGATTACATTGAGAAACAAAGATATAACTCTTGGATATATTTTCCTTGATTGAGTCTGACCTAGTTGATTCTCTTGGAATTATATTGGAGTTAGTCCATACAGATTAACTAAACGAAATATTGGGTGTGGTTGTTAGACCCCCGCTTTTCCACTTTCATATAAAAGTGGATCAGGGAAAGATCAATACTGCGAAATTTTCAAAAGTTCATTCTATCTTTTATCAATATTTGCATAATGACATAATAGGCATATATGAGATAATCATAGTTCACGGATGTAAACACAACATATCCCATAATATTTTTGCAATCTGTAAAACCAATAAATATTAATACTGCAAAGTGATCTTCCAAATAACTTAGAATTTAAATAAATAAATCAAAAATCATTGCAACATGAAAAATGTTAAAATAGCTATGTGTAATCACAATATTTGCTATTCCAAACCCTAGTTATCCTTCTTAAAACATAAGAATAAATTCTCATAAGAAGTTTCCTAGATATTGTAGAGCTTTCTCAGAGCGTCTACCGAGAATTCTTATTCATTAATGAAAAATCCATTGATTATAAGATCATTCAATTCTTCCAAATTCTTTAGAAATGTCAGTTAATTCACTAAGCTCTGTTTTCAGTTTACACAAGGTGTTCTTTGCCAGAGCGAACACTCGTTCATAGTGAGAAATCTTTTCCAAGGATAAAATGATTTGAGATTTTAAATCATTTCTTTTGCAGATGAAATCCTTCACCATAACCCTTAAGTTATTATCATATTGACAAACAGATAAAAACAGTTAGAGGAAGAACCTTTTTCATCATTTGTAGACTTCTCCTTTTTCTTTCTCGAAGATTGGATTCCTTCACATAGATACACATTAACTGCTTCTACTGCATCCCTTTTTGTGGTTCCTCTGGTTACATGAGCCATGATATTGTATCTTTCAAAGAAAAAAGGAGTGAAGGATATTTGATTACAAAGGAATATAAATAGAACGCCGGAAATGTCAAACCCTAAAGAGCATTTTTCAAGAGACACTTTGAGAAAGTATTCACGGTTCACGATCCATTATCTATTTTTTGATAAGAAAATATTCACTTTGCCAAACTTAACTTTCATATCCTTAAGATAAAAACAATCAACTATATAAGACTTGAGCAACCTTGATGCAATCCTCATATTCTCAAGTTAATAAAGAGAATGCAAACATTACTATCATTAGGTAGCAATGGAGTGAGCAGAATGCTCACTTCTTTGTCACATGGCGATATATCATGGTTTGTTGTATAAACAAGCTTCTTACCTCGTCTGACCCTGGTTCTTTGAGGCTTCTTCTTGACATCAGAGGTTCCCTATTGGTTACGCAAGGCCGGATTCATTCTTTGCACGTCACCTTGAATCTTGGCAATTGTTTTGTTGTTCCTCTTGAATTTCCAACACTTACTTTGAACATGACTTGTATTTCGAAAAAACAAAAAATTCAGAGAGGAATTTTCGTTTTTTCGATTGATCTCATGTTTATCACAACCTTTTACATCCATTTTTCAAGAACTGGATGGAACAAAGAAGTTGTTGGTGCTCACAGTTTTGCTTTTGAACCATATACCATTTGTGTTTCTAAAGGACTTCTGACCAAATAACATTACTGAGATCTTGTCAGAGCTTCCAGACAACCTTTGCAGGTGTTGATGGTGGTTTTTAGCTTAGGGATAAAATTGTAAAACCGTACATCTGATGTGACGCCACTCTGTAAGGAAACGGAGCCGTGAGTGCTAACCTCTCCACTGGCATAGTTATTGAGCCGTTCAATATATTTACATGAAATTTATCCAGACTGGCGCATGTAGCAACCATCCCAGATGTTCTGTAAATTTCAGCGCCTTGCCTATATTCACTTAATACAAGTTTCTTTGAATGCTTTCTATGCTATGTTCCACGGCTGAATCCTTGATGTTGATATGGCATGACAATTTGTGTTCACTCGCAGCAGAGTAGCACAAATTTCCAAATATCAAGGATAAGGTCTTTGCATAAAGTATTCAATCAGAAAGCATGCTGCTCTCTGGCAATGAACTTAATAAGAGCTTTGCGTCAACACGTAGAATTCAATCAATTACCCTGACTGATTTGCAAAAGTTAGGGTTTTGCGCCTTGCGCAGTATATTAGACCTTGTTTATCAAAATTAAGCCTGGGGAAACTAGGTGATTAATCCGCCACGGATTAGTAGGTGCAAAATCCTACCCAAAATCATAAAACAAGGAGCCGCATAATATGAACAACAGCAAAGGGAGGCGTGGCCATGCCTTAGGCCAAACCGGCGCCATTTGCCATTGGCCACGCCCCATGCCCAACCGGCCTATTTCCCTCGACCAATCAGGTCGCCTTAAACTCGCCACACGCACATAAGTTGTGGCTGGGCCCATACTTGCCGACCCCATTTCCCCTCGACCAATCAGGTCGCTCTAAACTTGCTCTAAGTTGGTCGCTCGTATTTGGCCGGCCCCTTTTCTTGACCAATCAAATTGCTCTAAACTCGCCACCATACATAAAAGGCAAAACGCACCTTGCCGCGCCACCATACTAACTGGCAAGCCAAACGCGCCTTGCCACAACAACATATTAATCGACATGCCAACATGTCGTTCTGTTGCAGCAACATGCCACAAGCCATTTTAGCCTTGGCCATGCTGCCAAGCCCTAACTTTGGCCACGACGCCAAACCTTAGCCTTGACCACTCCGCCAAGCACTAAATTTGGCCACGACGCCAAACCGTAGCCTTGGCCACGCCGTCAAGCCCTAACCTTGGCCACGACGCCAAACCCTAGCCTGGCCACGCCGCCAAGCCCTAACTTTGGCCATGGCGCCAAAACCTAGCTTTGGCCATACCACTACGCCACGGCCATGCCGCAGCCATATCACGCGCACTAATTAGGGTTTCGACACGCCAAACCCTAATTTGGGAAAAAATGCTACGCCAACCAAGCCAAATAACGTTTCCCAAAACGTTGGGATTGATGTGGCAACAGGGCCAATATTGCCAGAGCCATATTTGGGTCTAACACCAATATGCCAAAACAGCTGCCACGGCTACGCCAACGGCATGCTGTTATGCCACGGCTACGCCAGGCGCCACTATGCTAATGGCGCCACTTTGCTATACAACAAGATGTGTCCATAATTAACGGTTACCCTTCCTCATAAGATGCAATCTCAGCCATCCAAGTTTGCAACCGAACTGAAGAACTTGCGGCAAGTTCCAGGCAACCAACTAATGGCCATGGCTACGTCAGGCGCCACTTACATCACCATGCCACTGACATGCACGAGATATGCCAGTCATGCTGCAATGTCACTGGAATACACCAAAAACCCCACTGTGACATTACCAGGCGCCAACAGAAGGTATCCATAATCAACGGCTACCCTTCTTCATGAGATGCAATCTCAGCCATTCAAGTTCGCCACCAAACTGACGGACTTGTGGCAAATTTTAGGCGGCCGGCCAAGGCAAGCCTAATTGCATCATATGCTATTTTTCTATGGAAAGTCTCTTGACTTTGACTTTCCACACATAGCATCCTGCTACACGTTTTGCACGAAAACACTCGAGACATCAAACATGTCACAAACTGGGGGATACTCATCAGGGTATTGGTTTGGCGGTTTACAGTGTGCGGCGTACAATACGCCCGTTATAAGAAAGTGTCATGAAGTGGGATAATTAGTGGTGGTAAAAGTAACAGTGTAAACTAATTCACTTCCTTCATCATGAAAGCATAATGCCTGACGGTTACACGTTACTCTATTCTTCCACCACTCAATCGTTTCCATTTCTTCCGAGACCATGGTACGTTTCAATATGACTTGTATAAATAGGTTTCACCTATTTACCACAAACCAACAAGTTTTGTTCACAACAATACAGTATCCAGAAATCACCAAAGAACTGATAGCTTTCATTCCACAAGCCAGTTCCACTTTCTGATACAAGTTATAAAACAAGCCACATCTTCAGAATCAACTATTCTGGTCTCAACACTCTCTTCGCTTCCCTCCCTAAGACCAACCCTTCTCCTTCACTTTGTGACCGAAGCAAGCCTGGAAAGGCCATTTCTTGGTTTAGTCCAGGATTGTACAGCTTGATCTCTCGAATCAAAAGTACTGACGTGCAGTACATTGTTTAGGATTTAGATTCGTTTCTCATCCACACACCCAAAATTACCAAAAGCAGCAGAAACAATTTTCACCCATAAACAATTGGCGACCACAGAGGGAGATTAATCTCTCGGTTGCAATACTAATTTCCAATTTCATTTTTCAATCCCAATTTCAAGATGGTAGATCTCAGCTCCTGGTCAGCAACAAACCCCGAGAACACTAGCACTGAAATTACTCTCGGTAGCAGTGTCCCTTCCAGTGGCATTAACACGCCACCTGTCAACACCAGCGGCGCGGAAAATGTTCCTTCAGGCGTTACACCTCCGGTCACCAGAGCCAGAGTCGCTGCCACCACCCCCAACATTCCTTCAAGTGTGATACCTCCAATCGTCACCAGGGCCGCTGCTACCCCGCCAGGACGAGAAACTGGGGGAGCCAGAGGAATCCGATCCCATATTACCATTGCTGATTTGATGGAAAGAAAGGAAGTTCTCGCTAGAGATCAGACGGACATGGCTTCGACTCAGAAAGAGGTGCTTATTTTCCTCAAAACAATAATGGAGCGGCTACCACAAGCATCACGCCAACCAGAGCCAATGAGGAACGCCTTTAATACTCCTGGCGCCGACAACTCAGTAGGGCACACCTTTGTTGATGAAAAAACTCATTTCAGGAGCTCCAGCAGAGAGGAATCAACCATCCAATTTTGTCATACGAGAAGATTTAGAACGACTTCTTCGAAACCGAGACAAAAGCGATTCTGCAGATATGCATCAGCATCAACACCCGTATCCTCCTGAAATGCAAAGAATTCCTCTTCCGAGAGGATAGTCTTCTCCTCAATTCTCCCTGTATGACGACATCGGTAATGCGCATGAACATGTCTCTCAATTTTTGGAATCCTTGGGCGAGCACGAATACAATCATGTTCTCTGTTTGAAGGAGTTTTCAAAGTCACTTACCGGAAGAGCGTACACATGGTACAACAACATTGCACCAAACAACATATCCAACTGGGGTGACATGGTTACAACTTTCTACAAGAATTACTTCTTTGTGACTGAGCAAATTACCCTCTCAGATCTAGGAAGAATGTTTCAACGAAACAATGAACATCCAAATGATTATGTCAAAAGATTCAGAATCCAAGCGCTGGATTGTCACGACCTAAATGTGACCGAACAACAATTAGTGGATTCTTACATCAATGGCATGGTTCCCATCTACCGTGCCTTACTGGAGAATCTGCGATTCCGTACATTCTCTGAACTTCATGAGGCTGCTAAATGGTCGGCCACAACAACACCAGCATTGTTGGAAAGAACCAGGCCAGCCAAGGTTGAAGACGCATGCGAAACTCGAGGAAATAGACGCCTCATCAACAAGCAATATAACGCTGGCCCCTTTGTGAGCGTGGTAAATGAAAGAGGAAAAAGTAAGGTTCCAGCGACAGAACAACAACCTAAACGCGCAATGCCAACGCATCAGGCGACTCTACCACGAAAGACCGCGTCTAAGGCTCCTGCACAGCATCAAGAAGCCGGGTAAAACACCTTAGATTTACCGTTCCCAATCGAAGAAGTAATTGAACTCTTGGAAGCATGGATCCAAGATGACGCCATCAAGCTGCCTCATATCAGACGCCCACCAACTGAAGAGGAAATGACAAACCCTAAGTATTTACGCTACCACAGGTTTGTCCATCACCCGACCAGTGACTGCAATAAATTAAAGTGTATCTTCAAAGAAAAGGTGGAGGCAGGGGAACTTCAACTGGGCAATCAGGGAGTTCACAGAGATCCTCTTCCAGTCAGGAGTTGCATGCTCTCTGGGGACTCTGTTCACAAAACCATGCAATCCATGATGCAGCATGTATGCGAAATTCTCTATTTCTCCAAGGCGCAGCGTCAAGACATATTTGCAGCCCTTAACCACGTTGTATCGGGCAAGCGACTTTTTCTTATTGAAGAAACCACACCAGAATCCCAAGCTCTCTCAGGAAGCGGTGTTGGAAAATGCAACTGGGGACTGCTGACCATGGTTTATCTGAGGGGCGCCGAGCTTGATAGCACATTGATCGACGCGGCCTCTAACTTCAACATCGTTACCATCAAGACTCTGAGAGCTGCGAAAATTTCGAAGCAGGAGGCTACCCTTTTCCCAATTGTAATCAAAAACTTGGAAGAAGAAGCAATAGACGCATATGTCTACATCGACCTTGAAATTAAGGTGTGAGATGCTCTAACACATGGCAAATTCCACATTGTCAAAGAACTCTCAAATTACGACATGATTCTGGGGCGCTCATGGGTACATGGCAATAAAGCGAAATTAGGAGTATCCCCTTTTCCGGTGTCGATACCCAAAAGAATTTCCAACAAGCCATCCAACCTTGAAGATCACATATTGTCGTATCAACAACTTACCAAGGTAACTCAATTACCTGGAGAAAGCCCGTTGACGTTCATCTGAAGATTCCGAACTCAAGTAAGTCTTTTTGAACAACCCTTTCTGCACCCAATCACTTCTCCTCTCGGTCAGGCATGGGGACTCAACCCAGTTATCAACACGGACGTCATTAAGAGATGTGAATGGGATGCTGGTCCTTTCAAATGATTTGTCAAAAATTTAGAAGCGACCTCAGTCAAAGATAACGAGCTCAAAATTCAAGTGGTGGCGCAACGCCCAAACCTGTTTCAAATCGAAGATATGGTAGTCAAGGTGATCGCGTTTCAAGTTGGAGATGTAACAGTGAAGCTAGCCGCTCAACCTGATTCGCTTAAAGAAAGGGAAGACGAGCCATACCTGGTGGCAGATGTTATCTTGGGTGGTTACTGCAAGCTCATCAACGCCGACAAGCTGGAAGGCGTGACAATTCACTCACGATGGCTCAAGCCCTTCAATACCTAAAACGCTGTGCTACTTTTTCTTCCAGCGTTTTCCTTTTAAGTATTTCCTTCAGTAATTTCCCATTTCTCTGCAATATTTGTAATCCCTCCAAAATGATTGCACTGCTTGCATTCATAATTAGGGTTTCGATTTTAATTAAAAGCATCTTTATTTCAAAATAAGTTTTCCTAAATCATCTCAAAGGAAAAGTATCCGGCAAACCCACAAAGTCATTACCCATCAGTTAAAAAACCAGAAAAAATCAAACTCTACAAGAAATACCTTATTCGAAGAAAAAAAAATACTGAGGAAGGGAACGTGCAAGGAAGAAGATCATCGAGTGGCGGCACATACACCTTCTTTCAAGAACATCCGACTTTAACTTTTGCCCGACGAGGATTTTCTACTTCTTGCGATGTGTTTCCTATCTTGTGGTGGCTTACACTTCTACATATCCAGACGGCATGTCACAAATGTCATGTGGTAAAAATCCTTAATCATTTCTACTGTTTTTCCCTGTTTTGAGTTACTGTTGCCCACGGCATGCGAGGCGTTCCCTTGGAATTAGCTAAATAGAGAGAATGTGACGCGCCTACTAGCATTATTACTGCGTCATTTATGTGATTTATCTTCCCATCCGCTGAATCGTTTTAGAAGGGTGGAAGAACTTGTTTTTCGCAAAAGGGGTTTTAGGTCTCTTCCGGGAGATTTTATTCATTCAATCAAAGATGTGAAATTATCAAAACAGCATAAATGAAAGAATATTGCTTGGTGAAACATGGCTCCAGTCGCATGAACAAAAAGCAAAACTAAAATGTCAAAAACATCTACGATCTACGAAAAGATTGTTTTCCCTACGGAAAGAAATCACAAAATGGAAAACCAGTTGTCAATGACAAGGCACCTTGGTCAATGACGCCTCCATCATAGCTTTTTCAAGCACTTTCCCCAACACCTTCTCCGACAGCAAATATTCCATCCAGAAGCTATCTCAGCAGCAGCTTCAACATCCCATCCAGAAGCCGTTTCAGCAGCAGCTTCAACATCCCATCCAGAAGCCGCTTTAGCAGCAGCTTCAGCATCCCAGTCGGAGCCCGTTTCGACAGCAGTTCCAGCATATATCCCCACATCTTATCCAACGACTCCAACATATGCTTCCACCGCCTCTCCATCTTCCTTGACAGCCCACCTCAGAATCAAGGATTACAATACCGTTATGGACAGGATAATCAAACTGGCTCTTGTCTAGGCTTTTCTTAGACTCAGTCTTTCTCCGTTTCAATCGAGAAGCGAATCGTTCAGCCCTGGCACTAGGTTGTGGAAAAACTCCATCACGTGGGGATTTCCCGGCGCGTTGGGATGCTTCATCATGTCTCCATTTTTCCTCCATGTCCATCGAAGCCATGAAAGCCTGCACACGCACCCGCATGATGCGTAAATGGGTAAGGGACATGCCTTGTATAATCCCGCCAGCCTCACGGAACAAAGAATAGATTTTGTATAATACCTCCTCATGTGAAGAAAACTTGGGTTTGTCGACTTCAAAGCTTTTCTCTAGAGAATCAGAGGTACGATCATCATCGGAAGATCCCATTATATGCTAAAAAAAAAAGATTTTTCTTTACACTATGTCTGCATCGGCAATCTACATAACGAAGAAGACAAAATGGAGAACTAGGAGAAGATACACGAGACAGTACCTGAGAGGAGGACGGACGCAATTCTACAGTGATCTATACGAATGGAAGGTTCAAGATCGCCTCTTATATTGAGCAGGTTGATGAAGCCTGAGAAATAAAATCCTTTTACCAGGCGTGTATTAGGGCTCTGAACACGGAATACCAGCTGGATTAGATACTTGTATATACGGGATAATTAGGGTTTGGCGTCCGCGCCAGCAGCCATCCCTGCCACTCCATGACCAAAGTAGCGCCATCTCTGCACGGTCAATATTGAAACGCCATCTTCACTAGCCAAAGGAGCGCCATCTCCGCCGTTCAAAGCAGCGCCACCTTCACCATTCCAAGCCAAGCGTTATCTCTGCCCTTTATGCGACCTAGACGGCTCCATCTTCACTATTTGCCAAGCACCATCTCCATACGTCCGTGACCTAGCCAGCTAGCGCCGTCCACCGATTCGCGGACCAAGTCACAGTGCCATCTCTGCCGATCAGTAGCCAGAATTCCTCATGCCTTCCGGTAAAGGTTAGTCGAATTTCCCTGGCGATATCTTCACGCCTTGCCCTTTCAATTTTACTCTCGTCTGTCACCATCTTATGCTTACCCCGCAACAACGCTATTGTTACGTGCTAAGCAGGGGACTTAATGTTGATGGTGGTTTTTATCTTGGGGTTTAAATTGTAAAACCTTACATCTGATGTGATGTCATTCTGTAAAGAAACAGAGCCGTGAGTGCTAACCTCTCCACTGGCATAATTATTGAGCCGTTCAATATGTTTACATGAAATTTATCCAGACTGGCGCATGTAGCAACCATCTCAGATATTTTGTGAATTTCGGAGCCTTGCCTATATTCACTTAATACAAGTTCCTTCGAATTCTTTCTATGCTATGTTCCGCAGCTGAAACCTTAATGTTGATATGGCATGAAAATTTGTGTTCACTCGAAGCAGAGTAGCGCGAATTTCCAAATATTAAGGATAAGGTCTTTGCATAAAGTATTCAATCTGAAAGCATGCTGCTCTCTGGCAATGAACTTAAAAAGAGCTTTACGTCAACACGTAGAATTCAATCAATTACCCTGACTGATTTGCAAAAGTTAGGGTTTTGCGCCTTGCGCAGTATATTAGACCTTGCTTGTCGAAATTAAGCCTAGGCAAACTAGATGATTAATCCGCCATGGATTAGGAGGTGCAAAATCCTACCCAAAATCATAAAACAAGGAGCCACAGAATAGGAACATCAGCAAAGGGAGGCGTGGCCATGCCTTAGGCCATACCGGCGCCATTTGCCATTGGCCACGCCCATTGCCCAACCGGCCCTATTTCCCTCGACCAATCAGGTCGCTTTAACTCGCCACACGTACATAATTTGTGACTGGGCCCATACTTGTCGGCCCCATTTCCCCTCGACCAATCAGGTTGCTCTAAACTTTCCACACTCACATCAGAAGTGTGGCCGCTCGTGTTTGGCCGCCCCCTTTTCTTGACCAATCAAATTGCTCTAAACTCGCCACCAAACATAAAAGGCCAAACGCAACTTGTCGCGCCACCATACTAACTGGAAACCCAAACGCGCCTTGCCACAACAACATATTAATCGACATGCCAACATGTCGTTCTGCCGCAACAACATGTCACGAGCCATATTAGCCTTGGCCATGCCTCCAAGCCCTAACTTTGGCCACGGCGCCAAACCCTAGCCTTGGCCATGCTGCCAAACCCAAACCTTGGCCACGCCGCCAAACCCTAACCTTGGCCACGCCGCCAAGCCCTAACCTTGGCCACGACGCCAAACCCTAGCCTTGGCCACGCCGCCAAGCCCTAACTTTGGCCATGACGCCAAAACCTAGCTTTGGCCATACCACTACGCCACAGCCATGCCGCAGCCATACCACGCGCACTAATTAGGGTTTCGACACGCCAAACCCTAATTTGGGAAAAATTGCTACGCCAACCAAGCCAAATAACGTTTCCCGGAGTGTTGGGATTGATGTGGCAACAGGGATAATGTTTCCAGAGCCATATTTGGGTCTAACACCAATATGCCAAAACAGCTGCCACGGATACGCCAATGGCATGCTGCTATGCCACGGCTACGCCACTGGCATGTCGATATGCCACGGCTACGCCAGGCGCCACTATGCTAATGGCGACACTTTGCTGTACAACAAGATGTAACCATAATTAACGGCTACCCTTCCTCATAAGATGCAATCTCAACCATCCAAGTTCGCAACCGAACTGACGGACTTGTGGCAAGTTCCAGGCAACCAACTAATGGCCATGGCTACACCATGCACCACTTACATCACCGTGCCACTAGCATGCACGAGATATGCCAGTCATGCTGCAATGTCACTGGCATACACCAAAAACGCCACTGTGACATTACCAGGCGCCAACAGAAGGTAGCCATAATCAACGGCTACCCTTATTCATGAGATGCAATCTCAGCCATTCAAGTTCTCCACCAAACTGATGGACTTGTGGAAAATTTTAGGCGGCCGACCAAGGCAAGCCTAATTGCATCACATGTTATTTTCTATGGCAAGTCTCTTGACTTTGACTTGCCACACATAGCAACCTGCTACACGTTTTCCACGAAAACACTTGATACATCAAACATGTCACAAATTGGGGGATACTCATCAGGGTATTGGTCTGGCGGTTTACAACGTGCGGCGTACAATACGCCCGTTATAAGAAAGTGTCATGAAATGGGATAATTAGTGGTGATAATAGTAACGGTGTAAACTAATTCACTTCCTTCATCATGGAAGCATAATGCCTGACGGTTACACGTTACTCTATTCTTCCACCACTCAATCATTTCCATTTCCTACGACACCATGGTACGTTTCAATATGACTTGTATAAATAGGTTTCACCTATTTACCACAAAACAACAAGTTTTGTTCACAATAACACAGTATCCAGAAATCACCAAAGAACTGATAGCTTTCATTCCACAAGCCAGTTCCACTTTCTGATACAAGTCATCAAGCAAGCGACATCTTTAGAATCAACTATTCTGGTCTCAACACTCTCTTCGCTTCCCTCCCTAAGACCAACCCTTCTCCTTCACTTTGTGACAGAAGCAAGCATGGAACGACTATTTCTTGGTTTAGGCTAGGATTGTACAGATTGATCTCTCGAATCAAATGTACTCACGTGCAGTACATTTTTTAGGGTTTAGATTCGTTTCTCATCCACACACCCAAAATTACCAAAAGCAACAGAAACAATGTCACCCATAAACAGCAGGTCACACTTACGAGTATTAATCTCTTTTTCTTTTAGGGATAGGGTTCTGGTGAATTCATCATTAAGACAATCAATCTCAATATTTTTCACTTGAAGTGATTATTCAAGTTTCTCCAACAATTTCTTCAATTGAAGATTTTCTTGAAGAATTTCTTCATTCTTATCCACGAATTTCAAAATCTCAGTGTCAGACTCGTATTCTGAATCAGAATTTGAGTTAATAGAAGTTTCAGCTGAGAGAGCAGAATTTTCTGTGCAGACTTCAAAAGTATGCATATTCTTGACAAACTGACTTGATTGTACTTCTTATATTGAATCATCTGAAGCATCAGAGAGAGAGAGAGAGTCGTTTCTCAGATATTTTGCCTCTCTTCACAATATCCTTGATCTTTTGTGTAATCAATGACCTGTCAAGATCAACATGATTTGGACAACATTCATCAGCCCCAGACAAGTTAGAAGATTCACTTGTATTGGTCACAACATTGAACGCAGATGTTTTGACTATGTTCTGATCATGATCCAGTATTTTTAACTTTCCAAAAAGTGAGTTCCTGGAAAGTTTTTCAAGGTTATTTCCCTCAATGATGGCATGTTTCTTAGAATCGTATCTAGTTGGCAGCGTTCTGAGAATTTTCATCACAATGTCCTTTTCAGGAATAGTCTTACCCAATGCAAAAGATGCATTAACAATTTCATACAATTTGTGATTAAACTCATCAAATGAATCTTCATTAGACATATGAAGGTTTTCTCAATCAGAATTTAGTTTTTGAAACCTAGCTTCTTTCTCAGAGGTATTCCCTTCAAATACGGTTTTAAATATCCCAAACATATTTAGACCGAGTGCACATAGTCACGTGGTGCTGAAGATCTGGGGTAATGACATGGATGATAGCATTTAATTTGTCGAAATTTTGCTTTGCAGCGAGAATCACAACAGGATCATACTCACCAATATCCTTTGCAACAGTTACACCGTTTACTGAAGATAAGGGAGGATCATAGCCATTAACAACACGAACCCATAATTGAAAATCACGCGCTTGAAAAAAGGCACGCATAGAAATTTTCCACCCTAAGTAATTCGACCCATCGAAGACTGGCGGTACGTTTATAGAGATAACGCTTCTGTCCATAGAGTCAGATTGCTACAAACACAGACTTATGAGGTCTTAGCGTGTTTTCCTACTCTGATACCAATTGAAAAATCGGGGGTATAACAACCACACCCAATAATTCGTTCGGGAATCTGTGTGGACAAATTCCAATATAATTCTGAAAGCACCAACTTAAAAGCGAGCTCAATCAAGAGATATATCAAAGAGATCTTATCTCTATTTCTCAATCCAGCAAATCAAACAGATAAAAATCCGTGAGCCTGATTGAAGAGAAATAACTTGGATGGTACCAAAGGCCAATGCCCAAGTGCGAATCAAGTTATATCCAATAAACAAGGTCGGATTTACCAACTGATTGAACTACACACAACCTGTGATATTTGAATTATATACAAAAATAATGCATAAAAGAAATAACACAGACACCAGAAATTTTGTTAACAAGGAAACTGCAAATGCAGAAAACCCCGGGACCTAGTCCAGAATGAACACCACACTGTATTATGTCGCTACAGACACTATCCTACTACAAGTTAACTTCGGACTGGAATGTAGTTGATCCCTAACCAAGTTGATTAAGGAACAGTCGTGTTCCTTACGCCTCTAGAACCACACCGGATTCTGCGTACTTGATTCCCTTAGATGATCTCACCCACAACTAAGAGTTGCTATGACCCAAAGTCGAAGACTTATAAACAAACCTGTCTCATACAGATAAGTCTATTCTGATAGATAAATCTGTCCCCCACAGAACTACCTATGAAGTTTTGTTCCATCTTATGATAAATCAAGGTGGACAGGAACCAATTGATAATACAGTCTTATACTCTCGAAGAGCAACCTAGAAATATCAATCACCTCACAATAACTTAACTATATGGTAGTAGAAGAAGTTACTGCAGAATCACAAAGTCTGAGACGAAGAACTTTATGACTACTTTTTATATCTTACTTATCAGAGATAAATCTCGAGCAAATCTTAGAGAAGACAGTACTCAACACGATAGAACAAGTAAAATCATAATACGTAACTACAAAGAAGATAGTTGGATCTGGCTTCACGAATCCCAAACGAAGTCTTCAAGTCGTTAACCTAATAGGGTTTTGGAAAAACCTAGGTTAAAGAAGAATCAACTCTAGTTTTCAACTAGGACACAGGAAAGTGTCGGGATTAGGTTTTCCAGTTGCTAGAGTTCTCCCTTATGTAGTCTTTCAAATCAGTGTTTGCTTTCAATCAAAGCTAAGATAGCTTAGTAACAGAGCATTCAATATTCACCATTAGATGAACTACTGATTTAAGATTCAAGCTAAGTATGCTTTTAAAATAAAGCAATCAATCTCCACCGTAAGATGGTCTTATCTTGTTACACACAAATGAAATATACCTTCATTTAGATATGAGTAACCGTACCTAAACGTGTATATTGAGTTGGCTCAATAACAGTTAACCGAAGTTAGCCATATGAACACTTTTGTCTTGACCATATTCATCTAACACTTCTAGATCAAATATGACGATCAATCAATCATGAAAGATAATTAAATGAATCTAATTGTGTTTCAGATAGAGTTGTTCAATTGTTCACTATCTCATAGAAATATATATGAACCAATTGAAACAAACTCGGATTGATTCGTGATTTTACAAAGTACTTATACAAGAATCAATTCATGAACATTAAGCCAAGATTTGCAAAGATTGCATTCCTTAATTCATAAATGTTTAGTTCATGAGTATGAGAATCATACTTAACCGATTTTAGAACTTAAACCACTGAGTTCGCAAACCAGGTATGCAAAAAACAGCTCCGGACCTTGGTCTTGTCCAACCGTTCACAAACCAGGTATGCAAACAGCTGTCCCGAATCTAACTCAGGTAGAATCGTTCGCATACTAGGTACGCAAACAAGGTTCCCGAACTTTTACAGGTAAAACCGTTGGCATACTAGGTATGCAAAAAAAGTTCAGGACCTGAATCAAAACAATACAGTTTGCGTACTAGGTATGCATGCCGTGTTGTATCCAGACATGGTTAATTGTTCTAAACTCCCATTTCAATCATTGAAACATCCTTAGAAGACGATAATAGCCGTCTCACACAACCAGTTAGCTTCAAGTAATTTTCAAGTGATCAAATGATCAATACAAAACTTTCCAAGTCGACATCACAAATCATATAAGATGTTTCAAGGCAATTTTCACATGATCATCTTTTGACTCAATATAGTTTCCAACAAATAAATTGTTTCCAAAACTCGTCAAGAATAATGATGAATATAGTTAAAGCAAAAAGCTTCCAACACATATTTCGAGAATTATATAACCGAGATAAACTCAGCTCGAATTATCAAATGTGTATAATGTAAAAGTCTATATAGCTATATGACTTAATCTCATTAGAAGGTAGAATAGAACAAACTTCTGAGTGATATATAAGTTTTAGTCTCCACATACCTTTTGTTGATGAAGTTCCTCCAAGATCTCCTCAGTAGATCTTCGTCTTCAAACGATGAACGCCATGAAGTCTAAAGCTCAACTACACATGGCGCATGCTAAATGATGCGCCATGGCCTGAGATGAAGCTTCATCCAAAGCTTCAGTTGCTTAGTAAGAGGTAGATTGGCTTAATGCCAATATTGCGCCAAAATAGCGCATTATGTTTGGCATTTGGATAAGGGCCAAATCTCACATCAAATGATGTATTAGGCCAGTTGGGTAGGCGGTCTCGAGTTTGCGGCGTAATCACCGCGCATTACGAAGGCTATTGGCCTAGAGCCAATATCACACAATCATTGTGCATCAGGCCAGAGAGGGCTGGCCAGACGAATGTTCCGCAATCATTATGCGTAATCATTGTACGCAATCATTGTGTGCAATCATAATACGCAATCATTTAATACGAAAGAAATCATTGCATATGAAAGCAATCATTCCATATGAAAGCAATAACTGCATATGAAAGCAATCATTGCATGTCAATTTGGTCCACAATTCCAACTTGTAGAAATTGCAAGTTAACATATATAGGGAGGGATAGTTGGTTGGAGGTGCATATGCAGACTATGTACCAAGTAAGCTTCATAGCTTAGCCGGAAGAGTATAGATGATGCCTAAGGCTCATTTATAGTTGCGTAGTCTTGCGAAGAGGTTGTAGGATCAGAATTTCGCGACAACGATACACTCGCGAAATTCTTAACAACGCATTACAAAAATGTCGCAGAGCACTTTGAGAAACGATACAATAGGTGATATTAGCTTAAACATAAGAAAAACGTAATAACTTTGCGAAGTTTAGAAGATCTACGAAATTAACATTTGTAAGCTTGCGATATCATCGCAAGCCAGATCCGAAATTAGGGGAAATCTTAGCTGTATATGAGTTTTCATCCACTAGGTAGCATCCTATATAAAGAGAAAGGTAGGTGAGAGAAAAGTAACTTGCATTATTATTATCTTCTTATTCTTCCCCAAAAACCAGAGAGAGAGAGGGCTCCAAATACTCATTAATGGAGTCTCAATTGTAATCCATATGTAATTACAAACAATCATAGGGAAGATCCCTAACCCCGTGGATGTAGATCATATTGATCGAACCACGTAAATCTTGTGTCTTATTTTCTATTTTCATTATTTTTATCTTTATTTTCATATCAAATAAGTTTAGATCTAGAAATCATAGTCATGATAATACAAGGGGTGTGTTGTAGTATTTCTTGCAACTACATTTTTTGCGCTAGAAACAGGGAGCGAGTAAAGGATTTATCCTTCCTGTAACTTGTTGGTTCAAGAAATTTCCATGAAGATTAGCTACTGTTCATATTTTTCCAGATCTACAAAATTTAGGTTCAAAAATGGAAATTTTATGGAAGAAATCACACTTTCAGGGTGTAAACATCATCAACAATTCAAAGACATGAAAAGAGTGAGAGAAAAAATTAGTTGTTGTGGTGAAATTTAAGGAAAAAATGGAAGTTTCAGTGGAAGATTTTCATGTTCAGGAGAAAGCAAGAGGCATTTTGTGAAGAAACAAAGGAAATACGAAGATAATGATAAGAGTCAAAAGTTGTGATTTCTGTCATAAACAGAAATTCGCACAGATGGTTCGAGGCTGAGCGAACAACAAATAGGTCACGGGTTCGAATTCGCAGAGACACATATTTTTCATTTTCTTCTCATTTGCATGGGAGAATAAAAGAATAAGGAAAAAAGTTATGCGTTTAATTTCGCAGAGAGGTCCTTGCACAATTGGTCCAGAGAGCAGTATGTGCGTTCGTGGTCGCAAGTTCGAATTCGCCTGCGAACATAGTTTTCTTCTTTTTTACAGAGAGCGAAAAAATGAATAATTTCACAATATTGTTTCATTATTTGGCAAACAAGAGGCAGCACAATTGGTCATCTGTGAAGTTAATGAGTTCATGGTCGTGTGATCAAGTCCCAACACATGCGTATTTTTTCACACAAATATTTCTTTGATTATTTCGCACAGAAGAGAGTTGATGATAATTTCGCAGAGATATTTCGCAAAGAAGAAGCTTGCACAGTTGGTCAGGAGGCATGAATGCAAGCAGCAGGTCGCGGGATCAATTCTTGCTTCTCACATGTTTATTTTTGTTACGCGAAATTTATACAGAAGTGCCTCTCACACAGTTGGAATTTGATTACTTCGCAAGAGAGGCTTAGCACAGTTGGTATGGTGCGAGAAAATCCAAGAAGCAGGTCAAGGGTTCAAGTCTCACTTCTCACACTTCTTTTTGCTGCACGAAATTCATACATTTCAAGGCATTTATTCACTTATTTGACAACAACAACGACTCACATGAAAGATAAGTACCACTTCCTTGAACATTTTACTTTATACTAATAACAAATAAAAAGATTTTTGATTTGATCTACAAAAAGCGATTCAATCGCACGATTACAAAGATTTCAAGATCTCAAAGATTATAAAGATTACTAAGATTTCAAGATTACAAAGACTTCAAAATTACAAAGATTGCGAGATTTCAAAATTACAGAAAACTGAGAAAATTCAATTTATATGTTTCTCTAAAATATTTCTTTTGCAGAGAATAAAAAGATTTTTGATTTGATTTACAAAATGCGAAACAATCGCACAATTACAAAGATTTCACAATTACAAAGATTTTAGAATTATAATGTATTAGAATTTCTCTTGAATATTTACTTTGATTCAAATGATATGATATTATGAGAATGAAAGAGTGAATGAAAGAAATGACAGAATGAATGAAAGAATAAAAGAACAAAGAAACGCGAAAGTTTCGCGAGATACAATCTAAGATACATAAAAATCTAAGATTAGAATGGGGCGAACCTTTATGGCGTACACCCTAGTTCGCCAAAAAAAATTCGCAAGAGGCAAATGTAAAACCTAAAGTACGTCATAGAAGGGGGTACCTGTAGCATGACTCAGGGAAAAGGTTACACCGCCCCTGGAACCTGAGTCATGGAGATTTGGGGTCAATAAATCCCATCCGGGAGAGGCACCTTGGATTCTCAGCTTAAGCATATGACTTAGGTTGGGCGACTAAGGTAATAAGGACTCTCCCAAGGAGTGAGGAATCTGATCAAGGCGCTGAGGTACACGGTTGAGTCAAGAGTGCCAGGGGCGTCTGGAGCGTACCTTGCCATTCTTGACAAGTCTTGGCTTATACTGCACTCGGCCCGAAGAAAACCCCACTTAGGGTGCACTCTCGTAACCATAAGCCCTATAGGTAAAAGGGATAAGAGGCTGCGAAAACAACTGGTTGTTGTTAAGACTGGATGGGAGGAGCTAACCTTGTATGGTAGAAGTACGCCTCCTTGAAGGGGCAACCATGGGGGAGATAAGGGCGGCACCCTCCATTAGGGAGCTGATAAGTGTCTTAAGACGCAAATATCATGAGGCTTTTCACTCGCAAGGGTATTAAGGCTTGTCATATTTGTGCGAAAATCCTGAAGAGGTAATAATACTAGAGAAAAAGATAAGGCGAGATCAATGGGTCATTACATGAAAGTGTGAAGACGTCCTGCGATTTCGTCGCAAGACGGCAATGTCATGGGGCTTTATTTTCGCAAGAATATTTAGGCATGTCATATTGTCGCACACAATCCTGGAGAGGCAATAATACAAAAGAAAAAGTTAAGGCAAGATCAATGGGTTTTTGCATGAAAGTGCAAAGACGTCCTACGATTTTGTCGCAATGACAAGAGGTGGAAAAATAATACCTTTAACTAAGAAGGCAAAATAAGACCACATAAGAAAATGAGTAAACAAGTAAGCTTGCGAGAATGATTATATGTAAGCAAACAAGCTTGCGAATATGTACATGGAAATGAAACTGAGGCAGTGAAAATGCCGTAGACTTGATATTATGATCATACTGTTATGAGATACTAATAGTGCAGGAAAGAGGGAAGATGAAACACAAGTAAGAACTTGTGAAGAACAATAACTACATGAAGAAGAATGCATACACTAAAGAAAAAGGCAGAGAAATTAAGAATGGAAGCAATTTAAAGCTACATCAATTTTAGACGGCAAAATGAGCTAAGTAACACAAACCTTAACTATACATTGCAATAGATAAGCATTCTCATCATACAAGCATCATACTCGCATCATAAAAGCATTGCATAAGCATTTCATGGCATAAACATCGGATACACATTTCATAACATAATCATCACATAAGCATTATGTCCGCATAAGTACTTTACAAAACTGTACGGAATAATATTGCAGAATTTTGCAATAATATCGCAGAATTTAGCAGAATTATTCAGGATTATTCAGATTTTCACAGGATTATTCAAGAATTTCGCAAGATTATTCAGAACTTCACGGAATGATTCAGAATTTCGCAGAATGATTCAAAATTTCGTAGAATATGTCAGAATTTCTTAGAATATGATTCTTCCGAATGATGTGATTATCTCGCTCAATTATTTCGCACAATTATAAGCAACTTGAAGAGATTATACTATTGCATGAGCACAAAATATGAAACAGTGGAAAGATAAGAATGAAGAAACAATTCGCACATTCAACATTACCTCAAGGATTCTACCCTCATAGATAAAGAACAGAGGCAACTATGGATTAACAAGAAAACATTTTATGTTCTTTATCTTCTCGGCAAGAATCACCAAAAATGGAGTAACAATTTCGCATGAATAGAGGCAATACTTATTATTCTCATTCAAGGACGGATACTTCTTATATTTCGAGGATTGAATATTTCTTATACTTCATCAAGGATACTTCATGCTTCTTATACTTCTTCAATGATACTTCATACTTCGCATACTTCAAAAGATGATACTTCTTATTTACTTCGCGACATTCCGGAACTTCACAAAAAATAGTGGCAAGTACGTACTTTTCAAGTCCAGTATTCTTTCGCTCGTTCCTTCATCAACAAAGATCAAAGACTACTCCAACAACACATATCTCTCTCTAACAACTACAACAATGGATTTTTTCCTGAAGATCGCTCTTCAAGCAATATTCAAGAAAAAAGAGGCAAGATGTAGGATCATAATTTCGCGACAACGATACGCTCGCGAAATTCTTAACAACGCATTACAAAAATGTCGCGGAGCACTTTGAGAAACGATACAATATGTGATATTAGCTTAAACATAAGAAAAATGTAATAACTTTGCGAAGATTAGAAGATCTGCGAAATTAACATTTGTAAGCTTGCGATATCATCGCAAGCCAGATCCGAAATTAGGGGAAATCTTAGTTGTATATGAGATGTCATCCACTAGGTAGCATCCTATATAAAGAGAAAGGTAGGTGAGAGAAAAGTAACTTGTATTATTATTATCTTCTTATTCTTCCCCAAAAACCAGAGAGAGAGAGAGAGCTCCAAATACTCATTAATGGAGTCTCAATTGTAATCCATATGTAATTACAAACAATCATAGTGAAGATCCCTAACCCCGTGGATGTAGATCATATTGATCGAACCACGTAAATCTTGTGTCTTATTTTCTATTTTCATTATTTTTATCTTTATTTTCATATCAAATAAGTTTAGATCTAGAAATCATAGTCATGATAATACAAGGGGTGTGTTGTAGGATTTCCTGCAACTACAAAGGGTATTTGATGCTTACGCATCACTATGCCATATTGCGGACCCGATAATGCATAATCATTGTGCATCTTGACGGAATGACCTATACGGACTAGGAAATTACCATTTTTTGCTAGGCCACGACCTTGCAAACGAGTTGGTTTAAGTTTTTGTCCCTTCAATGATGAACTACGGTCTGTGCTTGATCCCTTTAGAATATGGAAGGGTACGTAGGCATCCGCAATGAGTTGCAGCATTGCCGGTCCATCACTTTGTCGCTCATATCATCTAATTGTGAGATGATTGCGGCACTTTGTCCCCTCATATCATCTAAGCTCGGTAGCTCGATCCAAGAGATGATTGTGGCCAAGCTTGACGAGGCTTAGTTGCATGCCAACAAGTGGATGCTCATACTTCCTATCAATCCACAAAGAGTAAGTTAAGTTGATGTAAATGAGCAAACTATAGTCTATCTGGAGGCTAAAAACCCGAATGTCGTAATTTAGCTCAAGACGGGTCTAAATATTTTGGAAACGGACCAATGATCAAGACGTGATCTTTGCATCACGGTCTTGGGATTTTATCCAAATTCCATTGTTTTGGGCCTCAAAAGGCCGTTTTAGCCGTTTTAAGAAAGTCTTTATTTTCTTAATGAACCCTTTGCGGGAAAGGAGGGTAAGTTGGAACGGTGTGGAATCTAATTTAGCTGCATCATGCTCCACGAGCATGCTTGAAAGGGAAAATGGACGTGCATTTGCCTAGCCATAAGGCCTTCATGGCGCATCGGGGGAGTTATGGCCTGCGCGCCCAAGCGCGCCGGGCGTAATTTTTCGGTCCGTCACACATTTTAACTAAATCCGAGACATAGCTATAAGTAGACTACAAATCAATACTACAGTTTTGATCAACTAAACTTGACAAACAAGCTTGAGATAGCAACGCTTGCGAGTTCGACCGAGAAATTCTCTAATTGTAAGATTCAACAAGTATCATATGGCTAAAATAAAGAATGTCGAGCGTGCCTTTGGAGTGCTTCAAGGTAAAATTAGAATAATCGGACCACCATGTAAGTATTGGCAACAATCTGACTTGAACCTAATAATGAAATATTTTTTAATTTTACACAACATGATTATTGAGCATGAACGTCGGGATAGGGATTGAGGTAGAGTTGTTCCTATTCCGATTCCATAGCCTACAGATAATCGTCGTGTTTTTATGTCAAGTCTAAAAAACCTTGAAATGCACCTTCAACTAAGAACTGATCTTATGGCGCAAATTTATCCGTGTCCTCGTAGAGGAGACCAAGCACAACCGGGAGCCCAGGAAGTAGACTCATCTAGTTTGGAGGGTTCATATGTAGAATACGTGTTACTTCCATCATCAGATGGAGAATATGAAGATACAGACCTAGATGAAGAAGTTTTTCCTGGTCAAAACGAGGACGGTGCATTTGATTATTATGGAGAATATAATGACCAAATTCCAAATGACTTTGAGCATGCAGGTGAACAGGCTTTTGATGACGGATATGATCATGATGGAGATGATGATGAGGCTGACGATGAGGATGATGATGGTAATGAGGATGACAAAGATGACGAGGATGATGATGAGGACGAGGACGAAGATGAGGATGATGAATGATATTTTTTATTTATGGTTGTTGCACTTTAAGACTTAAAAGTTTGAATGATACAGGTATAAGTTTGAAAGAACGCTAATTTTTTTTCCGCTTTCAATTATGTTGTGCAATGTATGTGTTTTAATTTGATGGGCATGTGGTTTATAATTATGACATGTTAGTTGCTTATTTCAGTCTAGTTATACAGTAGTTGCAGTCGCATGGTCACTTCACTTGGTCTAGTTATACAGTAGTTGCAGTCGTATGGTCACTTCTCTCAGTATATTTATACAGTACTTGCAGTTGTATGGTCACCTCATTCAGTCTAGTGATACAGTAATTGCAGTCGTATGGTCACTTCTCCCAATCTATAGTTACAATATATGTATTTGTGTTACAGTCGAGACAATTTTATCTTGTATAAATAGATCACACATAGTTCGACCATGAACACATCAGTTCGACCAACTTTCTTCTCTATCTACGATTATAAACACTCCTGTTGTCTTAATTTGTATTTAAAAAATAACACCTTCCTTCTAAAATTATGGTGGATAATACTCTCGAAGAAGATGAAGTGATTGTTAGTTTATGGGTCGATGTTTTTCTAGAGAATGATGATGGGAGTTCAAGTAAGAAATACCACAAACGTTTGGGACCAGATGCTGCAAAAGTTTATTAGAACTACCGGGAACCCAAACCAATGAATGATTAGTTATCTTCATGAAAGATTGTGCATAATCAGTTCAGCTGTGAGAGAGTATGTATCGCTGCAAAAAGTATTATACCTCTTCAGGCCACCTTGCACTCCCATAATCGTAAGTAAGTGAATTATTGAATAGTTGATTTGTAAATTGATATTGTTTTCTTTTGTCGAAGGAGGAGGCGACTAAATGAACTTATAAAAAAATTGAGGAGAAATTTTCAGTTTTATAACTGCTACTTTTTGTTGAAAAACAACTTCTCTGAGAACCAGGAACCCACACAAGATGTTGATTCTGAAGGTTCAGATGAAGAGTAGACAAGTAAGATAATAATACGTTTTGTGGGTATATCTCTCTGTAAAAACTTACGAGACAAAACTCGTCCATTAGGGTTGCCTAAGGTTCAGATGAAGAATTAACAAGTATACATTATTAATAAAGCACGTTACATCAGTTTAATCAAATTCAAACTCTTAAAATGAAAACAACAATACCTATTAATTATTGAAATAACAAATTACATCAGTTCATAATCAAACTCAGCCATTAAACTTAAACATAACAACACTTGATCAATCCATTCCACCAAATTATATCCAGGACATTTCCAGAATCGTTTTCCATATATTTTCTTTGCTACAGACCGGTGCCTTTTTTGGTAATCCAGGTGCATCTGGCTTTGGTGTTGTAGTTAGAGATAATTTAAATCAGGTACTTGGTTCAATCGCTGGAGGGTTGGGGACTGCCATTAACTATATTGGTGAGGTATATGCAGTAGTTAGTGCAGCCGAATTGGCAGGTGCTTGGAATTTGCAGAAGATTATCATAAATTCTGACTCTAAAACAGTGTTGAACCAATTTGCTAGAAATCAGATACCCTGGTTCATAAGAACAAGATGAATGAATGCAATTAAAAAGCTCACTGTAATCAGATTTTCACATTGTTTTAGAGAAGTCAATTTTTCTGCAGACTGTGCTGCCAAAAAAAGAGCTAAACTACAAGCAGGAGAAAGGCATATCTACATTGGAAGACCTACTTGGTTAAAAAGAATTGAAATGTCTGGAGTGCCCTATTATAGATTTAGTTAAGCTATCTCTTTTTTCTATTAAGTTGGAAGTTTAGGTGTGTCATTTTATTCTAGTATAGCTGGCTTTTCATTTTGTTTGATTTTCCCTTCCTTCTTATAATTCTCATTTTAAATCAATAAAATTATATGATAAAAATAAATAAAAATAAATAACAGACCGGTGCATTTCCATAAAAAAATTGCAACCACGGGTTTTTCATTCAATCCCTTCTTTGTATTCAAACTCCAACTTCCCTTTAAGCTTGAAGTTTTTGCAGAGTTTATTAACTTCTTTTTGTTTCATTGCATCCTCTGGTAATTGTGCTTCTTCGGGACAGTTAGGATATTCACATTCCAAGTACCTCATATTCTCTGATAACGACTTAATTATCTTCTCGATGTCGGTGCAACCTCGTTGTGGAAATTTTGAATACATCTAGGGGAATTCCATCAGACTATGGTTATCCATGAAACATAATGGACAAACCTCTTTTACTTCTGCACAAACTATTTGTTTTCTTTTGCTGGTCGAACTGTTTGAATACATGGTTTAGAGGGTTGGTTGAAAGTGATTTGAGTTTGTTGTGTTTAGAAAAAATGATTTACGTTTATGGGAAAATATCCAGTCGTTGGGCGCGAGCTCCAATAAATGTAGCCGCTGGGCCCAAGCTCCAAAAATTATATCAGTTGGGCCTAAGTTCCAAAAATAGATCAGTTGGACACAAACATAGAGCTACCCACACGACCCATTTGGAAGACACACCCACGACAAAGATTATATCCTAAAGAACACTTAAGTTTATTCTCGATTTTTCTAAAAGAGGGCTCAATCGCATGTGAATCCTGCAGAGTTTACATAAGAGGAATATTTATCTCTATGTCGAAACTTGGTTTTATTCTTTCCGGCTGGGGGGAACGAACGCAGGAAACAATGGTATTCCCAGTCAATCTTATTGGCATACAATTCTTGAGTATTTCTCCTCAGAAATAGGAAACTCCAACAATCGTAATACAATTGGATTGTTCCTTCGATATGCAACAATAGCCGATGCAGTTGACGAATTCACTGCTTTAACATTTAATTTCAATCGATGTCGACTCAAGGGTGAAAACAATGAAGAGGTAATAGAGACATCTCTTCGAGAATGGTGAAGATAGAAATGAAGTGATTTTTGTTACGAACCTCATTTCAATATCATTAAGATGATGCAAAGATTTAACCTATTCACAAAGAGAAATCGTCCACGACATTATGATGTTAGATCAGGGCATTATACTACTTACTGAAGGTGTTGCATGAAAAACCTCATTCGAAAATTTCATTCTGTTAGAGCACTTCTCATGAAAAAACCTCATTTGAAAATTCCATTCTGTCAGAAGTCTATTTCTATTCTATCTCCTATTGAGACAAAAGTCGTATAGCAATACAAAATTTACTTTAAACACATTTGATATTTCGAGCTGAGTTCAACTCGCTTACATATTTCTCGAAATATGTGTTAGTAAGCTTTCTCTTTAACCAAATTCATCTTTTATTCTTGACGAAAGTCAAAAGATGATCATGTAAAAATTGTCTGGTAAGATCTTTTATGATTTGTGTGAGACAGTCATTTGATGTAGACTCGGAATGTTTCGTATCGATTATTTGATCACTTGAAAATTGCTTTGAAGCTAATAGTTTGTGTGAGACAGCTATTCTCGTGTTCCAAAAATGTTTCAATGATTCAAATGGGAGTTTAGAACAATTAACCTTTGATTGAATATATCACAGTATGCGTACTTGTATGCTAACTGTTGCATGTGTATTCCAAGTCCGGGAGTTTAGTATGCGTACTGATTCAACAGTTGAAGTCCGGGAACTATAGTATGCATAACCGTATGCGTACTGATTTCAATTGAGTTCGGTCATGAACGACATTATGCCTACCCATTTGCATACTGGCGAACAAGACCAAGTCCAGGAACTTAGGTATGCATACACGTTTGCATACCTGAGTGAGTTAAGTTCTAAAATCGGTTATGTATGTTTACATACTCATGAACAAATACATTTATATAATAAGGAATGCAGTCTTTGCAAACAGTGGCTATAATGTTCATGAACCGATTCGAGTGAATCAAAACCGATTTTGCTTCAATTGTGTCTTGTATACTTCTATAAGAATATAAATAATTGAACAACTCTATAACTAGTTTCATTTGAATCATTTGAACTAGTTGTGTTTAAGATGAACAAGGTTGATATGAAGTATTCATATGACAGACTTGTGGCAAGTTTCAGATGACCAGCTGCCTAAATCTAGTGGCCATGGCTACGCCAGGCGCCACTTACATCACCGTGCCACTGGCATGCACGTTCCATGCCAGCCATGCCACATTGCCACTTGCGTACACCAAAACACCACCGCGCCATTATCAGGCGCCAACACAAGGTAGCCATAATCAACGGCTACCCTCCTTCATGAGATGTGATCTCAGCCATCGAAGTTCACCACCGAACTGACAAACCTGTGGAAAGTTTTAGGCGACCAGCCAAAATGAGCCTAATAGCATTACATGCTATTTTTCTGCGGTAAGTCCCTTGACTTTGACTTGCCACACGTAGCAAAGTGCTACATGTTTTCCACGAAAACACTTTTGACATCAAACATGTCACAAACTGGGGGATGCTCATCAGGATATTGGTCTGGCGGTTTACAGCGTGCGGCGTGCAATGCTCCCGTTACAAGAAAGTGTCATGAAGCAGGGTAATTAGTGGTGGTAAAAAAGTAACGGCGTAAACGAATTCACTTTCTTCATCATGGAAGCATAATGACTGACGGTTACACATTACTCTTTTCTTCCACCACTCAATCGTTTCCACTTCCTACGAGACCAGGATACGTTTCAATATGACTTGTATAAATAGGCTTCACCTATTTTCACCAAAAAATAAGTTTTTGGTCGGCAACAACACAGTATCTAGAAATCACCTGGTAGCTTTCCATTATGCTAGCCAGTTCTACTTTCAGATACGAGTCATAAACAACCACACCTTCAGAATTAACTATTCTGGTCTCAACACTCTCTTCGCTTCCCTCCTTAAGACCAACCATTCTCCTTCACTTTGTGACCGAAGCAAGCCTGGAACAACCATTTCTTGGTTTAGGACAGGATTGTACAGATTAATCTATCGAATCAAAAGTACTCCCGTGTAGTGCATTGTTTAGGGTTTAGATTCATTTCTCATCCACACACCCGAAATTACCAAAATCTGCAGAAACAGTTTTCACCCACAAACACTTACGTAGGCGTACCGGTTTGCATACCTGAGTGGATTAAGTTCTAAAATTGGTTATGTATGTTTACATACTCATGAACAAATACATTTATATAATAAGGAATACAATCTTTGCAAACCGTGGCTATAATGTTCATGAATCGATTCGAGTGAATCAAAAACGATTTTGCTTCAATTGTGTCTTGTATACTTCTATGAGAATATAAACAATTGAACAACTCTATAACTAGTTTCATTTGAATCATTTGAACTAGTTGTGTTTAATATGAACAAGGTTGATATGAAAGTGTTTATATGGCTAACTTCGGTTAACTATTATTGAGCCAACCAAGTGTACACGTTTAGGTACGGTTACCCATATCTAAATGAAGGCTACCCATATCTAAATGAAGGCACATTTAATTTGTGTGTAACAAGCTAAGACAATCTAACAGTTGAAAGATATTAGCTTGAATCTAATCAGGTTTTCATCTTACGGTGAATATTGAATGTTTTGTTACCAAGGTAACATTGATTGCAAACCCCGATTTGAAGACTATATAAGGGAGAACTCTAGCAACTAGGAAACATAATTCCCACACCCCCTATGTGGTACTAGTTGCGACTAGAGTCGATTCTTCTTTAACCTAGGTTTTTCCTAAAACCATTATAGGTTAACGACTTAAAGACTTCATTGGGATTCTGAAGCTAGGCCCAATATTTTCTTTGTAGTTGCGTGTTCTGATCTTACTTTGTTCTATCGTATTGAGTAAGATCTTCTCTAAGATTTGCTCGGGATTTAATCTCTAATAGGCAAGATAAAAAGTAATCACAAAGCTCTTCGTCTCATTCTTTGTGATTCCAAAATATCTTGTTTCGCTAACATACAATTAAGATTTTTATGAGGTGATTGATATTACTAGGCTGTTCTTCGGGAATTTAAGTCCGGTTTATCAATTGGTTCCTGTTCACCTTGATTTATCAAAAGACGGAACAAAACTCGTAGGTATATTCATGGGAGACGGATTTATATATTACCATAGACTTTTCTGTGTGATACAGATTTGTTTATTAAAGTCTTCGACTTTGGGTCGTAGCAACTCTTAGTTGTGGGTGAGAATGAGATCAACTAAGGGAATCAAGTGCGTAGAGTCCTGCTGGGATTCAGAGGCGTAAGGAACGTGACTGTACCTTAATCAGTGTGAGACTGGTTAGGGCTCAATTACATTCTAGTTCGAAGTTACCTTGTAGTAGGTTAGAATCTGTAGCGGCTTGATACATTATGATGTTCAAATCTGGACTACGTCTCGGGGTTTTTCTGCATTTGCGGGTTCCTCGTTAACAAAATTTCTGGTGTCTGTGTTATTTCTTTTTCACATTATATTTTCTATATAATTGAAATATCACAGGTTGTGCGTAGTTTAATCAATTGGTGAATCCAACCTTTGGTTGTTGATTGAAATTGATTGACGCTTGGATATTGGTTTTTGGTACCATCCAAGTTATTTCTCTTATTAATCCGGCTCATAGATTTCTATTTGTTCGATTGCAGATTGATTTGAGAAATTGAGATATAACTCTTGGATATATTTTCCTTGATTGAGTCTAACTGTCTAGTTGATTCCTTCAGAATTATATTGGAGTTAGTCCATACAGATTGCCTAAACGAAATATTGGGCGTGGTTGTTGGACCCCCGCTTTTTCACATTCAAAAAAGTGTTTGACAACACACAATAGTCGAATGAGCAGTTGTAATTTCAAGTTATTAATGAACACTTTTTTTAACATCTCTCTAATAAAATTTACATCAACGGCGACCAACACAACAGAACACCAGTGTTGGTGTTAAAGAGATATTGGTGTTAATTCCAAAAAATAGAGCCGTTAGCGTTAATTTCTAAAAATAGAGCCTTTGGTTATTCGAAATATAAAACTTTCATTAATTCAAGCAACAACATTAATTTTTAACTGTATAACAATTTTAATTAAGACCACAAGTACAAGAACTAAAAACTAAAACAACACTTTTTATTTAAAATTGGACTGACACGAAATAAAAAACTAAACTCAATTAACGGATAACTTTTAGAGGTGGATAACTTCATCATCTTCCGAATCTTCAATGTTGATTGCATTCATCCTCTTGAAAATATCCTTTTGCTTACGTCGATAATATTTTCGCTCGTAAGGAGCTAACTTACTTAGATCCACAGCCATAATTGCATTATATTGCTCTAATTGCGTTTAATAACTCTGTTGTTTGTGCATTTGATAAATCGCTTGTTGGTGCATTTGATAACTCAGTTGCTGATGCATTTCATAACTTTGTTGTTGGTTAGATGTCCAAACTGCTCGGAGATGACCTTCTTGTTCCGCTTTGATAGCTTCCTTCCTCGATCGTGTTTCCTTAACATACTCCATAATATTTGCTCTATGTTGATCTCGTCTTCTTCCATCTTAATCTAAGAACTTCCCCCATCACCTTCCATGAATATACCTTGCTCGCGATCCTTCTTCAGCTTAGCTTCCCTTTTGAATTTTTTAGTTCCGAAAGGCCTATCCTGATACTTTTAATTCCATTTTTTAGTTTCGAAGATGGGGTATTACTTCTACCCCATCTTCGACTGGTACAAAGTTATGATGGCTATCAAGAATGACACTATTTTGTGCAACAATATGCTGATAATCAAATCCAGGAACTTCAGTTTCAACAATTCATAACAAGCATCAAACTTGAATGATTTCCCTCGTATCTGAAAGATTATGTTAAAAAAAAAGTTACTTACCAAACATCACCAAGCAGAAAAAAAATAATAAAATGGTAGAACTTACCAAATCTTCATGTGAAGCACCGTTTGTAGTTTGCCGATATATAGCATTAAGTATTCACACAAATTCTCTGCAATCTTTTTTAGTAGCTTTCATCTTTGTTTTTAAGGCACTGGGATCCCTTTCATTAGGATTGTCGTTCCGATCGACGAAAATTTCATGAATACGTTTCTAGAAAAGAGATGTTTTTTATTTTGCACCAACAATTTCATCACACCTCACATAAATGTATGCAATGGTAATATCAATTTCTTCTCTTTGAACAAAATTATTAACCACTTTGAATCAAACTAAAATATAAGAACTTGAGTATTAGAAGGTTAAGAAAATATCAAAGAAGTGTAGTAGAAGAGAGATAAGTTTGAATTGAGAATTAGAGTTCCCTTATATAGACATTTTTCTTAAATTTTGAAAAAATAACTGTTGGGATCCGACGACGAAGAAGATAGAGCCGTTGAAAATGACGGATGGTTTGTGAGCGAAGTGTAAACGATACGAGGTCAAACAAATAAAATTTAGGAAACGGATACTCAGTTTATGTGTAAATTATAAAATGTCACAGATATTGCGTATCGATGCCAGACGAATACTCGGTTTCCGTAAAGCAAAAAATTATACGGAAGCTCATGTGATTTCCCTTCTATACAACCCGATCTGATGTGATACACTTTTAAATGTAGCTAAGGGATATCATTACACTTAAGCTACACACAAGACCATAATGGTTGGATTCCGTACAATTAAGCTATAACGAAGTAAAAACCCTGCCTTATCATTTGGTTGTCTTAAATCTGAATGAGTTCGAGACTACCAATATGAACTATCTGAATGGGTGCGTCTTAATATCAATTTGGGAACTCAAAAAACACCGATTTCAAGATGGAACCGAACTAAGAATGGTGAAATCTCAGTAAAATCCTTATATGCTAAACTCTTAAACCCTTCCAGTCTTGCTTCTCATTCTTCAAAAAAATTCTGGAAGGGATTATGGAGCATAAATACGTCTCAAAGGGCAAATCTTTTTGTTTGGAAATGTATACATGATGCCTTACCAACTAAACAAAAGTTGGGATCTGCCAGAGATGAAGATAAAAACTGTGTTTTTTTGTAAAAACAGTGTAGAATCAACTTATCATTTGTTTTTTGAATGTAATTTTGCAAAGGTTGTTTGGAGCTTACCACCAATGGCTACACAGGGAGTACATCTAAACTTACATACTGCAAATAGATCGTTTCTAGATAATTATAATGAATGGAGGACATGAAACATACAGTCCATCTCAATGGCATTAGCAGCAACAACATGCTGGTTTATTTGGAAAGAAAGATGTCTTAGAGTCTTTGAAGATAAAACTAGATCACCTGAACAACTAGCTATAGCTATTACCAGACATTTCGCTTACTGGCACCCAGAAAGAAAAGCCAAGACAACTGAAATTAGCAGCACTAGTCTAAACATGAACATTTATTGGAACTTACTTGTTGTTAACACTTTTAAACTTAACTGTGATGCTTCTTGGTTGTCTGAACTTACTAATGCTGGTTTTGGTCTTATCATCCGTAACTGGACAGGTACCTTCCAAGCAGCAGAAATTGGATGTTGCAGGACCTTCTCAGCTGAAGAGGCAGAAGCTGTAGCTTTGCTAAAGGCAACACGATGGGCCATCAGAAACAATATGCAAAATCTGGTCATAGAAGGGGATAATCAGGCGACAATATGGTATCTTCAAGGAAATAAAGTGAATGTCCAATGACAATGCGTAGCAATATTAGAAGAAGTTAGAGTATTAGCAAATCAACTAGTTTCATTTCTAGGATTTCAGCATGTAGACAAAAGAGCAAACAAGGTGACAGACTTGTTGGCCAAAAAGGGGAGAAGCTTAAGCAGCACAGTTTCTTGGAATGATCAGGCTCCTAGTTTTTTATTTCCTGCAATAGCTTTTGACATGATCAAAGCTTATGATATATGTACTTTCAATAACAAGGTCTCTGTACTTTTTTCTGTCGATGTTAATTCTACAAATTCAGTCATTGAAAGAACAACTCTACATGAGTCTGTCTCTGAAGAGCCTGAATTCACAGATTAACGTTTTTCATTAATAAAAAAAAACACCGATTTCCAAACTCGTTTTAGTTGTCAAGAATCGGTTTGGACTGGAGCATCACTCAGTCTCATGTTGGTCTGAGTCGTAGCTTTCCTAAGCACAAGAATAGGTGATTATATCAGCCCGACTTAGCGGTGAACGTTTCTGATAAAGAAAAGAACTTTTTCATAGGGTGCTGAAAGGAGCAAGTGACAATGGCTCAGATTCTTAACATACGGTCTCCACTTCAAACCCTAAACGCTTCTTCCTTAAAAACATCATCACCATCATCGTGGTCACCATGTTCATCTCAATTAAGATTCTCAACATCTTTTAGTCGAAATCAAAACAATAAATGGACATCCCTTCAACAAAAACTCAATCACAGAAGCAGATTTTCTTGTTTCTTCTCATCAAACAATCGCAAAGAGGTTACTTCCTTACTTTTTTTTCTTATCATGTTTGTTAGCAACCATAATTTAGGTTTTGCTGTTTTGTTTGATTTTGTGAAAATTGGGTTGTAGTAGGGTTTCAGAGTGATGGAAAATTGAGTAAAGGTGGAAAGTTATCGATACTTAATGCAAAATTTAGTTTCAGTGTATAAAAGCTAATTGTTATAGTTCTGAAAATCATTGAGGAATATGTTAGGTTAACTCATTTTCCAGAAAAGACATTATCGATATTTACCTTGAGTATGGTATTGGAAAGGGATTATCATTATTTATTGAAATGCTTACAAATGACAATATTGATTAAATATTGTTGATTGTTTCACTATAAAAGATAGAGCTATATCTTCTTAACTGAGCTTAGTTTGAACTACGATTTGTCAGTTTCATATCCAGTAAATATGGTAGGTGCCTATTATTGTTCTCTACCTCTGATACAGGTCTGTGATGGATTTTGCGAGTTCCAATTCTGTGTTATTAACATTAAAACAAGATTGTTACAGAAAGATTTCCAATCACCTACTAGTGTCTGTTAGCATAATTTAGTACCTTGTTGTAGCCATCAAACCTACATCCTGTTGAAGGGTTCTATCTTTCCTGCGTTGTGGGTGAACAGTTGTGAAGAAATGTTACTTTTCTTTCAGTAAACTTCTTTAGTTCCAATCGTCTACCGGATACACTTTAGAGGAAGCCGTCAGACTTTGGCTGAATGTTTGATATATACATACGAGGCGTAATGGTATTCCTTTAATTTCTTACATGTATATGCCTTAAGGAGTTGATCAGTATGTAAAAAGATTATAGTGAACTTATTGTGAGATTTATCTTACAAAGTGAGAATCTGAGCAAATATACCACATAAAACAGAATTATATTAGAAGGATCACCTCGAACATTATATTGCTGGCAAGTGATGGTGAACGTAGTGAACATGATACAACAGACAGGAGATATGGCAGCAGTGTGAAATGTGTCTAATGCGAGCAAAAATGATTATAGAGATAGATTGCATATAACTTGTCAGAAAATTTTATATATCCCAAACATTTGCAGGTGTTCTAGTATGTTTTTGTACTGTTTGATATGTGTAGTTTAAGTTACTAGATGTCTGTATACTAGTATTATGTAATTGAGCAGTTGACATACTGAAGCTCGAAGCCGCAAGCAGTTTATGAATCTGTAATTCTTAATCCAAGCAACTTGTTCTGCGGTACAGAAACTGAGTTAGCCATCCTTTCAGGAATAAATGAATAAGAAGTGGCCTATATCCATGTGAATTTGCAATTGCTATATGTTATACGTTTTTTCACAAGTTAAGGCCGATAGTTTCTCCTCTATAAATACTTTACCTTATTCAATTTTCTCCCTGCAGGACCAAGCTCGGAAAGCTTTAGAAGGTGCTCTTGGAGGAAAGAAGATGGAGTTTGAGAAATGGAACAAGGAAATACAGAAAAGGGAGGAGAGCGGCGGCGGGGATGATGGCGGTGGTGGAGGTGGTTGGTTTGGATTTGGTGGGTCAAATGACGATCATTTCTGGCAGG
This sequence comes from Papaver somniferum, assembly GCF_003573695.1. Lineage (NCBI taxonomy): Eukaryota > Viridiplantae > Streptophyta > Magnoliopsida > Ranunculales > Papaveraceae > Papaver > Papaver somniferum. Next base: position 141,699,794 of record NC_039358.1, read on the forward strand.
AGGCGCAACAAGCTAGCCTTGCAATTTTGGGTATAATTTTGATGGTAAGTTTTATCACCTCCTTGGTTGAATTATGTTAGTTTCTTCTACTGCATTGAGCTATATATCCACTTCTCTTTGTATATGCAGTATCTTGTGATAGCAAAGGGAGAAGTGATGCTTGCTGTTGCATTCAACCCATTGCTTTATGCTTTGAGGGGAACGCGAAATGGATTCACATATATAACCTCACGTGTTTTGGGAAAGATATATCGTGGCAGTTCTTTTGATACTTCTGATAATGTGCCTAAGGAGAACGTCTATACACAGTTGTCTGCTAAAGAAAGTGTGATTGGGAAATGGGGAAGTGACTGAGATCTTCTCTCTCTGCTGCAAACAACACTTCTATTCTATAAATTGATGTATTAGAATATAGTGTTAGAGTTCGATAAATATTAGAGCAGATCAATTTTGGTAATATTTTATATTTTGCACGAACTTGGTAAAAACTCTTATCATATGTTATTATAAAGTTCAGTTTTCGGTGTTATAGTGTACAAATTGATTTGGCTTCTATTTTTCTAGTCGAACTCAACTAACAGTCTTCATAGAAAAAAAAGAACCCAACTAACAGTGTCTGATTGCTAGTTTTCCTCCTCCGCGTCCACTGTGGCTCAAGCTTGCCTTTTCTTCTATATTGCCTATGTCATTATTGCTACTAATTACTTTGCTTATTTGCAACTCAAACATAATCTTGGTGTTGGGTTTTTTCAAGAACAGGAACAGGCTGATCATCATCTACTTCACCATAACCAAAATCCTGAGGTGAGTTTGTTACTATTTGTTGATGGCCACAAGTCTGGCAACCTTAGTCTATATTATGTGGAATAGTCTAGAAATAGTAACACTGATGAGCCTGTTTCACCAATATATAACATAAGTTTATTTTAAAGTTCATAACCGTAAACTTGTGAGGACTCTTCCTGATTTTGACAGAAGGCATTCATTTGTGGGTTCATGCAATGTTTGGTTTATTACTCAAACAATGATTATAGTTGGGGTAACACTCGGTGTACATTTCTCAAGTATGATCATGTCCTGACTGGATACGGTTACGATTTGTTCCACCAATTAATGCAAACTCTGTAGGATCTACTACCATCATACAAACCATCCAGTAAATGATGATTAGGTGGAACTGGTTAGGGATATAACTGAGAAATCAGTATAGCACTAATGTTCTCCAGACAACATTAATTCAGTGTATCCATGCAAAGACATGAGCAAATGCCTGAACAAAAATATGCAATTGCTATGAGCCTATGAGAGCCTGTAGTATTTCAGGGATGTGTTTGCTGGGCTCGGCACAGACTTGCACTGTGTGATACTTAAAATAAGCAAGCTAGAGGCGAGCCAAAAGAAGTGTGTTTGGCTAACGCCGGTTAGGCTCTCGCTTCAATTGATCAAAAGGCGTGAAGTGACCCATTGCATTGATCCATCATGTTTCATGATCTATTTTGGATCCAATCAGCTAAAGAAGTGGTCAAAGGAAAATTTTAGTCCATTTAAAATCCACTGGCTAGTTTCTGTTTTTGTTGGAAAGTGAGATGTAGAGGTCCTAGAATCTTGGTCTGGTGAGTGGAGGGAAGGAAAGCCACATTGCAGCACAATTGTTTTGAGTTTGTAACCTTCAACTTTTCTCTCAACACCTCCCATTCGTTGTCTCTCAAAAACTTCAGGATCACCACATGACCGTTTCCTCTCAATTCTCTCCCTATCAAATCTATCTCCGTCTTGTCTCCACCCATTAACATTTACACAAAACTTCAAAATTGTGTTAAGAAAACCAGTTTCTCTTTTCTTTTTCTTTCTTTTGAGTTTTCAATTCATTTTGAAGGTTGTGTTTTGTCTTGTTAGTTGGTTTCTTGATTATTTCTTTTGTTTCCTTGGGTAGAGAGGTTTGTGCTACTTTTGTGGGATTCTTTGATAAAATTGTCTCTTTAACTTTTTTCTAGACATTGTTTTATTATTTATTTGGTGATTATTTTTCGTTTTTCCTTTCTAGGATTCTGTTATTATGTTAATTTGCTGAAGGTTGTTGCCTTTAGGTTTGGCTATTAGTTGTTGATGTCTTTGTGAGTTTGAGTTCTTCTTTGTGAGTTTGAGTTCTTTGAAGGCAAAGTTAAGAGATGGGATTGGATAAAGATAAAGATGGTGAAGAGGAAGTTCATAAAACAGAAGAAGAAGAAGAACTTAATAGACAAATGAGTCAGGCTTCATTGGATGTAACAACAGATCAAGAGGATGATGAAGAAGATGACGAAGAGGGGACTATCGAGTTGGGTCCTCAGCGCACCCTCAAAGAACAACTTGAAAAAGATAAGGAAGATGAGAGTCTAAGGAGGTGGAAAGAACAGCTTCTTGGGAGTGTGGACTTGAATTCTGTTGGAGGTATTCAATTTTTTTTCTTCTCAATATGTTCATATGTCAAGGTCATTGGCTGATACTCCCTATTGATCTTGATTTTTGGTTGGTGCATTGTCACTTGTTGTTGGTTACATTATTTGGGCTATGTTTGATAATTTCAATAGATATGACGTATTATTTTACATTGTTGGTGTGGTTTTCTCTTGTCATAGAAACGTTGGACCCAGATGTGAAGATTTTGAGTCTTTCAATCAATTCCCCTGGTAGAGATGCGATTGTTCTTCCAATTCCTGAGGAAGGAAATCCTAAGGGATTATGGTTTACTTTGAAAGAAAATAGCCGTTACAGCCTTGAGTTCTCTTTTAAAGTCAGCAACAACATTGTGTCTGGACTGAAATATACCAACACAGTTTGGAAAACTGCTGTCAAGGGTAAGCTCTGTCACTTTTCTAGTTGCCTCCATATCATACCATGATACTCCGTAAGTAAATATCGTACAAGAAAATAATGTACAGAATTTGAATTTAGGCATATTGTTTCCACACTCTAGAGAATGGTTGGAAGTGCTGCATTTGAGTTTTGGGTTCATATGCTTGCAAGTTAATAAATACAGGCAGGTTATGTAATAAAAGAATTTACTGATCGAAAGAAATCACCATCTACAATGACAAACATAAAAAGAAAAAAGGCATACCAGGACCAGACTGTGGTTATAAGTTTTCTGAATGGTTTAGATATGTTGTGGAGTATTTCATTTCTAAATCGAATGGTGTTTAATGTACATATATTACAGATTTGCTACATGAAGTTCAGGTCATTGACCTTTGTCCGTGTCACGTGCATATCAGTTTTCTATCTGTGTAGTAAGCTAAGATCGACTCATTCGATTCACTCAAGTGTCTTTTCTTAATTTTCAGTGGACAGCACAAAAGAGATGCTTGGGACTTTCAGTCCACAGGAAGAGCCTTATAAACATGAAATGCCTGAAGAAACCACACCTTCGGGTATATTTGCTAGGGGACAATATTCAGCAAAAACAAAGGTATATAATTCTTCTGCCAGTACCACTTTACTTTCAACTTAACCCGTAGTCATCTAATACACTGATGCATAGGCAAATAATCAGTTCATGTAAGGTATGTTGATGTTCTTGAGGTGACCCAACATACTTAACATTTAGTCACTATGAGAAGTCGTCTTCCTTCGCACATTACCCATATTCATGTACCTTGAAGAATTGTTTGCTCAGGGTTGAAATTCTTTCAAAATCATTAATCATTGTTAGAAGCTTATTGTTTTGTGGTTAACAAGTATTTGTCTACTTGCTGCAGTTTTTGGATGACGATAACAAGTGTTACTTAGAGATCGACTACACTTTTGATATTCGTAAAGACTGGGCATCTAGATGAAACAAGAACCACAAGAATTGTTTGTCCTTGCCAGTATCTCAAGGTTAATTATCATCTCTCGTTCAATACGTCAACGTCAAATATTTCTTCTGTATTACAAACCTGCTTGCACTCTCATATGTAGTAAAATAGATGCATACACATCTTTCTAATAAGAACAAGCTTAGCTTGTCTAGGTAATTCATGTGCTTCTTGTCTACCCTGCAATGCCTTCATATTCAATCAATTCCGTTTTCGTCGAAGTCTAAATCTTTTCTTTTCTGTGAAGCTTTATATTGATATATGTATGAATGAGACCCATATTATGTGTAGCAGACTTGTAAAACTTGAAAGCAGAAGAAGTGCAATGGGAAATGAATGTCTTTCTGTTAGTCTGATCATTTTTTTCTTCTATTCTGCTTTTTACTAACTTGATTACTCCTCATGATGAAACTACTAGTTAAAGATATCTCCTTTTCTTCTTTTCTGATGTCTTGTTCTTTTCTTCTTGTTGGAATACAATGCGTCTCTTCCTTTTCTTTACTTTTTCTTTTACTCCCATACCTTGCACATTATTCAGATTCCAGACCACAGGATATTTTGAGATGGTAAGACCTGTTTTATCCCATACCTGCACTAGGTTATTAGTGCGCAGGCCAATCATAACTAAGACTCCATTAGTTCAGAACTCCTAGTCCTACACCCACAATTGACTTTTCACTTATATTTTGCTTCATAACAGGATAAAAATGTTCCGAGACATTTTGGTTATCAACCCTGTATCTGAAAGTTTGAATCAATAGCATATTGCAAGCCTTGAAATACACAAATTATAAAAATTTGCATAATTTAAGACAGACTAAGATGAGGCCGAGACTAAGAAACTCATCTTGGCCGAAATTGACTATATTGGTGGAGAACTGTTCTTACCAGATATTATTCGGGAATGTTTCGAATCGATTTAGAACTACTATAGATTCGGATACAAGACAGTATTATCAGTCTTACAAACTGAAAAAACTGTTATAAATCTGAACCCGTATTACATGTAATCAATGTAATCGTAATTGACGTGAGCGTAGTCTCGGTGACAGAGGTGTTATGCCATTGCATAAAGTTGAGATACCCAACCGTGCATTAGTTTGATTAAAAGCTTTACAGCTCAATAAGTTTGCTTACTTGCAATTTTAAATTCAACATCTCATGATCAAAATGGTTGTTTAGTTATATGGATCTTTGTATAGTTGTATAGGCCCCACATGAAAGTGTCGGTTCATGTTGTTTTGTAAAACAAGATCATTAGTGGTTACGGCGTCTAGTGGGAGAAACAGCTAATCTTGGAAATTAGTAAGAACCAACTAAAAACAAATACTAAATCAGAAAATGTTTTACCAACAAAAAAACAAATAATAAATCAGAAAATGTTACATGTGATTGGGCCAATCACAATCCTCGTTTTCTCCTGTTATTTAATCCTCTATGATGCATTTCTCATTAAAAATCTGGATTGGATCTGATTTTTGATACTAAATAAATCTTCATTGGTAGACTTTTTCTTCTAAGTTTTGTGTTAGAAATGAAAATAAACTGTTACAGACGATCACAGCTGATGCACTACCTCTACTGAATGAGCAAACTGAACCACTAAATGTATGCAACAAATGTGTATCAACCAACCCTGCCAATTAGCACGACATGAAAATTGATCCATCACTTATGTGTGCCCATGATTTGGTTTTGCTGATCTTCCATGTCCAATGAACTAAAAATGAGAATTATAAATCATCATTGTAGTTGCTGTCCAGTGTCTATCATGTGAGATGTTTAATGTATCTGAATCTTACTTTACAGTCTATATTATCTACAGTCCACATTAGTCAGTCAAACACCGAAAAACCAAATTTTCTTTTCCTTCTGTACAAAAAGAATTTCTGTTAATGCTACAGTGATACAGTTTGTTTTCTTGGTTTTAATTTAAAGCAGAATATATGTTAACGAAAAATTAATTGCTCTAATATTATGATTTTCTAAGTAGTTGAGTTATATACATTACATTACACCAATCAGAGACCATATTAGGAATAACTTATTTTATTAAGAAAAATGAATTAGATTCAGAGAGGTGTAAATTTTATCAGAAATATGATGTGAATTGATGAACAATTAAAAGATTTAAGAGTGGAGTGTAAGTTTGTAGAGTAGAAATATTGGTATTAAATAAACAGCAGGAGGAAGATTTGATAATGATATCACACCTTACATGGGGGCTTCATTATAAATCTTGCCTAAATTTTTTAGTCCCCCACACACATTCATTCAATACCTTTTCTCTGTCTCTCACACTCTTATCACTCTCTCTCTAAATACCAGCTGCCACAGCCCATTATTGATACTGACCTTTTTGTTTAGCATCAACCCCTCTCTCTATATATAAATACTCTTTGCAACTCAAATCTCAATTGCATTTTCCCTTTCTTTTATCACCACTCTCACTCACTCTCTGGATTCCTGTTGCTAAGGTTAGTCTGCTATTCATTCACATTCTTACAGAATCTTACTTCATTTTCCTCTGCTATTCATTTCCGTTCTATATATAAATATCTACTTAGTTGCTTACAGTTAGATCTACTTTTAATTGATTTATCTTATTATTTGTGAATGGGTTTTTCTTCAAATGTTAATTAGCTTTTCAATTTGACAATGGTGTATTTTAGCTTACGAGTAGTAGTTCATCAAGATCTTATCATAAAGATCCAATTTTGATAATGGGTTCTGATTTTTAGAGGCATTTGAGGTTTGGGTTATTCTTAAAATGCTGATTTGTAGCTCGTCAAGATCTTAGCAAAAACATCCAATTGTGGGTTGAAGTTTCTGATATTTTGAGGGCATTTTGTGAGCTTTGGGTGTTCTCATAAAACCCACACAAATTACAGATCTTTATTAAAGTTAGGGTTTTACAGATTGGGATCTAATTTGGATTGCGTTGTTTTTCTTGGCAGGAGTTTAGAGATTTAGAGCCAACATGCAGGTTTCCAAGATTTTCTTCACTGTTGCTATTTTACTAGTCGTGGTGAGTGTTACAGATGCTCAAAAGGCTAAATCTCCACCAGCACCACCACTAGCACCAACACCAGCTCCAGCATCAGACTATGTAAACATAACTGATTTACTCACAGTTGCTGGACCATTTCACACATTTCTCAATTATCTTGAACAAACCAAAGTCATTGAGACCTTTCAAAACCAAGCCAATAACACTGAGGAAGGTATAACAATTTTGGTACCAAAAGATAAAGCCTTCTCAAACATCAAAAAACCAGCTTCTCTTGCTAACTTGACCGCAGACCAACTGAAATCTTTGATGCTTTTCCATGCATTACCACATTATTACTCATTAGCTGATTTCAAGAAATTGAGTGAATCTGGTCCTGTTACTACATTTGCTGGTGGGCAGTATCAGTTGAATTTCACTGATGTTGGTGGAACAGTACATATGAGTTCAGGTTGGAGTAAGTCTAAGGTAAGCAGCGCTGTGCATTCAACAGATCCAGTTGCTATTTATCAGGTTGATAGTGTTTTACTACCTGAAACCCTTTTCGGCCCACCACCACCACCATCACCAACTCCAGCTCCAGCACCAGCTCCTGATGTTGCACCTGCTGCCGATGCACCCGGAGCTGCTAAAAGTGCTGATGGGTTTTCTCCTAAATCCTCAAAGAAATCATCTTCTCATAAAATTGTTATGAGTTACTTTGTTTTTGTTGTCTCAAGTTGTTTGGTTTTGATGTTCTAGTTAGACAGAAAGAAGGACGGAGAGACGGAGATTTAGTACATTGGATGAGTTTGATGATTTAATTTATATATACTGGGGAGAACTAGCTAGCGATTGTATTCATATTTTTAATTCCTTTGAATGATTTTTATGTTCATTTTCTTGTTTCTACTTTTCAGAATGTATGTATTTATGTATGCTGTTGAAGTTTAAGTAAGATGTTCTGTGAGAATAAGCATCAAATTGAATCTGTTTAGCACTGATTTGTATAAGCAGTATGATCTTTGTTTTGGGTATCATCTGTTGGTGAAAGTACTAATAATGTAACTGTAACTGAGAAGAAGATACTTAGCTCAAAATAATGTTGTCTGCCACTCCTCTGAGATGCTACAGCAGTTGGCGAGTCACCTCCAGGATACAACACTATCAACCTTGCCCTAGTCTAAGCCTTCCCTCCAAGCACAAAAGTCTAATGACCCAAGGGCCATGCCCTTATAGCCAATTCTATGGTATTTATGTCTAAAACTCTTTAGATTTTAGTCAATTTGGGACTATTGTTTTATCTATTCAAAAGAAAAAACAATTAATGGGCAATAGGTCTAGGGATCAAAACATAGTCCATGGAAAAATTGGTAATTTTAAAGCGTTTTTTCTAACATCATCAAAGGTTCTTCGCATGGTGTTGGCCATGGGACATGAAACCCAACCAGGAAAGCTAGACATAAGATCAGAATCCAATACAATGTCAAGTAGTCATTACTGAAGGAGATCTGGATTTTATTTTTTTGTTGACAACTAGAAGTACTTTACACCAGTAACTGTCGAATTTTAGCCATGAGGCTAGCCAGTGGTGTTTATGACTTATCTTTAGTTTTGCGTGCGATACAGATAGTCAGATATAACATGCCTCTCCGTCTTGAGTAAAACATATGGCCGGGTCGTAAGGATTTGAAGGTAGCATGTGTGTTTATAAGTCACCGTTTTGTATGTCAACGGTCTTGTGAACGTGATTCAATAAGATATTCAATCAGTTGTGCCGAAAACATGGTTTCAAAGAAATGCATTCCAGATTTTGATTTGCACGCTAATTTACAATTTGAGAATCTCAAGACAACTGAACATTCTAAACCTTCAACATGTGCTCAGGCACTTCGGTATCATTTCTATGCGATGGAGTTCTAGGTTCTGTGCTAAGTGTTGTTTTGCTCCAGAAATTCCGAATGCAATGCAACTTTTGGCTCTGAAGATTTTATAGCCCGTTAGCTAAGTTCGAAACCTGAGCATCATGATAAATAATGATCAAGAGAAATGGCACAGCTATGAGAGTCTGGCTGTCTGGGTCTTTTCCTGTCTCTTTTGCCGGTTCAAACAAGAATTTTTGTTCCCTGGCTTATTTTGAAAGTTTTACGCCTAGTGTGTTGTCATATTTTGATTTACATAGATTGATTGGTCTACAGCACACTGCTCACTAGGTTTGAAAGTTCCATGCAATCTGCTTAAAATTCACAACAAGCTGAGCAAAAGGTTGGTACCAGATTTTCTTTTTTAGTAAAACAGAGTGAACACTGACAAAGTGTGAACTTACTTCCATATTGGCTTTTAAGGTTTGCAGTTTGACAACTCCACATCACCAAAATAAGGGGAATCACAAGAAACCGCATATAAATAGATTTCTCTCTATTCAGTTGGATATGCTTTTCTTTTAAAGTTGTCACCATAGTCCTTCCTTTAATATTGCCTCATTTATTATTTACTCTTAAGAATACTAGCTAAAATCTGCATCGTTAGCTGTTGCTATTCTTTGCAATCAACCAACCAGACCTTCTTCTTCCTTTCAAGAAATATATACTTTTGGCTATCTGTTAAGAAAGAAAAGTTAGGTGACGTGCAAGCTACATTGAGTTTGGTTGGACTAAACACAGGAGTGCCCAGTGAGACCACAACCACAATGGAGTAGTTAAGGGGTAGCTTTAGTTTGGACAGCACAATAGGGGTAGCTTTAGTTTGGGAAAATTGATAAAAGTCCGCATAAAGGTCCGCCAAATGAAAGTACGTCTTAGTGATATATTCTGGTAGTTAAGTTCTCCATCCAAGGTAATCAACACTTGTTTACTTTTACAAAATTTCACTTATTTACCCTTTAATTGTTGCCATGTTTACCTTCTACGTGATTTTTCAGGATTGTCGAGTTCCGTCCAGGATCGTTTCACAGTGTTCAGGTTCGTTATATCATTTTCAAAAAGGGTTCATCATTTCGAAGTATCTTTGAGTTTTTGGTTGGTGGAGAATCAGCCTTCTATAACACTTTTTTGCTTCGTCGAGTCAGGTTCAAGATCGTTACACCGCATTTAGGTTCGTTGAGCCCGGTTCAGAATCGTAACACCACTTTTAGGATCGCCAAATCATTTACCCTCCTCATCGAGGAGATGTTGTTCAGGGGAAATTAGGACTTTTAATATGTGAGATAACTGACACCTAACACTTAGGATGGAAACGTTATTTGAAGAAAAAAATGGTCAAAAAATGGCACTTTTGAAAAGTTTTAAAAGATAGGGGTACACCACTTAAACTATTTTCATTTGGGAGTACTTTATCAAAATCCCTTTTTAGTTTTGATTAATTTTAAAAAACTAACTGGTTACCTTGTGAATGCCAACTTGAATTCACAACACATCAGAAAAATTATTTGTAAAACCAACGAATTTTAGCAGTTTATAATTCGAGACAGAGTATGCCGGTCGGTAGAGCTTTAGCCGAGAGGCATAATGTTTGCTGCCAAACGGCTATGACTATACGGCTAGGTAATGATATCGCCATTAATGGCTAATCCAACAACTTAATTTTGGTCTCCTTTATATACCCAATTTCAACCTCAATTCTATTTACATCTTTTCTACCCCTTTAATCCCACAAAGTTTTTCCTAATTTCAATTAATTTTTTTTCTTATCTCACATTAATCTTCTACAAGATCGCACGACCCAAAGTTCCTGGTCTTTTCTTTCTTTATTAGTCAAAGAAAATAGAATTAAAGGCACACAAGCCACTCCGAGTATATACAACTAACGGTGAGCAAGGAGCCCAACGAAAAAAATAATCAAAGTTTGAACTAAAGAAAACATCTACGGACACAAAAAAGATCAAAATTAAAAAATACATCTTGTTAAACCTACGATTTAAAAAAAAAAATTATAGACTATAAGAGGACTGCTTACTATCAAGTAGATTACTATTCAACATCCCTTATTAATGCAGAACGGAAACGTGAATAAAGAATTTGATAGTAAACGTAGAAGAATAATCGAGAAAACTCAATATTGATTGATAATAATATGGTGATCGTAATACATAAGACTTGTCTCCTATTTCTAGAGAAGATTTGAACCCCAATTCTAGGAAAACTAACTAGTAATCTAAGTAATTCTAAAAATAAATAACTTCTTAAAATAAATACTAAAAATAAGAATTACCTAAATTAATACTAATTAATAATGAAAATATAAATTCTAAATCCAATAGATGTCCTACATCAGGCCCGCCATCTTGAAAAGAATTCGTCTCGAATTAACAAAGTACCGGAAAACATGTCCTACATCACTTATGGTTATACCATCATGATTTTTTCGCAATACCGTGAAACCTGTCTTGACGATTTTTGCTTGAAGGAGGAAAGTCAAGACCCTATAGAGAACCAACTTCCATAAGTTTAGTTGTTGAGACGTTGTTAGGAACACTAGATTTTGGGAGATTTATCTTTTTTGTGCTTAAAGTACCATTGTGGAACATACCTGTTACTTTAGCTTTTAGCCGCAATTTCTTGTTATATTCAGTAATTAGCTCCAATGAGGATGGAATTCTGATGCTTGTATCTGAATCTTCCAAAACCAATTGAGAAGTGGAAACCTCCTCCTCTTCTTCTTCTTCTTCTTCAAGAGCATTGAATCTATTAGAAGAGATGGATCAGTAGAAGAGATGCTCACCCCTTCCGCAGCAGATTGAACATATACATCGATCCTAATTCCATCTTGTAAACCCACATAATCGTAGCACCCATACCAGAATAAGCCAACAAATCCTTGTCCCCCACATTTGCATCAAATCACTCAATTACCTTATACTGCAATACCTGACTCATTCCAACATTCACATCATTTTTTGAGTCATCATAATTTTCACCTTCTTCTAGTATTTTCTCTCTGTCATCTACTTTGTTATTTTCCATCTTCTTCTTTTAACATTGCCACTCTGCAAATTTTCAGTAGTCCCCTGATTAGTTGCTTGTTTCTCAACTTGAATCACCTCCCTAATAATTTTGCATTCCACAACTAAATTCCCAATGATTCAGCAATGGTTACAGAAATTTGGAGATTTGGGTATCTCCACTTTCTGAAAGAAACTTCCTAATTTTGATTCAACCCAAATCTTTTCAGGTACAGGCTTTGCAAATTCCACCTCCACTAGTACATTTGCATAGGAAATAAATTTCTTATTCATAGTAGTATCATCAACTTAAACATGCCTTCCAACTCTCTTAGCAATAGCTATCATTATCCTCTCATCCCAAAATTTCAAGCATAAAACCAATAACTTAATCTAAACAAAAGCAGGAGAAATTTTTTGGTTATCAGGTCTGAAATTAGGATCCCAAACACTAATTTTTAGATATTGCTCCTCAACCTTCCATGGACCTTTGCTACAAATATGCATCTTTTCTTCTTCATTTTCCAACTTGATAACAAAGAACCCCTTCCCTAGATGTACCAATTAACAATACTCTTCAGATTCCACTGATTTTTCAGCATTTTCATCACAATTTCAAAGCTTAGTTTATGAAAATCTAATCTTCCAGAGAGACTGAGATACCAAGCAACCATACATTAATCAATTAAATCATCTAGAAGAGATATATAAGGATCATCACCTCTCTTCCTCGCAGCAGGAAATGAGGATACATCGACATAAGAAAACTGATTAATCTAAGGTTACAATTTTCATTCGTAACTCTATTACCACCACCATTCGGAGCTGCGGCAAAGACTACTGAATTTCTATAAGAATTTTTCAATATTAGCAAAGAATTATCTCCTTGAGAGGTAAATTTCTCAAAACAGACGACACATGAAAACCCTCTAAATGAACAAACAAAAAGCTAAAGAAGGATTTCAAAAACACAAAAAGACAAGTCGAGAAACTAAAGGGGAAGTAGACAAACACTTGCAAAGTTAAGGATAAATAAAAACCAAACCAGAAACTATGAAGACGATTGCTGAAAAGGAGGAGGATTGATCAGAAGACGAAAACTAAAATGAAGAAGCTTGAGTCGATCAAGACAAGCTAAAGAATAAAATTTACCAGGGTTAACAGACAACGAAGAATACCAAGCCAAAGTTGAATAACAACCGAACAAGAGAAGAAATCACGACTAACATAAAAAAAACAAGAATATCATGATTTATTAAGCGTTCATGAAATGTTTATCGCAGAGTCCGGAAACCCAAGAATGCATGATCCAATATCATTGTTGGCTCTTCTTTAAATAATCAACAAAGAAGTAATGAAACCATATTTCCTTTACATAGAGTTCCAGTAATTAATATAGCAATATATTTCATACAATATTGACATAGTTTAAAACTTTCATATTCTTAAAATCCAGAAAATAAATAAATTTATCGATTAAGAAATCCTTGAAATAAATTTTATGTGTAGTATTACTACTTAAACATATTTAGTTATAGTTTTTTTATGTTACATATTAAAAACAGGACCGAGGACATCTTCACACTTTTTCTTTATCCGCATTAGGTAGCCACTCATATGCTTTAACAATTTCTGATCACCCACCTCTCAACATATGACAACGATGTCGCTTTAGAATATCAGTACTCCCTATGTTTCATAATTTCAGTCTGCTTTGACAAAGTCAAATTATTAAGGAGATCATGAGATTTTTGACTATCCTTATTTATTTACCATATTTTTTTAAAAAAGTTATTACTTAGAAATTACCTAAAATTTTATAACTCTATTTTAAAAGGAAATGAAAAAGAAACAATAAAAGATACTCTTACATTTGGAAGCTTTAAATTTTCAAGAATACAAAACAAAGCTTGGCTAAGTTAGGCTAGATAAAGAGGGGTTAACATGGGTTTACTCAATATATACTTTTATTGATTTCCAAAGAGTTTAATGGATTTACAAAGTATTGTGTTATTGGTTGTATACTTTTAAAATCTCTTTCAAAGTTTATGTTACTCGTTGTAGATTGTCAAAAGGTCTTCTAAAGTTTGTGTTACTCGTTGTAAACTTGAAAATTCAAAGACTTTGCATAACCTATTTTCAAGACTTTGAGTGACTTTTGTGTATATATTTGCCTTGATAGAATTCTTGCAAAATATGTAAGATTTTGGAAGACTTCCAATTTTTTTATAAAGATGTTTTTTACTCTCTTTTATTTTATTTCGCGAATACACAATCTATAAAACTCCTATTATAGATGAGTATAAATTATATGATATGATTAAACAATTTTTTTAATTTTAATTATTATGTACAAATGTACAATAATAATTATTATAATTTATTGTTACACTTTCATATATTCTATTGAACAGAAGATTTGTCTAAGAGGGAGATAAATCTACGGCAGTAGTTTGTTCAACTTAAATATTATAAGTGCTTTATTAATTAGTGTTTCACTGATTGTTCATAATAAATGATCTATAAATTTTCTCATTATAAAGTGTTTTAGTGCTTCACTAATTGCTCATAATAAATGATTAATATTTTTTTTATAAATATTCTCTTAATTAATTTAATAAAATATTTATTTTCATCGATAAGTAGTTTTGATAAAAATAAAAATAATATCACTAGACATTTCTAGCGATAGTGGGTGGTGAAAGCGGTGTCGATTCTTATAAAGTGGTGGAGGCGGAAACATTAGCGGTGGTCAGGGGCATAGCCAAGCCCAATTGTAATTATTTTTGGTCTTTTTATCACAAAATGGGCCACGAAGTCTATTTTGCACATGTATCCAACTTGCCAAGAATTTTTGCTTCCCCTTTTCAAAATTCTGGCTCCATTCCTGGTGGTGGTGGTGGTGGATGCTGGTGAGTAGTGGTGGATAATATTAGTTTTGTGTCGTTACAACACGGATAACATCATATTGTGAAAGATGTGGCTGGCTGTGTTAAGCACTATTGATAATGACAGATACCATATATTCCAGGGATGACGTGAAATCATATAGGATAAAATGTTCATGATCGTTGTTGGATCACCCAAATGGTACCCCTGCTATCTTTGGTATCATATCTTATGAATCATGATTTTTTAATGTTAAAATAAAATTAATTGCAATACAAAAGAGAATATTACACGAAAAAAATATAATGAAACAATTAATTGACGACCTGTTTAATCTAAGCCTCATAGATAACGTTTGTGATTGAGAATTAAAATTACGTCCAAAAACCTACAGGGGATGGGTGGTAGTGGTGGTGACAGTGGCGGAGTCCGAAACATTGAGGTGGCTACTTAAAAAAAAAACAAAACATGTAAACTTTGGTTGACTAAACACTACATATAAATTGACAAAGTACTATTTGTAGGATAAAATTAAAAATTATCATGTAGTTATCAAAATTTTAAAGGGGACTAGAGTTAGGTTAGTCAACCCTTAGCTCTGCCACTGGATGGTGGTGGAGAAAAGAATCGCGTCATACGATTTTGTGGTGGTGGGGGTATATGGGTGAGCAATAACATATTACGTTAACTCTGTAACGACACAAAATAATTAACATTTATAAAGTATAAAACGTGATTGTCGTTTTAATGTTAAAATAAACTTTGTTAAAATGCATGACAATTTAAAAAAAAATTTAGAAACTATTGTCATGTTATTTAATAATTGTAGACGAACGACACAAATCAAGATCAGAAGATATGAAATTACTTATTGTCAAGCCGTGCCGTTACGGCACGGGTTATATTCCAGTCATTCTCATAAAATAAATTTTCAAAGGAATATAAATGAAAAATAAAAAATAAAAAACATTTATTATATTTGTTTCCTATTTAAGCAGATATTGTTTATGATTTTAAAATAGATCTCATTGGAAATGATTTTATAATTAACGAAAGCTAATGGTATATTTGAGAGCTATCTTTGTATTTACGCGTCCCGGACTAGGCTCACCGATAGGATTCCCAGGCTAGGTCACATGCCATGCTAGGCCGAAAAAAGACAGGTCAGGCTGGGCCAGCTTGTTTGACACCTCTAGGTATATTTGAGAGATATCTTTGTATTTACGCGTCCAAAAATAATTTTTTTTATGGACGTAAGAAGCTAATGACAGGCTATCCAGGCCAGGTCCGGTTTAAAGCAGGCATGTCTCAGGCCCAGGCTAGGCTCACCGATAGGATTCTCAGGCCAGGCCGGTCAGACCTGCTAAATTAACAGGTCGACTCCAATCCAAGCCGCAGGCCAGGCTAGGCCGAACAAAGACAGGCCGGGATGGGCCGACCTATTTGACACCTATAGGTATATTTGAGACCTTGTTGAGAAAATACCACTATAAACAGAAACAGAACACTGTTGTGGCACTGACGAAAATAGTTTAGAGAACAGAAATAACGAAACAGAGGGAATATATGACTAGAAATTATATCGGATCCAGACAACTCTGACATTCATGAATTTATGTGGTCAATTCTGACTGTGCCCAAGGTGGAGGGTCGCTTGTTTGTTGCAATGTTAGATGATAAAAACTATATCTTAATTTCTAGTATACTAAGTCAAGTCTCGGACTAGGTTAGAGTTTGGTAATTGAGTATCAGACATCACCCTCAATGAGTAAAGATCGATAAGACATTTGGAGAACTTCTGTATCAGGTATGTGAAGATTGAACCATTCTATTTTACTCAATATCTTACCATTATACCTTTTTTGAGACGATGTCGTATGACTTCTTGTAGATTTACAGAGATGAAATTTCGAGTCAAGCTTGTCTTGTAAAAAATCTCGAAAAAAGATTCTAAGCAAAGATGTTCAACGATCCTTAACAATATTAGTTCTAAATAATTTATTGTGTGAATTAATTTGTGGATCAATTGAAAATTTCACACGCATCACGCAAGAATGTTTTAAACATCATAATAGAGAAATACTAAACTTTCTGATATATCTACTCAGGATAGGTTGGCGAACCAATTCACAAACCATAGATATATGAGTTTTAGAAATACAACAGTGTTGGCGAACCATTTCGCAAACCGCAAGTTCATATGGGAACAGTTCATGAGCCGTTATGAACTGAATTTTGAAAGTTGGTATTATAGGCTAGCTGTTGACGAACCTGGTTCACGAACCGTGGTCAACTGAGTTTGATAGTCTTGTAGGGTTGGAGAACCTGGTTCATGAACCGTTGCACCTTGACTCGTGAACAAGCGTAACGGTTCACGTACCGTTGTACCAACCGTCACAGTTTAAATTTTTAGTATATGCTCAACGACTTATTTTTAAAATATGTTTAGCATTAATACTAGAACTCTCTTAAACACTTCTAAGACTTCATTGATCACTCAAACACTTATGTGTGTGTGTCATGATTAAATTCTTAGGTGTTTAAATGAACATAAAATTAGTTTAGTTATTTGTCATACTTGCCAAACGGAACAATCATTATACACGGTTCCAGAATCGGTTCCTTGGTCATAATAGTATGATCAAAGTGTCAAGGAAAACATATTACGAAGTATAAACACTTATCTTTTGGAACTTCATAAATACAACATCGACATAATCTATTGTATACAATTATTTGATTATGTGTGCATTATATAGGTGTGATTTCATCCTAGAAAACTATTTATCTTTACATGAGTTGAAGGAAGTAGATGTATGAACTTGTTTTCATAATCGAAAGGGAAATCATGATTGGTCTTGCTATTCTTTGAATATCTTTTGGGTGACCAATGGAACATTACTTTGGTAGATACTATCTTAACTTTGTTAAGACTTGAGGTATAACCGGTCTTAGCCTATGTAGTATAGCTAGTTGTAATCGGTCATGAGCTACATTGTAAATCAAGGTATAGCCGATCACAAGCTATATTATAATGCAAGTTGTAACCGGACATAAGTTATTTTGTGAACCAAGGTATAACCGGTCACAAGATGGATTGGTAAGTTAGTTGTAGTCGATCACAAGATACCTTTGGGAAGCAAGGTGTAACCGATTATAATCTAACTCGGGAAGCAAGGTATAACCATACACAAGCTACTTTGTGAGCAAGGTGTAACTGATTACGACATGTATTGGGAATCATGTTACAACCGGTCACAACATATTTTGGAGTGATTGTTTAATCGGTTCCATGTACAAAACCAATAACCATGGTTCACATACTTTTTTCATGGTGTGTGTGAATTAGGGTTTTGGGTTTGTCAAGTTAAGAAGCTTCCGGATGTCGACATATTTGAACATGTACATAACTCTTATCATTTATTGTTCAAAGATATTCCTTGATACTCAAGGTGATCCCTGGCCCGAAAAAGTGAAAAACATTTAATTATAATTTTCATCATATATGTTTTAATTACCAGCAATTAAAGCATATCCTCTGGAAAATATTATTAGTTAATGTGCTAAACTAATAATATAAGTTTTTCTATGAGAGTTTTCGGAAATGTTGGTTAACATTAATTGGAAATATGAAAACCAAATTTAGGTACTTTAATGCATATCTTGAGAATATTTTTAGTTTTGGAATTTCCTTGTTGTCCAAACAACCTTGGTCTATAAATACTTGAGCTTGCATTTATTGCAAACTATCCTAAGAGCCAGGCAAACTTCATTTCTTGTAGTTTCTGGTGGAGCCGTCTATTTGGAGTGGAAAGTACCCTAATTAGGCGAAATCTCTTACGAACGCTCGTTTAAAACCTTCTGTGGGATCAAGAAGCTCTACGAGTACCGTTGGTGGGAAATTAAATAATTGCAATGTTATTAATTTTCGATTATTTATTTGAATGACTAACGGTTGTTATAACTTTATTTTGTCTAGGAAACATGGAGTCTCTACCGTCAAAAGAATCAAGGATATCAGTTATGATGGAACCTTTCAAAGGTATGATGTTATCAAAGAAACTTGATTTTTGTTTTGTCTAGGAAACTTCTTATGAGAATTTATTGTTGTTTTTTAAGAAGGATATCTAGGGTTTGGAATTACAATTATTGTGACTACACATAGCTATTGCCAACGATTTTCATCTTGAAATGTTTTTAGATTTATTTATTAAAATTCTAAAGTTGATTTGGAAGATGATTTTGCAGTATTAATCTTTATGATTTCATATATTGCAACTTGTTATGGGATATGTGTGTTTGCATCCGTGAACTATGATTGTACCATATTTGATCAAAAGTTAAGTCTATCATATGTCTTTATTGATAAAAAAAATAGAATGAACTTTTGACAACAAAAGTTAAGCCTATTATGTCATTATGCAAATATTTATGAAGATAGGATGAACTTTTTTCTGCAAAGATTAAGTCTATTATATGTCTTAATGCAAATATTGATGAAAAATAGAATGAATCTTTGAATATTCTGCAGTATCGGTATTTCCCTGATCCACATCTTTGTGTAAGTACTGTGTGGCTCTGTAAGTTCTCTTATGTTGACCACTTCCGATTAAATTAATCATGGGTTCTCTTGTGGTTAATTTAATTGAGTATTTTGGATACAAATTCATGTTTCATGTGATTTGTTAATGTCCAAAGAGATCATTCTTTTCTAGTAAAAGTACGGTCGCTCTTGTTGTTCTTTCAGGAATAACATTTTATGGGGGAGAGTTCTTAATTGAACTTGTGCTTAATTGCCAAATCTTTGTGGGGAGTGTGGCTGTGGAATATTGTAGGAGTTTTCTTGTATCTTTATAAACTCCTTGATGAATACACTAGTTTCGACTATGTGAAATCATCGAAACAAAGTTTATATGTTCTCTTTTGGTCATGAAGTATCTCTATGAAAATTTCATTAGGATCCCACTAGTTTTCGTACCTTTGCCAATTTTTATTAATAAAAAGGGGGAGAATTAATATGTAGTTCACACTACAAATACATATGGTTTACGGATCATTATGTAAGGGGGAGTGGTTTTCATGTGAGATGAAATATTGACTAACGGGGAGTGATACATATCCCCACAGTATTGTTGTCAAAGTTGTGATACAATCGGACTTTGATGTTGTGTAATGATACTATGACACTGTGTAACAATGATTGAGAGCAACTGTTTTCTCATTGTTATAGATACGGATCTTCAACAACTATGATGCTGAGTTGAACACGTTCAGAATCACTGGGGTACTTGGAAGTAACGAAGATTTCGAGTAATGTTGAAGAACCAAGGAAATCAAGCATTTGGATTGAGAGCTACAAAGTTTATCTATTTTGTATTCCATATGTATTGATAGTTTTGTCAGTAAAATTGACAAATGGGGAGATTTTTAGAGCACTGCTCGGTCGAAATCGCAAGCGTTGTTATCTCAAGCTTGTTTGTCAAGTTTAGTTGTCAAAACTATAAGTCTTGATTTCTAGTCTACTGATAACTAAGTCTCGGATTAAGATAGAAAGTATAGTTGAGAATTAGACTTCACGATATTCATCGATTGAAGACGAAGAACAACTAAGGGGAGCTTGTGGAACTTCATCAACAAAAGGTATGTGGAGACTTGAACTCATCTATCACTTAAAAGTCTATCTACTTTATCTCCTATTTGAGACAAAAGTCGTATAACTATATAGACTTCAATTATACACATTTGATATTTCGAGCTAAGTTTAACTCGCTTACATATTTCTCGAAATATGTGTTGGTAAGCTTTCGCTTTAACCAAGTTCATCTTATAATCTTGACGAAAGTCAAAAGATGATCATGTGAAAATCACCTTGTAACATCTTACATGATTTGTGGGAGACAGTCATTTGATGTAGACTCGGAATGTTTTGTATTGATCATTCGATCGCTTGAAAATTGCTTTGAAGTCTAATAGTTTGTGTGAGACAGATATTGTCGTCTTCTAAGAATATTTTAATGATTGAAATGGGAGTTTAGAACACTTAACCATGATTGGATTATGTGCACAGTATGTGTACTTGCATATGTGTTGATCCAAGACCGGAATACGGTATGCATACCCATATGCGTACTGGCGAGTTCAGGTAAAGTCTATGAGCTAAAGTATGCGTACTTGTACGCGTACTGGCAAAGTCAGTTGAAGTCCGGGTACTATAGTATGCGTACCTGTACGCGTACAGGATTCAACTGAAGTTTGGAAGTGTACGACAGTATGCGTACCTGTTTGCATACTGTCGAACACAGTCCAAGTCCGGCTACTTAGGTATGCGTACCCGTTTGCATACTTGAGTAGGTTATGTTCTAAAATAGGTTTCTTCATGAACTAATACATTTATATAATAAGTAATGCAATCTTTTGCAAACCGTGGATATAATGTTCATGAATTGATTCGAGTGAATCAAAATCGATTTTTCTTCAATTGTGTCTTGTATACTTCTATGAGAATATAAACAATTGAACAACTCTGGAACTAGTTTCATATGAACTAGTTATGGTTAAGATGAATATGGTTGATATGAAAGTGTTCATTTAGCTAACTTCAGTTAACTATTGTTGAACCAACAAAGGTGCACACGTTTAGGTACGGTTACTCATATCTAAATGAAGTCACTTTTCATTTTTGTGTAACAAGCTAAGTTCGATCTAACGGTTGAAAGATATTAGCTTGATTCTAATCAAGTTTTCATCTAACGGTTGAATGCTTTGTGTTGCATGTCGTACATGCTAAGTCATAAAGTCTACCTGTGACTGCCTGTAGTAAATTACGTGAGTGCTTCAGTAATTATAATTAGCTGTTATTTAGAATCTCGTTCCCCCTTTCGATTTTCTGCACGTGTCGCCTATCCATTGAGTAACCTCTAGGGTTCTCAATGATTGGTATAAGTTGTAAGAGAAGCGTCTTCTCAGGTATGAACAATAAATGAGAAAAACCCTAATGGCTGCGTTGTTCTCAGCTCAGATTTTGGCCCTAAATCTTCTTGGGAGTTACTATTATCCTTTTTATTCCATTATTTATCGATCCTTGTTTTTAATTGTTGCTGGTATACAACAATTGGCATCAGAGCCGTTCAGATTTAACCATTTTTTTCTTCTAATGACTCTCAAAGCTTTGGAAGAGGAAGTTGGGACCATTAAAGCTTCTCACACTAAACTGCAAGCTGATCTCAACACCCTATCTACAGATTTAAATGCTAAGTACGATGCTCTTTCCATTACAGTCCAGGATGGCTTCCGCAACCTCATCAAGATGTTTGGTCGACCTCCGAACACTCAACTACCAACCGGTCCTGAAGCGGCTAGTACTTTTCATATAATTGATTTTGAAGATTATAGTTATGTTCCTCCATCTAGCCGCCATCGTATTCCAAAACTTGACTTCCCCAGATTTGATGGAGACCATCATAGAGGGTGGATTCAAAAAAGTGAGCGTTATTTTCAGATCAATGACATTGAGGAGCATCGTAAGGTGGATATAGCTTCCATTTATCTTGAAGGTAAAGATGAAAAGTAGTTCTTAAATTTTTCTGTCAATCGTAATCGAATTACCTCGCAAGATTTCTCTAATAATTTGTGTGCTAGATTTGAGAGTCCTACTGAGGAAAATTTTATTTGTAGCTTTAATAAATTAGTTCAAATCTTTACGGTGGACGATTACTATGAAGAATTTGAGTCCCTCAAAGCCTTGATGCTTAATATGAACCCAACTTTAAGTGAGCTTTACTTTGTTTGGAGTTTTGTTAGTGGGTTGAAGGAAGAAATAGGGAAATCTGTTTCAATGTTTAATCCTAAGACCCTAGCATAAGCATTCTCTTTGGATAGACTACAAGAACAAAAAGTTAATTTGTCAGCTACAACCACTAAACCATTCACAAGATCCTTCAATACACCATTCAACTCCAAACAATACCCATTCCACAATTTCTCTCCAAAACCAATCCTCACATCACCCAAATCTGCTCCCATGACTCCAAAATCTTCTGTTACCTTACCCTCTAAGTCAAACCCATCAACACCTACAATCAAGAGGCTCACTCCAGATGAGATGGCCAAAAGAAGAGCTCAAGGGCTCTGCTATAATTGTGATGAGGTCTATAGGAAAGGACGTTTTTGTAAAGGCAAACAGAAAATCTTTATGCTTCAAATAGAAAACTCTGAGTCACCAGATACCGAGGAAGAGGATGAGGTTTTTGAAGAAGCAACTGAATCTCCAGTACAATCATATGTAGAGATATCTTTACATGCTCTCACAGGTACTGCCACTGGTGACACTATTAGGATCCCTGGTTTACTTTATAAACATAAGGTCTCCATCCTGATTGACACGGTTAGTACAACTAGTTTTCTTGATAGCCAATTAGCTGCTTCACTAAAGTGTCGTATACAACCAACTGCTCCCATGTTGGTCACAGTTGCTAATGGAGACAAGACAGTAACTTCTGGTATTTGTCCACAACTTCAGTGGAGCATGCAGGGACACAAGTTTGTAGAGAATTTGAGAATTTTGCCACTTGGAGGATGTGATATAGTTTTGGATGCAGATTGGCTCAGGACATTAGGTGATGTACTTTTCAATTTCTCTAAATTGAGTATTTCTTTTACACATCATGGTAAGAAGATCACATTACAGGACTCTACACCTAAAACATCTCTATTGGTGATGAGTGGAGTAGCAGTTAAGAAATTCTTTCACAAAACTTCTCATGGCCTGGTGGGTCACATGTTCTCTATCTCCACACCTACTACACCACTTACTACACCACCCATATTTCTTCCCTTGTTACATGATTTCCAAGACATCTTTCAAGAACCAACTAAATTACCCTCCAAAAGAAACTTAGATCACTCCATCCCTCTACAACCCAATGCACCCCTTGTTAATCAAAGAGCTTACAAATGTCCTTACATACAAAAAGGTGTAGTTTAACAACTTGTGAAAGATATGCTTCAATCAGGGATTATTCAACCAAGTCACAGCCCTTTTGCTTCTCCCATTTTATTGGTTAAGAAGAAAGATAATTCTTGGAGATTTTTTGTTGATTATAGGAAGCTTAACAACATAATCATCAAATATAAATTTCCTATCCCTATCATTGATGAGTTTTTGGATGAATTAAAAGGGGGCAGTCTTCTTTACTAAGATTGATTTGAGAGCTGGCTATCACCAAATCAGGGTGCTTGATGCCGATGTCTTTGAAACTGCTTTTAGAACACATCATGGCCATTATGAGTTTAAAGTTGTTAGAGCATAGCTTGGTCAACCTCGCATGCGTTACTATCTCAAGCATGTTTGTCAATGTTAGTGATCAAAACCATAAGTATTGATTTCTAGCCTACATAGCTAAGTCTCGGACTAGGATAGAAAAGTGTAGTTGCGCTCAAGGACTTCATGGCGATTCATCACAAAACGACGATGATCTATACAAGGAACCATGGAACTTCATCAACAAAAAGATATGTGGAGACTTGAACTTATCTATCACTCAAAAGTCTATCTCTTCTATCTCTTACTTCTTATGAAACAAAAGTCGTATGCTATATAGACTAGATCATACACATTTGATATTTCGAGCCGAGTATATCTCGCCTATCTATATCTCAAAATCAT
The DNA here is from genome assembly GCF_003573695.1 of Papaver somniferum. Taxonomy (NCBI): domain Eukaryota; kingdom Viridiplantae; phylum Streptophyta; class Magnoliopsida; order Ranunculales; family Papaveraceae; genus Papaver; species Papaver somniferum. The sequence goes on from NC_039358.1 coordinate 141,724,111, forward strand.
GTGTTGGTAAAGCGTTTCGCTTTGATCAAGTTTATCTTCACCTAGTGACGAAAGTCATGGAAAGTTTCAATCACTTTGAGAATTGCTCTGACGTGAACCGGTCTGTGAATAACGGCTACATAGCGTCCTCTGAGAATGTCTCAATGATTGAAATTAGAGTTTAGATTACATAACCATGTATTCCTTGAACCGAAGTTTTCGAACTTTTTTGATCAAGAGAAATCGGGAGGATTGTGGAATTGGCTTGCCAAGTCCGCGAACTGACGGAAGTTCTCGACCGAGAATTTCTGCTAGATTTTCCAAAACTCGTTTGTGTGCTAAGTCCGCGAACTCAGTCCGCGAACTGGCGGAAGTTCTCTTTCCGAGAATTTCTGCTGAGTTTGGAAAACTCAACCTATTAACTTAAGTCCGTGAACTTGTTTGTGAACTTAAGAGGTTATGATCTAAAGATATGCTCTGAATATGAAACTTAAATTACTAAGGAATGCTTTATGCAAACCGTGGATATAAAGTTCATGAGCCAATTCAATCGAATCGAAACATCTTTGTTTCAATTGTGTCTTGTGTAGTTACATAAGATCTCATAACAATTAAACAACTCTTTAACTAGTTCATTTAAGCCAATTGAACTAGTTATGGTGGAGAAGAACAAGGTTAATATGAAATGCTCATATGGTTGACCTTTTTGGGTTACTATGTTGAACCAACATACACGTACACGTTTGGGCATGGTTTTCACAAACCCAGTAAAAAGTCTACCCAAGTGTGTGTGACAAGCTAAGTTTTCGATCTAACGGTTGAGAAATATTAGCTTGAATCTAAATCAGGTTTTCATCTAACAGTGAATAAGGATTGCTTTGTAACTAAGGAAAAACCCTGATTTGAAGGCTATATAAAGGAGGCATCTAGCATTGTGCAAAACTAATCCCCACACGTCTGTGTGCTACTAGTGCGCCTGCTAGAGTCGATCTCCATTATCCTTTGATTTTCTTCTCTAAAATCAGGTTAACGACTTAAAGACTTCATTGGGATTGTGAAGCCAGACCGATACTACTTTATCGTAGTTGTGTGATCTGATCTTGCATATTCTATCGTACGAGTGCAATCGATTGATTAACTTGAGATCGTGAGAGTTCTCCGATAGGAAAGATAAAGAAGTCACAAACATCTTCGTCTCACTGTTTGTGATTCCTCGATAAACCGCCTATGTAGTCAGGAAGGATTGTAGAGAGGTGATTGATTAATCTAGGTTGTTCTTCGGGAATATAAGTCTGGATTATCAATTGGTTCCTGTTCACCTTGATTTTATATCTAAAGACGGAACAAAACCTAGGGTTTATCTGTGGGAGACAAATTTATCCTTTGATAGATTTTTCTGTATGAGACTGATCTGTTTATTATCAAGTCTGTGATTTTGGGTTGCAGCAACTCTTGGTTGTGGGTGAGATCAGCTAAGGGAATCAAGTGCGCAGTATCCTGTTGGGATCAGAGGCGTAGGAGTACAACTGTACCTTGGATCGGTGGGAGACTGATTGGGGTTCAACTATAGTCCAGTCCGAAGTTAGTTTGCAGTAGGCTAGTGTCTGTAGCGGCTTAATACAATGTGTATTCAATCTGGACTAGGTCCCGAGGTTTTTCTACATTTGCGGTTTCCTCGTTAACAAAATTTCTGGTGTCTGTGTTATTTATTTTCTGCATTATATTTTATATAATTGAAATGATACAGGTTGTGCGTTAAGATCATCAACTTCTCTAACCCAACTTTTAGTTGTTGATTGTAGTTGATTGATCCTTGGATATTGGTCTTTGGTACCGTCCAAGTTATCTCTCTTTGATAAAGACTCGCAGATTTCTATTTGCTTGAGTAAAGATCAAATCGAGAGATTGAGATATAAACTCTTTGATATATCTTTTTATTGATTGAGTCTGACTGTCTAGTTGATTCTCATAAAAAGTATATTGGAGTTTGTCCATACAGATTTCTAAGCGAAATATTGGGTGGTGTTGTTAGACCCCCGCTTTTTTAATTGGTATCCGAGCAGGAAAACACGTTTAAGACCTAACAAGTCCGTGTTTGTAGCGATCTGACTCTATGGACAGAGGTGTTATCTCTATTAACGTACCACCAGTCTTCGATGGCTCCAATTACTTATGGTGGAAAATTTCTATGCGAGCTTTTCTTCAATCGCGTGATTTTCAATCATGGGTATATGTGGTGAATGGTTATGATGTGCCCGTTGTTGCAGCTGGAGACGGAACTGTTCCCAAGAATATTGGTGAATATAATGCTGTCGAGATTCTTGCTGCAAAGTAGAATTCTGAAGGGTTAAATGCTATCATACATGCCATTGCCCCAAGTCTTCAACACCATGTGTGTAATTGCACTAGGTCTAAAGATGCTTGGGATATCTAGAAACCGTATTTGAAGGAAACTCTAGTGAAAAGAAAGCTATGCTTCAAAACCTTAATTACGGTTGGGAGAACCTTCGTATGGCAGATGAAGAAACATTTGATGAGTTTAATCACAAAGTGTCTAAAATTGTTAATGTATCTTTTGCATTGGGTAAGACTATTCCTGAAAAGGACATTGTGATGAAAATTCTCAGATCGCTGCCATCCGGATACGAGTCTAAGAAGCATGCCATCGTTGAAGGGAATAACCTCAATAATCTTTCCAGAAACACCTTGGTTGGGAAGCTAAAGATATTTGACCATGAGCATACATCCAAAATCGGTAAGGATGTTGCCTTTAAAGCACAAAAGAGCATTAAAATACTTGCCAAAGGTAAAAGCGCTCATGTCTCTGAGGATGATCAATCTGAGAATGATTTTTCAGATGAAGACCTTGACAAGTCGGTCTCCTTGAACACAAGATAGTTTAGGGATCTTCTGTTGAAGAGAAGTAAACGGTTTTCAAGAGACAAACCTAGGTCATCATACAAACGTCACGGTCGCGTACCTCCTAAAAACAGGGATGCTGACGAGGCTGATGACGAGGACATGCCTCAGTGCTTTAAGTGTAAGGGTTTTGGCCATTTTGCTAACGAATGCCCAAATCGTAGAAAATACACTGGGAACAAAGGTCTAGCTGTAACACTTGATGAAATGTCTGAAACCTATGATTCCGATGAAGATAGGAAATCAAGTGTAGGGCTCCTTGGTGAAAGCGTCGATTTTGATACTTGTAACAATACATATATCAACCTCAATGGGTTCAGAGAAGAAGGAAACCCAATCAAGCTGGAAGATTCTCTAACTGGGAACCTTGTCAGTAATGTTTCAGGATCTATTGTATGTCTAGCTGCTTGCACATCTCAAATGCCTGAAGGGACACGAACTATCAAGGTGTTACAAGTACAAGCACCAAATAAGGGACGCCAGCAAACTTCAACAAAGAGAAGATCGATTAGCAAGAAAGCTGAAACTTGCTCAGAAGACCGCCGAGGTATGTAGGATCTTATCTTCGTCTAAGAAGTTGGTTTCCAGGATAGAGTAAGACCATTTGAAAATAAAGTATGGTTGAATCGTTTTGATAGACATAAGTCTGAAGATTCCTCCCTTGAGGAAAAAGATGGACAAATAGTTGTTCATCGCAACACAACTTGATTGTGTTGTTGGGAAAATCTTGTCTCATGTGCCTGATTGAAAAGAGACAAGATTGAGTGATGATTCAGACTTCAGTAAAGTATTTCCTTCTTTTCTTAGAATTGTCATTTTCTGTCTATCAAATAAAATAAAGGGTTATTATCAACAATTTTACTCTTTATAAGGTTTTAGAGTTGGGCGTATACGAACCTGTCAATAGGTTTCGAACCCTATATTCCTTTTTCCCTTTTGAAATCCTATAAAAGATTGCTTGTTGAGTTAAGTGATTCAATCACACAAATCCAGTTGTTTATAACTGTTCTCAAAACACCATTTTAGATAGAAAGGATGTCAACATGATTGTTAAATCTTCAATCAAGGAAAAAGAAAAAACTCCTGTTTCTAAGTCCCTAAAAAGAAAAAGAAGGAATACAAGAAATCCCAGGGCTATGCCTTCTGACTCTCAGAAGCTCTCCGATGTTCTTGATGAGTTGAAGGAAGTAAGAAAGGAGATTCGTGAAATAAAGGCTTTTGTGTCAAAGTCCTTAGAAATTCAGAGAGCCCTGGTACGACATAATCAGCCAAGACAGTTCGTTGATATAAACTCCTATCTTCGTGAACCGTATGTTCCAATGGCTGTTGACAACAAGGATTTCGAGAATGATGCTGAATTTCTCAAAGGCATTGTCGCCTAGGATGTCTTCTTTTTGGATTAGTTGGAAGAATAACTAAGTGCTTTGAATAGCGATGATTGTGACTACACATAGCTATTTTTGTTTTCATCTTCTTATGTTATTTTTTAGGTTTATTGGTTTTAAATTCTAAAAATATTTGGAGGATGATGTTTATTGCAGTATTTTAATGGTTTGTGATATTGCAATATTTTTATGGGATATGTATTGCCTACGTATGTGAACTTGAAGGTCCCATATTGTGGTCAAAAGTAAAGTCGTTCATGAATTAGTATTCGTATTGATGAAAGGACGAATGGACTTTTGACATATACAAAAGTTAATCCTATGCAATCATGTATTTGATGGAAAATATGATGATATCTTTTGTTTGACAAGGATAAAGTCTATTATATTGTAATGATGGAAAATAGAATAGATCCTTGTATGTTATCCACGGTATTGATCTTCATTGATCCATTTTATTATGTTTACCGTGAAGGCTCCATTGTGTGTCTTATGTTGAGCACCTTACAACTAAGTCGATTTACCTTGGCTTTGTTGGTTGTTCCATGAGATGCTATATGTCGAGCATTAGGAACTAAGTTAATCAACTAGTTTGGTTATTTAGTTTGTACTCCATATGTTTTCTTTCTTATGTTGAGTACATGTACGGTTAAGGTTGTCATACTCTATGATGAACTTAGTCGGGTTTCCATAAGTTCTCTTATGTTGAGCCCAAAATAATTAAATTGATTACTTCGGTGATTAATTTTGGTTATTTGTATTCCAATTAGATTAATTATAGGTTCTCTTGTAATTAATCTAGTTGAGTTTTCATATATTCCACAAGATCTTGTGTTGAGTATGTGAAAGGCTACACTATCATGTTCTATTGGTTAATGTAGTCGTATATTCCGTAAGGTTTTCCTTATGTTGAGTATTCAAACGGTTAAATTAGTCATCTCCATGTGATTGACTTAGTCGTAGCTCCGTGAGTTTACTTATGTTGAGCACTTTCAATTAAATTGATCACTTTTGTGGTTTGACTTAGTTGCGTATTGGTGGACCCGGGGGAGTGTGTATAAAATTAAAGCGCAATGAAAACGCGGGCCTACAGTAATACCGCAAGTGCACGGTCGTCGGTTGTAGCTCGTGCAAGTACGGGTCGATCCACAGAGATCGGGAGTGTTTTGTTGTGTTCTAGCTATTTGGGCTCTAAATTTGCTTTGGGCTTAGTTTTGTTTGTAATGATGAAGTGCTTTAGGCCTTGGGCCTTTGAATTGAACTGAGCCTTGGGCTTTGGTCTCTGAATTAGGCTTTTGATTAAGCCCACAGTTGACTGAATTGGGCTTTGGTTTGAGCTGGGCCTGTGGTCTTTCAACAATTTACAATGGGCTTTGAGCCTTAATGAAATGGGCTTCAGTTTGTACAAACAATGGACAGTGGGCTTAGAACTGAGAACTAGGCCTTGAACTGGACTGATGGGCTTTTGCTTGGCAGCAGGCTTGGCAGCAACAACAGCAGCAGCAGCACAAGTGCTGCACAGCAGCAGCAGAAGCTTGGCAGAGGCAACACAGAGAGGGCACCAGCAGCAGCACAAGGCAAAGATGGAAGCAGCAGCAGTACTGCAGGGCAGAGGAAAGTGGTAGCAGGAAAAGGCAACAGGAGAGTTGCAGGGCAGATGGGTTGCAGCAGCAGCTGCACAAGCAGTGCACAGCAGCACAAGGCCAAGAAGACAGCAGCACAAGCAAGGAAGAAAAGCAATGCAGCAGTGCAAGGCAAGTGAGAAAGAAAGGATGGCAGTGAACAAAACAGTGATGACAATAAAGAAAACAAACAGAGAACAATGCAAGAACTAAACAAAGCAAATACTAGACAGCAAAGAAAGATAACAAAACAAACCAAGGCCTAAGGCCAAGGGAAGGGATGTGGAGAAGCTAACAGAGCAAAGCTAAGGCACTCTTAAAGAAAGGGAAGAGAATTAGCTTGCTATGAGCACTAATTTCTCCCAATGCTCAATCAAATCAGTGCAACCTAAGCATACAAAAATGGAATGGCAAGATAATCAGCTTGCTATGAGCACTGATTTCTTCCATTACTCAATCAATTCAGTGCTTCAAAGGTTTCTAGCCTAGCATTCCATTAAACTAACAGCAGTGAACTAAACATTAACATTACACAAACATCAACAGGAACATTAAGCATTAACAGTGAACAACATTAACCTAACATGATAAACTAACACTAACAGGGACTAAAACAGTGAAAGATTAAATCATTAACAAAACATGAAACAGCACACACATTGAAATTAAACATCAAAACAGGAAATTATCATACAAAAATTAAACATTAGTATCAAAACAGAATTAAAAATAAGAACATTAAATTATGAAAACCCTAAAATTAAACAGTTGAAGTTGAAATTAAAATTAAACCTAAACTAACCCAATTTTGGGGGAATCTCGGCTAGCCCAAGAACACCCTCTACACCATACCCATCTCTTCTATTTATACAAAAAAAATGTAAGCAGAACCCTAATTTTAAAAACCCTAATTTTTCTAGGGTTTGAAACTTCACCTAATTGACGTGACAAAACAGCTTCAAAATGTCGACCCATGCTTCTTCTCTGCTCCTACTCCATTCCCATGCCTTTTCTAGCTTCTCTAGCTCGATCTATCTCATCAGTCTCTTACCTAGGGATTAGAATAGGGGAGAGCTTGATGGAATAGATAGGTAGAGAGATAGGGTGGTTGTGATGATGTGGTATTTGGTAGTGACAGTGGAGAGTTGGTGGTGGTGGCGGACATGGTGGTACGGTGGAGCGGCAGGCTCTGCTGTGGAGAAGAAGAAAGGGGGAGAAGGTGAGGGTCGACTGTTTTGGGAAGAAGGGTATTAGGTATTTGGGTATTAAGGTGTGAGGCAGGGATAAAGATTTTGATGTTTCGCGAAGCTTAGCCGTGGGATGTGGAGCTGGTAGGTAGATCGGACGGTGATGCGGAGGCAAGCGAGGAGCGACCGTCGGATGAAGGGATACAACGAAACGAACGGTGCTAGATTAGGTTAGGTGCTGTAGTGTAAGGCGGGGATATCAAACTTTGATGAACAGCAAGGGATCAACCGTTGGATTCAACTACCATCTAATCTGAAGGCTTGGAATTTCAGCGCTGTGGTGCTTGGCAGAGACTTCAGATTTTGATGCTCTATGAAGGAGCGACCATCGGATGCTTCTGAGAACTGATCTGATGGCTGAGAACGGAGGCGTTTTTGTGTGTAGAAAATGAGGTTGTGCACACCATTCTTCGCGGCTTCCTTGCGTGATTTCTCCCGGCTTTTCACTACTTTTCTGCTCTTTTTGCTCCGCAAGTCATCCAGACTTTATTTATTACCTAAAAATGCAAAATTAATTAATAAAAATATTTATTCTTGAAAACAATGAAAATACAGAATATGGGATAAAATGTGGAATTAATGCACAAAAGATGAGTTAAATGCCAACAAAAAGGGATAAATATATACAATATTTGGCACTCATCAAATACCCCCAAACCTGAATTTTACTTGTCCTCAAGTAAAACAAAACTAAGGAAATCCTAACTATACCACTGTCGCTGGTCTCTCGAATGCATTTAGCGTATGCACTAAGCCTTTTAAACCACTAAGTGTCCCTAGTGGACGAGTTGAAGTCTCGTGAAGGTTTACCAGAGGTGTGCCTACAAAACCTAAGGACAAAATATAAGCTCATATTCCATCAAATGTGACATGTGCAAAACAGTTTAAGCTCACAGCAAAATGGAGATGTCAATCTAGCTATCAAAGGCACAATCCTAGCACTGATAACAAAAAAAGACATGTGATAAGAGTGTAAAGTGTATCTACACATGTATAAAGAAAGATCTGAAGTTATGACTACTAATCACCAAGAGATAGTTTCTCAGGCTAAGAACCAAGGTCGAAATCTAGCTAGCTGTCCGGACTTTACGAGAATTGTGAATGAGTTGGAGGTATTTCACAATTACTCGCGTTGTACATCAATGGCATACACCCTCCTTGCTTACAACACAAAAACACAAAAGATGACTATTTACATGACTCTTATTTACATTGACTACTCTCTTTTTATTTTTGGAACAAGAGATGATGGAATTGATAAATACTTGATTATTTTTTTTTTTGTATTTTTCTGATATTTTTTTTTTTTTTTTTTTTTTTTTTTTTTTTATATACATCGTTTTTTTTTTTTATTTTTTTTTATAAGGAAACACTTTTGATACATATACAAAAGGAAACAAAAAATTACATGACACTTTGCAAGAGGTAGCCCTTTTGATGCACCCAGTTAAATTCGATGGTTGTCTTTCTTAATGTAACCTCCACCTTCTATCCCAACCAACCAAAGAACAAGCTAGTCAAGTTTCGTTCAGTATTCTAAAGTGATTGGCAATCGTAACTTCCTATCAAACACCTTGAAGATCGAGGCCATACATGTATTGGTAGATCGTGCGCGTGCAAATTTCTTATCACTATGTGAATTGTGCTAGAATCAGGGTGCCTAAATATCTAGACTAAGACTCCTAATAAAAATACATATTTGCACAAGAGTCAACATTTCAAGATAAATGAGCTCCATTTTTTATGATTTTTCATTTTTTTTTAATTTTTTTGAATTTTGATTTTTCAATTTTTTTGGAATTTTTCAATTTTTTTTTTTCAAAAAGATGGAGTTTTGTTTTCAATTATGGCATATTATCAAAGTATCTACTCTATACCCCCAAACCTAAACTAAACATTGTCCTCAATGTTTCAAAATATGGAAAGAATTAAAAATGCAACATATGGAAAGGGACATGCTGAGTAGAGTAAAAGGAGAGAGAATACCCGATTTCGGCGAAAGCAGAATTAAAACTCCGTTATTGAAGGCAAAAATCCAACATATTTCAGCCGAGATCATATTGGATGAGCAAAATATATACAAAAGGAACAAAAGGGTTTTTAAAATTTTATCTACTGGATTATATACAAAAAAAAATTCACCATACACTAAAAGTCTAAAGAGTTGAGGATCAACCCAAAAGAAAAAGTGTAGAGACATAGAAAGTTTCAAAACACTAAAATTGGACTTAAATGGGAGTGAGAGTGAAAAACTGAATGAATCACCCCTAAACCAAAATTTTTCAACAGGTTTACTTTTAAGCACAAAATCTTTTAATTTTAAGGGTTCAGGATTCAAAAGGTCTAACTCATAATGGACTGTTTTCGGGATGGGCAAACATGCAATTTCCAACTGTGGCTCTTTAAAAGTGTTATATTTTGAAGCAAAATAGTCCAAGAGGACTTGGGAGGCACACAGTTCCAATCCTAGATTAGGAATTTTCAGAAAAGTTGGTTTAAAATTTTTGTTACAAACCAAATCTAGGTTGGGTGGAAGGCCATCAGATTGTGACTTAGGTAGAAGAATAGGCATATCATTATCAATCAAATCAAAATCTTCTAACTCATCTACACATGTCACATCATGCTCACAATCATCAATCAAATGGGCAAGATTACAATCAGAATTATCAACATCATCAACAGATTTATTCTCGTGTATCGGCACATCAGGGGAAACATCACATGGAATACTAGAAGAAATATCATGCATTAAGGTCGGGGCAGAGAAGCCTAATGTATTTGAACCCAAAGGTTCCATAACATTTTCAGTATAGACATGTTCTTCTAACATAACATCATAATCATCATCATCATCATGATAGGGATTTTGCAATCTAGGATAATTTTCAATCCTAAGGTCGGAGCTATTACAAGAATAAAACTCTAATTCATGGGGGTGACTCATATCATGTGGTGTTGTTCCTGTTTCCCCAACGGATTCCCATTGATGGGTTTTCTCTGCAATCTCGGCTAAAAAATTCCATGCATCATCCACAGATTTATCAATAAACTCACCATTACACATAGACTCAACCATGGTTCGAGATTTAAAGTCTAGTCCCTCATAGAGGATGACGACAAGTCTCCACTTCTCAATTCCATGGTGTGGACATTCACTCAACAAATCATTAAAACGTTCAAAATAGTGAAAAACAGTTTCCTCATCCAATTGGACAAAACAATTGATACTTTGACGAATAGCGATGGTCCTATGGTGTGGAAAGAATTTTTTGAAAAATAGATCTGTGAGTTGGTCCCAAGTGTTGATTGATTGTGGTCTCAAACCGTAAAACCATGTTTTGGCCCTTTCCTTTAAAGAAAATGTAAACAAACGCAATTTCAGAGAGTCTTCGGACATATGATCAGGTTGCATAGTCCGACAAATTTGTTCAAACTCCCTTACATGAGTATAGGGGTTCTCAGAGTCGAACCCTCGAAATATAGGAAGTATTTGTATCATGCTTGCATTTATTTTAAAAGGGTTATTGGTTTGAGGTAATACAATACATGATAATGGAATTTTTATTGACAGATACATGTATTCATGGAGAGCATGAGGTTGGCCCATTTTGAAAAGACACAAAGCCCACTATTTGATTTTAATGGGTTTGGATTTTTGGGAAAAATTTGGTTTTGATGGGATATAAAAGAAAAAGAAAATTTGGTTTAAAAATGGGAGCAAAAGAAAATTTTGGTTTTTTTTTTTAAAATTGGGAGCAAGCCCACTGTTGGTCTTCTAATGGAATGAAGGCTGCGGCCTACGAAAATCCAAGTTTTAATTTTTTTTTGAAAGTTTAAAATTCGGTTTGGCCCCGTTGGTTAAGGCCCGACGTTTGTTTTAAAACTTTGGTTTCGAGGTCCACTTTTGAGTGGAATACAAGTCCACAATCAGTTATAAGCTCAGCTGGGTTTAAACCCAGAATACAAAATACAAGTCCAATGGAAGAATTTAAACAAGCCCACACAAAATAAATACAAGCCCACAAATTAAACAACAAGCCCAAATATAATTAATTAGAAAACCAAAATAGAAAAATAAAAAGCCCAAAAAATTGGGTTAATTATTACAAGCCTACAATTAAAGAAATTTGGAAGCCCACAGGTTGGGTTCTCTCAATGGAATGGGTTTAGGCTTACCTTTTTAGCACAGCCCAGCTGCTCTGATATTGTTGCAAAAACCCAGTTGGGTTTTGGTTCTTTTCCTTGGTGGCGTCCCAGCAGAGGAAGAACAGGTTCAGAACAGCAGGTCCAACAACAAATGAAGTGAAGCAGATGCAGATGCAAATGCTATGCAGTGAAATGCAAAATAGCTAAGAAAAAACACAGAAAAACACAGCACCAATCCCCGGCAGCAGCGCCAAAAACTTGGTAGGCCTCAAAGATATTAAATTTGAATGCAAAATGTTCCCCGGGCAAAAACTTGGTGGGCCCGGAGATGTGTATAAAATTGAAGCGCAATGAAAACGCGGGCCTACAGTAATACCGCAAGTGCACGGTCGTCGGTTGTAGCTCGTGCAAGTACGGGTCGATCCACAGAGATCGGGAGTGTTTTGTTGTGTTCTAGCTATTTGGGCTCTAAATTTGCTTTGGGCTTAGTTTTGTTTGTAATGATGAAGTGCTTTAGGACTTGGGCCTTTGAATTGAACTGAGCCTTGGGCTTTGGTCTCTGAATTAGGCTTTTGATTAAGCCCACAGTTGACTGAATTGGGCTTTGGTTTGAGCTGGCCTGTGGTCTTTCAACAATTTACAATGGGCTTTGAGCCTTAATGAAATGGGCTTCAGTTTGTACAAACAATGGACAGTGGGCTTAGAACTGAGAACTAGGCCTTGAACTGGACTGATGGGCTTTTGCTTGGCAGCAGGCTTGGCAGCAACAACAGCAGCAGCAGCACAAGTGTTGCACAGCAGCAGCAGCAGCTTGGCAGAGGCAACACAGAGAGGGCACCAGCAGCAGCACAAGGCAAAGATGGAAGCAGCAGCAGTACTGCAGGGCAGAGGCAAGTGGTAGCAGGAAAAGGCAACAGGAGAGTTGCAGGGCAGATGGGTTGCAGCAGCAGCTGCACAAGTAGTGCACAGCAGCACAAGGCCAAGAAGACAGCAGCACAAGCAAGGAAGAAAAGCAATGCAGCAGTGCAAGGCAAGTGAGAAAGAAAGGATGGCAGTGAACAAAACAGTGATGACAATAAAGAAAACAAGCAGAGAACAATGCAAGAACTAAACAAAGCAAATACTAGACAACAAAGAAAGATAACAAAACAAACCAAGGCCTAAGGCCAAGGGCAGGGATGTGGAGAAGCTAACAGAGCAAAGCTAAGGCACTCTTAAAGAAAGGGAAGAGAATTAGCTTGCTATGAGCACTAATTTCTCCCAATGCTCAATCAAATCAGTGCAACCTAAGCATACAAAAATGGAATGGCAAGATAATCAGCTTGCTATGAGCACTGATTTCTTCCATTACTCAATCAATTCAGTGCTTCAAAGGTTTCTAGCCTAGCATTCCATTAAACTAACAGCAGTGAACTAAACATTAACATTACACAAACATCAACAGGAACATTAAGCATTAACAGTGAACAACATTAACCTAACATGATAAACTAACACTAACAAGGACTAAAACAGTGAAAGATTAAATCATTAACAAAACATGAAACAGCACACACATTGAAATTAAACATCAAAACAGGAAATTATCATACAAAAATTAAACATTAGTATCAAAACAGAATTAAAAATAAGAACATTAAATTATGAAAACCCTAAAATTAAACAGTTGAAGTTGAAATTAAAATTAAACCTAAACTAACCCAATTTTGGGGGAATCTCGGCTAGCCCAAGAACACCCTCTACACCATACCCATCTCTTCTATTTATACAAAAAAAATGTAAGCAGAACCCTAATTTTAAAAACCCTAATTTTTCTAGGGTTTGAAACTTCACCTAATTGACGTGACAAAACAGCTTCAAAATGTCGACCCATGCTTCTTCTCTGCTCCTACTCCATTCCCATGCCTTTTCTAGCTTCTCTAGCTCGATCTATCTCATCAGTCTCTTACCTAGGGATTAGAATAGGGGAGAGCTTGATGGAATAGATAGGTAGAGAGATAGGGTGGTTGTGATGATGTGGTATTTGGTAGTGACAGTGGAGAGTTGGTGGTGGTGGCGGACATGGTGGTACGGTGGAGCGGCAGGCTCTGCTGTGGAGAAGAAGAAAGGGGGAGAAGGTGAGGGTCGACTGTTTTGGGAAGAAGGGTATTAGGTATTTGGGTATTAAGGTGTGAGGCAGGGATAAAGATTTTGATGTTTCGCAAATCTTAGCCGTGGGATGTGGAGCTGGTAGGTAGATCGGACGGTGATGCGGAGGCAAGCGAGGAGCGACCGTCGGATGAAGGGATACAACGAAACGAACGGCGCTAGATTAGGTTAGGTGCTGTAGTGTAAGGCGAAGATATCAAACTTTGATGAACAGCAAGGGAGAAACCGTTGGATTCAACTACCATCTAATCTGAAGGCTTGGAATTTCAGCGCTGTGGTGCTTGGCAGAGACTTCAGATTTTGATGCTCTATGAAGGAGCGACCATCGGATGCTTCTGAGAACTGATCTGATGGCTGAGAACGGAGGCGTTTTTGTGTGTAGAAAATGAGGTTGTGCGCACCATTCTTCGCGGCTTCCTTGCGTGATTTCTCCCGGCTTTTCACTACTTTTCTGCTCTTTTTGCTCCGCAAGTCATCCGAACTTTATTTATTACCTAAAAATGCAAAATTAATTAAAAAAAATATTTATTCTTGAAAACAATGAAAATACAGAATATGGGATAAAATGTAGAATTAATGCACAAAAGATGAGTTAAATGCCAACAAAAAGGGATAAATATATACAACATTTGGCACTCATCACGTATTCCAATTGAATTAATCATGGGTTTACTTGTGGTTAATTTGGTTGAGTTTTGGATATAGAAAATCATTTTCATGGTTTTTGGTGTCCAAATTAAAAAATCCTTCTTTTCTTTTGAAATTAAGGTCGCTCTTGTTGTTCTCTCAGGAATGACATCAAATGGGGGAGAGTTCTTTTGAACTTGTGCTTAATGGTAATATCTTGCGGGGTGTGCGGCTGTGGAATTTTATAGGGGTTATCTTGTATCTTAAAACTCCTTGATGAATGATGTTAGCTTCGGCTATTAGATTGCATCTAAATTAAGTTGGTATGTATTTTTCTTTTGGTCATGAAATGTCTCTTGTGGAAATTTCATTATGATCCCATTCTTGTACCTTTGCCAATTTTATTGACAAAAAGGGGGAGAAATATTGTAGTTCACACTACAAATACATATGGTTTTCGGATCATTGTGTAAGGGGGAGTGGTTTCCATGATCGAGATGGAGTATTGACTAAGGGGGAGTGATACATATCGCAGTAGTATTATTGTTAAAGTCGTGATGCAATTGGACTTTGATGTTATATAATAATACTTTGTCACTGTATAATGATGATCGAGAATCTCGATTTCTCTCATTGTTATAGCTACGGATCTTCAACAACGGTGATGCTAAACTTACAACCTTTGGGATCATTGGAGTACTTGGAAGGACGAAGATTTCAGGGAACGTTGAAGATTAGACTATGGAATAGGAGCCACTAAAGTTTATCTTTTTTGTATTCCATATATATTAATAGTTTTGTCACTAAAATTGACAAAGGGGGAGATTGTTAGAGCATAGCTCGGTCAACCTCGCATGCGTTGCTATCTCAAGTATGGTTGTCAATGTTAGTGATCAAAACTATAATTCTTGATTTCTAGCCTACATAGCTAAGTCTCGGACTAGGATAGAAAAGTGTATTTGAGATCAAGGACTTCATGGAGATTCATCATACAACGACGAAGATCTATACAAGGAACCGTGGAACTTCATCAACAAAAAGGTATGTGGAGACTTGAGCTTATCTACCACTCAAAAGTCTATCTCTTCTATCTCCTACTTCTTATGAGACAAAAGTCATATGCTATATAGACTAGATCATGCACATTTGATATTTCGAGCCGAGTATATCTCGCTTATCTATATCTCGAAATCATGTGTTGGTAAAGCGTTTCGCTTTGATCAAGTTTATCTTCACCTAGTGACGAAAGTCATGAAAAGTTTCAATCACTTTGAGAATTGCTCTGACGTGAATCAGTCTGTGAATAACGACTACATATCGTCCTCTGAGAATGTCTCAATGATTGAAATTAAAGTTTAGATTACATAACCATGTATTCCTTGAACCGAAGTTTTCGAACTTTGTTGATCAAGAGAAATCGGGAGGATTGTGGAATTGGCTTGCCAAGTCCGCGAAACCAGTCCACAGACTCAGTCCGTGAACTGACGGAAGTTCTCGACCGAGAATTTCTGCTGGATTTTCCAAAACTCGTTTGTGTGCTAAGTCCGCGAACTGGCGGAAGTTCTCTTTCCGAGAATTTCTGCTGAGTTTGAAAAACTCAACCGATTAACTTAAGTCCGCGAACTTGTTTGTGAACTTAAGAGGTTATGATCTAAAGATGTGCTCTGAACATGAAACTTAAATTACTAAGGAATGCTTTATGCAAACCGTGGCTATAAAATTCATGAGCCGATTCAATTGAATCATCTTTGTTTCAATTGTGTCTTGTGTAGTTACATAAGATCTCATAGCAATTGAACAACTCTTTAACTAGTTCATTTGAGTCAATTGAACTAGTTATGGTGGAGAAGAACAAGGTTAATATGAAATTCTCATATGGTTGACCTTTTTGGGTTACTATGTTGAACCAACATACACGTACACTGATAGACGCATTTATGTGTCTAATTTGTCCTCAATGTTTCGTATTGTTAGTACTCGTTTTCGTCCTTATTATGGTGTTTTGTGTGTTTGTAGGTATTTTTGGAGAAATAAACATGCATGGAAAATTCAGCTTGAAAAGTTGTCTATGGCACCTCGGAGAACATGTGCTGTGCGGACTCTCATTTTGGTTAAGGGGAACCTCAATTACTAAGGGGAACCTCAGTTGGGAAGCTGCTATTCACACCCCTACTCTGGATAGGGGGTTACCCATCTTCATCGTTTCAAAATTATGGTTTTGGCGAGAAATAATGGCAGCAGAAGAACATATTTCTGGTTTGAGATTTGGGATGATTTAGCGAGACTCAATGGATGGATCTGCAGAGGAAGACATGACGGACATTAACAGGCGTGGTATGGGCTTTTTATTGGATTAAGTTGGGCTATATTGATCGGGTTAAAGATGGATAGTGTGCACGAGAATATCTCACCCTTTCCCGCGAATTCTGTGTTGTGCGTGTGTCTTGAGAGTGTTTGAACCAAACAATGACATTCAGTAGCGTGTTTTAGTGTGTATAACCAACAACAGATACGGAGAATCACTTGCAGACGCGTGAACGGGTTTTAAAAGGAAAAAAATAATCCCGTGATAGAAGAGTATTGAAGAGAGAATTATTTGCAGTTATGATGCGAGATTTGGGTGCAGTGAGGCTATATAAGTCGTTTAGGGTCAGTATAGTGGAGGAGAGAGAGGTTGGGAGAGTTGCAGAGCATCAGAGAGTCGAGATAATCAAGTGGCAGGAATCTACAATTTCTGCTGCTGTGAAGAACACGAAGAACATAAGACCATCCTAGACAATCGTTTATGCTACAGTAATTGCAACACAAAAGTGGCAGTCTTAGAAGCTACAGCAACATCGACTGATAGTTGACAATCTTATATACTACAGTAACAGCGGCAGTTTGCATTTATGGTTCTCTGTAACTTTAACCATTCTCATCCTTTCTTAACCATTTTTGAGCATAAATGAAATCAACTTTTGAGCGTGTTTCCAAGATGATGATGAGCTAAACACAATCCTTGGGGCGATGGAAGAAGCTGTTGTTTCGGTAAAGGTGATATATCTTTATTTTAATTAATTATAATAACTTTATTATGATTTTTGCATTGAACTCAAAATTGATTATATGATTTTTATTAGTTAGGTGTATTTTATTTTGAGAATATGCTTTCTTTAGTGTTTTGATATTCTATGCTTGGATTAACATCTATTCTTTGGAAATCTACATGTCTAGGCAATACTATTAGAATCAATTTGAATGTTGAGCTGCATAATTATTGTTTTATTAAATCACTAATATCGACCAATGGTGGAATCCTATCCCCGGTATTTCTCTAATTTTTACATCAACTTTTACTTGCTTTATTTTTGTTATTCTTAAATTTTAAATCTAAAAGCACAACCTTCACAAGTCTTGAACGAACTCTATTATTTACCACTTCTACAACCACTGTGAAAATCATGATCAATTTTTGGCGGCGCCGCCGACGCGGACTTGTCTTTATGCTAGAGTTGTTAGATTTATTTTTTTCTTTTTTAGGTTTTTATTTGTTTTTATTTTTTGTTTGTTCTTCTTTACGTTTTTGGGTTTTTTGTCTTTTCCTTACAGAATTTGGAATTTGGAGCGAAAGAAATTTTGCCAAATCTTTTGGTGAATATTTAAAGACTTGAAGTAAAAGGCAAAGCGAAAGGAGCGAAAGAAGATTTTTTTTTTATTTTATAAAAAAGAGAGAAAAAAGAAAAAAAGAGAGACATTTTTTTTTTTAGATTATCTTTTTCTTTTGCACTTTATTATTGGACTATGGACTTTATTTTATTTTATTTTTTTAATTTTTTTTTAAACCCTACGGAAGGGTAGTTTAAATATAAACTGTTTTCAGAGAAGGACGGCGATTACGATATCACCTCGGCCCCTCGGGTTCGTACATGACATATGAGTCGTGGCCCGAGTCGACTTCAGCGGTTCATCCCCCGTCTGGAACGGGAGGTAAGTTTGTCGAAACACTCGCGAATCCCCTGTCAGCGAGTTACTGTCTTCCTTCGTGTGAATATATGTCGAGGAACTGAATACAGCTGCTTTAATTTCATAGTAAAGGGCAAGGACTGGCCATACAAGATAAGGGTTCGGATTTCATCACCGTTCTCTTCTTGCCCGCCTTAGAAAAATGATACCAAACGTGAACCTAAGCTTAAAATACTGACTAGAACGAGATCTATAGGGTAACGAGCTTAATAGGAAAGTCGTTCCAAAAATATTGGTTACTCTTTTAAGCATACTTCGAAGTTCATGATGGTTTATGTGAGTTGAATGCGTGACTGCGCCGCCTTGTAATGCGGTGAGGCCTTGGGTATCAAAGCTCCACGCAGCTTCCCTCACCTCTATTCAACTTACTTTGACTCGGATTGATTCCAGAAGGGTTTGCTTAAATTGTAACGAATTCCCTTTCGAAGGATTAGAAGCTGGTCTAGAAACAATCTAAGTGGAGCCATCATGCTTTTTGTTTGCTAGAAATTAGTAGGTTTGTTGTGGTGAAGTCAGCCTTGTTTGTGTTTGCATAGAACTTCCCTTCCTTTTAGGACTTTTCTTTTTCTTTTGTTTTTCTAGTGTATGCCTGAGGTTATTAGAGAGCGGGCTTGGAAAAGAAACACTCTAGGTCGTTTGATTAGTGATAAACCTAGTAGTTCTTCTTGTGAAGGCGGGGAAATCGAAGACTCTTCTTTTGAGAGCCCCGTTTTTGGAAACTTCAGTTTTGAGAATCTGTCTCTCTGTGAAGAAAGTACCCTTAGTACTTCACTGTGCCAGCGATGACAACTTTGAAATATTACATGTTCCCAACTAGGACCAACCGAGCTTCGTGCATTAAATTGCCAGCCAATACGGCTAATTTCGAGATAAAACCTAGTATTCTTCAGATGATCCCTATATTCTTAGGAAAAGATGATGAAAACCCTTATTTTCATATTAGGGACTTTGAGGAAATTTGTGGGACAATTAGAATAAAAGACCTTACTGATGAATTTTTGAAACTTAAGATGTTCACCTTTTCCTTGAGAGATAAACCCAAGACCTGGCTGAACAACCTACCATCTGAATCCATTGAAACATGGCAGGAACTTATTGCTGCTTTCTATATGAAATTCTACCCTAAGCATAAAACTGCAGCTGTTAGGCAGAAAATTAGTGCTAGTGTGCAACAAGAGGGAGAGTCTCTTTATAGGTTTTTAGATAGATTCAATGATCTCCTATCCCAGTGTCCTCACCATGGATTTGATAAGATGAAACTTGTAGAGATTATTTATAATGGTTTAGACTATTCGACCAAAGCCATGGTCGAGTCTATGTGCGCTGGTGAGTTCACTAATAAAAATGCTGATGATGTTTTTACCTTCTTAGGAGCTATTGCTGAAAAATCCCAACAGTGGGAGTCTTGTGTTGAACCCCCTAAAAGACTCTTGGTCAATAGAAGTATCACCAATGTGGTAGATACAAGCTTCAGGTCAGATGCTAAGTTTGCTGCTTTGTCTAGAAGGTTAGAAGCTTTGGAATTAAATCAGCCTAAACATAGGTCTCTTGTTGAAACTGATGATAGGATTAGAGCCTCTCAAGTCTCTAGTTGTGGAGTAGAACCCAATAACTCGTTTTGAGAAGGTCATGTTAGTGAAGAGAAATCCCATGTTGTCTATAACAATGCTAGGTTCGAGAACCGTCAGAAGTTTGACCCATACTCAAAGACCTACAACCCTGGTTGGAGAAACCATCCTAATTTTTCTTGGTCCAAGGGCCAGAATCAAGGTCAGCCTAGTAATACTCAGCCCCCCCAGGTTTTGGTTATACTCAGAACCCTTCAGGTCAAAACCAGTTTCAGAACACCTCTGAGAAAAAGATCTCTACCTTAGAAGAAGCTCTTACTATGTTAGTAAAGAACCATGATATGTTATCAGCTAACCACCTTAGCTTTCAACAAGAAACCATGCAGAACCATAAGGATAATTCCCAGACTCTTGCTAAATTAGAACTTCAAGTCGGCCAAATAGCTAAGTATTTAAGTGAGAGAGAAGAAGGTAAGTTTCCTAGTCAAACTCAAGCCAATCCTAGGGGGGTCCATCAAATATCTTTAGTTGGTGAGGAATCATCAAAACATGTGAACTCGATAAAAACCCTTAGGAGAGGTAAAACAGTAGAAAATAAGGCATCCATGCCTAGTGAACATACTGTAGTTCCACGTTCTACTTCCCAAGAGGAACCCATAACTGAGGAAACTGAAACAATCCCTAAGGAGTCCCAAGAAATTCTTGATAGGACTACCTTTGTGCCTAGAGCCCCATATCCTCAGTTGTTAACCCCAACAAAGAAGGAGTCAACTTTCAACGAGATACTGGAAATATGTAAGCAGGTGAACATCAACATTCCTTTATTAGAAGCAATTAGGCAGATTCCTGCTTATGCCAAGTTCCTTAAATATCTTTGTACAAGAAAGCGTAAGCTTAATGTTCATAAGAAAGACTTTTTAGCTGGTCAAGTAAGTTCAATTCTTCTAAACCAAACACCCCCTAAGTATAAGGACCCTGGATGCCCTACCATATCTTGTGCAATTGGTAACCACACTGTCGATAAGGCATTACTTGACTTAGGAGCTAGTGTTAACTTACTCCCGTATCATGTATACACCCAGCTAGGTCTTGGTAAGTTGAAACCGACTAAAATGATACTACAATTAGCTGATAGGTCTGTCAAAGTCCCTCGTGGTGTCATAGAGGATGTTCTGATTGAGGTTGATAAATTTATTTATCCAGTGGATTTTGTTGTTTTAGACACCTAGCCAGTTCAGGACCCAAGTGCTCAAATCCCGGTGATTTTAGGTCGCCCATTTTTAGCCACAGCTAACGCTGTCATCAACTGTAGGACCTGACTTATGAACATATCCTTTGGTAATATGACCACTGAACTAAATGTCTTTAATGTTACTAGACAACCTTTTGAGAATAAGAATGATGAATTAGAAGAAGTGAATATGATTAGCACCTTAGTTCAGGATTTAGTTCAGGATAATTGGCATGATACTCTATTGGGAGATTCTTTAGATGAATTTGAGGAAACCATTCTCTTAGACCAGATGTGTGATCAATCTTTAGAAGAATCCCTTGAGTATTTTAAATATTCTATGGACCCTGAAATTCAGGAAATAACTTTATGAGAGTAATGATAACCATAAGTTTGGGGGTGGAGAATTGGAAGAATCTCTTGAGTATTTTAAGGACTCTGAAGATCCGAAAATTCAAGCAATAATTAGAGGTTTTTCTGTGAGTAGTGAAAACCCTAAGTTTGGGGGTAGTGTTGGTTCTTGTGATTGTAACGTATCCTTAAATAGAGTCCCTAACTTGGGACTCGAGCTTTGTGCATATGAGATATCACTTGAGTCTATTCAGACTCCGCAACCCGATCCACCTGATATTGTCTAGGAGGTAACTCAGGTATTAGAGACCCGTTTTTCGGATGAACCTATTTATCAAGATACACATAAGAAGCTCAATTATGCTACCCAGATAAACCCAGTTGTATTGACAGAAACCTTAGACGAGGATGTGCTCCTTCTTTTCATTTTTCTGAACCAGTGCAGTTGTCTCATATTTGTGTTAGCTTTATTTGGTCTTGTGGACCAACAATTGTTTCTACTATTGGTATACGACTGTGGAAGGTGACAATCCTTTTTGAGGTATTTGATGTCTAGCTAGAGACTTAAAATTTAACATTTACTGGGAGGCACCCGCGCTCATGCGACACGGTAATATCCTTCCTTGTTTCTTTTCCTCAAGTGGTAACAGTTTCTCCTTGTTCATGCTTTTAATTTCATTTTTAGAACATTGAGGACAATGTTAGATTTAAGTTTGGGGGTGGGGAAGAAACTTTTTGTTAGCTACAATAAATAAACTCCAGAGCCTAGAAATTTATGTTTATTAAGGATGGCACTAACCAATCTAAGTGGATGGAAGCATTTTGGTTGTAGGAGTTGAGGAACCAATATGATTAGATAAAAACATATAGAAGAGTCTATTCATAAAAGCACAGAGCTCAGGTGTTACTAGTGCGCCTGCTAGAGTCGATCTCCATTAACCTTTGATTTTCTTCTCTAAAATCAGGTTAACGACTTAAAGACTTCATTGGGATTGTGAAGCCAGACCGATACTACTTTATCGTAGTTGTGTGATCTGATCTTGCATATTCTATCGTACGAGTACAATCGATTGATTAACTTGAGATCGTGAGAGTTCTCCGATAGGAAAGATAAAGAAGTCACAAACATCTTCGTCTCACTGTTTGTGATTCCTCGATAAACCGCCTATGTAGTCAGGAAGGATTGTAGAGAGGTGATTGATTAATCTAGGTTGTTCTTCGGGAATATAAGTCTGGATTATCAATTGGTTCCTGTTCACCTTGATTTTATATCTAAAGACGGAACAAAACCTAGGGTTTATCTGTGGGAGACAAATTTATCCTTTGATAGATTTTTCTGTATGAGACTGATCTGTTTATTATCAAGTCTGTGATTTTGGGTTGCAGCAACTCTTGGTTGTGGGTGAGATCAGCTAAGGGAATCAAGTGCGCAGTATCCTGTTGGGATCAGAGGCGTAGGAGTACAACTGTACCTTGGATCGGTGGGAGACTGATTGGGGTTCAACTATAGTCCAGTCCGAAGTTAGTTTGCAGTAGGCTAGTGTCTGTAGCGGCTTAATACAATGTGTATTCAATCTGGACTAGGTCCCGAGGTTTTTCTACATTTGCGGTTTCCTCGTTAACAAAATTTCTGGTGTCTGTGTTATTTATTTTCTGCATTATATTTTATATAATTGAAATGATACAGGTTGTGCGTTAAGATCATCAACTTCTCTAACCCAACTTTTAGTTGTTGATTGTAGTTGATTGATCCTTGGATATTGGTCTTTGGTACCGTCCAAGTTATCTCTCTTTGATAAAGACTCGCAGATTTCTATTTGCTTGAGTAAAGATCAAATCGAGAGATTGAGATATAAACTCTTTGATATATCTTTTTATTGATTGAGTCTGACTGTCTAGTTGATTCTCATAAAAAGTATATTGGAGTTTGTCCATACAGATTTCTAAGCGAAATATTGGGTGGTGTTGTTAGACCCCCGCTTTTTTAATTGGTATCGGAGCAGGAAAACACGTTTAAGACCTAACAAGTCCGTGTTTGTAGCGATCTGACTCTATGGACAGAGGTGTTATCTCTATTAACGTACCACCAGTCTTCGATGGCTCCAATTACTTATGG
The DNA here is from genome assembly GCF_003573695.1 of Papaver somniferum. Classification (NCBI taxonomy): domain Eukaryota; kingdom Viridiplantae; phylum Streptophyta; class Magnoliopsida; order Ranunculales; family Papaveraceae; genus Papaver; species Papaver somniferum. Next base: position 141,747,458 of record NC_039358.1, read on the forward strand.
TGGAAAATTTCTATGCGAGCTTTTCTTCAATCGCGTGATTTTCAATCATGGGTATATGTGGTGAATGGTTATGATGTGCCCGTTGTTGCAGCTGGAGACGGAACTGTTCCCAAGAATATTGGTGAATATAATGCTGCCGAGATTCTTGCTGCAAAGTAGAATTCTGAAGGGTTAAATGCTATCATACATGCCATTGCCCCAAGTCTTCAACACCATGTGTGTAATTGCACTAGGTCTAAAGATGCTTGGGATATCTTAGAAACCGTATTTGAAGGAAACTCTAGTGAAAAGAAAGTTATGCTTCAAAACCTTAATTACGGTTGGGAGAACCTTCGTATGGCAGATGAAGAAACATTTGATGAGTTTAATCACAAAGTGTCTAAAATTGTTAATGTATCGACCACTGGTTCCCTTGTATATGTCGGTGTGTTGATATTAGTCCAGACCAGTATCTCAGTCCATTAGGATAGGTTCACCTTAGTTAACATCATCTACGTTTTTCTCTACATCCATCTTCTTAATCTACCCATGTGATTGGTTGACTCCGGTTTATGATTTCCAGAAACTATCTGAGTAGAGCTCTGTCACTTTATATGAATTTTAGTATGCTTGAGTGCAAACTCGTGTACAACAATTGGAATTTCTCAACAGGGTACTTCCTCCTGTAGTCAATAAGTATGTCAACCAAGGAGATTCTTTAGTTCCTTCCAAAGTTCTGCGTAGATAGCTAGGGTCTGGAGTAATGGTTTTGTGGGTACACCTCTGGTAAACCCTCCCGAGATTAACTCGGTTTTATTAGTTTTTCTCGAGGCTTGCAAATAATAAGTTTGGGGGTATTTGATAGACGCATTTATGTGTATAATTTGTCCTCAATGTTTCGTATTGTTAGTACTCGTTTTCGTCCTTATTATGGTGTTTTGTGTGTTTGTTTGTGAACTTAAGAGGTTATGATCTAAAGATGTGCTCTGAACATGAAACTTAAATTACTAAGGAATGCTTTATGCAAACCGTGGCTATAAAGTTCATGAGCCGATTCACTCGAATCGAATCATCTTTGTTTCAATTGTGTCTTGTGTAGTTACATAAGATCTCATAGCAATTGAACAACTCTTTAACTAGTTCATTTGAGTCAATTGAACTAGTTATGGTGGAGAAGAACAAGGTTAATATGAAATGCTCATATGGTTGACCTTTTTGGGTTACTATGTTGAACCAACATACACGTACACTGATAGACGCATTTATGTGTCTAATTTGTCCTCAATGTTTCGTATGTTAGTACTCGTTTTCGTCCTTATTATGGTGTTTTCTGTGTTTGTAGGTATTTTTGGAGAAATAAACATGCATGGAAAATTCAGCTTGAAAAGTTGTCTATGGCACCCCGGAGAACATGTGATGTGCGGACTCTCATTTTGGTTAAGGGGCACCTCAATTACTAAGGGGAACCTCAGTTGGGCAGCTGCTATTTGCACCCCTACTCTGGATAGGGGGTACCCATCTTCATCGTTTCAAAATTCTAGTTTTGGCGGGAAATAATGGCAGCAGAAGAACATATTTCTGGTTCGAGATTTGGGATGATTTAGCGAGACTCAATGGCTGGATCTTCAGAGGAAGACGTGACGGACATTAACAGGAGTGGTATGGGCTTTTTCTTGGATTAAGTTGGGCTATATTGATCGGGTTAAAGATGGACAGTGTGCACGAGAATATCTCACCCTTTCCCGTGAATTCTGTGATGTGTGTGTGTCTTGAGAGTGTTTGAACCAAACAATGACATTCAGTAGCGTGTTTTAGTGTGTATAACCAACAACAGATACGGAGAATCACTTGCAGACGCGTGAACGGGTTTTAAAAGGAAAAAAATAATCCCGTGATAGAAGAGTATTGAAGAGAGAATTATTTTCAGTTATGATGCGAGATTTGGGTGCAGTGGGGCTATATAAGTCGTTCAGGGTCAGTATAGTGGAGGAAAGAGAGATTGGGAGAGTTGCAGAGCATCAGAGAGTCGAGATAATCAAGTGGCAGGAAACTACAATTTCTGCTGCTGTGAAGAACACGAAGAACATAAGACCATCCTAGACAGTCGTTTATGCTACAGTAATTGCAACACAGCAGTGGCAGTCTTAGAAGCTTCAATAACAGCGACTGATAGTTGACAGTCTTATATACTACAGTAACAGCGGCAGTTTGCATTTATGGTTCTCCGTAACTTTAACCATTCTCATCATTTGTTAACCATTTTTGAGCATAAATGAAATCAACATTTGAGCTCGTTTCCAAGATAATGATGAGCTAAACACAATCCTTGGGGCGATGGAGGAAGTTGTTGTTTCGGTAGAAGTGATATATCTTTCTTTTAATTAATTATAAGAACTCTATTATGATTTTTGCATTGAACTCAAAATTGATTATATGATTTTTATTAGTTAGGTGTATTTTCTCTTGAGAATATGCTTTCTTTAGTGTTTTGATATTCTATGCTTAGATTAACATCTATTATTTTGGAAATCTAAATGTCTAGGCAATACTATTAGAATCAATTTGAATGTTGAGTTGCATAATTATTGTTTTATTAAATCACTAATATCGACCAATGGTGGAATCCTAGCCCCGGTCTTTCTCTAATTTTTACATCAACTTTTACTTGCTTCATTTTTGTTATTCTTAAAATTTAAATCTAAAAGCACAACCTTCACAAGTCTTGAACGAACTCTATTATTTACCACTTCTACAACCACTGTGAAAATCATCATCATACACGTTTGGGCATGGTTTTCACAAACCCAGTAAAACGTCTACCCAAGTGTGTGTGACAAGCTAAGTTTTCGATCTACGATTGAGAAATATTAGCTTGAATCTAAATCAGGTTTTCATCTAACGGTGAATAAGGATTGCTTTGTAACTAAGGCAAAACCCTGATTTGAAGGCTATATAAAGGAGGCATCTAGCATTGTGAAAAACTAATCCCCACACGTCTGTGTGCTACTAGTGCTCCCGCTAGAGTTGATCTCCATTAACCTTTGATTTTCTTCTCTAAAATCAGGTTAACGACTTAAAGACTTCATTGGGATTGTGAAGCCAGACCGATACTACTTTATCGTAGTTGTGTGATCTGATCTTGCATCTTCTATCATACGAGTACAATCGATTGATTGACTTGAGACCGTGAGAGTTCTCCGATAGGCAAGATAAAGAAGTCACAAACATCTTCGTCTCACTGTTTGTGATTCCTCGACAAACCGCCTTTGTAGTCAGGAAGGATTGTAGAGAGGTGATTGATTAATCTAGGCTGTTCTTCGGGAATATAAGACCGGATTATCAATTGGTTCCTGTTCACCTTGATTTTATATCTAAAGACGGAACAAAACCTAGGGTTTATCTGTGGGAGACAGATTTATCCTTCGATAGACTTTTCTGTGTGAGACAGATCTGTTTATTATCAAGTCTGTGATTTTGGGTTGCAGCAACTCTTGGTTGTGGGTGATATCAGCTAAGGGAATCAAGTGCGCAATATCCTGCTGGGATCAGAGGCGTAGGAGTACAACTGTACCTTGGATCGGTGGGAGACTGATTGGGGTTCAACTATAGTCCAGTCCGAAGTTAGTTTGCAGTAGGCTATTGTATGTAGCGGCTTAATACAATGTGTATTCAATCTGGACTAGGTCCCGGGGTTTTTCTGCATTTGTGGTTTCCTCGTTAACAAAATTTCTGGTGTCTGTGTTATTTCTTTTTCGCATTATATTTATATAATTTAAATAATACAGGTTGTGTGTTAAGATCATCAACTTCTCTAATCCAACTTTTGGTTGTTGATTGTAGTTGATTGATCCTTGGATATTGGTCTTTGGTACCGTCCAAGTATCTCTCTTTGATAAAGACTCGCAGATTTCTATTTGCTTGAGTAAAGATCAAATCGAGAGATTGAGATATAAACTCTTTGATATATCTTTTTATTGATTGAGTCTGACTGTCTAGTTGATTCTCATAAAAATTATATTGGAGTTTATCCATACAGATTGCTAAGCGAAATATTGGGTGGTGTTGTTAGACCCTCGCTTTTTCAAAAGTCATGCCTTTTGGTCTCACCAGTGCACCTGCTACATTTCAGGCCTTAATGAATGAGATTTTCCAACCAGTTTTGAGGAAATTTTTCTTGGTTTTCTTTGATGGCATGTTGGTTTACAGTCCCAGCTTGGAGGCACATTTGGAACATCTCAAGTTTGTCTTCTCCTTACTCAGACAACATCAGCTCTTTAGAAAATTTGGAGTATTTAGGCCACATTATTACAGCTGAAGGTGTCTCTGCTGACCCCAATAAGATCTCTTGTATGCAACAGTGGCCACTTCCTACAACTATTAAGGCACTCAGAGGGTTTCTTGGGCTTACTGGGTGGTATAGAAAATTTGTTAAGGACTATGGAACTACTGCTAAGCCACTAACTGAGCTACTTAAAAAGAATTCTTTTCACTAGAGTCCTGAGGCCACAATTGCATTCAATACACTCAAAGAAGCAGTGGTTCATACTCCAATCTTAGCTTTACCATATTTTACAAAGACCTTTGTGGTGGAGAGTGATGCAAGTGATACTTGTGTAGGTGTTGTTCTACCAAGAGAACATACCAATTGCTTTTTTTAGTAAACCCTTGGGACCAAGAGCACAAGCATTATCCACTTATGAGAAGGAATTCTTAGCTATTGTATTGGTTGTTCAGAGATGGAGGCAATACTTGCAAGGTGCCAAATTTATTATCAAAACTGATCACCAAAGTATACAATATTTTCTTGAGAAAAAAGATTACTACTACATTGCAGCAAAAATGGCTTATTAAGCTGTTAGGTTTTGATTATGTCATTCAGTACAAGACAAGCTCAGAAAATGTAGTGGAAGATGCTTTATCTAGAAGACCTCAAGAATCAGCTACTTGTCATTATATATCTCTCTCTGCTCCAACTTGGGTGCATGATGTTCTTCTCAGTTATTCTCATGATACTAAGGAAGACCATCTCATTTCTCAACTCCTACTTCAAGCTAATTTTGTACCTCACTTCACCCTTATAGAGGGCATATTGAGATACAAAAATATAATTTATATTGGAACAGGGGGTAATGTTAGACAACATCTTTTGGAATCCTTACATGCTTCTGCTGTGGGTGGCCACTCTGGAATGCAAGCAACATATATCAGAGCTAGAAGACATTTTTACTGGCAAGGGATGAAAAAGGATATTTTTCTCTTTGTCTCTCATTGTGATATATGTCAAAGGTGTAAGAGTGATTCCACCACAGATGCTGGCCTCCTCCAACCTCTCCCTGTTCCAGAGTATGCATGGAAACTCATCACTATGGATTTCATTGAGAGCTTACCTGTTAATAACAAAAAGAGTGTTATTTTGGTCATAGTGGATAGGCTTACAAAATATGCCCACTTCATTGCTCTCCAACACCCTTACACTGCTTCTTTTGTGGAAAAGGCCTTCCTCAATCAAGTATTCAAGCTTCATGGTTTGCCTTCCTCCATTGTCTCTGACAGAGACAAAGCTTTCACCAGCAATTTTTGGCAGGATTTGTTCAAGGCTTTGGGCACTAGTTTGAACATGAGCACAACTTATCACCCTCAAACAGATGGCCAAACTGAGAGGGTTAATGCTTGCCGGGAGAATTATTTAAGATGCATTACTGGCCACAAGCCGGTAAACTGGTCTCATTGGATAGCACTTGTTGAATGGTGGTACAATACCAGTTTTCATAGAGGCTTAAAGATGTCACCATTTCAGGCTCTCTATGGTTATTCTCCTCCTCATATGGCTTTATCTTCTGCTGCCACTACATCTGTTGTTGCTGTTGAAACTTACATGAAAGAAAGAGATAGCATGCTGGAGTTATTTAAAGAGTCACTTCACAAAGCTCAAGAAAGGATGAAGCTTTATGCAGATGCTTCCAGAGTTGAGAGGTCATTTAGTGTGGGAGATTTAGTCTACCTTAAGCTTAAACCATATAGTCAAGCTTCTGTAGCTTTGAGACGCAATTTCAAGCTATCTGCCAAGTATTATGGCCCTTTTCCAATATTACAGCGGATTGGTCAAGTGGCATACAAGCTAGATTTACCCTCTCATTCTCGCATCCATCTTATGTTCCATGTTTCGCAGCTGAAGACTCACATTGGGGCCAAAGTTATTCCTTCACCTACCCTACCAGTTGTGGATCTCACAGGGGATATCATCATGCTTCCAGAAAAGGTCCTCCGTACTCGCATTGTCCTCATTGGTAGAAAATTGATTCGACAGGTGTTGACCCAATGGACAAATTCCTCCCCTGAAGAAGCTACCTGGGAAGCCATCTCCAACATTCGCACTCACTATCCTCGATTCATCCTTGAGGACAAGGATGATCCTCAGTATGGGGAAATATTGCATGTCGTACATGCTAAGTCATAAAGTCTGCATGTGTCTGCTTGTAGTAAATTACCTGAGTGCTTGATTAATTTTAGTTAGATGTTATTTAGAATCTCGTTCCCCGTTTCTATTTGCTGCATGTGTCTCCTATCCGTTGAGTAACTTATAGGGTTCTCAATAATTGGTATAAGTTGTAAGAGAAGCGTCTTCTCAGGTACGAACAATAAATGAGAAAAACCTTAATGGATGCGCTGTTCTCAGCTCAGATTTTGACCTAAATCTTCGATTTGGGAGTTACTATTATCCTTTTTATTCCATTATCCATCGATCCTTGTTGTTAATTGTTGCTGGTGTACAACACTTTGTTACCAAGGTAGCATTGATTGCAAACCCTGATTTGAAGACTATATAAGGGAGAACTCTAGCAACTGGGAAACCTTATCCCCATACCGCATGTGTGACATTAGTTGTGACTAGAGTTGATTCTCCTTTAACCTTAAGTTTTTCATGAAACCCTGTAGATTAACGACTTGAAGTCTTCATTGGGATTGTGAAGCCAGACCCAACTATTTTCTCTGTAGTTACGTGTTCTGGTCTAGCCCTATTATATCATATTGAGTACTATCTTCTCTAAGATTTGCTCGAGATTGATTCTCCGATAGGCAAGATAAAAAGTAGTCACACACATCTTCGTCTCATCATTTGTGATTCCACAATATCTTGTTTCGCTACCATACGACTAAGATTATTGTGAGGTGATTGATATTTCTAGGATGTTCTTCGAGAATATAAGTTTGGTATATCAATTGGTTCATGTTCACCTTGATTTATCAAAATACAGAACAAAACTCATATGTATATCTATGGGAGACAGATTTATCTATTCAATAGACTTTTCTGTGTGAGACAGATTGGTTTATAAAGTCTTCGACTTTGGGTCGTAGCAACTCTTAGTTATGGGTGAGATCAGTTAAGGGAATCAAGTGCGCAGAATCCGGCGTGGTTCTAGAGGCGTAAGGAACGCGACTGTACCTTGATTAGTGTGAGATTTTTTAGGGCTCAATTACATTCCAGTCTGAAGTTAACTTGGAGTAGGCTAGTGTGTCTGTAGCGGCTTAATACAGTGTGGTGTTCAAATCCGGGCTAGGTCCCGAGGTTTTTCTGCATTTGCGGTTTCCTCGTTAACAAAACTTCTGGTGTCTGTGTTATTTCTTTTCCGCATTATATTTGCTTATATAATTAAGATATCACAGGTTGTGCATAAGTTCAATCAATTTTGAATCCAACCTTTGGTTGTTGATTAAATTGATTGACACTTGGATATTGGTTTTTGATACCGTCCAAGTTATTTTTTATATTCAATCGGGGTCGCAAATTCCTATTTGTTTGATTGCGGATTGAATTAAGAAATAGAGATATAACTCTTTGATATACTTTTCTCAAGATTGTGTCTGACTGTTTAGTTGATTCTCTTGAAAGTATATCGGAGTTAGTCCATACAGATTTCTAAGCTAAATATTGAGTGTAGTTGTTAGACCCCTGCATTTTCAATTGGTATCAGAGCAGGTAAACACGTCTAAGACCTTATAAGTCTGTGTTTGTGGCAATCTGATTTGTGTAGATAGTGTGTATCTCAAACTCGCACGCATAAGAATGAGTTCTAAAAGTTTTATTTATGCTAAATATCTTGGGATTATCTCCAAGGATAACTCCTTTGCTGATTCTTCTGAATCCCGAGGTAGGAATTGTTTGCTATCATATTCTGATAACATTCCCTCTGATGAGACATTTAACATCATGTCTAAAACTGAAACGAAGCTCACCAGAAGTCAAAAAAATACAGCTGAGACTATTGTTTCTCAAGATGCTAAGATAAAGTCTCTTGAAGAAAAACATGATCAGCTTATTGATGAACTTGAAAAGTCTCTTGGACGATAACTGGAACTCTATAGCATCATTGAGTCCTTCTCTACTAATATCGAAAAACTTGTTCAAGAAACTACTTTACAGCGTGAAAAGATTGGTACTCTTGAGGATATTTGTTAGAGCATTGCTCGGTCGAACTCGCATGCGTTGTTATCTCAAGCATGTTTGTCAATATTAGTGATCAAAACTATAAGTCTTGATTACTAGACTATTAGATCTAAGGTCTTGGATTAGGATAGAAAGTGTAGTTGAGCTCAAGACTCCATGGAAATCATCATACAATACGAAGGACTACTCAAGGAACTGGTGGATCTTCATCGACTAAAAGGTATGTGGAGACTTGAACTTATCTGTCACTCAAAAGTCTATTTACTCTATCTCCTACTCTTGATACAAAAGTTGTTTTGATATATAGACTTTCATTATACACATTTACTATTTAGAGCCGCGTTTATCTCGCCTATTTATTTCTCGAAATGTGTGTTGGTAAGATTTCGCTTTAGCCGAATTCATCTTTACCAAGTGACAAAAGTCATGTTATGTTTCAATCACTTTGAAAATTGCTCTGACGAAAAATAGTCTGTGAATAATGGCTATATAACGTTCTCTGAGAATGTTTCAATGATTGAAATGAGAGTTTAGATTACATAACCATTGGTAGGATATAATCATTGTTGTGGAAACACATATATGCGTAAGTCCTTATTCCTTGAACCAAAGTTTGCGAACTTTGTTGATCAAGAGAAATGGAAGTGGCGTGAGCCAAGTCCGCGAACTCAATCCGCGAACTTGCGGAACTTCTTGGCCCAAGATTTTCTGCTGGAGTTTGTGTACTCCTTCCATGAGCTTAAGTCCACGAACCCAATCCGCGAACTGGAGCAGGTTATATCTAACGTCGGTTGTTCTTGAACTAATGTTTAAATAAACTAAGGAATGCTTTTGCAAACCGTGTCTATAAAGTTCATGAGCCGATTCGAGTGAATCAAACCAATTTTGCTTCAATTATGTCTTGTGTAGTTACATAAGATTTTCTTGCAATTGAACAACTCTCTAACTAGTTCATTTGAGTTATTTGAACTAGTTATGGTGAAGAAGAATAAGTTGATATGAGAGTAATCATATGGCTAACCTTTTGGTTGACTTGTTGAACCAACAAATGTTCATGTTTGGGTACGGTTCATAAACCCAAAATTGGACATTTCATTTGTGTGTGACAAGCTAAGTTTCGATCTAACGGTTGAGAAATATTAGCTTGAATCTAATCAGGTTTTTATCTAACGGTGAATATTAAATGCTTTGTTACTAAGCTAACATTGATTGCAAACCCTGATTTGAAAGTGTATATAAGGGAGAACTCTAGCAACTGGGAAACCTAATCCCCACACATTCTGTGTGATACTAGTTGTGCTAAGCTAGAGTCGATTCTCCTTTAACCTTTGGTTTCTTTTTCTAAACCAGGTTAACGACTTAAAGACTTCATTGGGATTGTGAAGCCAGACCGATACTACTTTTTCGTAGTTGTGTGATCTGATCTTATTGTTTCTATCGTACGAGTACAATTGTAATAATTGGCTTGATATTTCTATCTCCGATAGGCAAGATAAAAAGTAATCACAAACAAACTTCGTCTCATCGTTTGTGATTCCGCGATATCTTTTTTCGCTGCGTCGATTAAGATTATTGTGAGGTGATTGATAATACTAAGCTGTTCTTCGGGAATATAAGTCTGGTATTATTGATTGGTTCATGTTCACCTTGATTTATCAAAAGACGGAACAAAACTCATAGGTATATTCGTGGGAGACGGATTTATCTATTATCGTAGACTTTTCTGTGTGATACAGATTTGTTTATTAAAGTCTTCGACTTTGGGTCGTACCAACTCTTAGTTGTGGGTGAGATCAGCTAAGGGAATCAAGTGCGCAGTATCCTATTGGGATCATAGGCGAAGGAGCATAACTTTACCTTGGATCAGTGTGAGATTGATTGGGGTTCAACTACAGTCCAGACCGAAGTTAATTTGGAGTAGGCTAGTGTCTGTAGCGGCTTAATACAGTGTGTGTCCAATCTGGACTAGGTCCCAGGGTTTTTCTGCATCTGCGGTTTCCTCGTTAACAAAATTCTGGTGTCTGTGTTATTTCTATTCCGCATTATATTTGTTTATATAATTGAAATATCATAGGTTGTGCGTTGTTCAATCAATTAGAATATCCGACCTTTTAGTTGTTGATTTAAATTGATTGACACTTGGATATTGGTCTTTGGTACCATCCAAGTTATCTCTCTTTGATAAAGACTCGCATATTTCTATTTGCTTGAGTAAAGATCAAATCGAGAGATTGAGATATAAACTCTTTTATATACTTTTATCTAGATTGAGTCTGACTGTCTGGTTGATTCTCTAGAAAGTATATTAGAGTTTGTCCATACAGATTGCTAAGCGAAATATTGGGTGTGGTTGTTAGACCCCCGCTTTTTCAATATTGTTAAAGAAGATTCAATTAGAGAAAAACGTTTGGTCGAGACTCATTCATCAGATCTGGACATCCTTCGTGTTGAAAAAGAGAAATTGGTTGCTTCGCTTCTTCTAGCCCAAAAACAGTGCAAATCCTTGTAAGAGGAAAACTCTGTTTTAATAAGAAAATCTTATGTGTCTATCTCTAATTCTCAGACAAAATCACAGTACATGAAGAAAAGCTCTCCAAAGAAAGTTGCTGCTAAGAAGTGTTTACATAACTTGCAGTCTTCTAATAGGGCTATGAATTTAAAACAGGTTCCTTCCAATGTTTCTCTTCCACAAACCTGTTCCTTCTGTGGGAAAAAGAATCACTATGTTAAACATTGTTTTGCTAGAAAGAAACAGATTTCTGATCTTCAAAAGCTACTTCTTTTTACAGTCAACAGAGTAAATTGTCTGACGACATCTACAATGGATCTCATTCCTACATAAAGCCAGAACTCTCATAAAAGTGACTTTAATGATCACTCATCTCGAAAAATCCCTGCATGGATCGTGGTTCTTATTTTGGTGCAAACTCTTACACCACAAAAATATGTATTCCCAGTGTTTATGAGAATAAGTCTGGTAGATCTAAGTCTAGAAGGTGGAAACCTCTCTCTTCTGATCATCTGGAACCGATTTCTAGAGGTCCTAGGCTTAATCTTCAGAAAAATCTCTCTGATGGATTCGTTAAAAGGGTTATAACTATTTCTTCTAGAAAAAAGAATAACCGAAGAAAGGCAAGGAATACAAGGATCAAACCTTCATATGGTATTTACAATCATCTCTCAATTTTCACGGTGGGATTACATCTCACTTTGACACCTAACTCTAGGTAACTTCATCCTTGTATCTAACTTGAGAGTTGCAAGGATGATTTTTGAGAGTTGCTCAAGTCTACAATAGGTTACCATTAGTCTTGTGTTTGATTTATTTTTGTGAAGGTTGAGCCAATTCTTGACTCCCACTATCTAATGTATCCTTTCTTTAATTATGTGTAATTGATTCTTTTTATTATTGAGCTATGAAAGTAAGAGAGTGTATTTCCTTGGATCCATTTGGTCCATTAACCTTCCTTATCCGGTCCACGATCGTACATGTCTTTGCTTGGGAGTTTTTAGGGTTCCCTTAACAAGGGTATTCTCCTCTTGTTTATAACATATGTATTTTATATACTATTTTTTTTCATCCCTAACAAAAAAAAAATGGATTCCTCATGACCTCAGGAAGTAGTGAATCTTGAGATGGAAGAGGATGTTACAGCATGCGATTCAGTTCAAGAATTTGTGTTGAAAAAGATGATTGCAAGGAAAGAGTACAACTCCTAGATTGGTGAATCTTTCAAGGATTTAATTCTCTTTCAGAATGACTCAAAGGTCGAATTTGCGAATCTTCAACTGCAAATAAATCATCTTATTGATGTTCAGACCAAAATCCTTGAAAATCAAAATATCTTGATTCGGAATCAGAAGAAACTCATCATGGACTGTCTCAAAGCTAGGCATCTTGCCCGCATTGTTGATCGTAAAGTTAATGTTCTAACCCATGACCATGGAGTCTCTACCGTCAAAAGAATCAAGGATATCAGTGATACCTTTTATGATGGACCCTTTCAATTAAAGGTATGATGTTATCAAAGAAACTTGATTTTTGTTTTGTCTATGAAACTTCTTATGAGAATTTATTCTTGTGTTTAAAGAAGGATAACTAGGGTTTGGAATAACAATTATTGTGACTACAGATAGCTATTTCCAACGAATTTCATCTTGCAATGTTTTTAGATTTTATTTATTTAAATTCTAAAGTTGATGTTGATGGTGATTTTTCGAATAGGGATAAAATTGTAAAACCCTGTATTTAATGCGCTGACGCCCTGCAAGGGTATAAAGCCATTTAAGAAGTGATGAGTGCAAAAACCTTTTCACTCATTGAGCAACTCAATATATATATGAAATTCACTCAGAATGGTGCGCGTAGTAGCAATCCCAAATACTCCGTGAATTTTATTTTCTGCCAGCATTATTAACTAATGCATGACTCGCCTGATATTTTTCCGTGCAATGTTCTCACCCAAACTCTCAATACTGACATGACATGACGATCAATGCTCACTCTCAGCAGAGTAGCATGAATCTCCCGAAGTGTTAGTATTGAGATCTGCACAAAAATACTCACACAAGCTACATCTCTCTGACAAAGAGATCAATGCGTTCACACACTTTTTTTTTTAAAAGTTAGCATGATCGAACACGTATTTACTCCTTAAAGAAAATATAGACTGTTAATGTCGGTCTCAGAAACGATCACGGACACACAATTTGGCCGCGCGATTTAACAAGCTTGGATTACTCATAGCAGAACTAGGTAATCACCCTAATGACCACCGACGGGCCCACTAATGCCCTAGTTGATCGAGCCCTATGAAGCTCGTTCACAAATGCTTCGAACATCGACCCAAACATGGGCGTTCACGCTGCATAACATAACTCAAACGAATTAAGACCGGCAAAAACGGTCTCAAAACGCATCACATCCGTCCAACTTGCCCGACCTAGTTGGACAGTTTGTATCGCATTTCGAGCAATCAAAGAGATGTCGATGTGTTCACCATCGTCCCAAGCTCTCCCTTGGTCGATCGACCTGTCCCCAACGGGACCAAAGCATGTTAAAACTCCGGCCTCAAGGAGGGTGATCGCGCAGCCTTTTAAACCCTAAATTGAATAAGCAGCGTTACACAACTGCCGCCTAATCAATCATATCCGTCCAACTTCGCCAGCCTAATTGGACGGCTTAGATCGTGTTTCAAATGATCAAGGAGATGCCAACGCGTTCAACATCGAACCAACTCCACATGTGGTCGATCGACTTGCCCATATCAAGGTTAAAGCGCATCAAAACGCCAGCCCAAAAAAGCGTGAACATGTTGTTTCAAAAAACCTAAAATTGCGGCAATACACTACTGCCGCAAATCTATCACGACCATTCATCTTTGCCGGTCAAATTGAGTGGTCTAGATCGAATCTTTGTGGGACCGAGAGGTGTAGGCATGCACGTCGGTGAGCCGTCTTCACGCATGCCCGGTCGGCCCATTCAAAAATAGTGTCAATGTTTGGATTCGATCAAGACAAAGAGGGATGCTTGCGCACCTCTAAAAATCCCTAAATCCATCAACGACAGCAAACATGAGCCGTAAATCATCTCGTCTGTCCAACTTTTCCAGCTTGGTCGGATGGCTTGGATTAAAGATTAAGCGATCAATGAAGTGCCTCAATGATTATTGTTCGCCCCTTTTCCACCGGGAATGATCGATCGGATGATGGCCCGCCCATGCGGCCTCCAAACGATCACTCGAAGATGGTTGGACGTGCTGCCAATTTAAGACGCTTAATTCGCGACTTAGTCGATCGAGCTAAAACAGCAATGTTTTATGCATATCGATTGTTTTGAGCTACTTGCTTTAAAGCGATACATTACATGCATCGAACAGACACGATATTTCATGAACATCAATTCCATAAATAACTCAATTATTTAACCTAATAGCACCGTATGCTATTTACTGTGGCGGGTCCCACGACCTGACTCATTCATTCGAGACATCAAAGATGTCACAAATTGGGGGATACTTACTGGGGTATTGGTCTGGCGGTTTACAACGTGCGGCGTGCAACGCTCCCATTACGAGAACGTTCAGGAGGAATGGACGGTTAACGATGATGAGGGAAGTGGGCAAAGGCGTGATCATGTGACAATCACCTACACGACCCCACTACTCCATCACTCAACTTCGTCCACTTCCTACGAGATGAGGATGGCGCTCAAATGACTTTAATAAATAGGTTCTTCGACCTATCTTCAAACAACACAGAAAAAACCAAGTGTTGTCATCAGTATCCAGAAAACACCCAGAACTGATAGCTTACATTATGCAAGCCAGTTCAACATTCTGATACAAGTCATAAACAACCAACACCTTCATAATCTCAACACCTTCTTCGCTTCCCTCCCTAAGATCAACCCCATCTCCTTCACTTTGTGACCAAGCAAGTCTGGAACGGCCATTTCTTGGTTTAGGCCAGAATTGTACAGATTGATCTCTCGAATCTAAAGTACTCCCGTGGAGTGCATTTGTTTAGGGTTTAGATTCGTTTCTCGTCCACACACACCCAAGTTTACCAAAAGCAGCAGAAACAGTTTTCACCCATAAACAATTGGCGACCACAGTGGGAGATTGATCTCTCGGTTGCAAAATCAGTTTCTCAATTCATTCCAATTTTCTCAATTTCAAAAGGGTAGATCTCAGATTCAATTCAATCATTAAATTAAATTTAGGTTCAACAACCAATTTCAATTCTGGTGTTCCATTCACTAAGAAGCTTCACAAAAACGCCTTTTCAAGCAATGCTACTGGAAATACCTTGGATAGCTGAGCACCAGTAAATCTCTCAAATGAAAGGACCGGAAACCGCGTGGAGACATAAGACACGACTACTAATTAGAAGAACGCAACGGCTTCTCTCGAGATCTTGATGGAGCAATCACCTTTTCTGCAACACCACAAGTGTTGTATGGAGCAAGCCAGAAATGCCTCAAAGGGTCCACACCCAGGAGTCCTGGGAAGACAGCTGCAGAGATCACAAAAGAAAAGGTCTATCTCTATTCCACCACTGCTACCAATTTAAGATCAGGAGTATCCGCTATCACTTCATCAACAAAACATGTAGATCCAGAATATGGTGTAATTCCGAGAATTCATACATCTACAATAACAAAGGAGTCTTGACACATATTCAGGTCTACTGGAGCCGACACCTCAAGAAAGAAGCCTCAAGAAGATAATGATGCCCGCGTCATCTTGTCGAGAAAGAATCCGCAGTTTGGGCGAGTCACTCTGTTAGGAAGAATGTTTCAGCGAAACAACGAATATCCAAATGATCAAGAGATGACGGACCCGAGGTCCTTCCACTGCCGCAGATTCATTCATCGCTTTACCAGTGAATACAACTGCCTGAAGCATATTCTCCAAATAAAGATTAACTCAGGAGAGTTACCCCTTTCTCCGAAGATTAACGTGCGCAGTTTCATCGAAGTGATCGAACCAACTACGGGTTTCTTGAGGCGCGCCATAACAACTTGGATTCGAAGCGATCACCCTTGGAGAATTCAAGTCTTGTTCAACTGAGATCTTGTGAACAAGTAAGTTTCATTAAACAATTTTACATTTTAAAAGCCTGTTGGGGACTTGACGCATTCGTCCCACATCGAGGAAGGAAGTCAATGATGCAGTTGTTCTTAGATACCATATTATCTTCCTTTTACATGTTTCCCTTTTTATGCAACATTTGCAATTTTTACAAGATACATAGAACGATCGAATTCAAAACCAGAATGCCGGCTTTCAGCCGATTCAAACATAATTCCTTTCAGAAAGTCATTCATAAAATCATCTCAAAAATAAACCAATTCAAAAATTCAATCACCTACTAGTTCAAAAACAAGAAAATCAAATTGTGAAAGGAATTCCTTACATCACTCAAGACACCTAAAAGGGAAATATAAAAGAAAATGCGCAAGTATTCAAGGGAAGTCTTTCAGCAACAACTCATTCTTTTTGGAAAGAGTGCCTTTCATTTTTGCGGAGAACAGCCTGCTTCAGCTTCAATTCCAAGGATAGCCTCTCGATCTCCTCCTCTTACCGAGCAATGAAGTCCACAGAGGGAATTCGTTTGTTTTATCTTGCAGCTTCTGGATTTTAGAAAACCCTTCATAGAACCAGGAAGCATTGAATTCAAACTTCATAAACACATCTCAGTGGAACTCCCAGTTTGAAACCACCTCCTCAGTGCACCCAGTCACGCTGATCATGACATGAATGGAGGATAAAGTTTTTTCGACACGTCGTACCAACAAGCAATACAACCTTCAAACCTTCTGTAAGCGGTTTCACTGAAGCAGCAAGAAAAAAACCACCGAGGTACAACATCCTGCGCGTCCAAAACCGCCAACTCCAACCTCAGTACCACATGCACGACTATCACAATGATAAAACAACGTCCAAGATATTCCATATCTGGCTCGACCGCAACAACATCTATGAGGGACGCTTTCAGAATTTCGTCTCCCGTAGAAGAAGTAGTTGCGTCACCAAAGGAGGTTGCGCCTGGAACTTAAGAGGTACACAGCAACTCTCCATGTCAAGAGCTTCATCATATTTTCAGAACCTATTAGTTAATTCATTCGCATGAGGGGACTTCCCTACTCCTCAAAGACACGATCCAAAGATGATAAAGGCAAAGGAGCGTTGCTGGAGACTTCTTAGCACTACCCATCTCAAAGATGCTGAATTTGGAGAGACGCAAGCCCGTTGTCATTATGATTCCAAGCTGCCCAAAGACGTAGAGTATTCGAGGGAGCAGATCTATTGTTTAAAGACCAGCGATATGCCTGGATGTCTATGAAACACAACGTAGACGCAAAGGCGGCCTCATGATCAGCAACTCGTATTGTCCTCATCAACATTGGGTTCAACTCCAACTCTCTCCCAAATTATTTCTTCAGAGACCCAGCGTGACAACATCTATCAAGTTGAAAGATCATATATGAAGACTGCCAAGTTCGTGCAAGTAGCTACCATGCCTCTCCTTGCCAGTCTCTTCTGATCATAGCTGCTGCCAAGAATCATTGTTGCTCGCCAGAGCTTCACCATAGCAACAACCAATACGGACAGAGGTAATCCGAACTTCTGCATATTTTACTTTCCCATGGAGAAGTAATAGAGTCACCAGTATAGAGGCGAGATGGTGATATCATTATTATGGTAAACCCACCGACCATACAAGATAGAGTCATGTAACTCACGCTTGGGGACTGAGACTCAACATGAAATTCCTTCACCGTCAGTCAAGGATTTCTTCAACACAAGAGAGACGGTCAATCAAGAAGCATGTAATTTGCAAGGGAAAATCAAACTGAAGGAGAATCCGCTTCAACGCTCTCTCCAGGAGAAGCCACTTCAACGCTCTCTCCAGGAGAAGCCGCTTCAACGCTCCCTCCAGAATAAGCCGCTTCAATGCACACTCTCTCCTGAAGCCGTTTCAACGCTCTCTCCAGAAGAATCCGCTTCAACGCACACACTCTCCTGAAGCCGCTTCAATGCTCTCTCCAGAAGAAACCGTTTCAACGCTCTCTCTCGAAGCTGCTTCAACACTCTCCCCGAAGCCGCTTCAGCGTTATCTTCAGAGGACGAATACACTCCAACACCTGACCAGCAAATGCAACGGGAGTACGTATTTCAAGAGAAAATAAGCTCGGGATAATTACACCTGGGGACTGCCAGGATGCCTTCACGTCCCTCAACCGATTTATTTCTAATATCAGCATAATCACTGTTGAAGCTTTACGAGCCGAAGAAAATTCTCAACATGAAGTTGCATTAAAAACTCCAAAAGTACAAATCGGATATGGTTTCACGTATCCAGTCACGCTATCGAATATGAAGTGTAACTGAGGACTGCTCATCGCATCCCATTCCATACAACCATCCAAGATTCATAGGATGGTTCAAAGGATGTCGCTTAGAACAAAGTCCTTGAAGACTTGATAGCAGCACGTCGGTAACAGAAAGCCTCTCAGCTCGTTTACTTCACTCAAAGACTTCTGAAGATTTTGCCGATACAAGCATTCCAAGAATTTCACCATCGCAATCAGAAGGGCAAGAATGAGCCTATGAGATAAAGGGTCAGAATCAACGCAATTCCATTCCGGTCAATGTTCAGGAGTTTAAAGAAGATTTTCGTTGCGACTCAGCAGTCCGGACTCCAAGCAAATTAAGTCAAGGCCTCTCGCAATCGAGCGCAATGGAGTTTAGCAAATTTCGAAATCTACCTGGAGGCAATTGACGTATGATGGGAGGACGATCACTGCAAGCCTTGATACTTCGTTAAGCGTATCTTGCTCAAAGACCTAGCCGGCCTCTATCCTGGTAACATCTGTCTACCTTGCCTCATAAGTTTTATATTTAACAGTCACCATCCATTGCTTACCCCGCAACAATGTCACTGTTACGTGCTAAGCAGGGGATTTAATGTTGATGGTGGTTTTTCGAATATGGCTAAAATTGTAAAACCCTGTATTTAATGCGCTGACGCCCTGCAAGGGTATAAATCCATTTAAGAAGTGATGATTGCAAAAACCTCTTCACTCATTCAGCAACTCAATATATATATGAAATTCGCTCAGAATGGTGCGCGTAGTAGCAATTCCAAATATTCTGTGAATTCTATTTTCTGCCAGCATTATTAACTAATGCATGACTCGCCTGATATTTTTCCGTGCAACGTTCTCAGCCGAACTATCAATACTGACATGACATGACAATCAATGCTCATTCTCAGCAGAGTAGCATGAATCTCCCGAAGTGCTAGTATTGGGATCTGCACAAAAATACTCCCACAAGCTACATCTCTCTGAAAAAGAGATCAATGCGTTGACACACTTTTTGTAAAAGTTAGCATGATCGAACACGTATTTACTCCTTAAAGAAAATCTAGACTATTAATGTCGGTCTCAGAAACGATCACGACCACACAATTTGGCCGCACGATTTAACAAGCTTGGATTACTCCTAGCAGAATTAGGTAATCACCCTAATGACCACCGACGGGCCCACTAATTACCTAGTTGATCGAGCCCTATGAAGTTCGTTAACAAATGCTTCAAACATCGACCCAAACATGGGCGTTCACGCTGCATAACATAACTCAAACGAATTGAGACCGGCAAAAACGGTCTCAAAACATTTCACGCCCGTCCAACTTAGCCGGCCTAGTTGGACGGCTTGGATCGCATTTCAAGCAATCAAAGAGATGCCGGTGTGTTCACCATCGGCCCAAGATCCCCCTTGGTCGATCGACCTGTCCCCAACGAGACCAAAGCATGTTAAAACGCCGGCCCCAAGGAGGGTGATCGCGCAGCCTTTTAAACCCTAAATTGAATAAGCAGCGTTACACAACTGCCGTTAATCAATCATATCCGTCCAACTTCGCCAACCTAATTGGACGACTTAGATCATGTTTCAAATGATCAAGGAGATGCCAACGTGTTCAACATCAAACCAACTCCACATGTGGTCGATCGACTTGCCCACAGCAAGGTTAAAGCGCATCAAAGCGCCATCCCAAAGAAGCGTGAACACGCTGTTTCAGAAAACCTAAAATTACTTTACGGCAATAAATTACTGCCGAAAATCGATCACGACCACTCATATTTTCCGGTCAAATTGAGTGGCCTAGATCGAATCTTTGTGGGACCGAGAGGTGTAGGCATGCACGCCAGTGAGCCGTTCTCACGCATGCCCGGTCGGCCCATTCAAAAATAGTGCAAATGCTTGGATTCGATCAAGACAAAGAGGGATGCTTGCGCACCTCTAAAAAAGCCTAAATCCATCAACTACAGCAAACATGATCCATAAATCATCTCGTCCGTCCAACTTTGCCGGCTTGGTCGGATGGCTTGGATTAAAAATTAAGCAATCAATGAAGTGCCTCAATGATTACCGTCCGTCACTCTTCCACAGGGAGTGATCGACCAGATGATGGCCCGCCCATGCGGCCTCCAAACGATCACTCGAAGATGGTTGGACGTGCTGCCAACTTAAGACGCTTAATTCGCGACTTACTCGATCGAGCTAAAACAACGATGCTTTATGCATATCGATTGTTTTGAGCTTCTTGCTTTAAAGCGATGCAGTACATGCATCGAACATACACGATATTTCATGAACATCAATTCCATAAATAACTCAATTATTTAACCTAATAGCACCGTATGATATTTCCTGCGGCGGGTCCCACGACCTGACCCACTCATTCGAGACATCAAACATGTCACAAATTGGGGGATACTTACTGGGGTATTGGTATGGCGGTTTACAGCGTGCGGCGTGCAACGCGCCCATTACGAGAACGTGTCAGGAGGCATGAATGGTTAACAATGATGAGGGAAGTGGGCAAAGGCGTGATCATGTGACGATCACCTACACAACCCCACTACTCCATCACTCAACTTCCTCCACTTACTACGAGATGAGGATGGCGCTCAAATGACTTGTATATATAGGTTCTTCGACCTATCTTCAAACAACACAGAAAAACCAAGTGTTGTCATCAGTATTCAGAAAACACCCAGAACCGATAGTTTACATTATGCAATCCAGTTCAACATTCTGATACAAGTCATAAACAACCAACACCTTCTTCGCTTCCCTTCCTAAGATCAACCCCATCTCCTTCACTTTGTGACCGAAGCAAGTCTGGAACGACCATTACTTGGTTTAGGCCAGAATTGTACAGATTGATCTCTCAAATCTAAAGTACTCCCGTGCAGTGCATTTGTTTAGGATTTAGATTCGTTTCTCGTCCACACACACCCAAGTTTACCAAAAGCAGCAGAAACAGTTTTCACCCATAAACAGGTTTGGAAGATGATTTTGCAGTATTAATCTTTATGATTACATATATTGCAACTTGTTATGGGATATGTGTGTTTGTGTCAGTGAATTATGATTGTCCCATATTTGCTCAAAAGTTAAGTCTATCATATGTCTTTATTGATAAAAAAAATAGAATGAACTTTTGACAACAAAAGTTAAGCCTATTATGTCATTATGCAAATTTTGATGAAGATAGGATGAACTTTTTTCTGCAAAGATTAAGTCTATTATATGTCTTAATGCAAATATTGATGAAAAATAGAATGAATCTTTGAATATTCTGCAGTATTGGTCT
The DNA here is from genome assembly GCF_003573695.1 of Papaver somniferum. NCBI lineage: Eukaryota > Viridiplantae > Streptophyta > Magnoliopsida > Ranunculales > Papaveraceae > Papaver > Papaver somniferum. The sequence continues at coordinate 141,769,062 of NC_039358.1, forward strand.
TTTCCTGATCCAAATCTTTGTGTAAGTACTGTGTGGCTCCGTAAGTTCTCTTATGTTGAGCATTTCCGATTAAATTAATCATGGGTTCTCTTGTTGTTAATTTAATTGAGTATTTTGGACACAAATTCATGTTTCATGTGATTTTTTAATGTCCAAAGAAATCCTTCCTTTCTTGTAAAAGTAAGGTCGCTCTTATTGTTCTTTCGGGAATGACATTTTATGGGGGAGAATTCTTAATTGAACTTATACTTAATTGCCAAATCTTTGTGGGGAGTGCGGCTGTGGAATATTGTAGGAGTTTTCTTGTATCTTTATAAACTCCTTGATGAATACACAAGTTTCAACTATGTGAAATCATCGAAACAAAGTTGATATGTTCTCATTTTTTCATGAAGTATCTCTATGGAAATTTCATTAGGATCCCACTAGTTTTCGTACCTTTGCCAATTTTTATTGACAAAAAGGGGGAGAACTAATGTGTAGTTCACAGTACAAATACATATGGTTTACGGATCATTATGTAAGGGGGAGTGGTTTTCATGTGAGATAAAGTATTGACTAGGGGGAGTGATACATATCACCATAGTATTTTTGTCAAAGTTGTGATACAATCGGATTTTGATGTTGTGTAATGATACTATGACACTGTATAACAATGATTGAGAGTAACTGTTTTCTCATTGTTATAGCTACGGATCTTCAACTACTATGATGCTGAGTTGAACACATTCAGAATCACTGGAGTACTTGGAAGTGACGAAGATTTCGAGTAATGTTGAAGAACCAAGGAAATCAAGCATTTGGATTGAGAGCTACAAAGTTTATCTATTTTGTATTCCATATGTATCGATATTTTTGTCACTAAAATTGACAAAGGGGGAGATTGTTAGAGCACTTCTCGCTCGAACTCGCAAGCGTTGCTATCTCAAGCTTATTTGTCAAGTTTAGTTGTCAAAACTATAAGTCTTGATTTCTAGTCTACTTATAGCTAAGTCTCGGATTAGGATAGAAAGTGTAGTTGAGCATTAGACTTCACGGAGTTCATCGATTGAAGACGAAAAACTACTAAGGGGAGCTTGTGGAACTTCATCAACAAAAGGTATGTGGAGACTTGAACTCATCTACCACTCAAAATTCTATTTACTCTATCTCCTATTTCTCGAAATATGTGTTAGTAAGCTTTCGCTTTAACCAAGTTCATATTATAATCTTGACGAAAGTCAAAAGATGATCATGTGAAAATCGCCTTGTAACATCTTACATGATTTGTGTGAGACAGTCATTTGATGTAGACTCGGAATGTTTCGTATTGATCATTCGATCGCTTGAAAATTGCTTTGAAGCTAATAGTTTGTGTGAGACAGCCATTGTCGTCTTCTAAGAATGTTTCAATGATTGAAATGGGAGTTTAGAACACTTAACCATGATTGGATTATGTGCACAGTATGCGTACTTGCATATGTGTTGATCCGAGACCGGTATATGGTATGCATACCCGTGCGCGTACTGGCGAGGTCAGGTAAAGTCTGGGAACTATAGTATGCGTACCTGTACGCGTACGGAATTCAACTGAAGTTTGGAAGTGTACGACAGTATGTGTACCCGTTTGCATACCGGCGAACACAGTCCAAGTTCGGCTACTTAGGTATGCATACCCGTTTGCATACTTGAGTGGGTTATGTTCTAAAATCAGTTTCTTCATGAACTAATACATTTATATAATAAGGAATGCAATCTTTTGAAAACCGTGGATATAATGTTCATGAATTGATTCGAGTGAATCAAAATCGATTTTTCTTCAATTGCGTCTTGTATAATTCTATGAGAATATAAACAATTGAACAATTCTATAACTAGTTTCATTTGAGTTATTTGAACTAGTTATGGTTAAGATGAATACGGTTGATATGAAAGTGTTCATATGGCTAACTTCGGTTAACTATTGTTGAACCAACAAAGGTGCACATGTTTAGGTACAGTTACTAATATCTAAATGAAGTCACTTTTAATTTGTGTGTAACAAGCTAAGTTCGATCTAACGGTTGAAAGATATTAGCTTGAGTCTAATCAGGTTTTCATCTAACGGTGAATATTGAATGTTTTGTTATCAATGTAGCATTGATTGCAAATCCTGATTTGAAGACTATATAAGGGAGAACTCTGGCAACTGGGAAACCTAATCCCCACACCTCTTATGTGATAGTAGTTGCGACTAGAGTCGATTCTCCTTTAACCTTAGGTTTTTCACGGAACCCTATAGGTTAACGACTTGAAGACTTCATTGGGATTATGAAGCCAGACCCAACTATTTTCTTTGTAGTTGCGTATTCTGATATTTCCCTATTCTATCGTATTGAGTACTATCTTTTCTAAGATTTGCTCGAGGTTGATTCTCTGATAGGCAAGATAAAAAGTAGTCACAAACATCTTCGTCTCATCGTTTGTGATTCCACAATATCTTGTTTCGGTACCATACGATTAAGATTATTGTGAGGTGATTGACATTACTAGGTTTTTTTTCGGGAATATAAGTCCGGTATATCAATTGGTTCTTGTTCACCTTTATTTATCAAAAGACATAACAAAACTCATAGGTATCTGTGGGAGACAGATTTATCTATTCAATAGACTTTTCTGTGTGAGACAGATTGGTTTATCAAGTCTTCGACTTTGGGTCGTAGCAACTCTTAGTTGTGGGTGAGATCAGCTAAGGTAATCAAGTGCGCAAAATCCGACGTGGTTCTAGAGGCGTAAGGAACACGATTGTACCTTGATCAGTATGAGATTGGTTAGGGCTCAACTAAATTCCAGTCTGAAGTTAACTTGGAGTATGCTAGTGTCTGTAGCGGCTTAATATAGTGTAGTGTTCAAATCTGGACTAGGTCCCGGGGTTTTTCTGCATTTGCGGTTTCCTCGTTAACAAAACTTCAGGTGTCTGTCTTATTTTTTCCGCATTATATTTGTTTATATAATTGAAATATCACAGGTTGTGCGTAAGTTCAATCAATTGTGAATCCAACCTTTGGTTGTTGATTAAATTGATTGCCACTTGGATATTGGTTTTTGATAATGTCCAAGTTATTTCTTATATTCATTCGGGTTCGCAAATTCCTATTTGTTTTATTGCGGATTGAATTGAGAAATAGAGATATAACTCTTTGACATACTTTTCTTAAGATTGAGTCCGACTGTCTAGTTGATTCTCTTGAAAGTATATTGGAGTTAGTCCATACAGATTGCTAAACGAAATATTGTGTGGTTGTTAGACCCCCGCTTTTTCACTTAGTACTCAAGGAGATCCTGGTCCGAAATAAATTGAGAATCTTTTAATTAAGGTTTTTGGTTTTATATGCTTTAATTACCAGCAATTAAATGCATATCTCCAGAGAATAAAAATTAGTAATGTGCATTTACTAATTGGAGATTTTCTACTGAGATATTTCGGAAATTTTGGACAAGCATTTATTGGAATTAGGAAAACCGAATTTTTTTATTCATTGCATATATTGAGAATATTTTCTCTTTTGGAAATTCCTTGGTGTCCAAACATCCTTGGTCTATAAATACCTAAGTTTGCATTTCTAGCAAAGTATCTTAAGAGCCAGGCAAACTTCATTCTTGTTGTTTCTGGTGGAGCCGTCTATTTGGAGAGGAAAGTATCCTAATTGGGTGAAATATCCTACGACCGCTCGTTTAAAGAGTTATGTGGGATCAAGAAGCTCTACGAGTACCGTTGGTGGGAAACTAGATAATTGTAGTGTTATTAGTTTTCGATTGTTTTGATTAACTAACGATTGTTGAAACTTTGATTGCACCTAGTTTGTTTATTCTTGAGAATCTTCTCTTCTGATATAAGATTCACTCAAACTAAATCGAATTATAGACATGATCTTTAGAACTGTTTGTAGATATAAAGATATTTTATGATAATTCATTGTTAACAGACTCCGTTCTGTGTGTGATTGATCACAAGATATTCAAGTAGTGTTGTGCAGGTGTTTATTGAAGATCAAAGAAGATTTGAAGACGAAGAAGATTTAGTTCTCATATATTTGGTGTGCACGAATCTTGATCGGCTGGGATCCAACTAGAATCATATTTATTCGATTGATTAGTTGCGTGAGATCGGCATTCTCAATATATCTCTTTGAGATCTATTTTGATTGAGTGTGAATCTAAACTGGACTACTTTGGTAGTTATTGGATTGATTGATCTAACCAGGAAAATGAGTTTATTAGATTAAATGGAAGAGCCTTTGTGTATGACTTGAGATATCTTTATCTTGAAAGAATCGAAGAGTTGTTACCAAACATATTTATTGTTCGTTTACTGTTTGGAATACGATCCCAAGAAATTGTTCCAGTGCGCGCACTAATTGAAGTCAGAAGCGCATGGATACTGAGGAAACTAAGTGAACTAGGGATAGTTGCTTGGTCTCAACTATACTAAGTTGTTGTATATTTTGTATAGCGGCTTAATTCTGAGAGTATTCAATTCTGGACTAGGTCCCTGGGTTTTTTCTGCGTTTGCAGTTTCCTCTTTAACAAAATCTTGCTATGTCTTTTACTTATTTCCGCAATTATTATACACAAACATTAACTCGATATAATTGATAGTGATCCTATAGAGATTGGTTAAGTCCGAACCTATTATTAAGTATCTCACTTTGGTAGTTGTATTGTCTCGATCTCGTATCCATAGACAATCACACAAAGTGTGATGCCGATTTGTTGTATTGTCTCGACTTTGTCCATAAACGATATTTTCGGTAAGAGGACTTATAGGTGGATAAATAAAAGATTGTGGTGTATTTGGGTACCCTCGTGTTTTCAATTGGTATCAAAGCATGCAAACACGAAAATATGTAACAATCTGTGTTTGGTGCGATCCAACCTATAAGATCTGAATCAAAATGATTACAGTTGAACCTGTAAATGATTCAGTTAACGAAAAACAAGATGAAGAATCAACGCCTAATAAAATCATCCTATGTGAATCTACTGAACAAAGTGATCAGTATAATGAAGATTCTGATGACTGGCAAACTTGCGTTGAAAAACAACTTGATGAAATTTCCGAAGACGGTGACTCAGCAAATTGATCAAGATGTAGAAGAAGATATCTCTGTATTTTTTTCAATATTAGGTGTTGTTTCTACAAAAAGGCTATCCACCTCAGATGTTGTTGGACTCCTTGCTCCTCTATGCATAGAAAATAGGAAACTGAGGACGATCTTCTCTGGATTCTATTCTGGATATCAAAATGCTCGATATCTTCTGAAGGACTACAAAGAAAGCCTAAACTCAAAGACTCTCGATTATGAGAATCTCTACAGAAAACATTATCTGTTGAATAAGAAACTTATTGAAACTGAAGCAAGGATTAATTCTCAACAGGTAATGTGTGGAGAAAAGGATGAGTCTGATTCTTCCAAAGAGAGTCTTCTTAAGGTCGACCTTGTCAATGCTCTTGACAAAGTTAGGCTACTGGAAGAAGAAGTTGCAAACTAAAAAGGCTCAATGATAGCAAAACCAACTTGTCTTCCTTCTTGGAAACAGGAAGAAGTCACTGTAATATGCGTGGTTTGATATATCATGGAATCAATACTTCTTCAACCAACAAAGAAATAAAATTTGTAAAGGTTGCATGTTCTTCCACACTAGAGGATCTACCTAAACCAACTGATATTCCTGATCCTCCAAAGAGCTCAAGTGAGACTTTAAAGAAAATAGTTCCAGATGCAATCATGATAAGTATCCGATCAAATATCGACATACATGGAGAACATCTCACAAAGGTAATCCTAAAAACTATACTCCTCTCAGTAAGCATTGTTATTATTGTGGAAATAAAGGTCACATGCAAAGGAGTTGTAAAATTCGAAATATGCAGAATGCTCTATCATTTATTTCAAAAGAATTGAGTAAATTTATCTCAAAAAATTTCTCAGATCACCATTGTCCTAATTTAAGACAAAAGAATTATTCTAATAATTCGCATTCCTATCCTCCAATGTATATTCCTAAAAGGAAGTGATAAAAAGGTTAACACCTTTGTCAACAGGAATATGAGATCTGATGTTTCAACTTGGAAAAATAGAATGTTGCAAGAGATGGAAGATCTTCATCCCAAATCCACCTACAAGTGGATGCTCAAGTCTGAAGTGAAAGTTAAAAAGAGATCATCTAAAGAAAATGTTAAGAAAAACAATCATGTTGTGATCTTAGATAAAGATGATTATGAATGTCTAATTTTTAGACTCAGAAAGGATTTAAAAACATCCAGTGATATTGATTCACAGGTATCTTTCGACAATCTACTGCAAGGTCAAAAAAGAAAAAGGAAGTCAATAAGGAATCTCTGATTATACAAATCTTATTAATATGCGTTTATATATATATATATATAATATTTTTATGGTCGCATATATAAGATGGGCTTTTGATTTAGGCATCAAAAGGGGACTTTCCTTTCAGTATAATACTTCTGTATTTTGAAGGTTTCCTTAAACCTCTTTCGAAATATATAATATATGTTCGGATCTGTTCATTCTTCTTATAATTTTACAATGATCTATTCTTATGTAGAGAGTGAGGAAGATCTAACAGAAGAAATTTCGGATGTAATTAATCCTGCAGTTTTAAACCTCGTTCGAAAGTACTACACATTATTTCTTTCTTAGTAAAGGAAAAGGAATGTAGTGATGTTGTCTGTGATTTTTGTGTGGAAAAAATTGAGAGAATTCTTGAGTCAAGTTCCACATTCTTTGAGAAGGGAAATATGGATTATGTTCCAAATATTGTTCTTTTCCTATCAAGACAACTCTCTCAAAAGTCGTTGCTTTAAGCCTGTTCGAAGGAACAATGGAACTCATTGGGAGAAGAGATTTACTCAAAGATGATATTGCTGCTGCAAAGATGTGAATCTTTGCATATGAACATTGTATGGATAATCACAGGTGGCCTGAAGATTATGGAGAATATAAAAGAGGGTTAGATCACTATAGAAGGAATCTAACATAAGCTGAGAACCTTCTGAAGGAACTCTCTGAAAAGGCATACAAAGCGAAAATAAGATTAAATTCTTATTTAAAAGTAGGCTACTCGATGCATTAACCTTTGTGCAAGGTCTATTTTTGAATAAAACTATCATTATTTATGAATAAAATTATTTCTATATAATTTTTCTTGTGATAGTTACCGATTACATAGCCTGTAAATTAATGTTTATATTTTTGCTATGTGTATTCGGTTTATGGATGTCTGATTTCGGTTTTCATTAACCTTAATATTCGATCTCATATGATGTAACCCTTATGGTTTGTGTGGCTTTTTGATTTAGCGAGATTAAGTTTTATCCCATGTTGGTAGGCTTTATCAAAGGATCATAAGGTGTTCTGATTGAAACTCATATGTGAAAAGTCACAATATGTTGAATCAATTTATGTTTACATGAGTTATATTAAACATAAAATATGTTTCGGGTTTTCAACTTTTGCTATTGGCACGCATTAGTTAAAACTGTTTCAACCTTTCTCTGGTAAAGGTTGATTTTTTTGTTGTACTTGTTCTTGCAAGAGGATAACAACATATTGCGGGAGAGTTCTTACTTGAACTTGCGCTTAATGATATATCTATATGGGGAGAAGAGGTTGCTGAATCTCAGGTAATGAATTTGTTAGTTAATCATTGACCCGTTTAAGAAAAGCCTGTTAATATGCATATATTTTGCTTTTGCTTAACAAAATTTCAGTACAATTGATATGTTCCATTATTGTGTATGGATGTGTGTGTGTATGATTCAATTGTTTCCGGCTAAGAAAAACTGTGTCAATTTATTTGACTTATTGTTTGGCATCTTCTTTATTGTTGGGTATCAAGTGTTTTTGCTTAACGTAATTCTCTATGTTTGTTTCAATTGCTTCCGGTTAAGAAAATAATTGTGCAAGTCAATTTATTTTTGTTTGTATTTATTGTTTATGGCTTAACGAAATACGGGATCATTTGTTTAGTCCAAATCGATTCCGGATAAGAGAAACTAAGTTAATTATGATTTTAGTTAGACTTATCAAATCGGAGGATTCGGTTATTCAAGTCTAACCGAATGCCTTGACAAGAAAAACTAGTTAACTAACCTAGTGTTTGTCTTATCTAAAGATAAAGGTCTAAGTTGTTGTTTGAATAATTAGAGCCTAATGATGAGAAAAATAAAGTTAATTATGATCTTTGTTTTGGTCTTATCGAAATAAGCGATTGTATGTTTGCAATCGGTTTAACAAGGGAAATAAGTTTCTTAGTAAATTTGTTAAACTATTAGGGGAAATTTCTTCGGGCAATTGTTTCCTTGATAACATATTAAAACTAAATTACTTGTAGTTTCGGTTTTAATATTGGTTATCTAAAGTGGTATGTGAAACCTTCGTGCTTAACTCTTATAGGTTGTTTACAAGTCTTTTAGATTTGTAAGATCCTTTTGGTTTGTCCTTTATTTGCTCGAACCTTTGTCATTTTGTGACAAAAGTGGGAGAAATATATGGAGTAATCAAGTGATTTGAAATCACTAATGAAAAAACAATTTTGCTTAAACGTTATATCTAACAAAAGAGTAAAGCATTGACTAAGGGGGAGAAATATATCATATTGTTGTGTAATATTTCTAACTACAAAAGGGGAATAACAAAGATGTCCGGATTGAATATTTACCTATCTCACCTTTATGGGGGGGTATAAGCTTTTGTTATTCAAATGTCAACAACGACATTTATTGATTGAATATATGCAGGTTATTGTGTTGTTGAAACTTGGAATCAAGCATATGTAAAATGAATTATTATGTAATTTGTTTATCCATATGTAATAATAGTTTTGTCACTAAATTTGACAAAGGGGGAGATTGTTAGAGCATAGATCGGCTGAACACACCAAGCGTTGGTATGTCAAGTTTGGTTGTCATATTTTAGTGTGTCAAAACTCATTTAAAGTCGCCTGATTATATACTAGAGTCAACTTCGTTTAGGTTAGACTAGAAAGTCTAAGAATGTTGAGACATACAAGTATTACACCGAAGACCTGAAGAATGTGAAGAACAAGCGAACTACAACGAAAACATCATCCTTCCTCTTGAGGTTAGTAATGTTGACTTGAACTGTTTCATTCCTAACGTATCTTTCAAGTCGTGTTATATTGAAAACATAACTGCGAAGCTGTATATGCTGTACATATTGTATAATACTCTAGTGATGTGACATGGTCATATTTGTATGATCATAGTATTAGGTAATTAGACTACGAAGTATAACGCTTATCTTTTGAACTTCGTAGATATGACATCGACATAATCTTGTATATACTGTTATGATTATGTGAATGGGTTATGGTGAAGATTTCATCCTAGGAAACAATGTTTTACATTTGTTTAAAGGAAGTACATTCATGAACTTGATTTTATGAATCGAAAGAGAATCATTAGGTTTATTGGTACGGCTATTCATGCAAATCTTTGGATTACCAATATGTGTGAGATGGTAGAACCTATCATAACTTTGTTATGTATCTTGGTATAACTAATCACAAGTGCCTGACTTATGATTTGGTATGACTAGTTTTTATTAATTAGTGTAACTGATCCTAAGTAATCACCATGAGATGGTGTGATCGATATTTGTAATTGGTGTGACCGATCCTAGTAATTGGTGTGACCGATCACATAGTGTTGTGTAATCGATCCTTGTAATTGGTAACCGGTCCTAGTAATTGGTGTAACCGATCCTGGTAACTGGTGTGACCGATCACAAGCAATACCATGAGAATATGGTAACCGGTCCTGGTAATTGATGTAACCGATCCTGGTAACTGATGTAACCGATCCTGGTAACTGATGTAACCGGTCACGGTAACTTGTGTGACCGATCACAAGTATTTCCATATTAAGGTATAACCGATCCCAGTGATTGGTAGAACCGATTGAACCCATCTATGTGATTTGATATTTGATCAATCACATAGTTATCTTGGAATACAAGTGAAACAATTCTAAACTTGTTTAGAAGTGTGTTATAACCGATTCCAAGAATGTAAATCCATGTAAATATGAATAAAGATTTACAGTGAAAAGATGTCAACATACTTTGAACACATACAATAACTCTTATCATTTATTGTTCAAAGATATTCCTTAATACTCAAGGAGATCCTGGTACGAAATAAATTGAGAATCTTTTAATTAATGTTTTTGGTTTTATATGCTTTAATTATCAACAATTAAATGCATATATCTAGAGAATAAAAATTAGTAATGTGCATTTACTAATTGGAGATTTTTCTATTGAGAGACTTCGGAAATTTTGGACAAGCATTTATTGGAATTAGGAAAACCGAATTTTTCTATTCATTGCATATCTTGAGAATATTTCCGGTTTTGGAAATTCATTGGTGTCCAAACATCCTTGGTCTATAAATACCTAAGTTTGCATTTCTAGCAAACTATCCTAAGAGCCAGACAAACTTCATTCTTGTTGTTTCTGGTGGAGTCGTCTATTCGGAGAGGAAAGTATCCTAATTAGGTGAAATCTCTTATGACTGGTCGTTTAAAGACTTATGTGGGATCAAGAAGCTCTACGAGTACCGTCGGTAGGAAACTAGATAATTGCAGTGTTATTAGTTTTCAATTGATTTGATTAACTAACGGTTGTTGAAACTTTGATTGCACCTAGTTTGTTTATTCTTGAGAATCTTCTCTTCTGATATAAGATTCACTCAAACTAGATCGAAGTATCGACGGGATCTTTAGAACTGTTTATAGATCTAAAAACATCTTGTGTGTTCCATTGTTAACAGACTCCGTTCTGTGTGTGGTTGATCACAAGAGATTCAAGTGGTATTGTGCAGGTGTTTATTGAAGATCAAAGAAGATTTGAAGACGAAGAAGATTTATTTCTCATATCTTTGGTGTGCACAAACCTTGATCGGCTGGGATCCAACTAGAAACGGATTTATTCGATTGATTAGTTGCGCGAGATCGGCATTCTCAATATATCTCTTTGAGATTTATTTTGATTGAATGTGAATCTAAACTTGACTATTTTGGTAGTTATTGGGTAGATTGATCTAACTAGGCAAAGGAGTTTATTAGATTAAACGGAAGAGCATTTGCGTATGACTTGAGATATCTTTATCTTGAAAGAATCGAAAGAGTTGTTATCAAACAGATTTGTTGTTCATTTACTGTTTGGAATACGATCCAAAAGAATTGTTCCAGTGCGTGCATTCATTGCAGTCAGAAGCGCAGAGATACTGAGGAAACTAAGTGAATGAGGGGTAATTGTTTTGTCTCAACTATACGAAATTGGTGCAGATTTTGTATAAAAAAAGAGTTTACCATCCACCTGGATGGGCAAATGATCAAATTAACTAGGCTCCATTGGACTTGCTCTGAAAGATGGTTAGGCAAGCTGCACCTGAACCATGGGGGACTGTTGGCATAATAGAGAAGTACCGCTTGTGGTGCGGGTAACTTAAGCTTGCTATCCAATACACGGTGCCCATCCAAGTCTCATCACATCCGTCGGCAATCTTGGAGACAGAAAATTAGTTATCATGCTCAAGTTGAGCTCTTGATTTGACGGCAAATATACAAAATCCAATTTTACCATCTGAGATTTGGACAATCATCCTACCCTTAATCATTCCAATCAGGTTAAAAAATAAACAATGATGTCAAAATTAGTACTTTCCGAATCAATTAATTTCTTAACTTTACACATGTCATTCATTCATGAAACATGAAAGAAAAATAAACACCAACCATAAATGGAGAAGGTATGCGGTTTACTGGGCCCTCAGTCTTCGCATGTCCATACGACGAACGGTTTTGTCTCTTCCTTTCTCTCGTACTCTTCGTCTCTTTCCTTCCAAGAACAACAGGAAACAAAATCTAATCTGATTTTCGAGAAATAGATTAGTCAAACATATGCAAATTTGTTCAACATGATCAACCTTTGATTTCTCTGAAGGTATGCATTTCTTGACTTTCCTTATTTTCTTATTTTTCACATTTCCATTTCCTCTGTTTTTGATTACCAACTTAATTTGCATGTTTTATTTGATCTTCGGATTAGTGTGAATCCAATAAGTATTTCCACTGCCCGTTTGCTTACGGAAACATCGGCAAGATGTCCAGTTTCGTGGGTGTTGTTGTCTCGGATCCATGGCTTCAGAGCCAATTTACTCAAGTCGAGCTTCGTTCTCTTAAATCCAAAGTAAGAATTCATCTATCTTTCTTTCTCGTTTTAATTGATTGTTTTGAGCTTTTGACGAAGTGGTGTTTTATATGTGAATTTGTTGGGTTTTACAGTTCGTTTCACAAAGGACTCAATCTGGTAAAGTCACGGTTGGAGATTTGCCTCCAATGGTGGTAGGTTTAAAGGGTCTCCACGCAATGTTCACAGTGGAGGAGATTGCAGAAATCTTAGGCGAGTCGAATTCAGACAAGAGCGAGGAGATAGATTTTGAGACATTCCTTCGGGTGAGTCTATGAAATGTACAGGTGGCATGATCCGTAAGGAACAATATGCACCTTGCAATTGGAATAATAACCTTCAGAAAAATCAGAAATTGGACAAATTTTAAAGTTTTTTTTTTTCTGATTAAGCTGTATTGAGTCGCAGGCGTACTTGAATCTTCAAGCCCGTGCTACAGCTAGAAGAAATGAAAGAGGTGATCCAAGGATCGGAAGGTCTACAACATTTCTCAAGTCCTCCTCGACCACTCTTCTTCACACCATAAGTGAGACGGAGAGAGCTTCTTACGTAGCCCATATAAACAATTACCTTAAAGACGACAAGTTCTTGAAGAACTATCTTCCTTTAGATCCATCCAACAATAGCCTTTTTGATCTTGTGAAAGACGGAGTTCTTCTCTGGTATATACAATTGCCTGGACTAATGTGTGCTCTTTCAGGCTGCCTTTGATATGTGGTGTTTCCTTATATGTGGCTTTTTCGCAGTAAGTTGATCAATGTTGCAGTGCCGGGGACAGTTGACGAGCGAGCAATTAATACTAAACGAAAACTCAACCCATGGGAGAGGAATGAGAACCATACACTTTGTCTTAACTCTGCAAAAGCTATTGGATGTACCGTGGTTAACATTGGAACACAGGACTTGATTGAAGCAAGGGTGAGAAAAGCTAGTCAAATAGACCCGTATGAACATTGTTGATATTTTCTTTGAGAAATGATGTCTTGCTTGTCACTGAAATTGCTTGCATTTTGTTTCTTGTGTAGCCTCATTTAGTACTTGGATTGATTTCTCAAATTATAAAGGTATCACTTGAACTTCTTTTGTGTATTCCAAATTTTTTAATAACATGAAACCCGTAGGGAAGAAAATACAATTCATTGGAGGTGATGCTTACATTTGTAATTTTTTTTAATACCTACAACATGTATAATATTGGTGTTTCCAATATCAGATTCAATTATTAGCGGACCTCAACTTAAAGAAGACTCCTCAGTTGGTGGAATTGGTGACCGATAACAAGGTTAATCATAAACCCGTTTTGTTTATGAACATTGTTTTTTATGGTATCCAAACATCCTTAAAATTTCTTGTACAATTAAGGAATCACAAATTTTTACTATTCTGTTTCGTATTCCCAGGAAGTGGAAGAGCTTATGAGCTTAGCCCCAGAAAAGCTCTTGTTAAAATGGATGAACTTTCATCTGAGCAAGGCAGGCTATAAGAAACCTATCACCAATTTTTCTACCGATCTGAAGGTAAGAGAATAACAATCTTTTGGAAATGTATGTTCCATAGCATTTAGATATTAATTGATGTTGATTGGAGATCTGTCCTTAACTTAAGTCGTTTGTCTTTGACATTCTAGTCCTACTGCAATGACATTAGTCCATTTTTTCCCACTTCTGAAATGACAGTAGGACAACTATTTTTCATTTGCTTGAGTAATCTGTATCTTCTATATTTGAATGATACTCTACATACCCGCAGGATGGAGAGGCTTATGCATACCTGCTTAATGTTCTTGCACCTGAATTCTGTAACCCGACCACATTGGAAACAAGGGATCCGATTCAAAGAGCACAGATGGTTCTGGACCATGCAGAGAAAATGAACTGTAAAAGATATATAACACCTAAGGACATTGTTGATGGTTCGACAAATTTAAATCTTGCATTCGTCGCACATATATTCCATCACAGGCAAGAACATATATTTGCTTCTTCTTTTTTCCGGATACTATTAGAAGCTATTATACATTTTTTAGTCAGTGAAACCAACCATATGAGTCCTGTGGCAGATGCCTTGGGAACTATCCCTCAACTTATAATGATGTTTTCACCACTTCGTTGATTTTCTTTCTTGTGCAGAAATGGGCTGACAATGGACACCAACAAGATCTCCTTTGCAGAGATGATGTTAGATGATGATCAAGTGTCGAGAGAAGAGAGATGTTTCAGATTATGGATCAATAGTCTTGGAACAGAAACATATGTGAACAATGTGTTTGAGGATGTCAGAACTGGGTGAGTTTGCATTTTCTTACTTTATCACAGAGTTTGGATTATCTTCTATCCAAAAATTAACTGACATTCTATACATTTGATGCAACGCAGATGGGTTCTTTTGGAAGTACTGGACAAGGTATCTCCAGGATCAGTACAATGGAAGAAAGCAACAAAACCTCCCATTAGAATGCCATTTAGAAAAGTAGAAAATTGCAATCAAGTTGTGACGATTGGAAAGGAGTTGAATTTCTCTCTGGTTAATGTAGCAGGAAGTGATATTGTACAGGGAAATAAGAAACTTATATTGGGTATGTTCTCCCTCATCTTAACCTTGTGCAGGATGCATATATAGAATACGGTGTCATCATGTTAGTATTCATCTATAATAAGTAAAGCCAAATAAAATCTGAACAAATTATCGTGTCTCATCTCTATCTATTAGTGTCATAAGGTTATTGAGGGTTCTGAATTGATCAGAGATTGCAGTGACGATAAAGATTATTGTTTCAAGTTCGCTGAACTATAAATATTTTTTCAGCATTTCTATGGCAGTTGATGAGGTTCAATATGCTTCAACTCTTAAAAAACT
This sequence comes from Papaver somniferum, assembly GCF_003573695.1. Lineage (NCBI taxonomy): Eukaryota > Viridiplantae > Streptophyta > Magnoliopsida > Ranunculales > Papaveraceae > Papaver > Papaver somniferum. The sequence continues at coordinate 141,784,175 of NC_039358.1, forward strand.
TGAGATTCTCCTCTGAAGGAAAGGAATTGACTGATGTCGATATTCTAAATTGGGCAAATTCTAAGGTTAAGAAAAGTGGTAGACAAAGTCAAATGGAAAGCTTCAAGGTGCGAAACCGAACCTTAGCCTGGTCGGTGTGTCTGCATTTTATTTTATATCACTGGGCTCATGAAATCTGAAAATGTTATAGGATAAAAATCTATCAAGTGGGAGATTCTTCCTTGAGCTTCTTAGTGCTGTAGAACCCAGGGTCGTTAATTGGAACCTTGTCACGAGAGGAGTAACTGGTATGTTAGACTCTCTACACCTTTTTCATCTTGTGAGAGGTTGGCGAATTATGATTCTTGCTTAGAGCAGGCAAGAAAGTTACGGCATCATACAACTAACAGTTCTTTTTACCGCTCTTTTCTTAATGTGGTTCTGCAAAAATCGCAGATGAGGAAAAGAAGTTGAATGCTACATATATCATCAGTGTTGCACGAAAACTTGGGTGTTCCATTTTCTTGTTGCCTGAGGACATTATAGAGGTATGGAAAATAATGTAGCTACATTTATCTTTCTTGAGTGGGTGAAAAACACGAATATTGATATCAGTAAGTCGTATCATTTTTATCAAAAACTATATAACACTTCCATGAAAGTAATCTCGATATTATTATGCAAGCCTTTCATTTGCTGCAAGAATTCTTTTCAGTGCAAGGCATCTGGATCTGTGTTTGCACCTGGATCAGTTACAGGCCTAAACTTACTAAGGTTTTCAAAAATCTTTGTGGTTGCAGGTAAACCAGAAAATGCTTCTCACACTAACAGCCAGCATCATGTACTGGAGTCTCCAACAACCGGCAGACTCAGAGTCATCATCTGTTGCTGAAACTATTCCAGAATCACCAAATGCCGCGTCACCTCTATCAGAAAGTTCAACCCCCCTTTCAATGGATGTCTCAAAAATGACAATCAAAGAGGATGCATCGGATACCAACACACCCAAAGCAGAAATTGAAAATGAGTCGCCAAAGAGTGACTCTTGAAATCCCTATTCTTTTGTTCTCTATCTTTGAACTTTAGAATATTAAATGAAAATTGGCGTGAACCTAAGTTGGTAGATTCTCAAATTGTGTCCTTGTGATCAGCAACTGGTGGGCTGGTGTGGAGTTCATGTCAAGGCGTTTTGGTTACTTAAAACTTTTTTTTCTCTTTGAATGGGTGCAACGCTTGCACTGTTTCTTTTGATAAAGATAAAAGGTTTCCCGGGAATTTTATTTATTAATTTTTGTAATTATAGGTGTTGTATTTTAGATGTATTCACTAAATCAATAAAACAAGTTTGTGGATTATATAAAGATCATTTTTTTGTAGTAAGAGCATCATAATCCAAACGATGCTTAGTGACACTCATTTCATTTGCATTCGCACTCTTAACCACTTTTTCTTTTCTTTTCTTTTTGAAAGGAAGGGGTAAAACTTTATTAACGACTTACTAGCAACTTGTGCAAGCATTAATAAAGATTTATACCCCTAAATGAAGTCCACAAAAAAGAACAGAAAAGTATTTTAGATTTATGAGATGTATAAAAGTTTTCAGAAATTGGCAATACTGCTCTAGTCCCCGATCAGAAGAATCAGTAACAACATATTCTCTCTATCTAAAGAGGGGTAATAAAACCTCCCTTGGCATCCTTGAACCTTATTAGGCAACAGCAGCACACCTTGGGAGTGCTGGTACCACATCTTTTGAACAACATTATACCACTTTAGCCATCAAAACCCCACAGACAGCTACTATACACAGATGAATACGGCTTTTCAGCAACAGATACCACCATCCAATCCTCTTTCCACCATCAAACACTCAGATACCATCAATGTGATCATCGGTACATTCTCTTTCCGCTATAGTCATAAGCATCTCCAGTCGTTTGTCAAATAGAGCTGCACTTTCATCTCTCTTGTCAAGCTCAGCAGCTTCAGCTTCCAGCCATTTCTCCCGTAGGTCGTCAAGCAGATTTCCTTGGTTGGTATTCAGACCAGCTCCTGGAGCACTTGGAAGGGTGGTACGAAGCGAGGAATCTCCAGAGGGTGGTGGGAGTGTCAGAAGCATTGCCCTAAACTCTCGGGTGTCAGCAAAAGTCTCAAAGTTGCAAGCGATTAAATCAAGACAGTATTCGCGTATCTTCAAAATTCCATATCTAAGAATGCAACAAAACCACCAGAATAGCATTAGGTTTATAAAAGAAACGAAAAAAATGTGCATCATCTCAGTAACATATAGAAAATAATCCCGTACTTGGAATGCGACCCCATCTAAAAGTAACCCAAATGGGCTTTCCATTCTCCCTTTTGCTCTTCAATAGGGAATGCTTTTGTGTTTGAAATAGGGTTTTCCTCAGCTTTTGATAACATTCAGAAAAAAATGCCACCAACCACTGAACGACCCTTATGTTGCCTAATCCTACTGAGCGGAGTTGCCTAAAGAGGATGGCATGCTTGAACCCTACATCCTCAACTAATTATTGGTACTTGGACGATTTAGCTACTCTAACTTATAAACAAGTAGGAAAACAACAAAGTAGATAAGAAAAGACCATACAGTTCAGATAGTGCCAGCCAATGGCACAGCTCTGCGGGCGATACCATTTCCAAGTGTGGCAACAGTACATCAGCTACAGCACGTTTTAGAGGAAACAGTAAATATCTGGAGGCAGCATCAAACATTTCTTCTGCCTGCCCACATTCATAATGAGACAATGTTAATACATTAGGAAATCAAATATAAGCAGCATGTGAAGTGACAGTTTCCAATGAGTCCTGAGTTGGATGAATTAAACAGTATACCTGATCTGGGTCAATATCCTTCAAACAGTCGGTGTACCTAAATTTCCAAGAAAATCTTAGTAACAAGTCCATTAATAAATATGAAAGAAGAGAAACTATCACACCTACAAAATGAAGTTTATCGTCTGATAGCAAACTACTAAACATAATAGATGGTCTAAAAGCATTTAGTCGATGCTGTTACAATAGTGTGTTTATCCTCGACCACTATCAAGGCCCAATAGTGTTGAAACCAATAAGGATACTTCAAAAATATCTAGAATGAGTTCCAGAATGTGTCAAGCATAACTTGAGCACCAAGAATACGTACATATATTCGATCATCTTTTCGAAAGCCTCGGTACTTAAGTCATGTTCTTGAAGAACTGGAAGAGTTTTACTAGGTAATCCATCTTTTCCTTCAAGAAAATTTGTCATACGAGATAATCTTGCTTTGAAGTACTCAGATCGTGACGCCAAAATCACCTGGTGACAGCGAAAAATCCTTTCACCAACTCTAATGCATACATCTGCCAGGTCAGTTTCATATTTGGTTAACTGAATCGTTTCGATTCCGGATATTAGTGCATCAACTCCACTACCTACGTCTTGTTTCAAATTAGACTTGGCCAGGGAAGTTTGAAGAATTTGATGCAAAGCAGCAGGAAGTCGGTCTTTCTCCAGAAGTGACTGTCCCTGCAAGATGAACCGCTTTTGAGAGTTATCAATATCTCTTAGTGCCTTATAATCCGCATATCTTTGGTGAACCAATTCTTTCTCGAGGACCCTCTGTAGCTCTTCACACTTACAGACTTTGCAAATGCGCACGAGATCTTCCATATCATCCACAGCAATCTCAAGTCTGTCAGAATAGAAGAAATGAAAGAGGCTATAGAGGGCCGGGTAAGATAACTTTTCTCTCGCCAGCCTCACTTCCCTACGATCTCTCCAGGTAGTCTCAAAATTCTTCTTAAAGAATGGTGACCGAGCACTTAAGATGATCCTATGAGCTTCAATGGGTCTTCCATGCACGAAAAATACAACATCTGGAGGGAAATGACTGTGATTGGATCCATCACTTTGTGAAGGACCTGTTCATGCACCCTTTTCACTGTTCAGCTCAATGAATACATTACAACAAACAAAAGTCAACTTTGTTCATACATCACCTTTTTCCAACAATTCCAACTTATGCCGCAAAATTGATAAATGCACTGTTGGTTCATGAATTTGCTATGCAAGCACAACATAAAAAAATATAAATCCTTTCCATTTTGACGAGGTTACAATGCGATTCCAAGTCACCATTTCAGGAGCAATGGAAATACTCAGAACCCAGGTATGATAATTCATCAGTCAGACTCAGAACTCCATATTCAAAAACCCACTCATTGTAAATCTGGCATCTCTAGTTTTCTAACTACACGAACCTAGATACAGATTAAGCACCTAAACGAAATGAAATCCATAGACAAGCAGACGGTCAACTGGTAGCACTAAAGTTCCATAACTCATCCTACCTCATTATCTAATTTAGCTTTGTAATAAACTAAAGATTAAAACTATATTCGAACACAACAATTTGCAAGTAGGACAATCAACCAAAGGAAAACCTTATAATCGGTAAACTCACAAAGATGACTACAGAATTTTCACATTTCTTTATCTAAAATAAACAAGTTTGTACATAGCAGATGAAAAACTGACCTAGAGGTTGAACAAGGTGCTGTTCAAGATGTAGCTGATTAGCCCTGCAACTCAAAAAGGTATCTCTCAATGAAGATTGTAATGGTAACAATGGAGGTGGACGAGCTTCAAAAGCTTTTAACAATTTCCGAACTTTCAAATTCAAAGCAGAATAATGACATCTATCACCATCGAAAGTATGTTCAGAACAGATAGCACCATTTGCAAGTAACATTCTTGCTACATCAAGATGACCAGCTAAACAAGCATAATACAATGCAACTGAATCCCATTTATCTCTTTCATTAATATTAACTCCTGTTTCAATTAGATATTCAACTCTTTCTACGTCTCCAGCTCTCGATGCTGAGAAAATATCACCAGTTGGTACTTTCTTTAATGGCACTGAACAATTGAAATCTTCTGGGGTTAAATCAATTCCATCTAATTCTGAATCAACTGTCCATGATTTTTTGTTGGATAGCATTCTGAGGATTCCACTATTGATGTTTCTAGGGTTCTAATCCTCTCCTTCTGAGGAGATTAATTGGTACTAGTGCCTTTTAATTTTTAGGGATCCGGATAAAAGAAATTTTTGCACACATGAACGCATCATGTTCTTACACATAATAGGGCGGCCGTTTTATTCCGAGATGAATGTCTCTGACTCATTTGTAGTCTGACTCATAGATGAAACTTCCAAAAAAAAAAGCTCTGACGATCGGGCGACTGCCGAGTCAACTCATATCAAAATCGGTTTTTAAATCTCATGATTTTTCTTTGGTTCTTAGTTTTCTTTTCACTAATTTATGATTAGCAATCTCTTCTACATTTGATTTTAATTGATGGTCGTGGAATCACGCTATTTAAACCTCTCTAATTTCTCTCTGATTATTTAAAACTCAAAATTTTCAAATTCTGAATTTTAAATTTGCTAATGGGTTTGTGAATTTTACAGATATCTGATCAATCATTCTGTGGGATTACCAGTGGTGGATAAAGCATGAAGATTACAGTTGGGAAAATAATAGTGGTGTGGCCAGCAGTGGTGCTAACCATCTTCTTTGTGATGATGGTTCAATTTAGTAGTTCAGAAGGTTGTTTGATATTATCAAAGTATGAATCTTCGTCAAGCCGGATTGATAACCCAAGTAAGGATACAACTATTCATTCCTATCAAAATTTTCAATCAATTTTTCAATGGAAAAATCATCTTTCTCAACCAAAACTTCACATCAGTAAATCCAACCAGAAATTTCAAAAAAAATTGGCTCTCAAGCTTCAGTCAACTATTTTCCGAGATTTTAGTAATCAATCAAGAGAAATTCAGTCAATCCTTTTGTTACCATTCTATTCAAAATCTCTAAAATTTTATCCTAGATATTTTGGAACTGCTTATGGTTACAACCTTAATCTTGTTTGCTCCCATATCTAATCAAATCTAGGGTTTCCCAAAACAAAAGATACTTAACTAATTTTCCAAATATCCGCAAAAACTATGTCAATACCCATTGGTGTATTAATACTGAGGAAAAGATTGGAAAGTCACAATCCAAAAATCATTTTCTTAGAAAGATTCAGAAAATCTATCTCTTAGAGAAAACCATGTCTTCTACTCAAGGTGATCGTATCAATCAATTATCTAGGCAACTAAGGAATGCAAATATTGATTTATCTGCAAACCAAAGAAGAACAATGGGTTCATTACAGACAATCAATGAAGTTGCGGATCAATGGACATATGAAATCTTAGGGAAGCTGAAAGAGAAGACTAAAATGAAGATGAGAGTCATAAGATCGGAAATCAACTCTCTTTGGGGAAAATATCATAACAAAGAGATTAGAATTATGGATCACAATCTGGTTAGGTTAAACAGTGAAGCTGAAAGAGATGAAGTAATTGCAGATGGACCTTGATTAATTGATGGAGTCCTTTTCCATGTTCAGAAATACTACAATCATATTCCTCTGAAGGATTATGTTTTTGATAAGCAAGTTTTCACTATTCAATTCAAATACTTGAAGCTGGAGCATATGAATGTAGCTGTGATAGATGAAGCAATTGGATATATGGGAAATAAGATTTCAACTAAGCCAAAGAATTGCAGGCCACGTGCAGGAAATACTGTTAAATCTAGAATAGAAGTGGAATTGAAAAATTCCCTTCACATAGGAGGTTGGTGGAAGACTTTAACTGAAGAGGATGCATGGATCAGATACCATTGGGAGTTACAACCTAAGAACATCTGTCCAAAATGTTTTGTGATTGATCACAATGATGAAACTTGTGAGTATACCTCCCATTTACTCTATTTAGACTCCCTCACTAAAGCTGAATATGAAGCTCTCCTTAAGGAGGATGATGAAGCTAATAAGAAGAAAGATGACAGTAGTTCAACTAATTATATGGAAGAGGAGATGGTTGATGAAGGTAACATAGAAGATTCAATAAATGTTAGAAGGATGAGAAATTATAATCTCAACACTGAGCCAGCTATGAATCCCCACAATATCCACATTCAACTACCTGCAATTATTCAAGGACATGATACTACTAACTTGGACCATCAACACAACACTATGATGGAGTCGGATGAACCAGCTGCAATAGTTTCTGCACCCATAAATGATTGTGTCAGAGATACCTCTCTGTTAGAGCATAGCTCGGTCGAACTCGCATGTGTTGCTATCTCAAGCATGTTTTTCAATGTTAGTGATCAAAACTATGAGTCTTGATTTCTAGCCTACATAGCTAACTCTCAGACTAGGATAGAAAAGTGTAGTTGAGCTCAAGGACTTCCTGGCGATTCATCATACAACGACGAAGATCTACTCAAGGAACCGTGGAACTTCATCAACAAAAAGGTATGTGGAGACTTAAACTTATCTATCACTCAAAAGTCTATCTCTTCTATCTCCTACTTCTTATGAGACAAAAGTCGTATACTATATAGACTGGATCATACACATTTGATATTTCGAGCCGAGTATATCTCGCCTATCTATATCTTGAAATCATATGTTGGTAAAGCGTTTCGCTTTGATCAAGTTTATCTTCACCTAATGACGAAAGTCATGAAAAGTTTCAATTATTTTGAGAATTGCTCTGACGCGAAACGGTCTGTGAATAACTGCAATATAACATCCTCTGAGAATGTCTCAATGATTGGAATGAGAGTTTAGATTACATAACCATGTATTCCTTAATCCGAAGTTTTCGAACTTTGTTGATTGAGAGAAACCGGAGGAATTGGCTTTGCCAAGTCAGCGAACCCAGTTCGCGAACTGACGGAAGTTCTTGTACCGAGAATTTCTGTTGGGATTTTCCAAAAACTCGTTTGCGTGTAAGTCCACGAACTTATTCCGCGAACCTAGTCCGTGAACTGGCGAAAGTCTCTTTGCCGAGATTTTCTGTTGAGTTTGGAAAACTCCACCGGTTGTCTTAAGTCCGCGAACTTGTTTGTGAGCTTAAGAGGTTATGATATAAAAATGTGCTCTAAACATGAAACTTAAATTACTAAGGAATGCTTTATGAAAACCGTAGCTATAAAGTTCATGAGCCGATTCAATCGAATCGAATCGAATCATCTTTGTTTTAATTGTGTCTTGTATAGTTACATAAGACCTCATAGCAATTGAACAACTCTTTAACTAGTTCATTTGAGTCAATTGAACTAGTTATGGTGAAGAAGAACAAGGTTAATATGAAATGCTCATATGGTTAACCTTTTGGGTTACTATGTTGAACCAACATACACGTACACGTTTGGGCATGGTTTTCACAAACCCAGTAAACGTCTACCCAAGTGTGTGTGACAAACTAAGTTTTCGATCTAACGGTTGAGAAATATTAGCTTGAATCTAAATCAGGTTTTCATCTAACGGTGAATATGGATTTCTTTGTAACTAAGGCAAAACCCTGATTTGAAGGCTATATAAAGGAGACATCTAGAATTGTGCAAAACTAATCCCCACACGTCTGTGTGATACTAGTGCGCTCGCTAGAGTCGATTCTCCTTTAACCTTTGGTTTTCTTCTCTAAAACCAGGTTAACGACTTAAAGACTTCATTGGGATTGTGAAGCCAGACCGATACTACTTTTATCGTAGTTGTGTGATATGATCTTGCATCTTCTATCGTACGAGTACAATCTTTGATTGGCTTGAGATCGTAAGAGTTCTCCGATAGGCAAGATAAAGAAGTCACAAACATCTTCGTCTCACTGTTTGTGATTCCTCGACAAACCGCATGTGTAGTCAGAAAGGATTGTAGAGAGGTGATTGATTAATCTAGGCTGTTCTTCGGGACTATACGACCGGATTATCAATTGGTTCCTGTTCACCTTGATTTCATATCTTAAGACGGAACAAAACCTAGGGTTTATCTGTGGGAGACAGATTTATCCTTTGATAGACTTTTCTGTGTGAGACAGATTTGTTTATTATCAAATCTGCGATTTTGGGTTGCAGCAACTCTTGGTTGTAGGTGATATCAGCTAGGGGAATCAAGTGCGCAGTATCCTGCTGGGATCAGAGGCGTAGGAGTACAACTGTACCTTGGATCGGTGGGAGACTGATTGGGGTTCAACTATAGTCCAGTCCGAAGTTAGCTTGGAGTAGGCTAGTGTATGTAGCGGCTTAATACAGTGTGTATTCAATCTGGACTAGGTCCCGGGGTTTTTCTGCATTTGCGGTTTCCTCGTTAACAAAACTTTTGGTGTCTGTGTTATTTCTTTTCCGCATTATATTTTATATAATTGAAATAATACAGGTTGTGCGTTCGTGATCATCAATTGGAAATCCAACCTTTGGTTGTTGATTGATATTGATTGATCCTTGGACATTGGTCTTTGGTACCGTCCAAGTTATTCCTTGTATTTGATAAAGACTCTCTATTGATTTTAGCTTGAGTAAAAATCAAATCAAGAGAGAGATATTAACTCCTTGAGATACTTTTATCTAGATTGAGTCTGACTGTCTAGTTGATTCTCTAGCAAAGTATTTCGGAGTTAGTCCATACAGATTGCTAAGCGAAATATTGGGTGGTGTTGTTAGACCCCCGCTTTTTCAATTGGTATCAGAGCAGGCAAACACGTTTAAGACCTAACAAGTTCGTGTTTGTAGCGATCTGACTCTATGGACAAGAGTAATATCTCTGACAACGCAACATCAGTACAGGACTACTCAGATAAGTTTCAAAGATCTGAAACCACTGAGGAAAACTCCTTCTCGTCTCCTTCATCCGAATCTAAATTCAACTGGAGGAAATCTCTTGATGAACAGTTGGATGATCTCTCGGATGATAGTGATTCTGAATAAGGACAGAGTCTTGATGAGGAAGTTTCTCAATACATCAAGTTGTTTAATCGTGAATTGAAGGAAACAAGGATAACTGCTTGCTTGAGAAAGTATACGGGTCCTCTCTGTCAAAAAAATAGAAAGTTGAGAAAACTCTTCAAAGGTTATGATGGTGGATACAAACTGTTACAATCTACCGTTAAAGATCATGAAGAAGAGGTTCGCTCAAAAAAATCTGAATGTGATAATCTTCTTCGTAACCTCTGTATATTAAAATAGAGGCTTTCCGAAACTGAAGCAAGATGTGAATCTCAACAGAAGAGTTTCAACGACAAAGAACGCAGTCTTCTTATCAAAGAGAAATCCTTGGAAACCAAACTCACTGCTGCTCATAATAAGGTAAAATCACTATAAGAGAATCTAAATAGGTTCGGTTCTAGCTCTACAAACTGTCTTCTATGCTGGGAGCCTGTAAAGAACATCATGACAAACGTGGTCTGGGATATAAAGGAACAGACACTCCTAACAGTGGTAAGACTAAGTTTGTTAAAGCTGTTAATATTTGTCAATGTGAAGAACCTGTGTCAGCTTGCAAAAACGAGGATTCTACTTCTTCTAAATCTTCTCAAAAGAGAACTACTGAACGTAAGTCCTTCAACTTCTATTACTGCGGAAACAAAGGAAACTCTGAGCGAAGGTGTCGTCTTCGGATAAGGAATGAAAAACTTCACAACATTCTTAATTGGATGTCTAAATAAGTTGTTGAACCTATATCACAGATTGGAATCAACCTTGTTCGATCTCAAAGGATATACTGTGATAAGGCTTTTCCTAGTTATGTCTTCAAACCGAAGGATGCCTATAATGGTGGAAGGAAAGACAGCGAAAGTGTGACAGGTGCTGTGAATCAGTCTGGAAGAAGAAAAAGGAACAAAAGAAAGAAAAACGAGTTAAGTTCCTCTAATTTTCTCAAAAAGGACTGTGAATCCAATTCAGATTTCTTACATGTCAATAATTGAGTCTGATATGAAGATTCACATAAACAAACTAAGACGGAATATCAAGAAAACATGGAATGTTGTTAACCCAGGTACTTCTAAATCGTCTCTTGATAATACTTCTTCAACTAAACCAGGTAGTTTGTTTAATACCGATGAAAAGGAAAAAGAAGAAGTAAACAATGATGAGCAAGATGCTCATCTCATTACACCCTGACATGTTCATGTTGCATCTCTTTTTAATTTTTGTCCTGTTAAAAATGGATGCTCTTGATTCTCAGGATTTTGCATCTTGAGAAAGCTGTCAGGATTGTACTGCATTCTATGTTACTTTATTTCTGTTTGCTCCTCAACATCTATTTTTTTTTCTTTGGGATTCCTGCTCTTTCATAGGCCCGTTTCTCTAGTACACGCACCAACCCTCACAAACGTCATGTTTCCTAGGATTTGATGGAATTCCTTATATATATAATGTGTTCCAGAGGTACAAAAAGATTCTCTAAAAATCTTTTTGGTGCACAATGGAGGGAAGCAACAAGTTTGATGATGTTGAGCTATGTCCTATTGATATCTCATGCTTTCATGCTCTTGATCATGAAAACGAAGACAAATTACCTGTTCAGATTTCTTCACAACTGGTAGGAAATCTTCTTGGAGACTTTAAGGTCGTAGGCGAACAACTTGGTATCGCAACACGGAATCTATACTACCTAAAAGACGAACTAAGGAAGGCAACTGAGGAACTCGTTCTTGTTCAATCCTTTGTTGCAGACAGGATTTAGTTTTTCGTCTGATCTTGGGTCTAGTTGGTTGCCTAGTATGTCTTCTTTTTGGATTAGTTGGAAGAATAACTAGTGTTTTCAATAATGATGATTGTGACTACACATAGCTATTTTTGTTTTCATCTTCTTATGTTATTTTTTAGGTTTATTGGTTTCTAAATTCTAAAAATATTTGGAGGATGATGTTATTGCAGTATTTATCGTTATGATTTTATGATATTTCAATTTGATTATGGGATATGTATTGTTTGCGTCCGTGAACTTCAAGATCCCATATGGTGTCAAAAGTAAAGTCGTTCATGAATTGGTATTCGTATTAATGAAAGGACGAATGGACTTTTGACAATTACAAAAGTTATACCTATGCAGTCATGTATTTGATGGAAAATAGGATAAAATCTTTTGTTTGACAAGGATAAAGTCTATTATGTCATTATGATGGAAAATAGAATAGATCCTTGTATGTTATCCACGGTATTGATCTTCATTGATCCATTTTGTTATGTTTTACCGTGAAGGCTCCATTGTGTGTCTTATGTTGGGCACGACACAACTAAGTCGATTATTCTTATTGGCTTTCCTAGTTGTTCCATAAGATGCTATATGTTGAGCATTATGAACTAAATTAACCATCTTGGTTGGTTATTTAGTTATTTGCTCCGAAAGTCTTCTTTTTTCAAGCAAATCCTTTGACAATTAAATTGATTACTTTTGTGATTAGTTTGGTTGTTTGTTTTCCAATTAGACTAATTATAAGTTCTCTTATAACTAGTCTAGTTGAGTTTTCATATATTCCACAAGTTCTTGTGTTGAGTATATGAACGGCTATACAAATCATGTTCTATTGGTTGATGTAGTCGTATATTCCGCAAGGTTTTTCCTTATGTTGAGTATGTGAACGATTAAGTTAGTCGTCTCCGTATGATTTACCTTAGTCGTAGCTCCGTAAGTTTACTTATGTTGAGCACCTTCAATTAAATTGATCACTTTTGTGGTTTGATTTAGTTGTGTATTCCAATTAAATTAACCATGGGTTTTCTTGTGATTAATTTGGTTGAGTTTGGGATATAGAAAATCATTTCTACGGTTTTTTTTGTGTCCAATTTAAAAATCCTTCTTTTCTTTCGAAATTAAGGTCGCTCTTGTTGTTCTATCGGGAATGACATCAAATGGGGGAGAGTTCTTTTGAACATATGCTTAATGGTAATATCTTGCGGGTTGTGCGGCTGTGGAATTTTATAGGGGTTATCTTGTATCTTAAAACTCCTTGATGAATGCATTTAGCTTCGACTTTATGATTGCATCTAAATTAAGTTGGTATTTATTTTTCTTTTAGTCTATGAAATGTCTCTTGTGGAAATTTCATTATGATCCCGTTCTTGTACCTTTGCCAATTTTATTGACAAAAAGGGGGGAGAAATATTGTAGTTCACACTACAAATACATATGGTTTTTGGATCATGGTGTAAGGGGGAGTGGTTTCCATGATCGAGATGGAGTATTGACTAAGGGGGAGTGATACATATCACCATACTATTATTGTTAAAGTCGTGATACAATTGGATTTTGATGTTACATAATAATACTATGACACAGTATAATAATGATCGAGAATCTCGATTTCTCTCATTGTTATAGCTACGGATCTTCAACAACGGTGATGCTAAACTTACAACCTTTGGGATCATTAGAGTACTTGGAAGGACGAAGATTTCAGGGAATGTTGAATATTAGACTATGGAATAGGAGCCACTAAAGTTTATCTTTTTTGTATTCCATATGTAGTAATAGTTTTGTCACTAAAATTGACAAAGGGGGAGATTATTAGAGCATAGCTCGGTCGACCTCGCATGTTTTTCAATGTTAGTGATCAAAACTATGAGTCTTAATTTCTAGTCTACATAGCTAAGGTCTCGGACTAGGATAGAAAAGTGTAGATGAGCTCAAGGACTTCATGGCGATTCATCATACAACGACGAAGATCTACTCAAGGAACCGTGGAACTTCATCAACAAAAAGGTATGTGGAGACTTGAACTTATCTATCACTCAAAAGTCTATCTCTTATATCTCGTACTTCTTATGAGACAAAAGTCGTATGCTATATAGACTGGATCATACACATTTGATATTTCGAGCCGAGTATATCTTGCCTATCTATATCTCGAAATCATGTGTTGGTAAAGCGTTTCGCTTTGATCAAGTTTCAATTACTTTGAGAATTGCTCTGACGCGAAACTGTCTGTGAATAACGGCTATATAACGTCCTCTGAGAATTCTCAATGATTGGAATGAGAGTTTAGATTCCATAACCATGTATTCCTTAATCCGAAGTTTTCGAACTTTGTTGATTGAGAGAAACCGGAGGAATTGTCTTTGCCAAGTCCACGAACTCAGTCCGCGAACTGACGGAAGTTCTTGTACCGAGAATTTCTGCTGGGATTTTTCAAAAACTCGTTTGAGTGTAAGTTCGCGAACTTAGTCCGCGAACTGGCGAAAGTCTCTTTGCCGAGATTTTCTGCTGAGTTTGGAAAACTCCACCGGTTGTCTTAAGTCCGCGAACTTGTTTGTGAGCTTAAGAGGTTATGATCTAAAGATGTGCTCTGAACATCAACTTAAATTACTAAGAAATGCTTTATGCAAACCGTGGCTATAAAGTTCATGAGCCGATTCAATCGAATCGAATCATCTTTGTTTCAATTGTGTCTTGTGTAGTTATATAAGATCTCATAGAAATTGAACAACTCTTTAACTAGTTAATTTGAGTCAATTGAACTAGTTATGGTGAAGAAGAACAAGGTTAATATTAAATGCTCATATGGTTAACCTTTTGGGTTACTATGTTGAAGCAACATACACGTACACGTTTGGGCATGGTTTTCACAAACCCGGTAAACGTCTACCCAAGTGTGTGTGACAAGCTAAGTTTTCGATCTAACAGTTGAGAAATATTAGCTTGAATCTAAATCAGGTTTTCATCTAACGGTGAATATGGATTGCTTTGTAACTAAGGCAAAACCCTGATTTGAAGGTTATATAAAGGAGACATCTAGCATTGTGCAAAACTAATCCCCACACGTATGTGTGATACTAGTGCGCTCGCTAGAGTCTATTCTCCTTTAACCTTTGGTTTTCTTCTCTAAAAACAGGTTAACGACTTAAAGACTTCATTGGGATTGTGAAGCCAGACCGATACTACTATTATCGTAGTTGTGTGATCTGATCTTGAATCTTCTATCGTATTGTAGATGGTGGATTTTCGACAAAGGATAAATTCGTAAACTCATAATTATACGAAGCTCTGATTCAGCAATCAGATGTGAGTATCGAGACACGGGTCTCTCATCGAATTCTCAACGGAGAGTACTTTCTCTCAGAGTACATGTAGATATGCAGTCTCACGACTGGACAACGACATATCTCATGAATACTGAATACTTTCAGTGATTATTTCTATATAGCATCACGAGATGGACGGCTCCTAGACAGCTTCCTCTGCTAGTATAGAGCGATGACGTCTTCTGGAACAAACAACAAGTTTACCCTGACTATATAAAGGATATAACTTACCGGCAAGCTCGTATCAAGATAATTAATGCTCCTAGACAGCTTGCTATGCTAGTATAGAGCCACAAAGTTAATTATTCCTAATTGCAATCGCTCCTATTCCATGGTCGAATCCACGACTGGTCCCATGGAATGACAATAACAATTGTTCTGATTCTATGATCGAATCCATGACTTGATCTCATAGAATAGCAATAACTATATTATCTCATTACTCCGATTTCATGATCGAATCCACAACCGGTCTCATAAATGGTAATAGATAAACCTTAATTAATCGGATTCTATGGTCGAATCTACGATCCCATGAAATGGTAATGCTCATTTTTGTGAATTGTTCTGAATTCGTAGTCGAATCCTCGGCTGATCCTATGAATTAATAATAAACATCTTATTACTCAGTTTTGTGAATTATTCTCCACTGAATTCCACAATTAGTAATAAATAATCAACAACCGGGCGTCGAGCAACCTCTAAGTAAGCCCCGATTCAAATGGTGAAGGTGTATTCAATGATGATACACTAACAGTCACCGCACGAACGAGTATTTCAAAAATACAACGAAACGATGAACCTATGCAAAATAGAGAAGAAAATAATAAATAATTAAAAATATTGATCAGAGTGCTGGGAGCACGGACACACGACCGACCGACCGTGTCGTGGTCAATCCCACGCCAGTTTTATATTTTTAGTGCATTTTTATTATTTTCCATGATTTAATGAATATCCTCTCGTTTTATCAAATCTCCTTCGTCTCGAGGAAACTCCTCGGTTTCATGGTACTTCCATAAATCCATAAAAAATAATATAAAATTAAGGAAAGGAGTGTGGGGCGTGACCATTTGCCAACCGGCCATGCCTTGGTCCCAACCGGTCCCACATCCACGGTTCCTTATTATTTATTATTATTATTATTATTATTTCTCTAATTTCATGAAAAAACTCCTTGATTTCATGGTATTTTTGCACAAATCATCAAATAATAATAAAATAATATAAATTATGAAAACTTGTGGGACCGGGTCTTGGCCGGCCGGCCATGCCCTAGCCGGTCCCACACGCCCCTTTGTTTTATTATTTTATTATTAGTTTTCCTTGAATTCATCAAATTCTTTGATTTCATGGTATTTCTCTCAAATTAGGAAAAATTCCCTCAAATCATCAAAAATACCTAAAAAATATTAAAAAATTATGAAAACTCGTGGGACCGGGCCCAAGCCGGCCGGCCATGCCTCCACGGTCCCACACGCCCTTGTTTTTTTATTTTAATATTTTTTGCTTCCCTGAACTCATGAAAACTCCTTCAGTTCATGGAAACTCCCTAAATTCATCAAATTTCTCAAAATTCATGAATTTTTCATAAAATCATCAAAATATTATAAAATTAGGGAAACTCGTGGGACCGGGCCCTAGCCGGCCGGCCATGCCTTCCACGGTCCCACGTGCCCTTATTTTTATTATTTTAATATTTTTTGCTTCCTTGAACTCATGAAAACTCCTTCAATTCATGGAAACTCCCAAAATTCATCAAATTTCTCAAAATTCATGAATTTTTCATAAAATCATCAAAATATTATAAAATTAAGGAAAAGGCACCACGGGACCGTGGTCATGACCGGCCGACCATGCCTTGACCACGGCGGTCCCACGCCTCCTCATTTCTTATTTTATAATTATTTTTCATCATCTCATGGTGTTTTCCTCAGTTTCGTCAAAACCCTAATTTTGGCATATTTTCTCGAATGGATGCTCGATTGCACGCCAGAAAATATCAAAATTCTCAGGACTGAGATGGGGACGCCTTGAGGACACGAGCACGCTATCTTGACCGACCAAGATTGGCTCTTTGGCTCACGGAAGCCGGTCCCATCAATTTTCACAGTTTTGACCTAATTTGCACAATTGCTCGTATTAGGTCCAAAACTCTTCCAAACACTTTCAATTTTCATGAAGTGATATTCAGGCGGTCACGTGACAACCCAGGGCCGGTTTCATGACTCCATGGTCGGTCCCTCGCCTCGTCATAATTAATTAGGTTTTCTCACCTAAGACGAGCTTTTTAGATAAATGATTAAGCCAGCATTTAATCATTCTTCCACCAACAAATCGTCAACTCTTCAGGAGTTCTTCGTATTTGGCTCACGTGAGCATATGGACACTACATGGTTGATCCACAGTCCCATGTAGTCGCTCCCTCCTTCGTCCCATGGTTAAAATTCCGACGAACCATGAATTGATCATCAATTGATCAAATTAGGGTTTCTGAATCCAAGGGTCATCATTCAAGATTCCAACCTTAATAATTTTACGACGACCTCATGGTCATTAATCTTATTAATTATGCTCGGTTCAACAACCAATACTTTAATTAATATTTTGGTCACGCTGCCAATAATCCATCAGATGAGCAACACTTGCTCAGACGATCAAATATTCAACAATTCATCACATGAGCAACACTTGCTCAGATGATAAATATTTTCTCAAACCAAGGAATATTGGTTCAACGATCAATATTCAACGATCCACGAATGAGCAATACTTGCTCACCTCATCGTAAGAACTATACCTCTGTCTCATGACATGTTCAATTCATGAGTTTCAGAACATAATGTTCAACTCAGCAACTACATGGACTCAATCGTCCCATCAAACCAAGAAGTCATCAATTGACTAAAAAACCACGAGACGTCAATCGTGTCACTTGGGGGGATATCACTTAGGGTTTTGGTCTGGCGGTCTACGACACGTGTGTTCAAATACACGATGGAATGTGAGCAAGTCGTGCAATCAGTTGAAGGAATTCACGAGGTAGTGGGTGGAAAATCAACCAAGTCTCCACACGTTGAGTAACTGGTTTCAAACACGATCTCCACTTCCCCACTCCTTGATTCCATCAACTGTCACACTTCATGGAATCATGGTGTCTACAATTCCAGCAATATAAATAAGTCTCAAAATCATGATTGAATCATCATCAGTATCATTAATCTCACGTCAAACTGACAACACGAGATCATCAACTCATCAATTGAGAAACTACTCTAAATTGAGCAATTTCAATCACTCAGAGCTTATCGTATTCAGAATTCATACACCACAATCTTTGATTACCATCGATTCCACACATTTCTCAGCTTCCCTCCTACAGATCAACCCATCCTCTCTTGTGACCGAATTTACTCTGTAAAGGTCATTGTCTTGATTTAGGCCGGATTACTACAGATTGATCTCTCGAATCTAAAGCACCCCCTTTGCAGCGGTGCATCTGTATGAGGTTTAACATTTCGCTCGGTTCGAGGAGTCTCCTCCGCACGGTCGTCTCCTCAATTCCTTAAAAACCAGCAAATCGTTTTTCCCCATCTACAGATTGGCGACCACAGTGGGAGATCATTCTCTCGGTTTCAATCTAACAATCTCACAAGATGGTTGGTCTTAGGACTAATCCAACTAATTCATATCAGAATATTTCAAACGGCGACATTCCCCATGTTATATCTGGCGGCATGGAAGGCAGAGGGGTCCCGACTTTGGCAGAGTTGGCTCAAATCCTAGAGGTCCATACCAGGAACATGGACCTGATGAAGGAGACGATAAACCACATCTTCGACTTTCTCATCAAATTAACATCCGAGTTAGGCGATACCTCCGCTCCAGAAGTCTCAACACCGGGGACTGAAGCATCATCTGACCCTCGAATCAACAGCTTCACCACATACGAGAATCCGGTGGAACAAGAGGTCACACATTTGATCAAAAATCTATGTGAACTCCTGCACTTATCCAGGGATCAGCGCACAGACACATTTTCAGCACTCAACCAGATACCATCCAGCGTGCAAATAACGCCACCAACACCATCAGTTGAAGAAGTCTCCCTAGTGCCTGAGCATTCGATCGACAACATCTCTTTTGGAGAAGAAGATCGCATGACGGATGAAGGACACAATCAAGCATTGTATGTCGCTGGTTTCATCAAAGGAACCGAATTTAGAAGAGCTCTTGTTGACACCGGTGCTTCTACCAGCATTGTCACCATGAAGACTCTCAGGATGGCCAGGTTCCCACAAGGTAAAATCGTTTGTTATCCCATCCTAATGACAGGATTTGAAGGAAGTCAAAGCCACACATATGGATATGCATACATAGATTTGACGGTAGGGCCGATTTGATCGAAAGCAAAGTTTCATGTGATCGAGAAAGAACCTGACTACCATATAATACTGGGACGCCCATGGCTCCATGATAATAAGGTGGTTCCTTCAACATACCATCAATGCATGAAGGCCCTGCTCGACAACAAGATCGTTCGCATTCCGGCTTCATCCTCTCCTTATGCTCCCATCTATGATACTGAGTTCCTTCAATCTCAAAAAGGCATCCCGGAACCGCCAAGCAGGATTCACAATACGCCACTTCCAAACTGGAAGACTATCGAGAAGGCTGATAACGATCCGTCATCCTCAGCTGCTAAAGTGATCAAGTCACCTACTACACTGAATAAATGCCATAATGATCAAGTCTCAACTCCAGGGAAAAACTTCACGACCGATCGAGACGTAGAAGGGAGAATCGTTTAGCGCCGACGGAAAGATTAGCAATTAATCGGGGAGAACGATGAAAAGTCTCCCCACCATGAAGAATCATGTCAGAGTGAGCAATCACTTGAAGAAGTCCAAGATGCCCCACAACAACTACAGGAAGGCACTGACTCTACCACTGACGATCTTGAAACAATCAACATTGGGGCTGAAGACGATCCAAGGCCAATCCTGATCAATTCAGCGCTATCACCAGAGGAGCGGACCGAGCTGGTGAAATTATTAAAAGAATATCAAGATGTCTTCGCCTGGACGTACGAAGAAATGTCGGGTCTGGATGACAAACTCGTCACCCATCACCTGCACATCATCCCTGGTTCCAAAGCTGTCAAACAACCGCCCAGACAATTTAGACACGAAGTCGAGGAGCAAATCAAGGTCGAAATCCAGAAACTGTTGGCAGCAGGGTTCATCAAACCTATTCTTCATCCAACATGGATAGCAAATATGGTACCTGTTAAGAAGAAAAATGGTCAAATAAGATGTTGTGTCGACTTCAGGAACTTGAATAAATGTTGTCCGAAGGATGATTTCCCTCTACCAAACATTGACATGCTCGTCGATGCAACCAGAGGTCATGGTATGTTCTCATTCATGGACGGCTATAGTGGGTACAACCAGATCAAGATGTATGAACATGACGCCAACAAGACTGCGTTCCGTACTCCCATTGGGAATTTTCACTACACCGTGATGCCCTCTGGATTAAAGAATGCTGGTGCCACCTATCAACGAGCCATGACTGCCATATTCTATGACATGACGCACAAGCAAGTAGAAGACTATGTTGACGATGTGGTGGTAAAATCGAAGACTCGAGCATCTCATCTCGAAGTTCTAAGGCAGGTGTTCGAAAGGTGCAGAGAATACAAATTAAAAATGAATCCTTTAAAGTGCGCATTCGGAGTTTCTTCCGGAAAATTCTTAGGATTCCTGGTCACAGCTGAAGGGATCAAAGTCGACCCCGACAAGGCAAAAGCTATTACCACCATGCCTCCTCCACGTACCGTGAAGGAACTACAGAGCTTTATGGGCAATGTAAATTATATTCGACGCTTCATTCCTGGATTAGCTCAACTCATTGCTTCGTTCACGCCTCTGCTGAAGAAAGGAGCAAGCTTCACCTGGACAGTTGTTCAACAAGAAGCTTTCCATAAAATACAACAGATATTATTGTCACCGGCCGTCATGAGGTCTATAGTGCAGGGACGAGCTCTGATTCTTTACACAGCCTCCAGTGACGTCGCCATCGGCGCACTCCTCGCTCAGGAAGATGACAAAGGCGTCGAACGACCGATTTACTACTTCATCCGCACGATGAGAGATGCTCAACTCCGATACCCAAAGGCCGAAAGGGCATGCCCGGCATTGGTACATGCAATCCAGAAGTTCAGACATTACTTACTATCTAACAGGGTCGTACTCATCTCCAAAGCTGATCCCACAAAGCCATCCTTGATAGGAAGACCAGCGAAGTGGCTACTCCAGATGTCAGAATTTGACATAGCTTGCACGCCACCTAAATCCATCAAAGGTCAAGCGGTCGCAGACTTGCTCGCTGCTTTTCCAGGGGAAGACACAACAACACTACATGAATAAGTACCCGACGAATTCCCAGACATCTTAGTCATCAAGGAAGAAACATGGCTTCTATACTTTAATGGATCCGCCACCCCTAGTAGTGACACCGGAGGAGCGGTCATAGTGTTGGTGTCTCCATCTGATGAAGTTTTCTCACATTCGTTCAAGTTGGATTTCCACTGCACCAACAACTCAGTGGAATATGAAGCCTTCCTATTAGGATTATCCTTGGCCAAGCAAACAGGAGCAACACACCTCGAGATAAGGGGAGATTCAAAATTATTGGTCAACCAGATGAATGGAACGTATTCTCTCAAAGAAATCACACTTTCTCCATTCAGAACCGAATCTCAGTGACTATTGACCTATTTTGTTGACGCAACGATCGTCCATACTGGACGGACTAACAACATGCATGTTGATTGCCAAGAAACTCTCGCCTCCAAGCTGAAATTCGAAGGGCACAGAAAACGATCACTGTACAAAGACGTACAGTATCATCAACTTGGCCCACTCAGATCGAAGACATTCCAGCAAACGATTGGCCAGCACCCATCATTCATGAATTGAGCAGCTCTATTTCAGAAGGCTAAGTCAGCCTCAAGGAATTGAAAAACTACTTCTTTCTTCATGGAGGGCTATACTATCGAAACCCTGATGGATCTCTATCACGATATCTTAGGAGCGACGAAGCGGAAGAACAGCTCAAACGCATACATGAGGAAGTCTGTGGGCAAACGTTAGTGATAACACTTTACAAAAAGCTTCAAAGAATGGGGTACTACTGGCCATCCATGGAGACTCAATCGAGAGATTTACAAGGATCTTGTCCTGATTTCCAAACACCTCCTCATCACTTGGAGGTTTTGACGATCCACCACACTGGGGACTGGAGGGAGCCTTACATCAAATACCTTCGGGACAACGAACTACCACTGGAAAAGAAGCAAGCAGTCAAACTCATTCAGAAAGCTAAGAGATTTGTCCATCTCGATGGGATCTTATACCGCAAAAGCTTTGGTGGAAATTTACTAAGGTGCTTAGCCGAACATGAAATCCCTACAATCCTGAAGGAAGTACATGATGGAGAACATCAAGGAAAGAAGAAACTATTTCTTCAAATTCATGAGAAATATTATTGGCCAACCATGGAAGATGATGCAGACGCACACGTTCAGAGGTATCACCAATGACAAACTCATGGTAATCTCATCCACACTCCTTGTCTCCTATTGAATTATGTGAATAGCCCGTGACCTTTCTACAGCTGAGGACTAGGTATTATTAGGAAGATCAATCCAGCATCTTCAAAACAACATGAATACATCATCACTGCGACAGAGTACTTCACCAAGTGGGTCGAATCTATTCCTCTTCGAAGCACCACTGGAGTTACGATTGTCGCCTTCATCAAAGAGCACATAATATGCAGATTCGGAGTTCCTAAGCATATCATCACAGATAACGGAACTCCTTTTGCCAATCAAGATGTTGAGAAGCTTCTCAATAAATATGGGATCAAACAAATCTTCTCCACGCCTTACTATCCACAAGGAAATGGTCAAGCAGAAAGTACCAACAAAACTTTGGTCAGGATTATCAGTCAGACGATTCATGACAATCCTCGATCATGGCATGAGCAATTACCCATGGCTTTATGGGCTTACAGAAATGCTTCAAGGATCTCGATCGGTACTTCGCCATATTCCCTTGTCTATGGAGCCGATGCCATACTTCCAACAGAAATCAAAGTTCCCTCAGCCAGGATTGCAGCATCCGGTGGTGTACAATGGGATGAGGCCGAAATCTGCAGATCAAGAATCGCTGAGCTAGATATGCTGGAATCAAGGAGAACCAAGGTGGAAAAATATGTGGAGCTACAACAAGAATCTCCAGAGCCTACAACAAAATGGTAAGACCTCGAACATTTCAAGTAGGAGATTTGGTATTAAAGACGGCAAAGCACATTCAACAAGACATGTCCGCTCCTAAGTTCTCTCCTAAATGGGAAGGGCCATATGTTGTTATCAAAGCAGTGTCTAGCGGATACTACAAAATTTTAGCAATCAATGGAGGAAAGGAAGGAAACATCATCAATGGCAAATGGCTCAAAGCTTATTATGCCTGATCCATGAAACAAACTACCTCTTCATCATTTCAAGCATTTTCAAAAATGTAATTTCATTCCTCCAAAGAGCATGCGAATGCTCCTTTGTTCATTAAACATTTCAAAATGAGCAAAATTCGTTCATACCATGATCAACTGTTTCACCTAACTAGAAACTCAGATTTACTAAAAAAAAACAACCACAAATGCTCACTCAGAGCAAACCATCCAGCAACGGATAATCCCTGTAAGAAGCCTCGTCAAGCTTCTTCTGAAAAATCTTGGTCTTTGAAGTCTTCGACCGCTTTCTCAACCCTTGCTGACTCCAGAGCCAGTATCCTCTCCTCATCCAGTAAAGCTGCATTCATGGAAATTGCATCAGCAGCCTCTGCGCCTTATGAACCTTGATTATCTCAAGACGACGGAGCCAGCTTACATTGAATCGCAATATCTCACAATTCGAGATCATTTCATCCCATTGGTGCAGCTCATGGTTTTTGACGTCTCGCAAGTGCATCTGATTCATTTCCTCGATGATCGGCAATAACCCCGCTACCGTGGTTAAAAGGGTTGGAAGAAAACCTTTCCACACTTCTGTGGTGGCAATGTGACCATACTTCTTCCAGATCTTGGTGTACAGAGATACATGACATTTGGGAACCACGAATCCGCCGACCATTTCATTGTCTGGGAAGGTATTAATCAATGGGGCTTCGAATAAAAGTCCAGCGGTTGGGTATTCACGAGCATGGACACCGTCTCCGGTCTCCACGGATCCTCAGAATCTTCACATGCCTGGTTGCTGCTTTCCTCAACCTCAACCACGGTCACGGACTTTCCACTCTTTCTTCGTCTAGCATCGACGACGACGGACATCCGCCTACGATGAAATGAAAGAGTGTTAATCCCGGGACTCAGTACAATCTCAAGAGTCATAGTTTACTTACAGACGATCCAGCTTCAGCACGAGCCGATCCATACCGGGCAGGAGCTCTAACAGTCCGCTTAGGCCTTGCATTATGAGGAGTAGCATTCTTCTTACAGTCCTACGACAAATCATTTCTTGTGATCAACAATCGAACAGAGACAAGAAAGGAGAAGAAGAAGAAGTGTACAACTTACTGAGATAGACGTTGCATTTCACGCTTCGACTGAAGATCATCTTGAGAAAAATGCTATTGCTCGACATGACGGCAAGGAGGTAGGATCAAAACTTCTCTGCACGATGAAACTGACTCAGGAATGGAAGAAATATTTGCGTGGATCATAGATTTGGAGTCTTGAGATATATATATATCAGGCGATAGTCATGTAGTCAACTCAATTACGAGTTCACTGAAACCCTAGCTTCAAAGATCGATAGAGACACGGAGGAAAATAACACACTGGGGACTGAACATCACGGGTCAAAGGATAGGCCACGGCCTTGTACACGTCATGAATTCTCGGCCGTGTGTTATGTTACTTCTCATGAAAATCGACAAGTCATGATGAATTTGGATATATGGCATGGTCCATGTCATGGATTAGAAGAAATCGACGTTAACAAAATGTTCATCATTCAGAAGAAAAGTCTAATTGAAGTAAAGTCGTTTAAACAGTCAAAAGAAAGATATCACTATGAAGACTAAAAAGGGAATGCTCTACCATCTACAAGAAGATGGAAGTAAAACTACTC
This sequence comes from Papaver somniferum, assembly GCF_003573695.1. Taxonomy (NCBI): domain Eukaryota; kingdom Viridiplantae; phylum Streptophyta; class Magnoliopsida; order Ranunculales; family Papaveraceae; genus Papaver; species Papaver somniferum. Next base: position 141,809,285 of record NC_039358.1, read on the forward strand.
GTCGGACTCATCCGAATTGTCAGCTTCATCGTCACTGTCCTTCTCGGAATCATCTTCTTCAGAGTCACTGTCAGGATCATTGGTGAAGTCCGTGGACGGAAGATAACATCATCATCTGAATCCGAATTATCTTCTGCTGCAGCTTCAGCTTCAATTTTCTTCATCGTCCTCCGATGCTCTCTTTCATATCGATCAGGCTTAATGTAACGCTCGGATGGTTCCCATGTGATCTCTCCTTCAGAAGCATCAGCATCAGAAGGCACCCCATCCAAGAATTGACGCTTCTCCTCAACCCTCTGTCTCTTACGACGGGTGCGATCTTTTTCACGTTGACGGGCATCCTCCTTTTTGTCTTCAGCTCTTTTCTTTTCGAGTTCAGCAAAAGAGACTCTTCGCTTACCCAAAGGAACATTAGGCTTCGCCCCTTCTGGGTAACCCTAGCCTTCGATTTCGCTACAGGAGCGTCGGAATCCTCATCAGAAGAGCCAGAGGAAGAAGAGGAATACCAGTAATCGTAATTGTGTTACTGTTGGTCGACATTTTCTGGAACCGGAAGATCAAAGATTACTACCATGTAAACAAACCAACATCAGAAAAAATGGTAACTCTTAACTCTTACCTTTTACACTTCCACTAACAATAGTGATAGTAATACTAGAGTTAACACCTCAAAATCGTTCGTCTCTTCGAAAACTGCAAAAAACGAAACTTTATTTAATTTCGAAACTGATTTTTCATGAAATCACGGACACAATTTTCATAATGTGAACATTCACACAACTGACCTATGAAGTTTACAACAATAAAATATTTCATCATAAATATATTGTCTATCTTCGAAGGTTCCTCAAAACCCACGTTTCTGTTTTTCAAAAAACAGCAATTAATGCAACTTGCATACATAAACTCTCAGGATTTTATTAATGAAAACAAACTCATGAAATAAAATATATATCATATTTTCACAATATATGTCACGGCTGCATACATATATAAAAAAAAATTATTTTCCTTCGTATCGTCGTTATTTGTCTTTAAAACGAAGGTTTATTTCAAAAAATATTGTGAAAGCTCACATCTCATACATATGATAAAGTTTTGTATTTACATGAAAGCTCATAAGCAAAATTTTATCACTGGACACAAGTTCATCATACATATTTTCCTTCGTGTCATCGTTATTTGTCTTTAAAACGAAGGATTATTCCGATTTCATGAAAATTCACTTCTTTTATGATGAAACCTTGGTATACATGAAAGCTCATACACTAAGTTTTATCACTGGACCTAGGTTCATATAAAAAAAATCTCTCCTAAATCAGGGATTATAGTTAGTTTTCAAAACTAACGATCGAACGAACATACGTTTTCAAAAACGAGGGTTTTTTCATAAAACTCACACTAATACACACATGTATATATAAACTCAAGCATGAACAATTCATGAAATCATAACATCAGCAAAAAAAAAAAAAATCGTGCACCTGTCGGCGCCGGCCGGAAGTTGGCCGACGGTGGCTACGGCCGTCGGTCGGACGGAGGTGCTCCGACGAATTTTTCTGCTTCTTTCCCTGGCGACGTGAAGGTGTGATGAAGTAAAGGGAGCTACTGGTCGTGGAAAATAATAAAAAAAGAAGGATTAATTCCCTTTTAATTTTTATTTCCAAAACCTAATTTTACAAGGTTTCCTTATTGGGCTCGGCCCGCAAATCCTAAACGACCATGGTCCCATCATCCAAACCAGCGGTTCAACACCAATTTATGCTCATCAAACGATGCTCCAATCATGACATTGAAGCCTTCATCAAGTCGTGGTTTGCTCATGCTCTAAATCCGGTAACATCTCAACTTACGACTAAGTTCAATTACTGGTATTATTATTTATGGCCGGAAAATCACCATTTAATGCTGACTGAGGAACACAGCTTTCCTCAGTAAGCAGGGGACTTAATGTAGATGGTGGATTTTCGACAAAGGCTAAATTCGTAAACTCATAATTATACGAAGCTCTGATTCATCAATCAGACGTGAGTATCGAGACACGGGTCTCTCATCGAATTCTCAACGGAGAGTACTTTCTCTCAGAGTACATGTAGATATGTAGTCTCACGACTGGACAACGCATATCTCATGAATACTGAATACTTTCAGTGATTATTTCTATATAGCATCACGAGATGGACGGCTCCTAGACAGCTTGCTCTGCTAGTATAGAGCGATGACGTCTTCAGGAACAAACAACAAGTTTACCCTGACTATATAAAGGATATGACTTACCGGCAAGCTCGTATCAGGATAATTAATGCTCCTAGACAGCTTGCTCTGCTAGTATAGAGCCACAAAGTTAATTATTCCTAATTGCAATCGCTCTATTCCATGGTCGAATCCACGACTGGTCCCATGGAATGACAATAACAATTGTTCTGATTCTATGATCGAATCCATGACTTGATCTCATAGAATACAATAACTATATTATCTCATTACTCCGATTTCATGATCGAATCCACAACTGGTCTCATAAATGGTAATAGATAAACCTTAATTACTCCGATTCTATGGTCGAATCTACGATCCCATGGAATGGTAATGCTCACTTTATTATTCTGAATTCGTAGTCGAATCCTCGGCTGATCCTATGAATTAATAATAAACATCTTATTACTCAGTTTTGTGAATTATTCTCCACTGAATTCCACAATTAGTAATAAATAATCAACAACCGGGCGTCGAGCTACCTCTAAGTAAGCCCCGATTCAAATGGTGAAGGTGTATTCAACGATGATACACTAACAGTCACCGCACGAACGAGTATTTCAAAAATACAACGAAACGATGAACCTATGCAAAATAGAGAAGAAAATAATAAATAATTAAAAATATTGACCAGGGTGCTGGGAGCACGACACACGACCGACCGACCGTGTCGTGGTCAATCCCACGCCAGTTTTATATTTTTAATGCATTTTTATTATTTTCCTGATTTGATGAAAATCCTCTCGTTTTATCAAATCTCCTTCGTCTCGAGGAAACTCCTCGGTTTCATGGTACTTCCATAAATCCATAAAAAATAATATAAAATTAAGGAAAGGAGTGTGGGGCGTGACCATTGGCCAACCGGCCATGCCTTGGTCCCAACCGGCCCCACATCCACGGTTCCTTATTATTATTATTATTTTATTATTTCTCTAATTTCATGAAAAACTCCTTGATTTCATGGTATTTTTGCACAAATCATCAAATAATAATAAAATAATATAAATTATGAAAACTTGTGGGACCGGGCCTTGGCCGGCCGGCCATGCCCTAGCCGGTCCCACACCCCTTTGTTATTTTTTATTATTAGTTTTCCTTGAATTCATCAAATTCCTTGATTTCATGGTATTTCTCTCAAATTAGGAAAAATTCCCTCAAATCATCAAAAATACCTAAAAAATATTAAAAAATTATGAAAACTCGTGGGACCGGGCCCAAGCCGGCCGGCCATGCCTCCACGGTCCCACACGCCCTTGTTTTTATTATTTTAATATTTTTTGCTTCCCTGAACTCATGAAAACTCCTTCAGTTCATGGAAACTCCCTAAATTCATCAAATTTCTCAAAATTCATGAATTTTTCATAAAATCATCAAATATAAAATTAGGGAAACTCGTGGGACCGGGCCCTAGCCGGCCGGCCATGCCTTCCACGGTCCCACACCCTTTTTTATTATTTTAATATTTTTTGCTTCCTTGAACTCATGAAAACTCCTTCAATTCATGGAAACTCCCAAAATTCATCAAATTTCTCAAAATTCATGAATTTTTCATAAAATCATCAAAATATTATAAAATTAAGGAAAAGGCACCACGGGACCGTGGTCATGACCGGCCGACCATGCCTTGACCACGGCGGTCCCACGCCTCCTCATTCCTTATTTTATAATTATTTTTCATCATCTCATGGTGTTTTCCTCAGTTTCGTCGAAACCCTAATTTTGGCATATTTTCTCGAATGGATGCTCGATTGCACGCCAGAAAATATCAAAATTCTCAGGACTGAGAAGCGGACGCCTTGGGGACACGAGCACGCTATCTTGACCGACCAAGATTGGCTCTTTGGCTCACGGAAGCCGGTCCCATCAATTTTCACAGTTTTGACCTAATTTGCATAATTGCTCGTATTAGGTCCAAAACTCTTCCAAACACTTTGAATTTTCATGAAATGATCGTCAGGCGGTCTCGTGACAACCCAGGGCCGGTTTCATGACTCCATGGTCGGTCCCTCGCCTCGTCATAATTAATTAGGTTTTCTCACCTAAGATGAGCATTTTGGATAAATGATTAAGCCAACATTTAGTCATTCTTCCACCAACAAATCATCAACTCTTCAGGAGTTCTTCGTATTTGGCTCACGTGAGCATATGGACACTACATGGTTGATCCACAGTCCCATGTAGTCGCTCCCTCCTTCGTCCCATGGTTAAAATTCCGACGAACCATGAATTGATCATCAATTGATCAAATTAGGGTTTCTGAATCCAAGGGTCATCATTCAAGATTCCAACCTTAATAATTTTACGACGACCTCATGGTCATTAATCTTATTAATTATGCTCGGTTCAACAACCAATACTTTAATTAATATTTTGGTCACGCTGCCAATAATCCATCAGATGAGCAACACTTGCTCAGTCGATCAAATATTCAACAATTCATCACATGAGAAACACTTGCTCAGATGATAAATATTTGCTCAAACCAAGGAATATTGGTTCAACAATCAATATTCAACGATCCAACGAATGAGAAATACTTGCTCACCTCATCGTAAGAACTATACCTCTGTCTCATGACATGTTCAATTTATGAGTTTCAGAACATCATGTTCAACTCAGCAACTACATGGACTCATCGTCCCATCAAACCACGAAGTCATCAATTGACTAACAAACCACGAGACGTCAATCATGTCACTTGGAGGGATATCACTTAGGGTTTTGGTCTGGCGGTCTATGGCACGTATGTTCAAACACACGATGGAATGTGAGCAAGTCGTGCAATCAGTTGAAGGAATTCACGAGGTAGTGGGTGGAAAATCGACCAAGTCTCCACACGTTGAGCAACTGGTTTCAAAAACGATCTCCACTTCCCCACTCCTTGATTCCATCAACTGTCATACTTCATGGAATCATGGTGTCTACAATTCCAGCAATATAAATAAGTCTCAAAATCATGATTGAATCATCATCAGTATCATCAATCTCACGTCAAACTGACAACACGAGATCATCAACTCATCAATTAAGCAACTAATCTCAATTGAGCAATTTCAATCACTCAGAGCTTATCGTATTCAGAATTCACACACCACAATCTTTGATTACCATTAATTCCACACATTTCTCAGCTTCCCTCCTATAGATCAACCCATCCTCTCTTGTGACCGAATTTACTCTGGAACGGTCATTGTCTTGATTTAGGACGGAGTACTACAGATTGATCTCTCTAATCTAAAGCACCTCCTTTGCAGCGGTGCATCTGTGTGAGGTTTAACATTTCGCTCGGTTCGAGGAGTCTCCTCCGTACGATCGTCTCCTCAATTCCTTAAAAACCAGCAAATCGTTTTTCCCCATCTACACGTACGAGTACAATCTTTGATTGGCTTGAGATCGTGAGAGTTCTCCGATAGGCAAGATAAAGAAGTCACAAACATCTTCGTCTCACTGTTTGTGATTCCACGACAAACCGCCTGTGTAATCAAGAAGGATTGTAGAGAGGTGATTGATTAATCTAGGCTGTTCTTCGGGAATATAAGACCAGATTATCAATTGGTTCATGTTCACCTTGATTTCATATCTTAAGGCGAAACAAAACCTAGGGTTTATCTATGGGAGACAAATTTATCCTTTGATAGACTTTTCTGTGTGAGACAGATTTGTTTATTATCAAGTCTGCGATTTTGGGTTGCAACAACTCTTGGTTGTGGGTGCGATCAGCTAAGGGAATCAAGTGCGCAGTATCCTGCTGGGATCAGAAGCGTAGGAGTACAACTGTACCTTGGATCGATGGGAGACTGATTGGGGTTCAACTATAGTCCAGTCCGAAGTTAGCTTGGAGTAGGCTAGTGTCTGTAGCGACTTAATACAGTGTGTAATCAATCTGGACTAGGTCTCGGGGTTTTTCTGCATTTGCGGTTCCTCGTTAACAAAACTTCTGGTGTCTGTGTTATTTCTTTTTCGCATTATATTTTATATAATTGAAATAATACAGGTTGTGCGTTCGTGATCATCAATTGAAAATCCAACCTTTAGTTGTTGATTGATCCTTGGACATTGGTCTTTGGTACCGTCCAAGTTATTCCTTGTATTTGATAAAGACTCGCTATTGATTTTAGCTTGAGTAAAAATCAAATCAAGAGAGAGATATTAACTCCTTGAGATACTTTTATCTAGATTGAGTCTGACTGTCTAGTTGATTCTCTAGCAAAGTATTTCTGAGTTAGTCCATACATATTGCTAAGCGAAATATTGGGTGGTGTTGTTAGACCCCCGCTTTTTCACTCTCAGGTATACATATCATCTCATAGCTCTTTTAAATTTTTTAGATACTTAAAACTCTTTAAGATAACTATGAAGATTCTCTGCTGGAATGTGCAAGGTTTAGCAAAAAAAAGTTTATAAAAGATCAATTAGTTGTTTTGATTAGAAAACAATCTCCTAATTTTTTGTTTTTAACTGAAACAAAAATTGATAAAAATAGAATGATTGATCTAGCTAAGTCTTTAAATTATTGTAATCATGATTGCATAGATAGAGTAGGTCTAGGTGGTGGCCTCCTTATGATGTGGAAATATGGTATTCAATGTGAAGTTCAAGATAAAACCAATAATATCATCAATGTGTCTGTAAACCTTCATCCTGCTAAACCAAATGTTTTGGTTTCTTTCATGTATGGATCTACTTATACTGATATTAAGAAAATACAATGGGATATCATGACTAGTATAAGTGATAATATCATGCAACCTTGGCTTGTAATAAGGGATTTACATCTTCATACTTTAGATGATAGATTTGTTCAGAACAAAATAAATGAATGTGGTCTTATGGATTTAGGTTACATTGGGAGAGACTTTACTTGGTCTAGAAACAATCTAGGTATTGGTCTTAGAATTTCTAGGATTTATATGGCATTGGGAAATCAACAGTGGTGTAATGAATTTCCTAATGCTAGGTTGCATCATCTTGCTCAAGCTGGATCTGATCACCGTCCTATAATGCTGCAAACTGATCAAGTTGCTAAGAATCTGTGGAGACCTTTTAAATTTTTTGTAATGTGGATTAAGCATGTTGGTTTTAAAGATCAACTTGAAATTGCCTGGAATACTAATACAGCAGGGTCTCTTGCTCATCTTTTGATTGAATAACATAATTCTACAAGAAAAAGGTTGTCTTACTGGAATAAGATTAAATTTGGTGATATTGATAGTAACATTAATGCTCTTCAGGATCAGATTCATAGAATTCAGAATGAACCAATATCAAGTACTCAGCATGATAGGCTAAGTGACACAGATAAACAATTAGAACTTTGGTTTAATATCAAAATAGAATTCTATAAGCAAAAATCTGGAGACAGATTCATCATAGATATGGATAATAACTCTAGATACTTCCATACTCTAGCTAATATAAGAATGTTTAGAAAAAAATATTGATTGTTTATATGATGTGCATGGTAATTGGTATGATAAAAGAGATGATATAGCCAATATTCTGGTCATTCATTTTAGTTGTGTGAGTGGTTATACTTTTCAGCATGTACCTGAGAATATTTTTGATATAATCACTAATGATTTGTCTGAGGATTTTGCCAGAATTCCATCCACTGATGATATTCTTAAAGTTGTTAAAGACATGGCATCTTGGAGCCCTCCAGGCCCAGATGGCTTTCAAGCTGGTTTTTTCCAAGCTAACTGGATCATTGTTGGTAATGATGTAGTTCAGGCTGTTCAAAATTTCTTTATTACTGGTCACATGCCTAGAGAGTTTAATAAGACTTTCTTATCTTTGATTCCTAAGGTTGACATTGCTAAATATCCTGCTGACTTTAGACCTATAGGTTTGTGCAACACAATCTATAAAATAATTTCCAAGATATTAGCAAATAGGATTAAACCTCATCTCAAGAAAATCATTACACCTTATCAATATGCTTTTGTTCCAAGTAGAGCCATTCAAGATAACATAATTATAGATCATGAGATGATTCATATTATGAAGCATAAGGAAGGTAACACTAGTACAATGTCTCTAAAATTGGATTTATCCAAAGCTTTTGATAGGTTAGAGTGGCCTTTTCTTTTAGGAATGCTTAAGAAAGTTGGTTTCCCTGAGAAATTTTGTAAATACATTGAACAATGTATTTCAACCACCAAAAATTCTATTCTCCTCAATGATTCTCCCACTAGTGACTATTGTCCTACTAGAGGCTTAAGGCAGGGGTATCCGCTATCCCCCTATCTCTTTATAATTTCCATAGATTACTTATCCAGACTTCTTGTTAATGCTGCAACTAACCATGTTATTTCTGGTGTTAAGGCACCTAGAAATGCTCTTGCAATTGCTCATCTTTTATTTGCAGATGACATTCTCATCTTCACTAAAGCAGATATGCACAATGTGACAGGTATTCTGGATACTCTTGAGTATTTTGGTAAATTCTCAGGTCAGTTGTTGAATTTTAATAAATCTAGTGCTTATTTTAGCAACAACATTAGCCATCACACTGGAACTGACCTTTCTAGAGCTCTTGATATGATTGAAATGAAAGACATTGATAAATATTTAGGTGTTACTCTTTTGATATGAAGAGATAAAAACAAAGCTTTCAAACCTATTATTCAAAGTTTTAGTGCTAGGCTAATTCCCTGAAAGGAAAAAATATGAATCATGCAACTAGATCTACCATAGTTAAGCATGTTTTAAATGCTTTACCCACTCATCAAATGAGTGTTTTTAGAGTCCCTAAAAACACTATTACTCAATTGGACTTCATTCAGAGACAATTATGGTGGGGTAAAGATGGTAGCAATAAAGGCATATACTTTATAGGATGTGACAAACTTCAAATCCCTAAAGCTCTAGGAGCTCTAGGTTTTAGAAATCTAGAACATCTTAATGCTGCTTTGCTGACTAAAGTAGCTTGGAATGCTTGTAATGATCCTGATTCTGTTAGAGCATTGCTCGGTCGAACTCGCATGCATTGCTATCTCAAGCATGTTTGTCAATGTTAATGATCAAAACTATAAGTCTTGATTTCTAGTCTATTATAGCTAAGTCTCGGACTAGGATAGAAAGTGTAGCTGAGCTCAAGGACTTCATGGCGATTCATCATACAAGTAGAAGAACCACTCAAGGAACCGGTGGAACTTCTCGACAAAAAGGTATGTGAAGACTTGAACTTATCTGTCACTCAAAAGTCTATCTACTCTATCTCCTACTTCTTGAGACAAAAAGTCGTATGTTATATATATATATTTAGATTATACACATTTGGTATTTCGATCCGAGTATACCTCGCGTATCTATATCTCGAAATATGTGTTGGTAATATTTTCACTTCGACCAAGTTTATCTTTACCTAGTGACGAAAGTCATGATACGTTTCAATCATCTTGAAAATTGCTTTGACGAGAAATAGTGTAACAACTATATAACGTCCTCTAAGAATGCTTAAATGATTGGAATGAGAGTTTATATTGCAAAACCAATGATGGACATAAGCATTGTTGTGGAAACACATTTATGTATAAGTCCTATTCCTTGAACCAAAGTTTTCGAACTTTGTTGATCAAGAGAAATCGGAAGAATGGCTTGTTGCCAAGTCCGCGAACCCAGTCCGCGAACTGCCGAAGTTCTCAAACCCGAGAATTTCTGCTGGAGTTGACAAACTACTTGCGTGAGCTAAGTCCGCGAACCGGCGGAAGGTCTCTTGCCGAGATTTTCTACTGGAGTTTGTAAACTCTGTCGGTTGCTTAAGTCCGCGAACCTAGTGTGCACACTTAAGAAGGTTATATATCTGAAGATGATTTTTGAACTTAAACTTTAAAAAGACTAAGGAATGCAGTTTGCAAACCGTGGCTATAAAGGTTCATGAACCGATTCAAGTGAATCAAATCATCTTTGCTTCAACTGTGTCTTGTGTAGTTACATAAGATTTCCTTGCAATTGAAAAACTCTCTAACTAGTTCATTTGAGTCATTTGAACTAGTTATGGTGAAGAAGAACATGGTTTATATGAAATGCTCATATGGCTAACCTTTTGGTTAACTATTGTTGAACCAACAATGTACATGTTTGGGTACGGTTAACAAACCTAGGAGCGTGCAGTTCATTTGTGTATAACAAGCTAAGTTTTCGATCTAACGGTTGAGAAATATTAGCTTGAATCTAAATCAGGTTTTCATCTAACGGTGAATATTGATTGCTTTGTTACCAAGGCAAAACCCTGATTTGAAAGACTATATAAATGAGACATCTAGTATTGTGCAAAACTAATCCCCACACCTTACCTGTGATACTAGTTTGCGTACTAGAGTCGGTTCTCCTTTAATCTTTAGTTTTCTTCTTCTAAAACCAGGTTAACGACTTAAAAACTTCATTGGGATTGTGAAGCCAGACCAATACTACTTTTATAGTAGTTGTGTGATCTGATCTTGCGTCTTCTATCGTACGAGTACAATCAGATTTATTGGCTTGAGATTTGATATCTCCGATAGGCAAGATATAAAGAGTAATCACAAACATCTTCGTCTCATTGTTTGTGATTCCACAACATCTTGTTTCGCTACCATACGATTAATATTGTTGTGAGATGATTGATTAATCTAGGTTGTTCTTCGGGAATATAAGACCGGATTATCAATTGGTTCCTGTTCACCTTGATTATTATCAAAAGACGGAATAAAAACTTTAGGGTTTTCTGTGGGAGACAGATTGATCCTTTGATAGACTTTTCTGTGTGAGACATATTTTTTTATTGTCAAAGCCTGCGATTTTGGGTCGTAGCAACTCTTAATTGTGGGTGAGATCAGCTAAGGGAATCAAGTGCGCAGTATCCTGCTGGAATTAGAGGCATAGGGAGTACAACTACACCTTGGATCAGTGGGAGACTGATTGGGGTTCAACTACAGTCCAATATGAAGTTAGCTTGGAGTAGGCTAGTGTATGTGGCGGCTTAATACAGTGTGTGTTCAATCTGGACTAGGTCTCGGGGTTTTTCTGCATTTGCGGTTTCCTCGTTAACAAAATTTCTGGTGTCTGTGTTATTTCAATTTCCGCATTATATTTTTTTATCTTTATAATTGAAATAATACAGGTTGTGCGTTAGATCAATCAATTGGAGAATCCGACCTAACGGTTGTTGATTGATATTGACTGACACTTGGATATTTGTCTTTGGTACTATCCAAGTTATTCCTTGTATTTGATTAGTACTCGCAGTTTCCGTTTGAGGAAATCAAATCAAGAGAGAGATATAAACTCGTTGATATACTTTTAATTGATTGAGTCTTGTTGATTCTCTTAAAAGTATATTCGAGTTTGTCCATACAGATTGTTAAGCGAAATATTGGGTGGTGTTGTTAGACCCCCGCTTTTTCAATTGGTATCAGAGCAGGCAAACACGTTTAAAGACCTTACAAGTCTGTGTTTGTAGCCATCTGACTCTATGGACAGAAGTGCTATCTCATTAAATGCACCGCCAGATCCAGGGATTCCTGAATTCTCTTCTGTAACTGATTTAATTAAATCCGTAGAAGAAATTCTGTCCAGACCACCACCTGGTTTAAAAACTCTTGAAATCTTTTCTGGAATTGAAAAGAAACTTGAAAGCCTGTCTTCTGACGTTGATATATTTCTCCAGAATGAGCAGGAATCTCTTGAGAGGCTAAACCAAGCTGTGACAAATAATATTTGTGTAGAGGTTGATATTGATTCTGTCATCAATAAGTGTTGTGCTTCTCTTCTTGAAGGGTCTAGCAATAACCTGCAAGTTTTGGTCCAAGAGAAGTTTAAATCTCAGTCACACGAATACCTCGTTACACATAAATTTTGTCTTTACCCATTTCCTGATATGTACTTTCAAGATGGCTTCAGACAAAACTTTTATCAATCTCTGATAAAATGGAAAAAGGGAAATCAGATCTTCAAAAATCTCTTAATTCTGATAATGCTCTTTGATAGTTCTATGCCAATTGTGTTCTGGGATGGTCTCAGTTTTTCTAGATGTAAGAGCTGTTGGAAAGAAGCTCTCTCATGGTGTTATGATGTGCAATTACTGTTAGACTCATGGTGCACCTTGTACCAAACACTTCCTTGGTTAACACACGTGTGGTTCGCACACGTTGTTTCAGGAACCGTCTCATGAACGAGTCTAGTATCCGAACGTGTCAAATAGTTTGTTTGACATCTAAAAAGAAAATTTTCTCCTTCTCGTTCTCTTCACCATCTTCTTCAATTTGAGAACTCAAGAGAAAAACCAAAAGTTCGCATATTTCTCCCTCCCCTTTCTTCTCTCAATCTTCTTTCTAATAGATGGTACCATTGGAATCAGAAGAAGACACTGCTTCTTGGGTCAAAAACTGTTTGTTCTTCTAAGTTCGTGTTTGTAATTCACTATTAGCACCAGTTCGCAAACCAAGTAAGTTTTCAATTTCGTTCTTGTATTCTTTGCAATCATGAGTAGAAGAAGAACTAGGCATGTAGGGAGTTAAATCCAACAAGCTAGAGATGAATCATTATTTGACCCGAGTCTCGATGCTGGGTTCATCAACCATGCCGCTCGCCAACTGTACCTAGTACTCAAAAACAAAGCACCCATATGTGAAAGGTACTATGATGCATCCAAACTAGATGTTCCCGGTTTGGTTGGTTTTTTCAATAAGCATGATTGGGGAATAATACATAAACCTCTAGGGAGTGTTCGTGTTGATATGGTCGCTCAGTTTTATGCTAATATTCATGATGAAGACATTGTTCTCTGTTCTTTCAAAACCATGGTTGGAGGCACTATTTTTATTGTGAATCGTTATGTCATCTCCGACCTGCTTAGTGTGCCTCTAGGAGGTGAGAGATATCCTCCTCCTGAGTTTGGTAGAATTCCCTTAGGAGTATTGTCAAACAGGTTGTTTGATAAAGACCTCTCTCGAAATAATGGTAAGGTTTATGTAAGAGGAGCAGGATTGTTTCTCAAAGTTGCAGTTAAACTTATTGTGGCAAATATGATGCCCAGTACTTGTGACAGCAACTCTTGGACCAGGGGACCTATTGAGTTCATCTACTACACTGTTGAAGAGAGAAACATTGACTTCTGCGGAATCATTATTGATCAAATGATAAGTGTCAGACACAACACAGGAAAGAAACCAGGTTTCCCTTGTCTCATTTCAAGAATTTGTGCTAACTCTAATATTCCTGTCTTTGGCTCTGATCTTGGAGGACCAACTGTGATGACTATGTCAAGCATTGAGAAGATGAGGCCCTCTACAGTCAATTGGTTCCTGTTCACCTTGATTTACCTAAAGACGGAACAAAAACTCTTGGGTATTTCTGTGGGAGACAGATTTATTCAATCCTATAGACTTTTCCGTGTGAGACAGATTTGTCTATCAATTCTTCGACTTTGGGTCGTAGCAACTCTTGGTTGTGGGTGAGATCAACTAAGGGAATCAAGTGTGTAGTATCCTGCTGGGATCAGAGACGTAAGGAGCGCAACTGTACCTTGAATCAGTGTGAGTTTGATTAGGGTTCAACGACAGTCCAGTCCGAAGTTAATTGGTAGTAGGCTAGTGTATGTAGCGGCTTAATACAGTGTCGTGTTCAATCTGGACTAGGTCCCAGGGTTTTTCTGCATTTGCGGTTTCCTCGTTAACAAAATTCTGGTGTCTGTGTTATTTCTTTTCCGCATTATATTTTGTTATATAATTGAAATATCACATGTTGTGCGTTAAGATCAATCAATTAGAATATCCAACCTTGGGTTGTTGTTTTACATTTGAAAAAGCGGGGGTCTAACAACACCACCCAATCTGTATGGACTAACTCCGAAATACTTTGCTAGAGAATCAACTAGACAATCAGACTCAATTTAGATTAAAGTATCTCAAGGAGTCAATATCTCTCACTTGTTTTGATTTACTCAAGCTAAAAAACTAGCGAGTCTTTAATCAAACACAAGGAATAAATTGGACGGTACCAAAGACCAATATCCAAGGATCAATCAACAACCAAAGGTTGGATTTCCAATTGATGATCTTAACGCACAACCTGTATTATTTCAATTATATAAAATATAATGCGGAAAAGAAATAACACAGGCACCAGAAGTTTTGTTAACGAGGAAACCACAAATGCAGAAAAACCCCGAGACCTAGTCCAGATTGAATACACACTGTATTAAGCCGCTACAGACACTATCCTACTCCAAGCTAACTTCGGACTGGACTATAGTTAAACCCCAATAAGTCTCCCACCGATTCAAGGTACAGTTGTACTCCTACGCCTCTGATCCCAGCAGGATACTGCATACTTGATTCCCTTAGCTGATCTCACTCACAACTAAGAGTTGTTGCAACCCAAAATCGTAGACTTGATAATAAACAAACCCGTCTCACACAGAAAAGTCTATCAAAGGATAAATCTGTCCCCCACAGAAAAATCCTAGGTTTTGTTCCGTCTTAAGATATAAAATCAAGGTGAACAGGAACCAATTGATAATCCGGTCTTATATTCCCGAAGAACAGCCTAGATTAATCAATCACCTCTCAACAAGCCTTCTTGACTACACAAGCAGTTTGTCGAGGAATCACAAACAGTGAGACGAAGATGTTTGTGACTTCTTAATCTTGCCTATCGGAGAACTCTCACGATCTCAATCCAATCAATAGATTGTACTCGTACGATAGAAGATGCAAAATCAGATCACGCAACTACGATAAAAGTAGTATCGGTCTGGCTTCACAATCCCAATGAAGTCTTTAAGTCGTTAACCTGGTTTTAGAGAAGAAAACCAAAGCTTAAAGGAGAATCGACTCTAGCGAGCGCACTAGTATCACACATACGTGTAGGGATTAGTTTTGTACAATGCTAGATGTCTCCTTTATATAGCCTTCAAATCAGGGTTTTGCCTTAGTTACAAAGCAATCCATATTCACCGTTAGAATAAAACCTGATTTAGATTCAAGCTAATATTTCTCAACCGTTAGATCGAAAACTTAGCTTGTCACACACACTTGGGTAGACGTTTACCGGGTTTGTGAAAACCATTCCCAAACGTGTACGTGTATGTTGGTTCAACATAGTAACCCAAAAGGTTAACCATATGAGCAATTCATACTAACCTAGTTCTTCTTCACCATAACTAGTTAAATTGACTCAAATGAACTAGTTAGAGAGTTGTTCAATTGATATGAGATCTTATGTAACTACACAAAACACAATTGAAACAAAGATGATTCGATTCGATGAATCGGCTCATGAACTTTATAGCCACGGTTTGCATAAAGCATTCCTTAGTAATTTAAGTTTCATGTTCAGAGCACATCTTTAGATCATAACCACTTAAGCTCACAAACAAGTTCGCAGACTTAAGACAACCGGCAGAGTTTTCCAAACTCAACAGAAAATCTCGTCAAAGAGACTTCCGCCAGTTCGCGGACTAGGTTCGCGGACTAAACACGCAAATGAGTTTTTGGAAAATCCCAGCAGAAATTCTCGGCAAGAGAACTTCCGTCAGTTCGCGGACTGAGTTCGTAAACTGAGTTCACGGACTTGGCAAAGCCAATTCCTCCGGTTTCTCTCAATCAACAAAGTTCGAAAACTTCGGATTAAGGAATACATGGTTATGTAATCTAAACTCTCATTCCAATCATTGAGACATTCTCAGAGGACGTTATATATCCATTACTCACAGACCGTTTCACGTCAGAGTAATTCTCAAAGTAATTGAAACTTTTCATGACTTTCGTCACTAGGTGAAGATAAACTTGATCAAAGCGAAATGCTTTACCAACACACGATTTCGAGAAAAAGATAAGTAGTGAATACTCAGCTCGAAATGTCAAATGTGTATGATCCAGTCTATATAGCATACGACTTTTTGTCTCATAAGAAGTAGGAGATAGAATAGATAGACTTTTGAGTGATAGATAAGTTCAAGTCTCCACATACCTTTTTGTTGATGAATTTCCACGGTTCTTTGAGTTGATCTTCTTCGTTGTATGATGAATCTCCATGAAGTCCTTGAGCTCAACTACACTTTTCTATCCTAGTACGAGACTTAACTATAATAGACTAGAAATAAAGACTCATAGTTTTGATCACTAACATTGACAAACATGTTTGATATAGCAACGCATGCGAGGTCGACCGAGCTATGCTCTAACAATCTCCCCCTTTGTCAATTTTAGTGACAAAACTATTAATACATATGGAATACAAAAAAGATAAACTTTAGTGGCTCCTATTCCATAGTCTAATCTTCAACGTTCCTTGAAATCTTCGTCCTTCCAAGTACTCCAATGATCCCAAAGGTTGTAAGTTTAGCACCACCGTTGTTGAAGATCCGTATCTATAACAATGAGAGAAATCGAGATTCTCGATCATTATTATACAGTGTCATAGTATCATTATGTAACATCAAAGTCCAATTGCATCACGACTTTAACAACAATACTATGGTGATATGTATCACTCCCCCTTAGTCAATACTCCATCTCGATCATGGAAACCACTCCCCCTTACACAATGATCCGAAAACCATATGTATTTATAGTGTGAACTACATTATTTCTCCCCCTTTTTGTCAATAAAATTGGCAAAAGTAAAAGAACGGGATCATAATGAAATTTCCACAATAGACATTTCCCACTTTAATTTAGATGCAATCATAAATCCGAAGCTAAACTCATTCATCAAGTAGTTTTAAGATACAAGATAACCCCTATAAAATTCCACAACCGCACATCCCGCAACATATTACCATTAAGCACAAGTTCAAAAGAACTCTCCCCCATTTGATGTCATTCCCGAAAGAACAACAAGAGCGACCTTAATTTCGAAAGAAAAAAAGGATTTTTTAATTGGACACCAAAAACCATGGAAATGATTTTCTATATCCAAAACTCAACCAAATTAATCACAAGTAAACCCATGATTAATTTAATCGGAATACGTAACTAAATAAAACCACAAAAGTGATCAATTTAATTGATTGTGATCAACATAAGAAAACTTACGTAGCTACGACTAAGATAACCACACGGAGATGACTACCTTAATCGTTCACATACTCAACATAAGGGAAACCTTATGGAATATACGACTACATCAACCAATAGAACATGATTTATATAGTTGTTCATATACTCAACACTAGAACTTGTGGAATATATGTAAAACTCAACTAGATTAATTACAAGAGAACCTATAATTAATCTAATTGGAACACACAACCAAACTAATCACCAAAGCAATCAATTTAATTGTCAAAAGATTTTGCTCGACAAAAGAAGACTTTCGGAGCAAATAACTAAATAACCAATCAAGATGATTAATTTAGTTCAAGAATGCTCAACATATAGCATCTCATGGAACAACCAACAAGGCCAATATTAATCGACATAGTTGTAAGGTGCTCAACATAAGATACACAATGGAGCCTTCACGGTCAAACATAACAAAATGGATCAATGAAGATCAATACAATGGATAACAAACAAGGATCTATTCTATTTTCCATCACTATTTGCATAACGACATAATAGACTTTATCCTTGTCAAACAAAAGATTTCATCCTATTTTCCATCAAATAAATGACTGCATAGGCATAACTTTTGTAATTGTCAAAAGTCCATTCGTCCTTTCATCAATACTAATATCAATTTATGTACGACTTTACTTTTGACACAATATGGGACCTTCAAGTTCACGGACGCAAACAATACATATCCCATAAAAATATTACAATACTTCAAAACAGATTAATACTGCAATAATATCATCCTCCAAATATTTTTAGAATTTAAAAACCAATAAACCTAAAAAAATAACATAAGAAGATGAAAATAAAAATAGATATGTGTAGTCACAATCTTCGCTATTCAAAACGCTAGTTATTCTTCCAACTAATTCAAAAGAATACATACTAGGTATCTGAAAATATCCTCAGTTTTCCTTGATAATTTCTTACCTCTGAAATGGTCCATCAAAGTATGAGTCACTGATATCCTTGATCCTGTTGACTGTAGACACACCATGTTCATAAGTCAGAACATTAACTTTCCGATCAACAGCGCGAGCATAATGACGAGCCTTTGCACAATCAAGGATAATTTTCTTCTGATTTCTGATCAAGATATTTTGAGTACCAAGGATTTCGCATGTCCATCAATAAGCTAGTTTATCTGCAATTGAAGGTTAGCCAGTTCGTTCTTAACTTCATTATGAACACGAATCAGATCCTTGACAGATTCTCCAATCCAAGAGTTATACTCTTTTCTTTCAAGCATCTTCTTCAGTATAAACTCTTGACCATAATCACATCCTTTGAGTTCATCCTCAACCATAGGGTTAACTTCTTCTTTGGGAACAGTTTTCATATAGCTCATTTCTGAAGAAAAATGAAACACGTATAAGAGTTATATATGTTTGTGAATGCCCTGGCTAGAAACCCTAGAGTTCCTTGAGGAGATGCGGACGTTCGTGGGTCGACCAAAAGACAAATGACCCTAAGAGGAAATATTTCACACTGTGCAGCTTTCAAAGATTCTCCATCCCAAAATGTCATAGTGACAAAAGAAATGAAACTAGAGAAGAGCATTACATCAAAAGATATACAAGCTAGAGAAAAATAGCACAATACTTGAGCATCTCTCAAATCCTTATCCTTGTATCTCTCAAGTTAGACACAAGAATAGAACATTCTGTTGTTAGGTAGCAGAGGGAGACATAGTCTCACCATAGGTTCTGAGAGAGTAGTTGTAATTTCCTCTAGGATATCTTATCTCAGCATTTCTTGTCCTTTCACTGCAGCTTCCAGGAAAAAGGGTGTGTCTCGCAGTCCTTCTGGGAATCACTGGTGAGAAACCTTTCTGATAACAAAGTTTAGGACCTCTAGAATAGGTTTTAGGGGATTTTCCGAAATTGGTCTCCACACACTAGACTTAGATTTACCAGATTTGTTCTTATAAGCATAGGGCATGCTTTCATTGGTAGCCCGAGAGTTTACAAATGTCCTGTAATGATTTCTTGGAGAGAGATCATTTTTATAAGATGCCTGGTTTCCTGTGAAAGGGACCTTCACTGTAGCAGTCGTCCGACTATTTACTCCATTGATAGTAGAAAGAAGCAATTTGTGAAGTTCAGAAACACGTTTCTTTATGGCAAAACAATGGATAGCATAGTGATTTCCTTTTCCACATAAGGTACAAATTCGTGGAGGAGAAGCAATAACCGGTACTTGTTTAAACTTCATATCCACCGGAGAAGATTGTAAGTTATGAAAACTTTTCTTGACACAATCTTCATCTGGAGAAAATTTCATTCTGTACATTAACTCATGAGAATTAGTTTGTGCAGAAGAATTTTTCTTTAAAACAGAGTTTTCCTTTTACAAGGATTGCACTATCCATGGGCTATGACAAGTGATGCTTCCAGTTTCTTTTTCTCAACACGAAGTCTGTCAAGATCAGATGAATGCGTCTTGATCAAACATTTTTCGCTAATTGAGCCTTCTTTAACCAGCTTTTCAAGATCATAAATCTTTTCAAGCTGTATATTGTTTTTTTGAAGAAGTTTCTCAATTTCCTTAGAGAATGACCCTCTAATGTTATAGAGTACCTGTTCACGATCAATAGATTTTTCAAATTCATCAATGAGCTGTACATGATCCTTGAGATCAACAAACTTTGTAGAATGTTTTGAAATTCTGGTGAGCTCCTTTTCAGCCTTTGCCATTATGTCCAATGTCTCATTGGAGGAAGAATGACCAACACAGGATGGAACAATCTTCTTACCTCGGGATTCGGAAGAATCATCTAAGGAGTGACCCTTTGAGGTATTTCCAAGACACTTGACAAAGTTGACAGCTTTAGGAGGCATTTTTGGTATGCGTATGAGATTCTATCCACAGACTCATATTGCCACAAACATAGACTTATAAGGTCTTTAACGTGTTTGCCTGCTCTGATACCAATTGAAAAACCGGGGGTCTAACAACACCACCCAATATTTCGCTTAGCAATCTGTATGGACTAACTCCGAAATACTTTGCTAGAGAATCAACTAGACAGTCAGACTCAATCTAGATTAAAGTATCTTAAGGAGTCAATATCTCTCACTTGTTTTGATTTACTCAAGCTAAAACAATAGCGAGTCTTTAATCAAACACAAGGAATAACTTGGGCGGTACCAAAGACCAATATCCAAGGATCAATCAATATCAATCAACAACCAAAGGTTGGATTTCCAATTGATGATCTTAACGCATAACCTGTATTATTTTAATTATATAAAATATATTGCGGAAAAGAAATAACACAGACACCATAAGTTTTGTTAACGAGGAAACCGCAAATGCAGAAAAACCCCGGGACCTAGTCCAGATTGAATAGACACTGTATTAATCCACTACAGACACTAGCCTACGCCAAGCTAACTTCGGACTGGACTATAGTTGAACCCCAATCAGTCTCCCACCAATTCAAGGTACAGTTGTACTCCTACTCCTTTGATCCCAGCAGGATACTGCGCACTTGATTCCCTTAGCTGATCTCACCCACAACTAAGAGTTGCTGCAACCCAAAATCGCAGACTTGGTAATAAACAAATTTGTCTCACACAGAAAAGTCTATCAAAGGATAAATCTGTATCCCACAGAAAAACCCTAGGTTTTGTTCCGTCTTAAGATATAAAATCAAGGTGAACAGGAACCAATTGATAATCCGGTCTTATATTCCCGAAGAACAACCTAGATTAATCAATCACCTCTCAACAGTCCTTCTTGACTGCGCAAGCGGTTTGTCGAGGAATCACAAACAGTGAGACGAAGATGTTTGTGACTTCTTTATCTTGCCTATCGGAGAACTCTCACGATCTCAAACCAATCAGTAGATTGTACTCGTACGATAGAAGATGCAAGATCAGATCACACAACTACGGTAAAAGTAGTATTTGTCTGGCTTCACAGTCCCAATGAAGTCTTTAAGTCGTTAACATGTTCTTAGAGAAGAAAATCAAAGGTTAAAGGAGAATCGAATCTAGCGAGCGCACTAGTATCACACAGACGTGTGGGGATTAGTTTTGCACAATGCTAGATGTCTCCTTTATATAGCCTTCAAATCAGGGTTTTGCCTTAGTTACAAAGCAATCCATATTCACCGTTAGATGAAAACCTGATTTAGATTCAAGCTAATATTTCTCAACCGTTAGATCGAAAACTTAGCTTGTCACACGCACTTTGGTAGACGTTTACTGGGTTTTTGAAAACCATGCCCAGACGTGTATGTGTATGTTGGTTCAACATAGTAACCCAAAAGGTTAACCATATGAGCAATTCATATTAACCTAGTTCTTCTTCACCATAACTAGTTCAATTGACTCAAATGAACTAGTTAGAGAGTTGTTGAATTGCTATGAGATCTTATGTAACTACACAAGACACAATTGAAACAAAGATGATTCGATTCGATAAATCGGCTCATGAACTTTATAGCCACGATTTGCATAAAGCATTCTTTAGTAATTTAAGTTTCATGTTCAGAGCACATCTTTAGATTATAACCACTTAAGCTCACAAACAAGTTCGCGGACTTAAGACAACCGGTAGAGTTTTCCAAACTCGGCAGAAAATCTCGGCAAAGAGACTTCCGCCAGTTCGCGGACTAAACACGCAAACGAGTTTTTGAAAAATCCCAGCAGAAATTCTCGGCAAGAGAACTTCCGTCAGTTCGCGGACTGTGTCCGCAAACTGAGTTCGCGGATTGGCAAAGCCAATTCCTCCGGTTTCTCTCAATCAAAAAAGTTCGAAAACTTCGGATTAAGGAATATATGGTTATGTAATCTAAACTCTCACTCCAATCATTGAGACATTCTCAGAGAACGTTATATAGCCGTTATTCACAGACCGTTTCACGTCAGAACAATTCTCAAAGTAATTGAAACTTTTCATGACTTTCGTCACTAGGTGAAGATAAACTTGATCAAAGCGAAACCCTTTACCAACACACGATTTCGAGAAAAAGATAAGTAGTGAATACTCAGCTCGAAATGTTAAATGTGTATGATCCAGTCTACATAGCATACGACTTTTTGTCTCATAAGAAATATGAGATAGAATATATAGACTTTTGAGTGATAGATGAGTTCAAGTCTCCACATACCTTTTTGTTGATGAAGTTCCACGGTTCCTTGAGTAGATCTTCGTCGTTATATGATGAATCACCATGAAGTCCTTGAGCTCAACTACACTTTTTTATCCTAGTCCGAGACTTAGCTATAATAGACTAGAAATCAAGACTCATAGTTTTGATCACTAACATTGACAAACATGCTTGATATAGCAACGCATGCGAGGTCGACCGAGCTATGCTCTAACAATATTCATTGACACTTTAACATTGGTCTTTGGTACCGTTCAAGTTACTCCTCTTATTCAATCGGGCTCGCATATTTCTATTTGCTGATTGTGGATTGAATTAAGAGTTAGAGATATTAAACTCTTTGATATACTTTACTCTAGATTGAGTCTGACTGTCTAGTTGATTCTCTCGAAAGTATATTGGAGTAAGTCCTCTCAGATTGCCAAACGAATTGTTGGGTGTAGTTGTTATACCCCCGCATTTTCAATTGGTATCAGAGCAGGAAAACACGTTTAAGACCTCATAAGTCTGTGTTTGTAGCGATCTGATTATGGACGAGTCTATCCCTAATAACGTACATGTTCATAAATTACCAGATGATTTTCAAAGCTTGGATTCACCGGAGAGGACTGTCACATCTAGGTCAGTATCTAAACATTCTCTTAATGTAAAACATGTTGAAGTCTGGGAAACACGCCTAAAAGAACAGTTGGATGAACTTTCTGATGAAGGTGATTCAGATATTGATGGAGATGTTGATGAGGAAGTCTCTGAGTATGTGAAGGTTTTGAATTCATTAGAAAAGAAGAAGATGACAACTTCTCATGTCACTCCTCTTCTGACTCCTCTCTGTCGAGAAAACAAGAAATTGAGAAGATGTTACGCAGGTGTTTATGTTTCGAATCTTTCTAACGAATAGATCCTCAAGGATTCTGAGGAAAACCTACGTATGAAGTCACATGAATGTGATAATCTATATCAAAAGTATTTATTGTTGGAAGGGAAACTTGCAGAATCTGAAGCAAGGATTAAATCCCAGCAAACAAGTTTTGACGACATAGAAAGCGCTTATCTCGCTCGAGAAAAACGCCTTGAGGTTAATTTAACAGCTGCTCTTGATAAAATCAAGATGTTGGAAGATGACTTGAAAATTTTGAATTCCAGTTCAAGCAAATTAACCACTATGCTAGGAGCAAGTAAAAATCATCTTGATACACGAGGATTGGGCTATAAGGGAATAGATGCTCCAAGTACTAGCAAAGAGGTAAAATTTGTCAAGGCTAGTGATTCTTCTCAACGAAAGGTTTCCACTAATGGAAAAAGTGAAATACTTTCACCGGAAGTTAAGGTTCGAAAGGGCAAAGTATATCAACCTCCAAAGTCAGCACACACGGATCGAGGTAAGAACATTCCTTATGTTTGTCACTATTGTAGAAATAAAGGTCACCTGGAAAGGAGATGTCGTTTCTGTATAAGGAATGAGAAACTTCATGATGTTCTTGTTTGGGAATCACAAGAAGTTGTGAAACCAAGATAATATGTTAAGACTAATCCCCTTAACACTACAGGTTGTAACTGGCCAACCTTTAGGAAAAGGAATCAGTCTTGTGATAAATCTAGAATTGCCTATAAACGTCATACGAATTATTTTCACAATCGTAATGGTTATCAAAAGGATAACTTCGTAAAGACTAAGACAAAATCTGATGCTCCCAATTGGAGAAAGACTAACTTTCAAAAGAATATTCAATCCAATTCTCTTCCGAGAAATCTTGAAGAGAGTAATGGAAAGAAGGTTCTGGTTGTTCCTAAAAGCACTCAGAAGTGGGTACCAGAGAAAGCCAATGATGCTTTGAGTGTGAAAAGGAATGATCTTCCAGAAAATTCCATGACTATGGAGAAGGCAGTATCCATGATGTTGGAACTTAACAAGTTTTTTGGAAAAATGGAATTGGATGTGAGCAAGACATTGTTCACCCCAACGCAACTTGATTGTGTTGTAAGTGAATCCTCTCCAAGGAATGCCCTGCTATGTATACGGTGAGGGAAGCACGAGAATTGGGGCACACGGATTATGTTCGGTAAGGCTGTAGAATTCGACTAGATTCTTCTAAAAATGTATGTCTATAAACCTAAGCAAGATTTACGTTTTTATTTTCTTAGAATACTTATAATGATCCATGTACCTTGCTTATTGTTCATTTCTACCCGACTTGATATATGTTTAAGGTTCTTAAAAGTTTAGGTTTGAAAATAGTAGTTCGGTATATTTGGACTTCATGGTACACCTACCTAGTATGCATAACATCATTTAAAATCAAAATCTAGGGGTTTAAGTACGCATATCTGTTTGCATACTTCTCCGGGATACGAAAATTCGTTTGCAAACCCATATGCATACTTGACGTCGATATTCGGTAAATTTGTTTTGGTCGTAACTTCTTCGTCCGAACTCGGAATGACCTCATTATTTTTGCATTCTATTACTATTTGAATTATCTTCAAAATGGTGATGACAAATACTAAATTTGAATTAGTTGAGGTTGGTCTTTGTCCCGTATCTTATTTTTGAGTAATTTGCTCCGTTTTGTCGCAATTGTTCTACTTCTGTTGGATTTGGGCACTTGGATTCTTGGAGTAATTATCTTATAAGCTCATTTGTAGCTTTTACAAGAATGATGTTGGTGAATCACGAAGAAGGAAGTTCAAGAATAGGCAGTAGTACGCATTGCTATGGGATTCTTGAATATTCACAATCATCTTATGTGAACTATGATGCATGGTCTTTAATGACTTTGTATGTTCTTATTTGTTAATAAAATCTTTTTATACACCTTTGGTAACCACTCTTGGTGTATATCCATGCGAAAAATATTGATTCTACCTTCAAAGGACAAAGATTGTTTTTGCAGTTTTAATCTTTATGATTCTATATATTGCAAATTGTTATGGGATATGTTGTTTACGTCTGTGAACCTGTGACTGTCCCATACTTGTTCAAAATTTATCTCTATTATATGTCGGTATGAAAGTATTGATAAAATATAGAATGAACTTTAGATACTACAAAAGTTAAAGCCTTTTATGTCATTATTTGATGGAAGAAAGGATAAAACTTTTGTTTACAAGGATTAAGTCTATTACATGTCATTGTGCAAATAGTGATGAAAAATATAATGAATCCTTGTCTATTCCGCAGTATTGGTCAATCTCTGATTCACATTTTTGTGCATATACTATGTTGCTCCATAAGTTTTCTTATGTTTGAGCATGACCAATTGAATTGATCATTCTCTTGTGGTCAGTTTAGTTGTTGCTCCGTAAGTTCTCTTATGACGAGCATGACCAATTGAATTGATCACTTTTTGTGGTTAATTTAGTTGTGTAATTTCACTTGAATGAATCATGGGTTTTCTTGTGGTTAATTTAGTTGTGCATTTCGATTGGATTAATCATGAATTCTTTTGTGAATAATTAAACTGAATACTTTGGACTCAAATTCATGTTTTCATGTGATTTGGTTATGTCCAAAGAAATCCTTCTTTTCTTGTGAAAGTAAGGTCTCCTTTGTTGTTCTTTCGGGAATGACACTTTATGGGGGAGAGTTCTTTTGAACTTCTTCTTAATTGCCAAATCTTTGTGGGGAGTGCGGCTGTGGAATATTAGGGGTTATCTTGTATCTATATTAACTCCTTGATGAATGCATTTAACTTCGGCTTTATGATGGAATCTAAATAAGTTGATATGGTATTCTCTTTTAGTCATGAAGTATCTATGTGGAAATTTCATGAGGATCCCACTAGTTTTCGTACCTTTGCCAATTTGTATTGACAAAAAGGGGGAGAATTATTGTGTAGTGTGATACTACGAATACATATGGTTTACAGATCATTATGTAAGGGGGAGTGGTTTTCATGTTGAGATGAAGTATTGACTAAGGAGGAGTGATACATATCACCATAGTATTGTTGTCAAAGTTGTGATACAATTGAACTTTGATGTTGTGTAATAATACTATGACACTGTATAACAATGATTGAGAGCATTTTGTTTTCTCATTGTTATCGCTACGGATCTTCAACAACTGTGATACTGAACTTACAACCTTTAGGACCATGGAGTACTTGGAAGTGATGAAGATTTCGAGTCGCGTTGAAGATGCCAAGGAGATCAAGCATTTGGATGAGAAGCTACAATTTCTATCTATTTTGTAATCCATATGTATTGATAGTTTTGTCAATAAAATTGACAAAGGAGGAGATTGTTAGAGCACTGCTCGGTCGAACTCGCATGCCTTTCTATCTCAAGCATGTTTGTCAATGTTAGTGATCAAAACTATAAGTCTTGATTTCTAGCCTATTTATAAATGTCTCGGACTAGGACATAGATAGTGTAGTTGAGCTTAGATTTCATAGAGTTCATCATTTGAAGACGAAGAACTACTAAAGGGAGCTTGTGGAACTTTTTCGACAAAAGGTATGTGGAGACTTGAACTCATCTATCACTTAGAAAGTCTATTTCTACTCTCCTATATTGAGACATAAGTCGTGTTACGATATAGTTTTCTCTATACACATTTGAGATTTCGTGTTGAGTATATCTCGCTTACATATTTCTCAAAATATGTGTTGGTAAGCTTTTGCTTCGACCAATTTCATCTTACATCATGAGAAAATTGCCGAGTAACATCTTACATGGTTTGTGTGATACAATCATTTGGTGTAAGACTTGGAATGTTTCGATAATGATTATTTCAATATCTTGAAAATTGCTTTGGTGCTAATACTGTGTGAAAACGGCTATTCTCATTATAGAAAGAATGTTTCAATGATTGAAATAAATAGTTGAGAATGTAACCATGTCTGGATATAAGTATATATAGTGTGTTCGCACATTAGTATATAAATCCACAAACCGGGAGCCAAGAGTATGCATATGTGTGTATACGAAATTTGTCAAGGAGACAAGATAAGTATGCGTATCCGTACGCATACTGGTGGAAGTTTTCGAACCGAAAATATCTGCTGGGTTTGGAAATTACAACCTCCTAAACTAGTCACCTTAAGTATGCGTATCCATACGCATACTGGCGGAGGTTTTCGAACTGAAAATTTCTGCTGAGTTTGGAAACTAAACAAACTCAAATCCGGTTGCTTAAGTACGCATACCCGCATGCATACTTAAGCTGGTTACTTTGTCAAATCGGTCAGTTCATGGACTTAAACATTTAAATCATAAGGAATGCAATCTTTGCAAACCGTGGCTATAATGTTCATGATTGATTCAAGTGAATCAAACCGATTTGGTTTCAATCGTGTTTTCTATAGCAATTGAACAACTCTTTAACTAGTTTCATTTGAGTCATTTGAACTAGTTATGGTTGAGATGAATAAGGTTGATATGAGAGTAATCATATGGCCAACCTCGGTCATAAACCTAAATGAGGGTACATTTCATTTGTGTGTAACAATCTAAGTTCGATCTAACGGTTGAAAGATATTAGCCTGGTTGAATCAAGGTTTTCATCTAACAGTGATTATTAAATGCTTTGTTACCAAGGTAACTTGGATTGCAAATCCTGATTTGAAAACTATATAAAGGAGAACTCTAGCAACTGGGAAACCTAATCCCCACACCTCCCGTGTGTTACTAGTTACATAACTAGAGTCGATTCTCCTTTAACCTTAGGTTTCTTCTCGAAGCCCTGTAGGTTAACGACTTGAAGACTTCATTGGGATTTTGAAGCCAAACCCAACTATTTTCTTTGTAGTTGTGTGATCTGATCTTGTTGTTTCTATCGTGTTGAGTGCAATTGAAATAATTGGCTCGAGATTTTATATCTCCGATAGGCAAGATAGAAAAGTAATCACAAACAACTTCGTCTCATCGTTTGTGATTCCACAATAACTTGTTTCGCTAGTCGATTTAGTTTATCATGAGGTGATTTATAATTCTAGGATGTTCTTCGGGAATATAAGTCTGGGTTATCAATTGGTTCTTGTTCACCTTGATTTATCAAAAGACGGAACAAAAACCCTTGGGTATTTCTGTGGGAGACAGATTTATTAAATCCTATAGACTTTTCTGTGTGAGACAGATTTGTCTATCAAGTCTTCGAATTTGGGTCGTAGCAACCCTTGGTTGTGGGTGATATCAACTAAGGGAATCAAGTGTGTGGTATCCTGCTGGGATCAGAGACGTAAGGAGCGCAACTGTACCTTGAATCAGTGTGATATTGATTAGGGTTCAACTACAGTCCAGTCCGAAGTTAATTTGTAATAGGCTAGTGTCTGTAGCGGCTTAATACAGTATGGTGTTCAATCTGGACTAGGTCCCGAGGTCTTTCTGCATTTGCGGTTTCCTCGTTAACAAAATTCTGGTGTCTGTGTTATTTCTTTTCCGCATTATATTTTGTTATATAATTGAAATATCACAGGATTGTTCGTTAAGATCAATTAATTAGAATATTCAATCTTTGGTTGTTGATTTACATTGATTGACACTTGAACGTTGTTCTTTGGTACCGTTCAAGTTATTCCTCTTATTCAATCGGGCTCGCATATTTCTGTTTGCTGATTGCGGATTATATTAAGAGTTAGAGATATTAAACTCTTTGATATATTTTACTCTAGATTAAATCTGACTGTCTAGTTGATTCTCTAGAAAGTATATTATAGTAAGTCCTCTCAGATTTCCAAACGAATTGTTGGGTGTGGTTGTTAGACCCCTGCATTTTCACTTATAATACATCCAAGGGAATTGCATCGGAATATGGTCATCCATGAGACATAATGGACAAATCTCTTTTGCTTTTATACATAATATTTGTTTTCTTTTTCTTTTAGAAAAAACGGTTGATGGTGTTGGTTGAAAATGATTTCGGTAGGTTGTGTTTATGTTAGAGCATAGCTCGGTTGAACCCACCAAATATTGGCATGTCAAGTTTGGTTGTTGTAGATGGTGGATTTTCAACAAAAGACAAAACCGTAAATCACGATACTGCATGCTTCTAACACGGATTTTAGGCATGTGATGATTCATATTTTACGAAGCCATGATGAATATGTCAATCACGATACTGCATGCTTCTGAATCAAAACTCATGAAAAGTACCAAAACATACAGCAAAAAAGAAAAAAAGACTTACCTGGTCGGCGTCGGCCGGAACTTGACCGGACGGCAAACGTCGATGATCGGCGGCGACTGAAATCTGGCAAAGAACTTTTTTCCCTGTTGCAACTCGCGTGAGAATGGTGAAGAGAGGGAGGTGCTTGGTAGATCAAAAATAAAAGAATTTTAGGGATTCTTTCCTTTTATATTAATTTTGTTTCCAAAACCTAATAAAACA
The DNA here is from genome assembly GCF_003573695.1 of Papaver somniferum. Taxonomy (NCBI): domain Eukaryota; kingdom Viridiplantae; phylum Streptophyta; class Magnoliopsida; order Ranunculales; family Papaveraceae; genus Papaver; species Papaver somniferum. The sequence continues at coordinate 141,839,031 of NC_039358.1, forward strand.
CGGGTTTCCTTTTTTGGACTCGGGCCCATAAATCCCAAATCGACCAAAACTGGACTTTTGACCGACCAAATCAGCGATGGTTCATCTCTCCGTGCTCACGGAATCACACTCTATCACACTATCAGGGTCCTCACCCGAACATTTGCTCGTACATGACACCATTGGAGCAAATCGAGGATTCTGAAAATGCCTTTGTAGACCGAGTTCAACCACTGATCTCGTCGACTGAAAATCACCATTTAATGCTTACTGCAGAACATGACTGTTCTCCACTAAGCAGGGGACTTAATGTAGATGGTGGATTTTCAACAAAGGACAAAACCATAAAATCACTAAACTGCATGCTTCTGACACGACTTTCAGGCATGTGATGATTCATATTTGACGAATCCATGATGAATATGTCTTTCGAAAAGCCTCCACTAGCTGAGCGTTCGATCCCTGGCATTTCATTGTGCCCTCTATGTAGAATAACGTAATTGGGAGGTTCTCCGTAAGATTGAGAGCAATAACGCCTTCAGGACGTCGGTGATACTCATTGTTCCCTGACTACATGAGAGAGACCCCCCCTCTACATAGAAGAACGATTGGGCGGTTCTCCGTAAGATTGAGAGCAATAACGCCTTCAGGACGTCAGTGACCCTCACTGTTTCCTGACTATGTAGAGATACTATGTATAGATCCAGGCGGTTCTCCGTAAGATTTAGAGCAATAACACCCTCAGGTCGTCAGCGAACACCCGTGTCTCCCTGACTTTGCACCATTCAGAATGGATGTGACGCTAATATCCTTTCTGCAATAGATTAATTCTGCCGTGACATTCACCACTGAATTCCCAGAATGATCTATTTTTGCTCCTATTCCACGGTCGAATCCACGGCTTGATCTCATGGGATGGCAATAAACAACTATATTATATTATCTCGTTACTCCGATTTCATGATTGAATCCACGACTGATCTCATGGAATGGTAATAGGTAATTTTATTATTCCGAATTCATGGTCGAATCCACGGCTGATCCTATGGATTGATAATAAAAAAACTATTCACTTTTATTACTCAGATTTATGAATCATTCTCCATTGAATTTCATAAATTAGTAATAAATACTCAATAATCGGGCATCTGGACTACCACTGAGTAAGCCCCATAAAATGGTGCAAGTGTACTCGACAATGATGCACGAACGAACACCCAAATGCACGAATGAGCATGCGAAAACATGGAAAAATGAGGAATCCTGCATAAAATAGGAGAGAGAAAATAATAACATTAAAACAATGAAGAAGAGCCCATGGGCCAGGCCCACCGGCCGGCCAGCGATGCCTTAGCCGTGGCCGGTCCCATGCTTCCTCCATTATTTTTCCTTTTTTTTGTTTCTTTCATGAACTCATGAAGACTCCTCCATTCTAACAACTTTCCTTGTTTGAGCAAAACTCATGGTTTCTCCATATTTTCATGGTTTCTCCATATTTTCGTGGTTTCATGAAAAATAATCATATAAAATAGGAAAAGGTGTTGCGGGACCGCGCAACTTAGTCGGCCGGCCATACCCTAGCCGTGGACGGTCCCACACCTTGCAATCCCTAATCTTTCATAAATTGTTATTTTTCTCATCTTGTGAAACTTCCCTGTTTCAGCAAAAATCATGGTTTCTCCATATTTTCTCAAATATTGTGCAAACCATGAAAAAAGCCAAAAGTCAACATGGTCACACGACCGACTAGGTCACTCACCAAAATATATTAAAATATTATTATTTTAATATTCACAAAATATTGATCAAACGAGCATACTTGCTCATTCGAGCAAAATCGAGGATTTCAGTCAAAGATCGAACTCTTCTGAAAACCCAAAATATTGCTCGAACGCACATCAGAAAATATTGAAACTCTCAGTACGGAAACACAGACATCGTGGTAACACATGCATGCCTTCTTGACCGACCAAGGTCATCCCTAGGGCTTGCACAAAGCCGGTCCCACACGTTTTCACACTTTTGACCTAATTTGCGCAATCGCTCATATTGGGTCCAAACTCTTCACAACTAACTCAGAGTTTGTGCAAACGCCCATTAGAGGTCCCACGAACACCAAGGTCCGGTCTCATGCCACCTTGGTCGGTCCCTCACTTTTCTATGATTAGGTTTTATCACATAATGCTCAATCCAGCACTATTTCAATAAATGATGAAACCGGCATTTAATCGTCATTCCTTCACCAACTGGCCAACTCAGGACCCTGGTGTATGCTCACTCGAGCAATTGGGCATCACATGGACGTCCATAGTCTCATATGGTCGGTCCCTCCTTCGCTCATGACCTATTTTAAGCAATTCGTCGACTGATGAGCAATTGATCAAAAATTAGGGTTTTCGAACAAAGGTTCAATAAATCATTATTCTGAGAAAGTTCAAACACTAAATAAATTTATGTTGATCCATCAAACAACACGCGGATTAATGATATAATTTTCGGTAATCTACCAATATTTTAATTAATATTTTATTGGGTCACATCACCAATAAATAAATAATTCGTCGAATTGAGCAATACTTGCTCAGTTACTCGAATATTGATTCACTATCAATATTCAGTAATTTATCAGTAATTCGTCGAGTCGAGCAATACTTGCTCAATTGATCGAATATTAATCCAACTATCAATATTCAGTAATTCGTCGAATCGAGCAATACTTGCTCAATTGCTCGAATATTGATCCAACTATCAATATTCAGTAATTCGTCGAATTGAGCAATACTTGCTCAATCGACCAACTATCAATATTCAGTAATTCGTCGAATCGAGCAATACTTGCTCAATTGCTCGATCCAACCATCGATATCTAGTAATTCGTCGAACAAATTACTCGAATGTTCTACTGAGCAATTCAGCATTCATGCTCAATTCAACAAAACCTAGACTCATTGTCTAATCAATCAACGTGACTACTCAAATACATGTCTGTCATGCAGACTCCACGATTCGTGAGACATCAATCACGTCACATGGGGGATATCAATTAGGGGTTTGGTATGGCGGCCTACGGCACGTGGATTCATCCACGATGATAATGTGAGTAAGTCGTGAAACGGTTGAAGGAGTTAGCAAAGCAGTGGGTGGACGGTTCACCAAGTCTCCGCACGACCTGGAACTGGTTTCACCACGATCTTCCACTTTCCCACTCTTTCACTCAAGAAACCGTCACACTTACAGGGATCAGGGTGTTCATCATTCTTGCAATATAAATAAGTCCAAATCGAGGACAACCGATCATTATCATCATTCGTCAACAACTCGATAAAAACTTATTCACAGAAATCAACTTCAGCAGTTCATCAAATTTGCGGAAACCTTCAACACATCCACAATCCTTGATCATCATTGATTGATCCCACAAAATTCTCAGCTTCCCTCCTAAAGATCAACCCATCTCCCTCTTTGTGACCGAATTTACTCTGGAACGGCCATTGTCTTGGTTTAGGCCGGATTTCTACAAATTGATCTCTCGAATCTAAGCACTCCCTTTGCAGTGCATCTGTGTGAGGTTCAGCAGTTTGCTCGGTTGAGGAGTCTTGTCCACACGCTCGATTCTTCACTTTCCTAAAAATCCAGCAAACCGTTTTCCCCATCCACAGATTGACGACCACAGTGGGAGATTAAGCTCTCGGTTGCAATCTCTCATTTTCACAAAATGGTTGATCTTAGGTCAGGTTCATTTACCAATCCTAACCCAAACAATGCTAGCACTAGCAACAGCGGTGGTACTCCAAAAACCGTTCCTATTTCCAACGATGGTGGTAATACTACTCCTCCACAAACCAATATCGGAAGTAATCCTCTCTTTGGTCGGTCTCCCGAAGAAATCAGAGAAAATCCACCCACTATTGCCGATCTCATGAAAGTCCAGGAAGTTCTCGCTAAGAATCAAACTGATATGGCTACTACTCAGAAGGAGCTATGTAACTACCTCAAAACTCTCACTGACAAGATGTCAGACAAAACCCAGGAGAAGGGAAAAGAAAAGGAAACATCTCCAACCACCGATCCTGAAGTTATTCCAGTCCACGACGATGACGAAGTCCGTAAAACTGCAGAACCTGCTGGTTTCATCACCCGTGAAGACCTGGAACGTTTCATGGAGAATCGGGGAAAGGGCCATACACCGTCCATGCACCTTCACCAACCTCCATATCCCGCTGCTACGCAAAGAATCCCTCTCCCAAAGGGCTACACCTCTCCAACGTTCAAACTCTATAATGGAACGGGGAATGCTCGAGAACATGTTTCTCGATTCTTGGAAGCATTAGGAGAGCATGAACACAACCATGTTGTCCGTTTGAAGGAGTTTTCAAAATCCCTGACGGGTCGAGCATATACTTGGTATAACAACATTGCACCAGGAAGCATAGCCAATTGGGGAGAGATGATTAATGCTTTCTACACAAAATACTTTTTTTGTTTCTGAGCAGATTACTCTTTCTGACTTAGGAAGGATGGCTCAAAAAACTACTGAAAATCCGAATGATTATGCGAAGAGGTTCAGGATTCAATCTTTGGATTGTCATGATCGTAATGTTACTGAGAAACAACTGGTGGACTTGTGCATCAACGGAATGATTCCAGTCTATAGAGCCTTGTTGGAAAATCTCCGAATTCAAACCTTTTCAGAACTTCATGAAGCAGCCAAGAGATCAGCAACTACTGCTCCAGCTTTGTTAGAAAGAACAAAAACTGTCAAAGTCGAGGAACCGAACACACGAAGCAGCACAAACAGGCGTTTAATCAACAAGCAGTACAACGTTGAAGATTCCATGAATGTTGCTGAAGGGAGCAAGAGAAAAGCTGAGGCACAACAACACAAGAATGCTCCTCCGAAGTCTCACCCTCCAAAAGCACCAAGTAAGGACAACCAGACTAGAAACGCGCAACCACCAGTTCAGCATCAACAGAACGATCAAGAAGCACCTGACTTCTCTTTTACGATTGAAGAAGTGATCGAACTATTAGAAGTCTGGATTCAAGATGGTGCAATCAAATTACCTCCCGGAAAAAAGGAACCAACTGAGGAACAAATGGAAAATGCACGCTACTGCCATTTCCATAGGTATGTCTGTCATCCAACAAGTAATTGTAGAACTTTGAAGCGCATATTCAAAGAAAAGACCGACTCAGGGGAACTGGGGACTAAATGAGTGCACAGAAATCCTCTCCCGATCAGAACGTTTGCACTCTCCGAGCAACTGGTCAAGGAAGCAGTTCAATCCTTAATTGAGCATGTCTGCGAGTTGCTGTACTTGTTAAAGCACCAAAAAGACGACATGTTTGCTGCACTGAACCACATTGTGTCAGGGAAATGACTGCCAATTCAGGAGACACTCCCTGAACCTCCAGCAACAGACAAAGAGACGTATGACTGGGGACTTCTCACTACAGTCCATTTCAAAGGAAATGAAATCAAGCGACCGTTGGTCGACGTTGGCACTGCTGTTAACATCATCCCCTTGAAAACCCTCAGAGCCGCTGGTGTGAATACCAATATTCTGTGGAGCACGTGTCACAATCTTAGTGGCCGCATATATACCTAACTGTGTAGCCTTCGCTAAACAGAGAAGCCTGAGTAACAAGGGATACCTCCGCAGATCTACTTTATCTCATCCCAAGAAAGAAGGTGTGAACGTTCAAGATAAGGAAGCAAAAATACTAGTCTATATAGAGTCAGCTGGCGAGGGGACAGAGGTGGATGACGCATCCAATCAGCATTAAATGCTCAAATCTCTTATCTACACGCATGAATCTAAGCACGTGGAGAGAGAAAGCGTGGCAGAACCCGATTGGCGGAAGCTGGCGGTGAACGAAGGTACAACCTCTACTAAGGTTGGGTAGTTCCCGAAGGAACATGGGCCAGCTGAGGTGGCGAAATATAACTGGAGAAAGTAAGCGGTGGACGAAGGTACCATTGGTACGAAAGGTATATCGGCAGATGATGTACCCAGAGGCAGCAAAGATATACCTGGAGCAAGAGGGGGCTATAAATATCAAGCTTCACCAACAAACTAAAGGCATTCAATATCTATGAGAGAAGATCTAGTCTTAAGCTTATACCTCTTTAATGTTTAAAACTTAAGTATTTACTTTCACTTGAGTTCTCTCTATTACTTTGGGAAGCATTTAAGATCTTTGTAACCACCACAACTTAATACAAAAACAAGCACTCATTACCCCGCGGATGTAGACAAATGTCGAACCATTTAAATCTCTTATGTCTCATGATAACTTAGAATCTTTTACATTATACTTGTGTTCATCGTTGTTATTGTGATATTATATATCATTTATTACTTGGCAATATCGGTTCAACGAAGGTATCAATACTACTTAGTATCAGATCCTCAAAGTTGTATACATTACGTAGACTACGGGAAAACGAGTAGTCACAGCTGGCATCACTCGACAAGAAGCAACTCATGCTCCTATCTCAGTCAGAGACCATGAAGGAATCTCCAGGGATGCTTATGGTTACATCATTCTCAAAATAAGAAATGATTCAATCTGGACAGAAACTAAATTCTTCATAATTAAAGAAGATCCGGGATATGACATGGTTCTTGGGCGAGCATGGATTCATGATGGAAAAGTTGTTGCGATATCTTCATCTTCAGTTGCACATTTCTCCGTTGAATAAAGCTCCGACTCGGAAGATGATCAACCGTTCGAGCATTTGGAAAAAGTCGAAGCCTTGATGGAATTCACACAAAAATCCGGGGAAAGCGCCCACGAATTCATCAAAAGGTTTCACACTCAGGCAAGTCTTATTCCCCCTGATGCATATGTATTACCAACTTTCAAATATGCTACCCTAGTCCGGGGACTCAATTCTGCTCAAAACCTAGCTATCACCAAACGCTATGAGTGGTTAGTCTCGCCTCAACAATACTTCACCAAATGGTTGGATGTGGAACATCTCTGAATCCAATGTCTCACTAACACAATCATTGATAGAATAATGACTGAATTTCACAATCAATATCCTAAATAGTCTCCTTTGTACGAGTGTCCACATGTGCCGCGGAATTGGAAAGCTTCACCAACATGGAATCCCACTATACGAGGAATTCCGAACCAGCAGAAGATATTCAAGGCACGGGCAACCAAACCCAACAAATTTCGTGAAGGAGATTTAGTTCTTAAGGCAACCAGACGCAATTTGCATTCCACAAAGAGTTCTAACTGGGAAGGACCTTTTATGATTGCTAAGTCAGTAGCTAAAGGATACTACAAATTGACTGACATTAAGGAAAAGATAAGTATACCAGTGATTCATGAGAATTGGCTCAAGATTTTTGACGCGTGAAGCATTCAGCATCGAGTGTTTTATGTCCAAGAAAAATGCTCAAGACAACTGACGTTTGCATCTTAGGATTTTCTTTTACCTGTATTTTTAATTCCTCCAAAACGTTTGCAATACTTGCATCCAGTATTTGAATTAGCAATTTATCAAAAGTTCTTTTGTTTAAGAAGAATTTCTATCAAATCCCAAAATCCAGAAGAAAATCCTCAGTCAATCATAAATTCAAAACCAATCAAGAAATTCAAAACCAAAATAAAATCTCACATCTCTAAGAAGTTCAAAGTTCAAGAGATTATGGAAAGAAAACTAAAGAAAGCCATCAAAGTACGATTTCTGCTTCTCAGTATTCTCCAAGACCTGCAAAGCCGCTTTCTCCAACTCCAGCTTCTGAGTCAACTCAGCAATCTTGGCCATTTTCTCCACCACAGCATCACTGGTAAAAGGTATATTCTTCACTACTGCATCCTTGATGGTGTTGATCTTCTGACGAAGCCACTTCAAGTTAAAGCCAAGTCTCTCAGAATTCTCCAAGTTGTACTCCCAATCAAAGAGCACATCTCGGGTGACGGTACTTCTGGGCCTGGTACGAATATCATCTATGACACGCAATATGTTTCCTAATTGCATAGTCAAAAAGTATCTACGTTCAGGTTCTCTTGTAACGACAAATGGCCATACATCTTCCACAACTTCTCCTACATGCTGGCATACCCAGTGGCAACGCTGAATCCACCAACAAATACATGATACGGGAGTGAAGCAACCAATGGAGGTTCACAAATAATCCCTGCATTGGGATATTCGTGTATTACTTCGATTCTCAACTACTGGAGCATCCTCTATTGTCATTGCAACATCTTCTTCTGGGACAATCTCTTCTGTTCTTGGCTCGGTTTCAACAGTAACTGGAGTCTCAGTTTCCTCCATGGATTCAGCAGCGATATTCTCATAACCCGGAGGTGCAGAGATGGTGATGCCACTGCTTTGATTCACTATATTTCTCGAATCATCAACATTGGTTCTGTTATCCTCAACTTCAGTATTCAGCGCCTAATACGAAGATTGCATGAGATTAGAAGGATTCAAGCATAAGTACCAAAGGAAATTATAAAGTCCAGAATTTAAGAGAACTAATACTATCTAAGTTCTTTATTATGCATCCAAGACATGATCAAATGGTGTGGAAGTCATGAAACACATTTTTCAATAAGCCCGGTTGAAGAGATTTTTTACTCCCCTGTATAAGATGACGAACTGGGAGCAATTGGTAAATAATCTAAGGTTGAGACATATACCGTTCTCTTTGTATAGATGTTTTCTATAATGTTTCAAAATTTCATAGTAATCGGATAAATGAGTAAGGAGTTCTAGCCAAAACATTGGACTACACGCCAGCTGAAAAATTCCTGAAAGTCTCCTGGAGGTTTACTGTTTCGCTGACTTAGGCCCATAAACATGATCAAAACTTTAAAATCTTCTTTGCTAAATCTTGGAAATTTTGTGGGCATAAGGATACATGGGCAGATCGCGAAAATCTGACATCTTATGAAGATTTTATGGCGTTTTTGCTAAAAGGCTAAGTTCTGAATTTTCTGGTGACGTATTTTACTAAAGTTTCTTTATTCATTCGTATGAGTTCTCACTTATTCAACCACAAATCAGAAATCCTACTCTTATATGAAGATAATAAAAAATGGATACTTACTTGAGGAGTCTCCAAGTCATTAGAAAGGTTAACAGGGTCGGCATCAATGGGAGCACCATTATTTCCATTCAGTCGCGATTCTTGAGGATTTTCTTTCTCACTACTATTCAGAGACGAATGAATGGCATGACCATGTTGGCTTTCCGCAACAATCTCCTCCTGTATCCATCAAAAATAATCATCATTATTTCATTCAAGGAAATGCCGAAATCACTTACATGAAAGGATACTCACATCAACCTCTCCATCGATGCTGGATTCCTGGATTGTTAGTATGGAGGAAAGATGAAGACCGTCAATAATCGATGGAGCAAAATTCTGAAACAAATTAACAACATTCTTTTGGGATTCTAATTACATGAACGAGAAAATCGCAACGATTAAGGAAGTGCTAACAACTCACCAAAGAAGCAGCTGGGGACTGCGTATTGTTCGTTATCATCTGTAATTCATTATGCTCCTGCTTTCTCCACCCTGGGGACTGTCTTGCCATTCAGAGAAGTCTACAGGAATTCGAGGCCTCACAGCACGACCAACCTACAATGAGTTAATCGAAACAATTAAAGTTGCGATTATTATGCTATTATCAAAAACATGAGGAAAATATTCACCTGTGAAGATTCTGGAGATGTTTTCCTTTTATCACCACTAGAAAGAGGTTTCAACCGTGGGCGATCCAATATTATTTCAGTAGAAGGAAACACTCGTGTCGGAGATTTGACATCCATCACAAAATTATACAAGCGCTCAAGTTGTTGATTCCAGAATGCTGCATAACTTGGAGTTACGTAAATGTCCCGGTCGATAAAACAAGACACATAATCATTCCCTTCCACATGTGTGTTATCTAAATGAGCCTTCAAATATTCAAGCGATGGTTTATTCGTTCGATAACCTGGAGTACACTGATCGAGACCCATTTGTCGAGCTGCTCTGTCGATATTATATTCTTCCACCTGGAATTCTCCTTGCATCACTGACACTATGTAACCAGGAGTGCAACTCAGCATAAAATATTTCTCTCCATCACTCACCTCAGTACCAGACTTCAAAGTGATGATCTCTTTAGTATCATTGAAAGTGATCAAATGCGAGAAGAAAGGAGGAACTGTCGTCCAGGGACGAAAGTTGAACTCAGATTCAGTGTCTAAAATACTAGCAAGACATATCTTTTTCCGTGGTCGCTTTGTAGACCAGCGCATAATCCTAGCACTATTTTTCTCAAAGATAGTATGACGAGAATCGACATTGGGTCCTTGCAAGACTCTACGAGGAGTTGGAGCATATTTCTCAAGGTGCTCCCACATTAAAGCTTGAAGAAACATGGTATTATCATATGTTTCCATCTTCATGAAACCATCGGAGACACTGGAGTCTACAACTAGGGAGTCTAAATTGGCAAATAGCGAACCCAAAAGTAGACTACCAATGGGAAGTTTCTCACCTTTAGCCATCTTTATAGCGAAAGGAATCACAAATGGCTTCAACAAATGTCCACTATCTTCAAGAATGTCTCTGGAGAGCCACAAGAACAAGAAAGCAACAATAGTTAAAGTACTATCAGCAGGTTCTTCAGGAACTCCATCTCTCGACCACCAGTATCTCAACCATTCAGCATAGCAAGTTTTAGATAACTCGTTGAATTTGTGCATTTTAGCTTCCAACACGCTAGACATCGCATTCTCCTCCGCTGAGTGCTCTTCAGGGAAGTTGCCAGTAATTGGAAGATGCAACAGAGCAACTACATCTTCCAAGGTGACAGTGAATTCTCGCCATCTGCATATGAATGTGTAAGTAGGAATGCACCAACGGGAAAGCAGAGCCACCATACCTGGTATATCATGATTGATCACTAAATCCCCAGTCGCTTGAATAACTTGTGTCACTTGTGCACGATCCAGCATAGTTCTTACATGACTATAGCCCAACATATGACGTGCCCATCCGGAGAAATGCGCCAGGGGTTTTCGGGAAAGTTTGAGTTCCACATGAAAACCAAAATAATGCTTCCCACTCAAACTGAACCTAATTATCGCCTGAGGAGTTACCGCTTGTTCTGAGTAGTGCTTCTGGGATTTATGAGCAACCGGAATGCGGAACCTGAAGGACACTTTTGGGGTTTGTACTGAAACACGAAGAATTCATCATTAGTATTTGGGATGTTCTTGGTTTTATCCTCCCTTTTCCTAGAAGCTCTAGAATCATCATTTCTGGAAGATACATCAGCAGATGCATCCTCTCCAGAAGAATCCTCTCCAGAAGAATCCTCTCTGGAAGACTCTTCCCTAGAAGTATGTTCATAAGCGCTGTCCTGATGATCAGTAATCTTTACAAAGTCTTTGTAACATCCACACATAAATTTCATCAGTGGAATTAAAGCGAAGGAATAATCATGATGCTCACATCAGCTTCTACAAAAAATGGTAATCCTGAACTCTTACCTATTTACGATTTCACGAACTTAGTGATGACAACGTAAAATTCTGAAAACTTGCTCACTTCTTCAAACCTACGAAGACGAGCAAAATCTATTATTCAAGAGTCGACACTGACTTTTCAAGAAACCATGAATGATTCATATAACTTTCTATATGAACATTCACTGATTTTTTCGTGTACATACACTATAAAATCACTGAACTCATACATACACTACGAGTTAACGAACTCACCAAATACTGTTTGCTTTCAACAATTTTCCATAAATCAAAATTTGATTTTTCTTTTTAAACAAAAACGTGAACAAGTCACGTAATTTTAAGAAAAAAAATTCGCGAGTTAATAACTCACGTAAATTATATATATAAAAAACATTTTTTGCTTATATGAGCATTCTTCTATGGAGCGAAGGTCTTTTCTATTTTTGTAAAAATCTACATGTTCCAAAAAAAGTTTTGAAAGTTCACCAATGAATTTTACCATGAACTACAGGTCTTTTCAAAATTCCTTTAACTCTAAGGATCACTATTTTCTACAAACGAACCTATGTTCCTAATTTGTGTGAAAGTTCATGCTTTGAAAACAAATTTGGATTTTCATGAAACCTCATATACAAAATTTTCTCTACTGCAACTAGATCATGTTAATTCAATAATATATGTATCTCTTTCATATTAGGAATTTTTGCTCGTTTCTTAAACTATTGAACGAACGTGCATACGTACTTTCAAAAGGAACAAATTTCATAAAACCTATGCATATATGTGCACATGGAATTTTGTTTTGATCAACTCATGAAAAGTACCAAAACATACAGCAAAAAAGAAAAAAAGACTTACCTGGTCGGCGTCGGCCGGAACTTGACCGGACGGCAAACGTCGATGATCGGCGGCGACTGAAATCCGGCAAAAACATTTTTCCCTGTTGCAACTCGCGTGAGAATGGTGAAGATAGGGAAGTGCTTGTTAGATCAAAAATAAAAGAATTTTAGGGCTTCTTTCCTTTTATATTAATTTTATTTCCAAAACCTAATAAAACACGGGTTTCCTTTTTTGGACTCGGGCCCATAAATCCCAAATCGACCAAAACTGGACTTTTGACCGACCAAATCAGCGATGGTTCATCTCTCCGTGCTCACGGAATCACACTCTATCACACTATCAGGGTCCTCACCCGAACATTTGCTCGTACATGACACCATTGGAGCAAATCGAGGATTCTGAAAATGCCTTTGTAGACCGAGTTCAACCACTGATCTCGTCGACTGAAAATCACCATTTAATGCTTACTGCAGAACATGACTGTTCTCCACTAAGCAAGGGACTTAATGTAGATGGTGGATTTTCAACAAAGGACAAAACCATAAAATCACGAAACTGCATGCTTCTGACACGACTTTCAGGCATGTGATGATTCATATTTTACGAAGCCATGATGAATATGTCTTTCGAAAAGCCTCCACTAGCTGAGCGTTCGATCCCTGGCATTTCATTGTGCCCTCTATGTAAAATAACGTAATTGGGGGGTTCTCCGTAAGATTGAGAGCAATAACGCTTTCAGGACGTCGGTGATACTCACTGTTCCCTGACTACATGAGAGAGACCCCCCTCTACATAGAGGAAAGATTGGGCGGTTCTCCGTAAGATTGAGAGCAATAACTCCTTCAGGACGTCGGTGACACTCACTGTTCCCTGACTCTGTAGAGAGACCGTGTATAGATCCAGGCGGTTCTCCGTAATATTGAGAGCAATAATGCCTTCAAGTCGTAAGCGAACACTCGTGACTCCCTGACTATGCACCATTCAGAATGGATGTGACGCTAATATCCTTTCTGCAATAGATTAATTATGTCGTGACATTCACCCCTGAATTCCCATAATTATCTATTTTTGCTCCTATTCCACGGTCGAATCCACGGCTTGATCTCATGGGATGGCAATAAACAACTATATTATATTATCTCGTTACTCCGATTTCATGATTTAATCCACGGTCGATCTCATGGAATAGTAATAGGTAATTTTATTATTCCGAATTCATGGTCGAATCCACGGATGATCCCATGGATTGATAATAAAAAACTATTCACTTTTATTACTCAGATTCATGAATGATTCTCCATTAAATTTCATAAATTAGTAATAAATACTCAATAATCGGGCATCTGGACTACCACGGAGTAAGCCCCATAAAATGGTGCAAGTGTACTCGACAATGATGCACGAACGAACACCCAAATGCACGAATGAGCATGCGAAAACATGGAAAAATGAGGAATCCTGCATAAAATAGGAGAGAAAATAATAACATTAAAATAATGGAGAAGCGCCCATGGTCCAGGCCCACCAGCCGGCCGGCCGTGCCTTAGTTGTGGCCAGTCCCATGATTCCTCCATACAGATTACTAAGCGAGATACTTTTATCTAGATTGACTCCTTGAGATACTTTTATCTGGATTGAGTCTGACTGTCTAGTTGATTCTCTAGCAAAGTATTTCGGAGTTAGTCCATACAGATTACTAAGCGAAATATAGGGTGGTGTTGTTAGACCCCCGCTTTTTCAATTGGTATCAGAGCAGGCAAACACGTTTAAGACCCAACAAGTCTGTGTTTATAGCGATATGACTCCATGTACAAGAGTACTATCTCTGACAACGCAACATCAGTTCAGGGTTATTCAGATAAGCTTCAGAGATCTGAAACCTTTGAGAAAAACTCCTCCTCGTCTCCTTCTGCCGAATCTGCATTCAACTGGAAAAAACCTCTTGATAAATAGTTGGATGATCTTTCAGATGACAGTGATTCAGAAGAAGAACAGAGCGTTGATGAGGAAGTTTCTCAATACATCATGTTGTTTAATCGTGAATTAAAAGAAACAAAGACAACTGCTTCCCTGAGAAAATTCATGGGTCCTCTCTGTCAAGAAAACAGAAAATTGAGAAAACTCTTCAAGGGTTATGATGGTGGATACAAACTATTACAATCTACCGTTAAAAATCATGAAGAAGAGGTTCGCTCAAAAAAAGTTGAATGCGATAATCTTCTTCGTAACCTCGGTGTGTTAAAAGAAAGGCTTGACGAAACTGAAGCAAGATATGAATCTCAGCGTAAATGGTTCAAGGACAAAGAACATCAGTTTCTTACCAAAGAAAAATCCTTTAAAATTGAACTTGTGGCTGCGTTTGAGAAGGTAAAATCTCTGGTGGAAAATCTGAAGAGATTCAACACTAGCTCTACAAAGCTATCATCTATGCTTGGAGCATGTAAAGAACATCATGATACACGTTGTCTGGGCTATAAAGGTATAGACATTCCAAGCACAGGTAAGATCAACTTTGTTAGAGCCGTTAATAATTCTTCATGTGAAAGACCTGTGTCAGCTTGCAAGAACAAGGATTCTACTCCAACAAAGTCTGCTAGTAAGAGAACCACTGAATATAAATCCTTTCACTGCTATTTATGCGGGAACAAAGGACACTCTGAGCAAAGGTGTCGTCTTCGGAAAAGGAATGAAAAACTTCGTAACATTCTTACATGGATATCTAAAGAAATTGTTAAACCTGTATCACTGATTGGCAGAATCAAAGACTTTCGCTATCAAGGGATGAAGTGTGATAAAGTTGATCCTTTCCATGTTCCTTCGAAGGATTTCTACAAAGGAAGGAAAAAGAATGGCAAAAGTCTAACGGATCTGTTAAATCAGTCTGAAAAGAGAAAAAGGAACATAAGGAAGAAAAAGTCAGGTTCCTCTAATTCTCTCAAAAAGGACTGTGAATCCAAGACTTCCAATTCAGACATCTTACGTGTCAACAATCGAGTCTCTGATCTGAAGATTCACATAAACAAACTAAGACGGAATATCAAGAAAACATGGAATGTTTTTAACCCATGTACTTCTAAGTCTTCTCTTGATAATGCTTCTTCAATTAAACCGGGTAGTTTGCTAAATACCAATAAAAAGGAAAAAGAAGAAGTGAATAATGATGAGCAACATGCTCATATTATTACGCCCTGACATGTTCATGATTGCATCCTTTTTTATGATGATTTGTTAAAACGGGATGCTCATGATTCTCAGGATTTTCATCTTGAGAAAAACTGTCAGGATTGTATTGCATTCGATGTTACTTATTTCGTTTGCTCCTCAACATCTTTTTCTCCTTCTCTTTGGGCTTCTTTTTTCTTTCATAGGCCCGTCTCTCTAGTACATGCACCACCCCTCACGAACGTCTTGTTTCCTAGGGTTTGATGGAATCCCTTATTTTTATAATGTGTTCCAGAAGTGCAAAAATATTTTCTAAAGTCTTTTCAGTACACAATGGAGGGAAGCAACAAGTTTGATGATGTTGATCCATGCCCTATTGATATCTCATGCTTTCGTGCACTTGATCATAATACAAACTGCCTGTTCAGATTTCTTCACAACTGGTACGAAATCTTCTTGGAGACTTTAAGGTCGTTCGCGAACAACTTGGTATCGCAACACGGAATCTAGACTACCTAAAAGACGAAGTAAGGAAGGCAAATGAAGAACTCTTTCATGTTCAATCCCTGGTTGCAGACAAGATTTAGTTTGATCGTCTTTGTTTTGGTTTATATGCCTAGGATGTCTTCTTTTTGGATTAGTTGGAAGAATAACTAGTGCTTTAAATAGCGATGATTGTGACTACACATAGATATTTTTGTTTTCAGCTTCTTATGTTATTTTTTAGGTTTATTGGTATTAAATTCTAAAAATATTTGGAGGATGATGTTTATTGCAGTATTTTAATGGTTGTGATATTGCAATATTTTTATGGGATATGTATTGTTTACGTCCGTGAACTTGAAGGTCTCATATTGCAGTCGAAAGTAAAGTCGTTCATGAATCGGTATTCGTATTGATGAAAGGACGAATGGACTTTTGACATATACAAAAGTTATACCTATGCAATCATGTATTTGATGGAAAATAGGATAAAATCTTTTGTTCAACAAGGATAAAGTCTATTATGTCATTATGATGGAAAATAGAATAGATCCTTGTATGTTATCCACGGTATTGATCTTCATTGATCCATTTTATTATGTTTTACCGTGAAGGCTCCATTGTGTGTCTTATGTTGAGCACCTTACAACTAAATCGATTTACCTTGGCTTTGTTGGTTGTTCCATAAGATGCTATATGTCGAGTATTAGGAACTAAATTAATCAACTAGTTTGGTTATTTAGTTAGTACTCCATAAGTCTTCTTTCTTATGTTGAGTACATGTACGGTTAAGGTTGTCATTTTTTATGATGAACTTAGTCGGGGTTCCATAAGTTCTCTTATGTTGAGCCCAAAATAATTAAATTGATTACTTCGGTGATTAGTTTGGTTGTTTGTATTCCAATTAGATTAACTATAGGTTCTCTTGTAATTAATCTGGTTGAGTTTTCATATATTCCACAAGTTCTTGTGTTGAGTATATGAAAGGATACACTATCATGTTCTTTGGTTAATGTAGTCATATATTCCGTAAGGTTTTGCTTATGTTGAATATTTGAACGGTTAAGTTAGTCATCTCCATATGATTGACTTAGTCGTAGCTCCGTGAGTTTACTCATGTTGAGCACTTTCAATTAAATTGATCACTTTTGTGGTTTGATTTAGTTGCGTATTCAAATTGAATTAATCATGGGTTTACTTGTGGTTAATTTGGTTGAGCTTTGGATATAGAAAATCATTTTCCTATGGTTTTTGGTGTCCAATAAAAAATCCTTCTTTTCTTTCGAAATTAAGGTTGCTCTTGTTGTTCTCTCGGGAATGACATCAAATGGGGGAGAGTTCTTTTGAACTCGTGCTTAATGATAATATCTTGCGGGGAGTGCGACTGTGGAATTTTATAGGGGTTATCTTGTATCTTAAAACTCCTTGATGAATGTTGTTAGCTTCGGCTATTAGATTGCATCTAAATTAAGTTGGTATGTATTTTTCTTTTGGTCATGAAAAGTCTCTTGTGGAAATTTCATTATGATCCCATTCTTGTACCTTTGCCAATTTTATTGACAAAAAGGGGGAGCAATATTGTAGTTCACACTACAAATACATATGGTTTTCGTATCATTGTGTAAGGGGGAGTGGTTTCCATGATCGAGATGGAGTATTGACTAAGAGGGAGTGATACATATCACCGTAGTATTATTGTTAAAGTCGTGATACAATTGGACTTTGATGTTATATAATAATACTATGACAATGTATAATAATGATCGAGAATCTCGATTTCTCTCATTGTTATAGCTACGGATCTTCAACAACGATGGTGCTAAACTTACAACCTTTGGGATCATTGGAGTACTTGGAAGGACGAATATTTCAAGGAACGTTGAAGATTAGACTATGGAATAGGAGCCACTAAAGTTTATATTTTTTGTATTCCATATGTATTAATAGTTTCGTCACTAAAATTGACAAAGGGGGAGATTGTTAGAGCATAGCTCGGTCAACCTCACATGAGTTGCTATCTCATGCATGTTTGTCAATGTTAGTGATCAAAACTATAAGTCTTGATTTCTAGCCTACATAGCTAAGTCTCAGATTAGGATAGAAAAGTGTATTTGAGCTCAAGGACTTCATGGCGATTCATCATACAACGACGAAGATCTATACAAGGAACCGTGGAACTTCATCAACAAAAAGGTATGTGGAGACTTGAACTTATCTATCACTCAAAAGTCTATCTCTTCTATCTCCTACTTCTTATGAGACAAAAGTTGTATGCTATATAGACTAGATCATACACATTTGACATTTCGAGCTGAGCATTCATTACTTATCTTTTATCTCGAAATCGGGTGTTGGTAAAGCGTTTCACTTTGATCAAGTTTATCTTCACCTAGTGACGAAAGTCATGAAAAGTTTCAATCACTTTGAGAATTGCTTTGACGTGAATCGGTCTGTGAATAACAACTACATAGCGTCCTCTGAGAATGTCTTAATGATTGAAATGAGAGTTTAGATTACATAACCATGTATTCCTTGAACCGAAGTTTTCGAACTTTGTTGATCAAGAGAAATCGGGAGGATTGTGGAATTGGATTGCCAAGTCCGCGAACTGTCGGAAGTTCTCGACCAAGAATTTCTGATGGATTTTCTAAAACTCGTTTGTGTGCTAAGTTCGCGAATAGGCGGAAGTTCTCTTTCCGAGAATTTCTGCTGAGTTTGGAAAACTCAGCCGATTAACTTATGTCCGCGAACTTGTTTGTGAACTTAAGAGGTTATGATCTAAAGATGTGCTCTGAACATGAAACATTAAATTACTAAGAAATGCTTTATGCAAACCGTGTCTATAATGTTCATGAGACGATTCAATCGAACCGAAACATCTTTGTTTCAATTGTGTCTTGTGTAGTTACATAAGATCTCATAGCAATTGAACAACTCTTTAACTAGTTCATTTGAGTCAATTGAACTAGTTATGGTGAAGAAGAACAAGGTTAATATGAAATGCTCATATGGTTAACCTTTTGGGTTACTATGTTGAACCAACATACACGTACACGTTTGGGCATGGTTTTCACGAACCCAGTAAACGTCTACCCAAGTGTGTGTGACAAGCTAAGTTTTCAATCTAACGTTTGAGAAATATTAGTGTAGGATCAGAATCTCGCAACATTTATGTCTCAACGAAGTTAACAATGGTATTGCACAAAAGCGTCGCAGAACAATTTCAGAAAACAACGTCAGCAAGGATCATGAGAAAGGTGTGATAGTATTGCGAAAATTAGAAAGCTTGCGAAGTCAACATTTGTAAGGTTGCGAGAATGTCGCAAACCATATCCGAAACTAAAGGATAGATTAGTTGTCATCCACTATGTATTTCCCTTATAAATAGTCATTCGAGTTGTAAAGGAGGGAGAGATCTTTTTTGAGTGAGAAATAAGTAAATAGGAGAGAGAAAGTTGAGAGCTAAGATCATTCTTGATTTCTTTATTTTCCTTGTAAGAATATTCAGAAATTAATCAATAAAAATTAAGAGTGTAAACCTAAAAATAGGCTGATTAACGATAAAATCATACTAGGGGCGTATTGTAGGATTTCCTGCAACTACATAATGGCGCTAGAAACAGGGATCGATTGAAAATTGAAGATTGAAGACTACTCTAGAAAAAATCGAAGATTAACATTGAGATTTGTGAAAATTTAAAGTAGTTGATTAAGAATTTTTCATAATTTCTTGAAACACTGTTAGCATTGAAAAAATGGGTAGAAGAAGAAATACATCCGAACAACCAACTACTATTAGAAGAAGCAAAAGAATTGCTGGAAGAGAAAGAAGTGAAGGGGAGAATCTACTAGAAGGAGAAATAATAGAGAAAATATAATTTAATCACCAATTCAACAAACACTAGTTCAAGAGAGGAATACAGATTAAGACAGAATGAGCGTACACACTTGGAAATCAAATTCAGCAGAAGAAATAGAAGAAGAGCAACAAAATAGAAATTACAGACAAGAAGAGAGAAATCTAGAAGCAGATGAAGGAATAATTCATGGAGATGAAGAAATTGGAGCGTTATAAACATTTAGACGAAGAATACACGAGGAAAGAAGAGCTGAGGCGGAAGAGCGTGCAAATTTAACAAGACAAAACCACGAATTAAGAATGGAGAATATCAGATTGCAGAATAGAAGATCGAGAAGTATTACAAAATCATATTCCAGATCAACTAGAAGAGAACTGAGGCAAAATTCACCTACAATCAATGTTGGAAACAATATTCAGGAAGAAATGTCAAATCCTAATGAAGAATATCGCGAAAATAGAGAAAGAATTGATGATCGTTACATTCCACAGAATGAAACTTTTGATGATAGGCAAATTAGAGGAAATCAAGAGAACGGGAAAATTCAGAGGCAAAGTAACCAAGATGGCGAAAGAAATCAGAAGAGGAAGAAGAAGAAGAATTTACATGTGAGAGAAAATCAAAGAAATCAACATACAATTGAAGAAGAAATTGAAAGACATAATGCTGAACAAGCACGTTAATCTGCGAACGTGAAAAGTTGAGAGCGGAAATGGAAGAGCAAGAGCTTCAGGAGACAATTCGCCAGAACAATCATGACAACCGAGAAAGAAGGCGTATAAAACTGGAATAATGATAATCTCAATGAGGAGTATGATAGAGTGAAGAGAATGGCTGAAAGACAGCGAATTGAGTTGATAAGAAATGAACAAAATTATGGAGGGGAAAATGAACGACATCATCACTTGCGAATTCAAGATAGGGATGAGGAAGAGAATCGCAGAAGAAGACGAGATGAGGATAATGAAGAAGAGATACAAAATTTCGCAAGAGAAGATAAACGTGAACGCAGAAGAAGAGAAGCAAAATTAAAGAGACCAATGGGTCAAGATTCAGGAGTAAATCAACAAATCTTGAAAGAATTAGAAGAAATGAGAGGAATGCTAAATAACAGAGGAGAAGTAGGTAGAAGACAATTGGATGAAGCAATAGAAGAAGCTGCGAAAACTCCATTTACCAGAGAAGTACAATTAGGAGGAATACCACCGAAATGCAATTTGCCCGCATTAACCAGCATTTTCGATGGAACAACTTGTGCAATTCAACACATTAAAGCTTATGTGAGGTGCATGTTACAATGGGAAAATCATGATGCGGTATTGTGCAAATATTTCGCATCCAGCTTAACAGGAGAGGCGTTAAAATGGTTTGAAGGTATACCAAAGAACACAATAACCTCCTTCAATCATTTGCAGACCACATTCTTGGGAGCATATATAAGTAATAATTCCTCACGACCTGGTATAGAAGATGTGTTTGGATTAAAACAAAGGATTGGTGAAAGTTTGAAACACTTGACTAAAAGATGGAGAACCATGTGTAGCGAAATGGCTGGCCGTGTAGATGAGAGATATCTCATATTATCATTTATCAATGCTATGTTTGCAACAAACCTGTTGTATGTCCAAATTTTCAGAGTCAAGAATACAATTACAATGACTGAATTGCGAGAACTTCAAGAAGAATACATTGCTTTGGAGGAAAGAAAAATGAAATGGAATCATATCCAGTTGCGAATACCAGCTCACAAGCAGCGAATGCAAGCTTATTACCCAAGCTAATAAATACAGTGGCGAATACTTCGCAAGTACAACAAGAAAAGGTGACAGGTAACAATCAGCAGAAGTTGGTAGCTATGGGAAGTCGAGATCAAGAAGAGTATGAAAGAGAAAGAAATTTCTACAGTCGTGGAGGAAATAACAAGATTCAAAGACTCGATCAACCGCAAGAAACTTATGGAGGTCAAAGACCAAACTTTAATAGAGGACAAGGAGGTCATAAGGTAGTATGGGAAGAAATCAAGATGCCACCTCTAAATGCAAGTGTGGAGAAGATATGGGAAGCTATAATCTTGATGGAAAATATACCAACACCGTGGAACATGGGAACGGAACCACCTCCAAATCACAGAAGTCATGAATTTTGTTCTTATCATCATTTTCATGGGCATACCACAAACGATTGCAGAAATATAAAGAGGATTATTTTGAGAATGATAGATCAAGGGAAATTAAACGACTTTCTGGTAGGGCATCCACAACCTCAACCATTACCACCACCACCAGAACATCACAAAGTGAATACAATGAAAAAGAAAGAAACATTCTTCATAGAAGTGGGTGCAAAAGCAAAAAATCTATTCTGTCACTCTATCGTACATTCATATAAGACAATTGAAGACTTTCATGATAATGTTTTAAGTCGAGTGTTCGCAAGAGATAATAATGGAAAAGAAATTATGAATATTGCGAAAATTTCGCAACTAGAGGAATGGCAGAAACAGATAATTTTCTTTACCGCAGAAGAAGTTCCCGAAGGAGAAGAGTGCATGACAATCCATTGGTAATAAAATTAGAGATTAATCCAAAACCAAAAGAAGATGAGGATGATGAACTGAAGATTCATGGGCAATCAATAGAATCCTAGTCGATACTGGAAGCTCTGTGAACATCTTATTTTATCATACTTATAAAACCATGGGTGGAAGAGATGATGATCTTATACCATCAACATATAAGATATATGGTTTTAATGGTACTGCAAACAAGCCTAAAGGGGAGGTTACTATGCAAATTCCATTGAAGGGAATATCTTCAGAAATCTCATTTGTGTTGTTGATGTAGAATCACCCTACAATGCATTAATTGGTCGACCTTGGCTACATGGGATTCTGGGTGTAGCTTCAACTTTCCATCAATGCATCAAATTCCCTCACCCCAATGGTGTAGGAATCAAAGGGAGATTGGGTTGAAGGAAAGAAATGTTACGAAACTGAGATAGAATCTTGCGAAGGAAGAGCAAATAAGAAGGAAAACTGGCGACATAAATCAAGGATGTACAAAGAAGTGAGAAGTTGATGGTGGATACAATCGAAAAGAAAGGAGAAGAGATGTTACAAAATCAATGCTAGCTCAGGGTAAAAAGGATGAACATACCATTACCAAGGAAGCAGTAGCAGAAAATCATAAAGAAGCAGAGGAGGGCAAAAGTAATAAAAGCAAGAAATGTATGAATGATTAAGTTGTTGCGATAATCTCGCAATAAGTAAAATTCTCAAAAATACATTTGATTGAACAACAAAATTGAGATTGCGAAATTCAGATACAATATTATGAATTGCGAGACTCTCGCAGAGATAATGAATTTTACAGAAAATAATCAAAAAAGAATGACAAAAGAGAAAGAGGCAAACCTTTATGCCGTACACCCTAGTTCGCGAATAAAATTTCGCAAGAGGCAAATGTAAGACCTAAGTACGTCATATTAGGGGGTACCTGTTACATGACTCAGGGAAAGGCTACACCGCCACCGGAACCTGAGTCATGGAGAGAGGCTCCTTGGATTCTCAACTTAAGCATATGACTTAGGTTGGGTGACTAAGGTAATAAGGACTCTCCCAAGGAGTGCATATCTGATCAAGGCGCCGAGGTACACGTTTGAGTCAAGAGTGCCGAGGGCGTTTGAAGCGTCCTTGCCATTCTTGACAAGTCTTGGCTTATACTGCACTCGGCCCGAAGAAAACCCCACTTAGGGTGCAGTCTCGTAACCATAAGCCCTATAGGTAAAAGGGATAAGAGGCTGCGAAAACAACTGGTTGTTGTTAAGACTGGATGGGAGGAGCTAACCTTGTATGGTAGAAGTACGCCTCCTTGAAGGGGCAACCAGGGGGAAGATAAGGGCGGCACCCTCCATTAGGGAGCTGATAAGTGTCTTAAGACGCAAATGTCATGAGGCTTATTATTCGCAAGGATAATTAAGGCTTGTCATATTTGTGCAACATTCCTGAAGAGGCAATAATACAAAAAAAAGATAAGATGAGATCAATGGGTTTTCGCATGAAAGTGCGAAGACGTCCTGCGATTTCATCGCAAGACGGCAATGTCATGGGGCTTTATTTTCGCAAGAATATTTAGGCCTGTCATATTGTCGCAATATTCCTGAAGAGGCCATAATACAGAAGAAAAAGTTAAGGCAAGATCAATGGGTTATTGCATGAAAGTGCAAGGACGTCCTGCGATTTTGTCGCAATGACAAGAGGTGGCATAATAAGACCTTTAATTAGGAAGGCAAAATAAGACCACACAGGAATGAGATTTTGAAAAGAAACAAAATTCACTTCGCAAGAGCTTGCGAAATTGTACAATAAGAAAAAGTTTATGAAATCTCTCATTTGGATTCAAATAACAGAGGCAAGTATGGGAATGTATGAAATTAGAAAATGCTATTTGTCTCATAAGAGATTTACTCAAAAATTCAAGAATTAATGATTATATTGATTAACTGTATTGCAAAGAAGAATTGTTTTAATTTACGCAGGCCAAAATGAAAGAAACACAAATATACAGAAAGAAAAATAAATATACAAGTGCTACAAAGAATCAAAGAAGAAATAAAAGACTATTTCTTGGTTAATCCTTCATTATCTTCATCAGACTTATTTCCTTCTTCATCTGCGTCAGAATCCTCATCACCATCAGAACTTCCATCACTATCAGATTCTTCATCGTCAGCATCACTATCAGAGATAATCAAATTGGGAGTATTCTGTGGGATTTCCTCTAAAAGACAAGGGTAATCAGAATGTGGGATATTATGATCATCACAAACCATCTGGATGGTTTGATTGCGAAAATGTAGCATCATTCTTAAAATTTTCAATGGTGATTTTGATTTGATTCTTCAATCTAGAATACTTGTCGTTGCGAGAAGAAAGATTCTTTGCGAGTTCCTCCTTTTCAGCTTCAAGTTCTTCAATCTTTTCACGATATCTATTTTCAGAATCTGCGAACAAAAGACAACCAATTATTAACTTGATGAAAATCTATAAGAAGCAAAAGATTAGTAAAGAAGAGCAATTAGCAACCTTCTCTGTCAGAAATCATGTCTCTAATCAAGGCTGTATGTTCAACTTGGAGACTAACATTTACGCCTAAATCTTTTCTAGCATCATCTAAAATTTTCGCAGCCCAGACAAATTCTTCCTCACTACTTATGAGAAGACGAGAACGAATTTGATTTTCCCTTTCGCAGAGTTCAATATTCTTGCGGTTAGCTTCATCTCGCTCAAGTTGAACTTCAAGGAGAGCCTCTTGGAATTTCGCCAGAGCCTTGGCACCTTGATCAGAGATACGATCTTTATCATCTATGAGACCGCTAATCTTGGTTCTCAACTCATTGGTTTTCTCTTTGGAATCAATAAGGAGACGTTTAAATCTGTTAGCTAAGCCTAAACTGGATCTATGATCAATTTCTAAGAGGCGAAATTGTGAAGTTCATTTAGAGAAAGAGATGAAATTCTATCATTAGAAAAGCTATTTAAGGAATTGTTAAGACGTTCAAGAAGGGTATCATTATCCAAGGCATTAGGAAATGAACGAAGAAGGGTAGCTTCATCAGAAAGACCATAAATGTCTGCAAAAAGGATCATTTAAATAAGATAAAACAACAAGATGAATGAATAAAGGAAAAGAGAAAAGTAATATACCGTAAAGCTGATTATTAGCTTGTTGAAGACTAGAAATTTTGTTCTTATAAGAGGAAGAATCAATTTCTAATTGTCTATTCTTCTCGCGAAGACCTTTAACTTCAACTTCCAATTCTTCATTCCTTTTGCGAAATTGAAGATTCTTCTTTTCAAGAATTTCGCGTCTTCTCTCTAGATCTGAGGCAACCGCAAAAGAAGCTTTTCCAGCCTGCGAAAAAAATAAAAAAATAATATAGAAAGAGATTTTGAGTTATAACAATGAAGAAGTAAAAAGATGAAAGTATACCAAACTATTGAGAGAATGCAAGAAGTCGGGAGTCACTGATCTAGAAACTCCGCGAAGAGAGCTATCACCATCTAGTAAAGGGACATCACAAAGGGTAGCAAGAGCTTTGCAGGTATTTGCGAACTGGCTATCTCCCATTCCTTGTAGAGAATCAGAAAAGAGGCCAGAAAGCTTAGCCATAGAAGATTCGGGAGGAGAATTTTCAGTTCCAGCGAGATCATCATTATCCTCATCATCCTTGTCACTTTCAGAATTCTCGTTAGGAAGAACATTTGAAGGAGAAGAAGAACGCACTTTTTTTCTTTGGAGGAGGACCAGTTGATTTTTCTCTGCGAAGAGCACCTTTACCTTTATCGCCAATCTTCGCAGCATCACAGATTCTTCTACTTCAGCAATAATCTTCGCATACAGATAGAAGTAAGAAATGGGAGCATGGGAATGACAGTACTATTTAAAGTCATAAGAGAAAATTTCTTACCTCATCTGTATATGAGCGAAGCCAACAGAGTACTAGATTTCCCAGTCCTGTTATAACTATCTTTTAGTTTTTGGATCTGCGGAATATCGCAAGAGTTAGCGAACATAATAGTAAAAATCAATAAAGAAGAATGAGTATAAAATGAGTTAAAGGGGAGAAGTATACCTCCTTCTCCTTTTCGGGCCAGGAGAAAACCCAAGGTTGATATGCTGCGAGATTCGCAGGAAGAACGTTTGATCCAGCAATGTAAGGACCCTTTAGCATTAAAGGAAACACGCACCATTTGTCATCTTTGGATTGGCGAGGAGTTGTGTTTTTACCAGAATGCCAGTCAATATCTTGCATAAGAATTTTGGATTCATCAATTATTTTTCTTCTTAATCGAATACCCCAGCGAGTATTCTCTTTCTTCATGGAGATAAGTTCGTAATTTTCAAAGAAATTCGCCACTGTATACTTCTCAGCAACTATTTCTAGGTTGCGAATTTTGGATCCCTAAGTTCACTGGAGTAAAGAGATCCTCTACCAGCACCACGATTAGCGAACTCTAGCATTAGACGGATACAATCCCCACTTAGTTGGAAAATGGCTCGCGAAAATCCCGGATGAGCGAGAATTTCATAAAATAAAGGATGTCTGGGTTATAAAGAGGAAGAGGGAGACCTGCGAGAATTTGACCTAGCGAAATTATGATTGATTGATCATCACAATTTTGACTGGAAAAAAGCTTGACAGAAAGAATTGATTTGGCATTCACATCAGGAATGGTGATAGACGCATTATGGTGTCTAGTATAGATTAATTGTATACATTGTTAGTGCTCGAATTTGTACTATTGGTTATTTATTTATTGTAGGTGGTTTTGGAAAAATAAGGCTTTGGGCGAAATTGGCTAAAAATGTGGCATTTGGGACCTTCGTTGCTAGTTTGTACCGGAAGCGCCCCAGAAGTGTACCGGAAATACCCCGGAGGAACCACAAAGAAGTGCGGAAAACATCCCGGAAGAATTTCTAAAGGCACCACTAAGTTGGATAAGGGGCACCCCATTTCAGGGCATGTGCTAAAGGACTCTCGAATCGATATAAGGGGAGGTCATCTTCATAGTTTCAAACTGAAAAAATGGCGGGAAAATGCATGCAAGAACTGGAAGATTTTGTTCGATCTTGGAGCTGTTTTAGAGCGATTCAATGGGTGTATTTGGTATGTATGGACTCTATAAGACATAAGGGGCCTGTTTAAATCGTCTAGACCCAGCCAATTGGGCTGGATAAGTCGGAAAAATCACACGAAGTCCAAACAGGGACACGTACTTTCTGTTGAAGTTTCAAAGATTTTTTGAGAGAGTTTTGGGCGAGTCTCATGCTGGATAGACTCTCTATAGTATTATTCAAGTCCTGGGAGAGTCTTGGGGAAATTTTATAGCTAACAAACGCGTACAGGGAGATGACAGGAGAAATATTCTCTCAACAGCGCAGAGAGAGAGAAAAAAGAAGAAGTCGGATTCACTCGAGATTTTTGGGGGTTTGATAGCTATATAAGTGTTGGTTCGAGTCATAAGAAGGGTTAGAAAGTTTTAGGAGAGAGTTAGGAGGAGTTTAGAGAGGAGGAAGAAGAAGACGAAGAACAGACTCGCAGAGTCCGTCGTTCTTCGACAGTCTTAAAAGCAGAACAAGTATCGTTCTTATACAGCAGAAAGGGCTTATCGTTTACAGCAGTCTCAAAACACTTACCCCTTTGTAACAGTGACGCTGTAACACTTCCACAGCGTTGCTAATTTCAATTATCAATTATTTTCATCAATAAAACACTTATTTAGCCATGAATACATCTTGTGAGTGTGTTTTCGGGATGAGGAGCTAAACCCATTAGCCAAGGCGATGGAGGAAGCCATTGTTCCACATTAATTGGTATAATTCTAATTTTAATATTTATTTGCAATATTTTTACATGATTATTTGCATGGAATTTATATTGGATAATTGATTTTTTTGAATACTTGTGATTCGTTTTGATGGAGCATGCTTAGTTTAAGACTTTTGATGTTTCATGCTTGGTGTTTACATTTATTACTTCAAAAATCTACAAAAGGCATAAAATTAGAATCACTCTAAAAGAAAAATTGCATGAATATTAATTATTAGAATTTATCAAATAATGGTGGAATCCAAGTCTTGGTGTTTTTTCTCTATAACTTTGAACAACTATTTTTATTTGCTTGTTTAATTTAAATCTAAAAATTGTTTTCTTCACAAGTCTGAAAAGAACCCAGTTTTTACCACAACTACAACATCATTTGAAAATCCATCAAATGGGGGAGAGTGTAAGACCTTTATTAGTAAGATCTTTTTGGACATCTTGAAGATTCTTCTCATATCTATGACCACTTGGAGCCATGATTGAATAAAGGGTATGGGAATGTATGGAAAGTAAAAGAATTGAAGGAAGAAAAAATTACAGCAGCAGAATTTGCAGAAGAATGACAAAGTTGCAGAGATGAGAGAATAAAAATAGAAGAGAAAGTAAAAAGAAAAATGGAAAGAGGGAGGGAGAAGAGTATATAAAGAAAATTTACTTCTCGAAGAAATAAACACCATTAAGACGAAGAGAAGTGAGCGGTTGAAAAGTAGCGGTTACAGAAGACGTGTCAAGAAATAAGTGGAAGAGAGAGAGTACGTGTGATAAATATGGAATATGAAAAGATAAGGAGTTGCGATATTTCTAAAATCATTCTCTACTTTGTAGAGAAGATATGAGAAGAGGCAAGATGTAGGATCAGAATCTCGCAACAGTTATGTCTCAGCGAAGTTAACAATGGTATTGCACAAAAGCGTCGCAGAACAATTTCAGAAACAACGTCAGCAAGGATCATGAAAAAGGTGTGATAGTCTTGAAAATTAGAAAGCTTGCGAAGTCAACATTTGTAAGGTTGCGAGAATGTCGCAAATATCGAAAATAAAGGATGATTAGCTGTCATCCACTATGTATTTCCTTATAAATAGTCATTCGAGTTGTAAAGGAGGGAGATCTTTTTAAGTGAGAAAAGTAAATAGGAGAGAGAAAGTTGAGAGCAGAGATCATTCTTGATTTCTTTATTTTCTTGTAAGAATTCAAAATTAATCAATAAAATTAAGAGTGTAAACCTAAAAATGAGTGATCAACATAAATCATATGAGGGGTGTAGTGTAGGATTTCCTGCAACTACATAATGGCGCTAGAAACAGGGACGAGTTGATTGAAGATATTCTAGAAAAATAAGATTAATTGAGATTTGTGAAAATTTAAAGTATTGATTAAGAATTTTTCATAATTTCTTGAAACTGTTAGCATTGAAGAAATGGCTAGAAGAAGAAATACATCCGAACAACCGACTACTATTAGAAGAAGCAAAAGAATTGCTGGAAGAGAAAGAAGTGAAATGGGAGAATCTACTAGAATGAGAAATAATAGAGAAATAATTCAATCACCAATTCAACAAACACTAGTTCAAGAGAGGAATACAGATTATGACAGAGTGAGCGTACACACTTGGCGATCAAATTCAGCAGAAGAAATAGAAGAAGAGCAAAAAATAGAAATTGACAGGAAGAGAGAAATCAAGAAGCAGATGAAGGAATAATTCATGGAGGTGAGGAAATTGGAGCGTTAGAAACATTGAGACGAAGAATACATGAGAAAGAAGAGCTGAGGCGAAGAACGTGCAATTTAACAAGACAAAATCACGAATTAAGGATGGAGAATATCAGATTGCAGAATAGAAGATCGAGAAGTATTACAAAATCATATTCCAGATCACTAGAAGAGAAATGAGGCAAATTCACCCACAATCAATGTGGAAACAATATTCAAGAAGAAATGTCAAATCCTAATGAAGAATATCGCGAAAATAGAGAAAGAATGATGATCGTTACATTCCACAAAATGAAACTTTTGATGATGGCAAATTGGAGGAAATCAAGAGAACGGGAAAATCAGACAAAATAACCAAGATGGCGAAGGAAATCAAGAGGAGGGAAGAAGAATTTTACATGTGAGAGAAAATCAAAGAAATCAACAGACAATTGAAGAAGAAATTGAAAGACATAATGCTGAACAAGCACGTTTAATCTGCGAACGTGAAAATTGAGAGCGGAAATGGAAGAGCAAGAGCTTCAGGAGACAATTCGCCAGAACAATCATGACAACGAGAAAGAAGGCGTATACAAAACCGGAATAATGATAATCTCAATGAGGAGTATGATAGAGTGAGAGAATGGCTGAAAGACAGCGAATTGAGTTGATAAGAAATGAACAAAATTATGGAGGGGAAAATGAACGACATCATCATTTGCGAATTCAAGATAGGGATGAGGAAGAGAATCGCAGAAGAAGACGAGATGAGGATAATGAAGAAGAGATACAAAATTTCGCAAGAGAAGATAGACGTGAACGCAGAAGAAGAGAAGCAAAATTAAAGAGACCAATGGGCCAAGATTCATGTGTAAATAAACAAATCTTGAAAGAATTAGAAGAAATGAGAGGAATGCTAAATAACAGAGGAGAAGTAGGTAGAAGACAATTGGATGAAGCAATAGAAGAAGCTGCGAAAACTCCATTTACAAGGGAAGTACAATTAGGAGGAATACCACCGAAATGCAATTTGCCCGCATTAACCAGCATTTTCGATGGAACAACTTGTGCAATTCAACACATTAAAGCTTATGTGAGGTGCATGTTACAATGGGAAAATCATGATGCGGTATTGTGCAAATATTTCGCATCCATCTTAACAGGAGAAGCGTTAAAATGGTTTGAAGGTTTACCAAAGAATACAATAACCTCCTTCAATCATTTGCAGACCACATTCTTGGGAGCATATATAAGTAATAATTCCTCACGACCTGGTATAGAAGATGTGTTTGGATTAAAACAAAGGATTGAAAGTTTGAAACACTTGACTAAAAGATGGAGAACTATGTGTAGCGAAATGGCTGGCCGTAGATGAGATATCTCATATTATCATTTATCAATGCTATGTTTGCAACAAACCTGTTGTATGTCCAAATTTTCAGAGTCAAGAATACGATTACAATGACTGAATTGCGAGAACTTCAAGAAGAATACATTGCTTTAGAGGAAAGAAAAATGAAATGGAATCATATCCAGTTGCGAACCAGCTCACAAACAGCGAATGCAAGCTTATTACCCAAGCTAATAAATACAGTGGCGAATACTTCGCAAGTACAACAGAAAAGGTGACAGTAACAATCAGCAGAAATTGGTAGCTATGGGAGCGAGATCAAGAAGAGTATGAAAGAGAAAGAAATTTCTACAGTCGTGGAGGAAATAACAAGATTCAAAGACTCGATCAACCGCAAGAAACTTATGGAGGTCAAAGACCAAACTTTAATAGAGGACAAGGAGGTCACAAGGTAGTATGGGAAGAAATCAAGATGCCACCTCTAAATGCAAGTGTGGAGAAGATATGGGAAGCTATAATCTTGATGGAAATATACCAACACCATGGAACATGGGAACGGAACCACCTCCAAATCACAGAAGTCATGAATTTTGTCTTATCATCATTTTCATGGACATACCACAAACGATTGCAGAAATGTAAAGAGAATTATTTTGAGAATGATAGATCAAGGAAATAAACGACTTTCTGGTAGGGCATCCACAACTCAACCATTACCACCACCACCAGAACATCACAAAGTGAATACGATGAAAAAGAAAAACATTCTTCATAGAAGTTGGTGCAAAAGCAAAAAATCTATTCTGTCACTCTATCGTACATTCATATAAGACAATTGAAGATTTCATGATAATGTTTTAAGAGTGTTCGCAAGAGATAATAATGGAAAGAAATTATGAATATTGCGAAAATTCGCACTAGAGGAATGGCAGAAACAGATCATTTCTTTTACCGCAGAAGAATTCCCGAAGGAGAAGAGGTGCATGACAATCCATTGGTAATAAAATTAGAAATTAATCCAAAACCAAAAGAAGATGAGGATGATGAAGCTGAAGATTCATGGGCAATCAATAGAATCTAGTCGATACTGGAAGCTCTGTGAACATCTTATTTTATCATACTTATAAAACCATGGGTGGAAGAGATGATGATCTTATACCATCAACATATAAGATATATGGTTTTAATGGTACTGCTAACAAGCCTAAAGGGGAGGTTACTATGCAAATTCCATTGAAGGGAATATCTTCTGAAATCTCATTCTGTGTCGTTGATGTAGAATCACCCTACAATGCATTAATTGGTCGACCTTGGCTACATGGGATTCTAGGTGTAGCTTCAACTTTCCATCAATGCATCAAATTCCCTCACCCCAATGGTGTAGGAATCATAAAGGGAGATTGGGTTGAAGGAAAGAATGTTACGAAACTGAGATAGAATCTTGCGAAGGAAGAGCAAAAAGAAGGAAAACTGGCGACACAAAATCAAGGATGTACAAAGAAGTGAGAGTTGATGGTGGATACAATCGAAAAGAAAGGAGAAGAGATGTTCAAAATTAATGCTAGCTCAGTAAAAAGGATGAACATACCATACCAAGGAAGCAGTAGCAGAAAATCATAAAGAAGCAGAGGAGGAAAAGTAATAAAAACAAGAAATGTATGAATGATTAAGTTGTTGCGATAATCTCGCAATAAGTAAAATTCTCAAAAATACATTTGATTGAACAACAAAATTGAGATTGCGAAATTCAGATACAATATATGAATTGCGAGACTCTCGCAGAGATAATGAATTTTACAGAAAATAATCAGAAAGAATGACAAAAGAGAAAGAGGCGAACCTTTATGGCGTACACCCTAGTTCGCGAATAAATTTCGCAAGAGGCAAATGTAAGACCTAAAGTACGTCATATAGGGGGTACCTGTTACATGACTCAGGGAAAGGCTACACCGCCACCGGAACCTGAGTCATGGAGATAAGCCCATCCTTGGATTCTCAACTTAAGCATATGACTTAGGTTGGGCGACTAAGGTAATAAGGACTCTCCCAAGGAGTGCAGATCTGATCAAGGCGCCGAGGTACACGGTTGAGTCAAGAGTGCCGAGGGCGTTTGAAGCGTCCTTGCCATTCTTGACAAGTCTTGGCTTATACTGCACTCGGCCTGAAGAAAACCCCACTTAGGGTGCAGTCTCGTAACCATAAGCCCTATAGGTAAAAGGGATAAGAGGCTGCGAAAACAACTGGTTGTTGTTAAGACTGGATGGGAGGAGCTAACCTTGTATGGTAGAAGTACGCCTCCTTGAAGGGGCAACCAGGGGGAAGATAAGGGCGGCACCCTCCATTAGGGAGCTGATAAGTGTCTTAAGACGCAAATGTCATGAGGCTTTTATTCGCAAGGATATTAAGGCTTGTCATATTTGTGCAACAATCCTGAAGAGGCAATAATACAAAAAAAGATAAGATGAGATCAATGGGTTTTCGCATGAAAGTGCGAAGACGTCCTGCGATTTCATCGCAAGACGGCAATGTCATGGGGATTTATTTTCGCAAGAATATTTAGGCCTGTCATATTGTCGCAATATTCCTGAAGAGGCCATAATACAAAGAAAAAGTTAAGGCAAGATCAATGGGTTTTGCATGAAAGTGCAAGGACGTCCTGCGATTTTGTCGCAATGACAAGAGGTGGCATAATAAGACCTTTAATTAGGAAGGCAAAATAAGACCACACAGGAATGAGATTTTGAAAAGAAACAAAATTCACTTCGCAAAGTTGCGAAATTATACAATAAGAAATTTATGAAATCTCTCATTTGGATTCAAATAACAGAGGCAAGTATGGGAATGTATGAAATTAGAAAATGTTATTTGTCTCCATATGAAGATTTACTCAAAAATTCAAGAATTAATGATTATATTGATTAACTGTATTGCAAAGAAGAATTGTTTTAATTTACGCAGGTCAAAATGAAAGAAACACAAATATACAGAAAGAAGAAATAAATACAAGTATTACAAAGAATCAAAGAAAAATAAAGACTATTTCTTGGTTAATCCTTCATTATCTTCATCAGACTTATTTCCTTCTTCATCTGCGTCAGAATCTCATCACCATCAGAACTTCCATCACTATCAGATTCTTCATCGTCAGCTTCGCTATCAGAGATAATCAAACTGGGAGTATTCTGTGGGATTTCTTCTAAAAGACAAGGATAATCAGAATGTGGGATATTATGATCATCACAAACCATTGGATGGTTTGATTGCGAAAATGCATAGCATCATTCTTAAAATTCAATGGTGATTTGATTTGATTCTTCAATCTAGAATACTTGTCGTTGCGAGAAGAAAGATTCTTTGCGAGTTCCTCCTTTTCAGCTTCAAGTTCTTCAATCTTTTCACGATATTATTTTCAGAATCTGCGAACAAAAGACAACCAATTATTAACTTGATGAAAATCATAAGAAGCAAAAGATTAGTAAAGAAGAGCAATTAGCAACCTTCTCTGTCAGAAATCATGTCTCTAATCAAGGTGTATGTTCAACTTGGAGACTAACATTTACGCCTAAATCTTTTCTAGCATCATCTAAAATTTTCGCAGCCCAGACAAATTCATCCTCACTACTTATGAGAAGACGAGAACGAATTTGATTTTCCCTTTCGCAGAGTTCAATATTCTTGCGGTTAGCTTCATCTCGCTCAAGTTGAACTTCAAGGAGAGCCTCTTGGAATTTCGCCAAAGCCTTGGCACCTTGATCAGAGATACGATCTTATCATCTATGAGACCGCTAATTGGTTCTTAACTCATTGGTTTTCTCTTTGGAATCAATAAGGAGACGCTTAAATCTGTTGGCTAAGCCTAAACTGGATCTATGATCAATTTCTAAGAGGCGAAATTTGATCTAAGTTTAGAGAAAGAGATGAAATTCTATCATTAGAAAGCTATTTAAGGAATTGTTAAGACGTTCAAGAAGGGTATCATTATCCAAGGCATTAGGAAATGAACGAAGAAGGGTAGCTTCATCAGAAAGACCATAAATGTCTGCAAAAAGGATCATTTAAATAAGATAAAACAACAGATGAATGAATAAAGAGAAAAGAGAAAAGTAATATACCGTAAAGCTGATTATTAGCTTGTTGAAGACTAGAAATTTTGTTCTTATAAGGAAGAATCAATTTCTAATTGTCTATTTTCTCGCGAAGACTTTAACTTCAGCTTCCAATTCTTCATTCTTTTTGCGAAATTGAAGATTCTTCTTTTCAAGATTTTCGCGTCTTCTCTCAGATCTGAGGCAACAGCAAAAGAAGCTTTTCCAGCCTGCGAAAAAAATAAAAAATAAATAGAAAGATTTTGAGTTATAACAATGAAGAAGTAAAAAGATAAATATACCAACTATTGAGAGAATGCAAGAAGTCGGGAGTCACTGATCTAGAAACTCCGCGAAGAGAGCTATCACCATCTAGTAAAGGGACATCACAAGGGTAGCGAGAGCTTTGCAGGTATTTGCGAATTGGCTATCTCCCATTCCTTGTAGAGAATCAGAAAAGAGGCCAGAAAGCTTAGCCATAGAAGATTCAGGTGGAGAATCTTCAGTTGCAGCAGATCATCGTATCCTCATCACCTTGTCACTTTCAGAATTTCGTTAGGAAGAACATTTGAAGGAGAAGAGAACGAACTTTCTTTTCTTTGGAGGAGGACCAGTTGATTTTTCCTGCGAAGAGCACCTTTACCTTTATCACCAATCTTCGCAGCATCAACAGATTCTTCTACTTCAGCAATAATCTTCACACACAGATAGAAATAAGAAATGGAAGCATGGAAGTAACATACTATTTAAAGTCATAAGAGAAAATTTCTTACCTCATCTGTATATGAGCGAAGAGCTAACAGAGTACTAGATTTCCCAGTCCTGTTATAACTATCTTTAGTTTTTGGATCTGCGGAATATCGCAAGAGTTAGCGAACATAATAGTAAAAATCAATAAAGAAATATAAAATGAGTTAAAGGGAGAAATACCTCTTCTCCTTTCGGGCCAGGAGAAAACCCAAGGTTGATATGCAGCGAGATTCGCAGGAAGAACGTTTGATCCAGCAATGTAGGACCCTTTAGCATTAAAGGAAACACACCATTTGTCATCTTTGGATTGGCGAGGAGTTGTGTTTTTACCAGAATGCCAGTCAATATCTTGCATAAGAATTTTGGCTTCATCAATGTTATCTTTTTCTTAATCGAATACCCCAGCGAGTATTCTCTTTCTTCATGGAGATAAGTTCGTAGTTTTCAAAGAAATTCGCCACTGTATACTTCTCAGCAACTATCTCTAGGTTTGCGAATTTTGGATCCCTAAGTTCTGGAGTAAAGAGATCCTCTACCAGCACCACGATTAGCGAACTCTAGCATCAGACGGATGCAGTCCCCACTTAGTTGGAAAATGGCTCGCGAAAATCCCGATGAGCGAGAATTTCATAAAATAAAGGATGTCTGGGTTATAAAGAGGAAGAGGGAGACCTGCGAGAATTGACCTAGCGAAATTATGATTGATTGATCATCACAATTTTGATGGAAAAAGCTTGACAGAAAGAATTGATTTGGCATTCACATCAGGAATGGTGATAGACGCATTTATGTGTCTAGTATATATTAATTGTATACATTGTTATGCTCGAATTTGTACTTATTTGGTTATTTTATTTATTTGTAGGTGGTTTTGGAAAAATAAGGCTTTGCGGCGAAATTGGCTAAAAATGTGGCATTTGGACCTCCGTTGATAGTGTACCGGAAGCGCCCCAGAAGTGTACCGGAAATACCCGGAGGAACCACAAAGAAGTGCGGAAAACATCCCAGAAGAATTGCTAAAGGCACCACTAAGTTGGATAAGGGGCACCCCATTTCAGGGCATGTGCTAAAGGGACTCTCGAACTGGATAAGGGGAGGTCATCTTCATAGTTTCAAACTGAAAAAAATGGCGGGAAAATGCATGCAAGAACTGGCAGATTTTGTGTTCGATCTTGGAGCTGTTTTAGAGCGATTCAATGGGTGTATTTGGTATGTATGGACTCTATAAGACATAAGGGGCCTGTTTAAATCGTCTAGACCCAGCCAATTGGGCTGGATAAGTCGGAAAAATCACACGAAGTCCAAACAGGGACACGTACTTTCTGTTGAAGTTTCAAAGATTTTTTGAGAGAGTTTTGGGCGAGTCTCATGCTGGATAGACTCTCTATAGTATTATTCAAGTCCTGGGAGAGTCTTGGGGAAATTTTATAGCTAACAAACGCGTACAGGGAGATGACAGGAAATATTCTCTCAACAGCGCAGAGAAGAGAGAAAAAGAAGAAGTCGGATTCACTCGAGATTTTTGGGGGTTTGATAGCTATATAAGTGTTGGTTCGAGTCATAAGAAGGGTTAGAAAGTTTTAGGAGAGTTAGGAGGAGTTTAGAGAGGAGGAAGAAGAAGACGAAGACAGACTCGCAGAGTCCGTCGTTCTTCGACAGTCTTAAAAGCAGAACAAGTATCGTTCTTATACAGCAGAAAGGGCTTATCGTTTACAGCAGTCTCAAAACACTTACCCCTTTGTAACAGTGACGCTTGTAACACTTCCACAGCGTTGCTAATTTCAATTATCAATTATTTTCATCAATAAAAACACTTATTTAGCCATGAATACATCTTGTGAGTGTGTTTTCGGGATGAGGAGCTAAACCCATTAGCCAAGGCGATGGAGGAAGCCATTGTTCCACATTAATTGGTATAATTCTAATTTTAATATTTATTTGCAATATTTTTACATGATTATTTGCATGGAATTTATATTGGATAATTGATTTTTATTGAATAATTGTGATTCGTTTTGATGGAGCATGCTTAGTTTAAGACTTTTGATGTTTCATGCTTGGTGTTTACATTTATTACTTCAAAATCTACAAAAGGCATAAAATTAGAATCACTCTAAAAGAAAAATTGCATGAATATTAATTATTAGAATTTATCAAATAGGTGGAATCCAAGTCTTGGTGTTTTTTCTCTATAACTTTGAACAACTATTTATTTGCTTGTTTAATTTAATCTAAAATTGTTTCTTCACAAGTCTGAAAAGAACCCAGTTTTTACCACAACTACAACATCATTTGAAAATCCATCAAATGGGGGAGAGTGTAAGACCTTTATTAGTAAGATCTTTTTGGACATCTTGAAGATTCTTCTCATATCTATGACCACTTGGAGCCATGATTGAATAAAGGGTATGGGAATGTATGGAAAGTAAAAGAATTGAAGGAAGAAAAAATTACAGCAGCAGAATTTGCAGAAGAATGACAAAGTTGCAGAGATGAGAGAATAAAATAGAAGAGAAAGTAAAAAGAAAAATGGAAAGAGGGAGGGAGAAGAGTATATAAAGAAAATTTACTTCTCGAAGAAATAAACACCATTAAGACGAAGAGAAGTGAGCGGTTGAAA
This sequence comes from Papaver somniferum, assembly GCF_003573695.1. Lineage (NCBI taxonomy): Eukaryota > Viridiplantae > Streptophyta > Magnoliopsida > Ranunculales > Papaveraceae > Papaver > Papaver somniferum. The sequence continues at coordinate 141,877,732 of NC_039358.1, forward strand.
AGTAGCGGTTACAGAAGACGTGTCAAGAAATAAGTGGAAGAGAGGAGTACGTGTGATAAATATGGAATATGAAAAGATAAGGAGTTGCGATATTTCTAAACATTCTCTACTTTGTAGAGAAGATATGAGAAGAGGCAAGATGTAGGATCAGAATCTCGCAACAGTTATGTCTCAGCGAAGTTAACAATGGTATTGCACAAAAGCGTCGCAGAACAATTTCAGAAAACAACGTCAGCAAGGATCATGAAAAAGGTGTGATAGTCTTGAGAAAATTAGAAAGCTTGCGAAGTCAACATTTGTAAGGTTGCGAGAATGTCGCAAATCATATTCGAAAATAAAGGATAGATTAGCTGTCATCCACTATGTATTTCCCTTATAAATAGTCATTCGAGTTGTAAAGGAGGGAGAGATCTTTTTTAAGTGAGAAATAAGTAAATAGGAGAGAGAAAGTTGAGAGCAGAGATCATTCTTGATTTCTTTATTTTCCTTGTAAGAATATTCAGAAATTAATCAATAAAAATTAAGAGTGTAAACCTAAAAATAGGCTGATTAACGATAAAATCATACTAGGGGTGTATTGTAGGATTTCTTGCAACTACACAATGGCGCTAGAAACAGGGATCGATTGAAAATTGAAAATTGAAGACTATTCTAGAAAAAATCGAAGATTAACATTGAGATTTGTGAAAATTTAAAGTAGTTGATTAAGAATTTTTCATAATTTCTTGAAACACTGTTAGCATTGAAAAAATGGGTAGAAGAAGAAATACATCCGAACAACCAACTACTATTAGAAGAAGCAAAAGAATTGCTGGAAGAGAAAGAAGTGAAGTGGGAGAATCTACTAGAAGGAGAAATAATAGAGAAAATATAATTTAATCACCAATTCAACAAACACTAGTTCAAGAGAGGAATACAGATTATGACAGAATGAGCGTAAACACTTGGAAATCAAATTCAGCAGAAGAAATAGAAGAAGAGCAAAAAAATAGAAATTACAGACAAGAAGAGAGAAATCAAGAAGCAGATGAAGGAAAATTCATGGAGATGAAGAAATTGGAGCGTTATAAACATTTAGACGAAGAATACACGAGGAAAGAAGAGCTGAGGCGGAAGAGCGTGCAAATTTAACAAGACAAAACCACGAATTAAGAATGAAGAATATCAGATTGCAGAATAGAAGATCGAGAAGTATTACAAAATCATATTCCAGATCAACTAGAAGAGAAATGAGGCAAAATTCACCTACAATCAATGTTGAAAACAATATTCAGGAAGAAATGTCAAATCCTAATGAAGAATATCGCGAAAAATAGAGAAAGAATTGATGATCGTTACATTCCACAGAATGAAACTTTTGATGATAGGCAAATTAGAGGAAATCAAGAAACGGGAAAAGCAAGGCAAATCAGGAAGATGGCGAAGGAAATCAAGAGAGGGAAGAAGAATTTTACATGTGAGAGAAAATCAAAGAAATCAACAGACAATTGAAGAAGAAATTGAAAGACATAATGCTGAACAAGCACGTTTAATCTGCGAACGTGAAAAGTTGAGAGCGGAAATGGAAGAGCAAGAGCTTCAGGAGACAATTCGCCAGAACAATCATGACAACCGAGAAAGAAGGCGTATACAAAACTGGAATAATGATAATCTCAATGAGGAGTATGATAGAGTGAAGAGAATGGCTGAAAGACAGCGAATTGAGTTGATAAGAAATGAACAAAATTATGGAGGGGAAAATGAACGACATCATCACTTGCGAATTCAAGATAGGGATGAGGAAGAGAATCGCAGAGAAGACGAGATGAGGATAATGAAGAAGAGATACAAAATTTCGCAAGAGAAGATAAACGTGAACGCAAAAAGAGAAGCAAAATTAAAGAGACCAATGGGTCAAGATTCAGGAGTAAATCAACAAATCTTGAAAGAATTAGAAGAAATGAGAGGAATGCTAAATAACAGAGGAGAAGTAGGTAGAAGACAATTGGATGAAGCAATAGAAGAAGCTGCGAAAACTCCATTTACCAGAGAAGTACAATTAGGAGGAATACCACCGAAATGCAATTTGCCCGCATTAACCAGCATTTTCGATGGAACAACTTGTGCAATTCAACACATTAAAGCTTATGTGAGGTGCATGTTACAATGGGAAAATCATGATGCGGTATTGTGCAAATATTTCGCATCCAGCTTAACAGGAGAGGCGTTAAAATGGTTTGAAGGTATACCAAAGAACAATAACCTCCTTCAATCATTTGCAGACCACATTCTTGGGAGCATATATAAGTAATAATTCCTCACGACCTGGTATAGAAGATGTGTTTGGATTAAAACAAAGGATTGGTGAAAGTTTGAAACACTTGACTAAAAGATGGAGAACCATGTGTAGCGAAATGGCTGGCGTAGATGAGAGATATCTCATATTATCATTTATCAATGCTATGTTTGCAACAAACCTGTTGTATGTCCAAATTTTCAGAGTCAAGAATACAATTACAATGACTGAATTGCGAGAACTTCAAGAAGACATTGCTTTGGAGGAAAGACAAAATGAAATGGAATCATATCCAGTTGCGAATACCAGCTCACAAGCAGCGAATGCAAGCTTATTACCCAAGCTAATAAATACAGTGGCGAATACTTCGCAAGTACAACAAGAAAAGGTGACAGGTAACAATCAGCAGAAGTTGGTAGCTATGGGAAGTCGAGATCAAGAAGAGTATGAAAGAGAAAGAAATTTCTACAGTCGTGGAGGAAATAACAAGATTCAAAGACTCGATCAACCGCAAGAAACTTATGGAGGTCAAAGACCAAACTTTAATAGAGGACAAGGAGGTCATAAGGTAGTATGGGAAGAAATCAAGATGCCACCTCTAAATGCAAGTGTGGAGAAGATATGGGAAGCTATAATCTTGATGGAAAATATACCAACACCGTGGAACATGGGAACGGAACCACCTCCAAATCACAGAAGTCATGAATTTTGTTCTTATCATCATTTTCATGGGCATACCACAAACGATTGCAGAAATATAAAGAGGATTATTTTGAGAATGATAGATCAAGGGAAATTAAACGACTTTCTGGTAGGGCATCCACAACCTCAACCATTACCACCACCACCAGAACATCACAAAGTGAATACAATGAAAAAGAAAGAAACATTCTTCATAGAAGTGGGTGCAAAAGCAAAAAATCTATTCTGTCACTCTATCGTACATTCATATAAGACAATTGAAGACTTTCATGATAATGTTTTAAGTCGAGTGTTCGCAAGAGATAATAATGGAAAAAAATTATGAATATTGCGAAAATTTCGCAACTAGAGGAATGGCAGAAAAGATAATTTCCTTTACCGCAGAAGAAGTTCCCGAAGGAGAAGAGATGCATGACAATCCATTGGTAATAAAATTAGAGATTAATCCAAAACCAAAAGAAGATGAGGATGATGAAACTGAAGATTCATGGGAATCAATAGAATCCTAGTCGATACTGGAAGCTCTGTGAACATCTTATTTTATCATACTTATAAAACCATGGGTGGAAGATGATGATCTTATACCATCAACATATAAGATATATGGTTTTAATGGTACTGCAAACAAGCCTAAAGGGGAGGTTACTATGCAAATTCCATTGAAGGGAATATCTTCAGAAATCTCATTCTGTGTTGTTGATGTAGAATCACCCTACAATGCATTAATTGGTCGACCTTGGCTACATGGGATTCTGGGTGTAGCTTCAACTTTCCATCAATGCATCAAATTCCCTCACCCCAATGGTGTAGGAATCATAAAGGGAGATTGGGTTGAAGGAAAGAAATGTTACGAAACTGAGATAGAATCTTGCGAAGGAAGAGCAAATAAGAAGGAAAACTGGCGACATAAATCAAGGATGTACAAAGAAGTGAGAAGTTGATGGTGGATACAATCGAAAAGAAAGGAGAAGAGATGTTACAAAATCAATGCTAGCTCAGGGTAAAAAGGATGAACATACCATTACCAAGGAAGCAGTAGCAGAAAATCATAAAGAAGCAGAGGAGGGAAAAGTAATAAAAGCAAGAAATGTATGAATGATTAAGTTGTTGCGATAATCTCGCAATAAGTAAAATTCTCAAAAATACATTTGATTGAACAACAAAATTGAGATTGCGAAATTCAGATACAATATTATGAATTGCGAGACTCTCGCAGAGATAATGAATTTTACAGAAAATAATCAAAAAGAATGACAAAAGAGAAAGAGGCGAACCTTTATGGCGTACACCCTAGTTCGCGAATAAAATTTCGCAAGAGGCAAATGTAAGACCTAAAGTACGTCATATTAGGGGGTACCTGTTACATGACTCAGGGAAAGGCTACACCGCCACCGGAACCTGAGTCATGGAGAGGGCAATCCATGGATTGGCAACTTAAGCATATGACTTAGGTTGGGGACTAAGGTAATAAGACTCTCCCAAGGAGTGCAGATCTGATCAAGGCGCCGAGGTACACGGTTGAGTCAAGAGTGCCGAGGGCGTTTGAAGCGTCCTTGCCATTCTTGACAAGTCTTGGCTTATACTGCACTCGGCCCGAAGAAAACCCCACTTAGGGTGCAGTCTCGTAACCATAAGCCCTATAGGTAAAAGGGATAAGAGGCTGCGAAAACAACTGGTTGTTGTTAAGACTGGATGGGAGGATCTAACCTTGTATGGTAGAAGTACGCCTCCTTGAAGGGGAAGCCAGGGGGAAGATAAGGGCGGCACCCTCCATTAGGGAGCTGATAAGTGTCTTAAGACGCAAATGTCATGAGGCTTATTATTCGCAAGGATAATTAAGGCTTGTCATATTTGTGCAACATTCCTGAAGAGGCAATAATACAAAAGAAAAAGATAAGATGAGATCAATGGGTTTTCGCATGAAAGTGCGAAGACGTCCTGCGATTTCATCGCAAGACGGCAATGTCATGGGGCTTTATTTTCGCAAGAATATTTAGGCCTGTCATATTGTCGCAATATTCCTGAAGAGGCCATAATACAGAAGAAAAAGTTAAGGCAAGATCAATGGGTTATTGCATGAAAGTGCAAGGACGTCCTGCGATTTTGTCGCAATGACAAGAGGTGGCATAATAAGACCTTTAATTAGGAAGGCAAAATAAGACCACACAGGAATGAGATTTTGAAAAGAAACAAAATTCACTTCGCAAGATTGCGAAATTGTACAATAAGAAAAAGTTTATGAAATCTCTCATTTGGATTCAAATAACAGAGGCAAGTATGGGAATGTATGAAATTAGAAAATGCTATTTGTCTCCATGAAGATTTACTCAAAAATTCAAGAATTAATGATTATATTGATTAACTGTATTGCAAAGAAGAATTGTTTTAATTTACGCAGGCCAAAATGAAAGAAACACAAATATACAGAAAGAAGAAATAAATATACAAGTGCTACAAAGAATCAAAGAAGAAATAAAGACTATTTCTTGGTTAATCCTTCATTATCTTCATCAGACTTATTTCCTTCTTCATCTGCGTCAGAATCCTCATCACCATCAGAACTTCCATCACTATCAGATTCTTCATCGTCAGCATCACTATCAGAGATAATCAAATTGGGAGTATTCTGTGGGATTTCCTCTAAAAGACAAGGGTAATCAGAATGTGGGATATTATGATCATCACAAACCATCTGGATGGTTTGATTGCGAAAATGCGTAGCATCATTCTTAAAATTTTCAATGGTGATTTTGATTTGATTCTTCAATCTAGAATACTTGTCGTTGCGAGAAGAAAGATTCTTTGCGAGTTCCTCCTTTTCAGCTTCAAGTTCTTCAATCTTTTCACGATATCTATTTTCAGAATCTGCGAACAAAAGACAACCAATTATTAACTTGATGAAAATCTATAAGAAGCAAAAGATTAGTAAAGAAGAGCAATTATCAACCTTCTCTGTCAGAAATCATGTCTCTAATTAAGGTTGTATGTTCAACTTGGAGACTAACATTTACGCCTAAATCTTTTCTAGCATCATCTAAAATTTTCGCAGCCCAGACAAATTCTTCCTCACTACTTATGAGAAGACGAGAACGAATTTGATTTTCCCTTTCGAAGAGTTCAATATTCTTGCGGTTAGCTTCATCTCGCTCAAGTTGAACTTCAAGGAGAGCCTCTTGGAATTTCGCCAGAGCCTTGGCACCTTGATCAGAGATACGATCTTTATCATCTATGAGACCGCTAATCTTGGTTCTCAACTCATTGGTTTTCTCTTTGGAATCAATAAGGAGACGTTTAAATCTGTTAGCTAAGCCTAAACTGGATCTATAATCAATTTTTAAGAGGAGAAATTGTGATCATTTAGAGAAAGAGATGAAATTCTATCATTAGAAAAGCTATTTAAGGAATTGTTAAGACGTTCAAGAAGGGTATCATTATCCAAGGCATTAGGAAATGAACGAAGAAGGTGTAGCTTCATCAGAAAGACCATAAATGTCTGCAAAAAGGATCATTTAAATAAGATAAAACAACAAGATGAATGAATAAAGAGAAAAGAGAAAAGTAATATACCGTAAAGTTGATTATTAGCTTGTTGAAGACTAGAAATTTTGTGCTTATAAGAGGAAGAATCAATCTCTAATTGTCTATTCTTCTCGCGAAGACCCTTAACTTCAACTTCCAATTCTTCATTCCTTTTGCGAAATTGAAGATTCTTCTTTTCAAGAATTTCACGTCTTCTCTCCAGATCTGAGGCAACCGCAAAAGAAGCTTTTCTAGCCTGCGAAAAAAAATAAAAAATAAAAAAATAGAAAAAGATTTTGAGTTATAACAATGAAGAAGTAAAAAGATGAAAGTATACCAAACTATTGAGAGAATGCAAGAAGTCGGGAGTCACTGATCTAGAAACTCCGCGAAGAGAGCTATCACCATCTAGTAAAGGGACATCACAGAGGGTAGCAAGAGCTTTGCAGGTATTTGCGAAGTGGCTATCTCCCATTCCTTGTAGAGAATCAGAAAAGAGGCCAAAAAGCTTAGCCATAGAAGATTCGGGAGGAGAATTTTAAGTTCCAGCGAGATCATTATTATCCTCATCATCCTTGTCACTTTCATAATTCTCGTTAGGAAGAACATTTGAAGGAGAAGAAGAACGCACTTTCGTTTTCTTTGGAGGAGGATCGGTTGATTTTTCTCTGCGAAGAGCACTTTTACCTTTATCGCCAATCTTCCCAGCATCAACAGATTCTTCTACTTCAGCAATAATCTTCGCATACAGATAGAAGTAAGAAATGGGAGCATGGGAATGAAAATACTATTTAAAGTCATAAGAGAAAATTTCTTACCTCATCTGTATATGAGCGAAGAGCCAACAGAGTACTAGATTTCCCAGTCCTGTTATAACTATCTTTTAGTTTTTGGATCTGTGGAATATCGTAAGAGTTAGCGAACATAATAGTAAAAATCAATAAAGAAGTATAAAATGAGTTAAAGGGGAGAAATATACCTCCTTCTCCTTTTCGGGCCAGGAGAAAACCCAAGGTTGATATGCTGCGAGATTCGCAGGAAGAACGTTTGATCCAGCAATGTAAGGACCCTTTAGCATTAAAGGAAACACGCACCATTTGTCATCTTTGGATTGGCGAGGAGTTGTGTTTTTACCAGAATGCCAGTCAATATCTTGCATAAGAATTTTAGATTCATCAATGTTATCTTTTCTTCTTAATCGAATACCCCAGCGAGTATTCTCTTTCTTCATGGAGATAAGTTCGTAATTTTCAAAGAAATTCGCCACTGTATACTTCTCAGCAACTATTTCTAGGTTTGCGAATTTTGGATCCCTAAGTTCACTGTAGTAAAGAGATCCTCTACCAGCACCACGATTAGCGAACTCTAGCATTAGACGGATACAATCCCCACTTAGTTGGAAAATGGCTCGCGAAAATCCCGGATGAGCGAGAATTTCATAAAATAAAGGGATGTCTGGGTTATAAAGAGGAAGAGGGAGACCTGCGAGAATTTGAACTTGCGAAATTATGATTGATTGATCATCACAATTTTGACTGGAAAAAAGCTTGACAGAAAGAATTGATTTGGCATTCACATCAGGAATGGTGATAGACGCATTTATGTGTCTAGTATATATTAATTGTATACATTGTTAGTGCTCGAATTTGTACTTATTTGGTTATTTTATTTATTTGTAGGTGGTTTTGGAAAAATAAGGCTTTGCGGCGAAATTGGCTAAAAATGTGGCATTTGGACCTTCGTTGATAGTGTACCGGAAGCGCCCCAGAAGTGTACCGGAAATACCCCGGAGGAACCACAAAGAAGTGCGGAAAACATCCCGGAAGAATTTCTAAAGGCACCACTAAGTTGGATAAGGGGCACCCCATTTCAGGGCATGTGCTAAAGGGACTCTCGAACTGGATAAGGGGAGGTCATCTTCATAGTTTCAAACTGAAAAAATGGCGGGAAAATGCATGCAAGAACTGGAAGATTTTGTGTTCGATCTTGGAGCTGTTTTAGAGCGATTCAATGGGTGTATTTGGTATGTATGGACTCTATAAGACATAAGGGGCCTGTTTAAATCGTCTAGACCCAGCCAATTGGGCTGGATAAGTCGGAAAAATCACACGAAGTCCAAACAGGGACACGTACTTTCTGTTGAAGTTTCAAAGATTTTTTGAGAGAGTTTTGGGCGAGTCTCATGCTGGATAGACTCTCTATAGTATTATTCAAGTCCTGGGAGAGTCTTGGGGAAATTTTATAGCTAACAAACGCGTACAGGGAGATGACAGGAGAAATATTCTCTCAACAGCGCAGAGAAGAGAGAAAAAAGAAGAAGTCGGATTCACTCGAGATTTTTGGGGGTTTGATAGCTATATAAGTGTTGGTTCGAGTCATAAGAAGGGTTAGAAAGTTTTAGGAGAGAGTTAGGAGGAGTTTAGAGAGGAGGAAGAAGAAGACGAAGAACAGACTCGCAGAGTCCGTCGTTCTTCGACAGTCTTAAAAGCAGAACAAGTATCGTTCTTATACAGCAGAAAGGGCTTATCGTTTACAGCAGTCTCAAAAACACTTACCCCTTTGTAACAGTGACGCTGTAACACTTCCACAGCGTTGCTAATTTCAATTATCAATTATTTTCATCAATAAAAACACTTATTTAGCCATGAATACATCTTGTGAGTGTGTTTTCGGGATGAGGAGCTAAACCCATTAGCCAAGGCGATGGAGGAAGCCATTGTTCCACATTAATTGGTATAATTCTAATTTTAATATTTATTTGCAATATTTTTACATGATTATTTGCATGGAATTTATATTGGATAATTGATTTTTATTGAATAATTGTGATTCGTTTTGATGGAGCATGCTTAGTTTAAGACTTTTGATGTTTCATGCTTGGTGTTTACATTTATTACTTCAAAAATCTACAAAAGGCATAAAATTAGAATCACTCTAAAAGAAAAATTGCATGAATATTAATTATTAGAATTTATCAAATAATGGTGGAATCCAAGTCTTGGTGTTTTTTCTCTATAACTTTGAACAACTATTTTTATTTGCTTGTTTAATTTAAATCTAAAAATTGTTTTCTTCACAAGTCTGAAAAGAACCCAGTTTTTACCACAACTACAACATCATTTGAAAATCCATCAAATGGGGGAGAGTGTAAGACCTTTATTAGTAAGATCTTTTTGGACATCTTGAAGATTCTTCTCATATCTATGACCACTTGGAGCCATGATTGAATAAAGGGTATGGGAATGTATGGAAATTAAAAGAATTGAAGGAAGAAAAAATTACAGCAGCAGAATTTGCAGAAGAATGACAAAGTTGCAGAGACGAGAGAATAAAAATAGAAGAGAAAGTAAAAAGAAAAATGGAAAGAGGGAGGGAGAAGAGTATATAAAGAAAATTTACTTCTCGAAGAAATAAACACCATTAAGATGAAGAGACGTGAGCGGTTGAAAAGTAGCGGTTACAGAAGACGTGTCAAGAAATAAGTGGAAGAGAGAGAGTACGTGTGATAAATATGGAATATGAAAAGATAAGGAGTTGCGATATTTCTAAAATCATTCTCTACTTTGTAGAGAAGATATGAGAAGAGGCAAGATGTAGGATCAGAATCTCGCAACAGTTATGTCTCAGCGAAGTTAACAATGGTATTGCACAAAAGCGTCGCAGAACAATTTCAGAAAACAACGTCAGCAAGGATCATGAAAAAGGTGTGATAGTCTTGAGAAAATTAGAAAGCTTGCGAAGTCAACATTTGTAAGGTTGCGAGAATGTCGCAAACCATATTCGAAAATAAAGGATAGATTAGCTGTCATCCACTATGTATTTCCCTTATAAATAGTCATTCGAGTTGTAAAGGAGGGAGAGATCTTTTTTAAGTGAGAAATAAGTAAATAGGAGAGAGAAAGTTGAGAGCAGAGATCATTCTTGATTTCTTTATTTTCCTTGTAAGAATATTCAGAAATTAATCAATAAAAATTAAGAGTGTAAACCTAAAAATAGGCTGATTAACGATAAAATCATACTAGGGGTGTATTGTAGGATTTCCTGCAACTACACAATGGCGCTAGAAACAGGGATCGATTGAAAATTGAAAATTGAAGACTATTCTAGAAAAAATCGAAGATTAACATTGAGATTTGTGAAAATTTAAAGTAGTTGATTAAGAATTTTTCATAATTTCTTGAAACACTGTTAGCATTGAAAAAATGGGTAGAAGAAGAAATACATCCGAACAACCAACTACTATTAGAAGAAGCAAAAGAATTGCTGGAAGAGAAAGAAGTGAAGTGGGAGAATCTACTAGAAGGAGAAATAATAGAGAAAATATAATTTAATCACCAATTCAACAAACACTAGTTCAAGAGAGGAATACAGATTATGACAGAATGAGCGTAAACACTTGGAAATCAAATTCAGCAGAAGAAATAGAAGAAGAGCAACAAAATAGAAATTACAGACAAGAAGAGAGAAATCAAGAAGCAGATGAAGGAATAATTCATGGAGATGAAGAAATTGGAGCGTTATAAACATTTAGACGAAGAATACACGAGGAAAGAAGAGCTGAGGCGGAAGAGCGTGCAAATTTAACAAGACAAAACCACGAATTAAGAATGAAGAATATCAGATTGCAGAATAGAAGATCGAGAAGTATTACAAAATCATATTCCAGATCAACTAGAAGAGAAATGAGGCAAAATTCACCTACAATCAATGTTGAAAACAATATTCAGGAAGAAATGTCAAATCCTAATGAAGAATATCGCGAAAATAGAGAAAGAATTGATGATCGTTACATTCCACAGAATGAAACTTTTGATGATAGGCAAATTAGAGGAAATCAAGAGAACGGGAAAATTCAGAGGCAAAGTAACCAAGATGGCGAAAGAAATCAAGAAGAGGGAAAAAGAATTTTACATGTGAGAGAAAATCAAAGAAATCAACATACAATTGAAGAAGAAATTGAAAGACATAATGCTGAACAAGCACGTTTAATCTGCGAACGTGAAAAATTGAGAGCGGAAATGGAAGAGCAAGAGCTTCAGGAGACAATTCGCCAGAACAATCATGACAACCGAGAAAGAAGGCGTATAGAAAACTGGAATAATGATAATCTCAATGAGGAGTATGATAGAGTGGAGAGAATGGCTGAAAGACAGCGAATTGAGTTGATAAGAAATGAAAAAAATTATGGAGGAGAAAATGAACGACATCATCACTTGCGAATTCAAGATAGGGATGAGGAAGAGAATCACAGAAGAAGACTAGATGAGGATAATGAAGAAGAGATACAAAATTTCGCAAGAGAAGATAAACGTGAACGCAAAAGAAGAGAAGAAAAATTAAAGAGACCAATGGGTCAAGATTCAGGAGTAAATCAACAAATCTTGAAAGAATTAGAAGAAATGAGAGGAATGCTAAATAACAGAGGAGAAGTAGGTAGAAGACAATTGGATGAAGCAATAGAAGAAGCTGCGAAAACTCCATTTACCAGAGAAGTACAATTAGGAGGAATACCACCGAAATGAAATTTGCCCGCATTAACCAGCATTTTCGATGGAACAACTTGTGCAATTCAACACATTAAAGCTTATGTGAGGTGCATGTTACAATGGGAAAATTATGATGCGGTATTGTGCAAATATTTCGCGTCCATCTTAACATGAGAGGCGTTAAAATGGTTTGAAGGTATACCAAATAATACAATAACCTCCTTCAATCATTTGCAGACCACATTCTTGGGAGCATATATAAGTAATAATTCCTCACGACATGGTATAGAAGATGTGTTTGCATTAAAACAAAGGATTGGTGAAAGTTTGAAACACTTGACTTAAAGATGGAGAACCATGTGTAGCTAAATGGCTGGCCGCGTAGATGAGAGATATCTCATATTATCATTTATCAATGCTATGTTTGCAACAAACCTGTTGTACGTCCAAATTTTCAGAGTCAAGAATACAATTACAATGACTGAATTGCGAGAACTTCAAGAAGGATACATTGCTTTGGAGGAAAGAAAAAATGAAATGGAATCATATCCAGTTGCGAATACCAGCTCACAAGCAGCGAATGCAAGCTTATTACCCAAGCTAATAAATACAGTGGCGAATACTTCGCAAGTACAACGAGAAAAGGTGACAGGTAACAATCAGCAGAAGTTGGTAGCTATGGGAAGTCGAGATCAAGAAGAGTATGAAAGAGAAAGAAATTTCTACAGTCGTGGAGGAAATAACAAGATTCAAAGACTCGATCAACCGCAAGAAACTTATGGAGGTCAAAGACCAAACTTTAATAGAGGACAAGGAGGTCATAAGGTAGTATGGGAAGAAATCAAGATGCCACCTCTAAATGAAAGTGTGGAGAAGATATGGGAATCTATAATCTTGATGGAAAATATACCAACACCGTGGAACATGGGAACGGAACCACCTCCAAATCACAGAAGTCATGAATTTTCTTCTTATCATCATTTTCATGGGCATACCACAAACGATTGCAGAAATATAAAGAGGATTATTTTGAGAATGATAGATCAAGGGAAATTAAACGACTTTCTGGTAGGGCATCCACAACCTCAACCATTACCACCACCACCAGAACATCACAAAGTGAATACAATGAAAAAGAAATAAACATTCTTCATAGAAGTGGGTGCAAAAGCAAAAAGTCTATTCTGTCACCCTATCGTACATTCATATAAGACAATTGAATACTTTCATGATAATGTTTTAAGTCGAGTATTCGCAAGAGATAATAATGGAAAAGAAATTATGAATATTGCGAAAATTTCGCAATTAGAAGAATGGCAGAAACAGATAATTTTCTTTACCGCAGAAGAAGTTCCCGAAGGAGAAGAGATGCATGACAATCCATTGGTAATAAAATTAGAGATTAATCCAAAACCAAAAGAAGATGAGGATGATGAAACTGAAGATTCATTGGCAATCAATAGAATCCTAGTCGAGACTGGAAACTCTATGAACATCTTATTTTATCATACTTATAAAACCATGGGTGGAAGAGATGATGATCTTATACCATTAACATATAAGATATATGGTTTTAATGGTACTGCAAACAAGCCTAAAGGGGAGGTTACTATGCAAATTCCATTGAAGGGAATATCTTCAGAAATCTCATTATGTGTTGTTGATGTAGAATCACCCTACAATGCATTAATTGGTCGACCTTGGCTACATGGGATTCTGGGTGTAGCTTCAACTTTCCATCAATGCATCAAATTCCCTCACCCCAATGGTCTAGGAATCACAAAGGGAGATTGGGTTGAAGGAAAGAAATGTTACGAAACTGAGATAGAATCTTGCGAAGGAAGAGCAAATAAGAAGGAAAACTGGCAACATAAATCAAGGATGTACAAAGAAGTGAGAAGTTGATGGTGGATACAATCGAAAAGAAAGGAGAAGAGATGTTACAAAATCAATGCTAGCTCGGGGTAAAAAGGATGAACATACCATTACCGAGGAAGCAGTAGCAGAAAATCATAAAGAAGCAAAGGAGGGCAAAAGTAATAAAAACAAGAAATGTATGAATGATTAAGTTGTTGCGATAATCTCGCAATAGGTAAAATTCTCAAAAATACATTTGATTGAACAACAAAATTGAGATTGCGAAATTCAGATACAATAGTATGAATTGCGAGACTCTCGCAGAGATAATGAATTTTACAGAAAATAATCAAAAAAGAATGACAAAAGAGAAAGAGGCGAACCTTTATGCCGTACACCCTAGTTCGCGAATAAAATTTCGCAAGAGGCAAATGTAAGACCTAAGTACGTCATATTAGGGGGTACCTGTTACATGACTCAGGGAAAGGCTACACCGCCACCGGAACCTGAGTCATGGAGAGAGGCTCCTTAGATTCTCAATTTAAGCATATGACTTATGTTGGGTGACTAAGGTAATAAGGACTCTCCCAAGGAGTGCAGATCTGATCAAGGCGCCGAGGTACACGTTTGAGTCAAGAGTGCCGAGGGCGTTTGAAGCGTCCTTGCCATTCTTGACAATTCTTGGCTTATACTGCACTCGGCCCGAAGAAAACCCCACTTAGGGTACAGTCTCGTAACCATAAGCCTTATAGGTAAAAGGGATAAGAGGCTGCGAAAACAACTGGTTGTTGTTAAGACTGGATGGGAGGATCTAACCTTGTATGGTAGAAGTACGCCTCCTTGAAGGGGCAACCAGGGGGAAGATAAGGGCGGCACCCTCCATTAGGGAGCTGATAAGTGTCTTAAGACGCAAATGTCATGAGGCTTATTATTCGCAAGGATAATTAAGGCTTGTCATATTTTTGCAACATTACTGAAGAGGCAATAATACAAAAGAAAAAGATAAGATGAGATCAATGGGTTTTCGCATGAAAGTGCGAAGACGTCCTGCAATTTCATCGCAAGACGACAATGTCATGGGGATTTATTTTCGCAAGAACATTTAGGCCTGTCATATTGTCGCAATATTCCTGAAGAGGCCATAATACAGAAGAAAAAGTTAAGGCAAGATCAATGGGTTATTGCATGAAAGTGCAAGGACGTCCTGCGATTTTGTCGCAATGACAAGAGGTGGCATAATAAGACCTTTAATTAGGAAGGCAAAATAAGACCACACAGGAATGAGATTTTGAAAAGAAACAAAATTCACTTCGCAAGAGATTGCGAAATTGTACAAAAAGAAAAAGTTTATGAAATCTCTCCTTTGGATTCAAATAACAGAGGCAAGTATGGGAATGTATGAAATTAGAAAATCCTATTTGTCTCCATATAAGAAATTTACTCAAAAATTCAAGAAATAATGATTATATTGATTAACTGTGTTGCAAAGAAGAATTGTTTTAATTTACGCAGGCCAAAATGAAAGAAACACAAATATACAGAAACAAGAAATAAATATACAAGTTCTACAAAGAATCAAAGAAGAAATAAAAACTATTTCTTGGTTAATCCTTCATTATCTTAATCATACTTATTTCATTCTTCATCTGCGTCAGAATCCTCATCACCATCAGAACTTCCATCACTATCAGATTCTTCATCGTCAGCATCACTATCAGAGATAATCAAATTGGGAGTATTCTGTGGGATTTCCTCTAAAAGACAAGGGTAATTTTGTTCTTATAAGAGGAAGAATCAATCTCTAATTGTATATTCTTCTCGCGAAGACCCTTAACTTCAACTTCCAATTCTTCATTCCTTTTGCGAAATTGAAGATTCTTCTTTTCAAGAATTTCACGTCTTCTCTCTAGATCTGAGGCAACCGCAAAAGAAGCTTTTCTAGCCTGCGAAAAAAAAATAAAAAATAAAAATATAGAAAAAGATTTTGAGTTATAACAATGAAGAAGTAAAAAGATGAAAGTATACCAAACTATTGAGAGAATGCAAGAAGTCGGGAGTCACTGATCTAGAAACTCCGTGATGAGAGCTATCACCATCTAGTAAAGGGACATCGCAGAGGGTAGCAAGAGCTTTGCAGGTATTTGCGAACTGGCTATCTCCCATTCCTTGTAGAGAATCAGAAAAGAGGCCAGAAAGCTTAGCCATAGAAGATTCGGGAGGAGAATTTTCAGTTCCAGCGAGATCATTATTATCCTCATCATCCTTGTCACTTTCATAATTCTCGTTAGGAAGAACATTTGAAGGAGAAGAAGAACGTACTTTCGTTTTCTTTGGAGGAGGATCGGTTGATTTTTCTCTGCGAAGAGCACTTTTACCTTTATCGCCAATCTTCGCAGCATCAACAGATTCTTCTACTTCAGCAATAATCTTCGCATACAGATAGAAGTAAGAAATGGGAGCATGGGAATGACAATACTATTTAAAGTCATAAGAGAAAATTTCTTACCTCATCTGTATATGAGCGAAGAGCCAACAGAGTACTAGATTTCCCAGTCCTGTTATAACTATCTTTTAGTTTTTGGATCTGTGGAATATCGTAAGAGTTAGAGAACATAATAGTAAAAATCAATAAAGAAGTATAAAATGAGTTAAAGGGGAGAAATATAACTCCTTCTCCTTTTCGGGCCAGGAGAAAACCCAAGGTTGATATGCTGCGAGATTCGCAGGAAGAACGTTTGATCCAGCAATGTAAGGACCCTTTAGCATTAAAGGAAACATGCACCATTTGTCATCTTTGGATTGGCGAGGAGTTGTGTTTTTACCAAAATGCCAGTCAATATCTTGCATAAGAATTTTAGATTCATCAATGTTATCTTTTCTTCTTAATCGAATACCCCAGCGAGTATTCTCTTTCTTCATGGAGATAAGTTCGTAATTTTCAAAGAAATTCGCCACTGTATACTTCTCAGCAACTATTTCTAGGTTTGCGAATTTTGGATCCCTAAGTTCACTGTAGTAAAGAGATCCTCTACCAGCACCATGATTAGCGAACTCTAGCATTAGACGGATACAATCCCCACTTAGTTGGAAAATGGCTCGCGAAAATCCCGGATGAGCGAGAATTTCATAAAATAAAGGGATGTCTGGGTTATAAAGAGGAAGAGGGAGACCTGCGAGAATTTGAACTTGCGAAATTATGATTGATTGATCATCACAATTTTGACTGGAAAAAAGCTTGACAGAAAGAATTGATTTGGCATTCACATCAGGAATGGGGGAGAGTGTAAGACCTTTATTAGCAAGATCTTTTTGGACATCTTGAAGATTCTTCTCATATCTATGACCACTTGGAGCCATGATTGAATAAAGGGTATGGGAATGTATGGAAAGTAAAAGAATTGAAGGAAGAAAAAATTACAGCAGCAGAATTTGCAGAAGAATGACAAAGTTGCAGAGATGAGAGAATAAAAATAGAAGAGAAAGTAAAAAGAAAAATGGAAAGAGGGAGGGAGAAGAGTATATAAAGAAAATTTACTTCTCGAAGAAATAAACACCATTAAGACGAAGAGACGTGAGCGGTTGAAAAGTAGCGGTTACAGAAGACGTGTCAAGAAATAAGTGGAAGAGAGAGAGTACGTGTGATAAATATGGAATATGAAAAGATAAGGAGTTGCGATATTTCTCAAATCATTCTATACTTTGTAGAGAAGATATGAGAAGAGGCAAGATGTAGGATCAGAATCTCGCAACAGTTATGTCTCATCGAAGTTAACAATAGTATTGCACAAAAGCGTCGCAGAACAATTTCAGAAAACAACGTCAGCAAGGATCATGAAAAAGGTGTGATAGTCTTGAGAAAATTAGAAAGCTTGCGAAGTCAACATTTGTAAGGTTGCGAGAATGTCGTAAACCATATTCGAAAATAAAGGATAGATTAGCTGTCATCCACTATGTATTTCCCTTATAAATAGTCATTCGAGTTGTAAAGGAGGGAGAGATCTTTTTTAAGTGAGAAATAAGTAAATAGGAGAGAGAAAGTTGAGAGCAGAGATCATTCTTGATTTCTTTATTTTCCTTGTAAGAATATTCAGAAATTAATCAATAAAAATTAAGAGTGTAAACCTAAAAATAGGCTGATTAACGATAAAATCATACTAGGGGTGTATTGTAGGATTTCCTGCAACTACAATTAGCTTGAATCTAAATCAGGTTTTCATCTAATGGTGAATAAGGATTGTTTTGTAACTAAGGCAAAACCCTGATTTGAAGGCTATATAAATGAGACATCTAGCATTATGCAAAACTAATCCCCACACATCCGTGTGCTACTAGTGCGCCCGCTAGAGTCGATCTCCATTAACCTTTGATTTTTTTCTCTAAAATCAGGTTAACGACTTAAAGACTTCATTGAGATTGTGAATCCAGACCGATACTACTTTATCGTAGTTGTGTGATCTGATCTTGCATCTTCTATCGTACGAGTACAATCGATTGATTGACTTGAGATCGTGAGAGTTCTCTGATAGGCAAGATAAAGAAGTCACAAACATCTTAGGCTCACTATTTGTGATTCCTCGACAATCCGCTTGTGTAGTCAGGAAGGATTGTAGAGAGGTGATTGATTAATCTAGGCTGTTCTTCAGGAATATAAGACCGGATTATCAATTGGTTCCTGTTCACCTTGATTTTATATCAAAAGACGGAACAAAACCTAGGATTTATCTGTGGGAGACAGATTTATCCTTTGATATACTTTTCTGTGTGAGACAGATCTGTTTATTATCAAGTCTGTGATTTTGGGTTGCAGCAACTCTTGGTTGTGGGTGAGATCAACTAAGGGAATCAAGTGCGCAGTATCCTGCTGGGATCAGAGGTGTAGGAGTACAACTGTACCTTGGATCGGTGGGAGACTGATTGGGGTTCAACTATAGTCCAGTCCGAAGTTAGTTTGCAGTAGGCTAGTGTTTGTAGCGGATTAATACAGTGTGTATTCAATCTGGACCAGGTCCCGGGGTTTTTCTGCATTTGCGGTTTCCTCGTTAACAAAATTTCTGGTGTCTGTGTTATTTCTTTTCCGCATTATATTTTATATAATTGAAATAATACAGGTTGTGCGTTCGTGATCATCAATTGGAAATCCAACGTTTGGTTGTTGATTGATCCTTGGACATTGGTCTTTTGTACCGTCCAAGTATTCCTTGTATTTGATAAAGACTCGCTATTGTTTTTAGCTTGAGTAAAAATCAAATCAAGAGAGAGATAGTAACTCCTTGAGATACTTTTATCTAGATTGAGTCTGACTGTCTAGTTGATTCTCTAACAAAGTATTTCGGAGTTAGTCCATACAGATTGCTAAGCGAAATATTGGGTGGTGTTTTTAGACCCCCGCTTTTTCACTCACATCAGTGTCTACAAAAATGGCAATCCTCAACTCTTACCTATTTTTAGTTTCATGAACTTAGTGATAACAACGTAAAACTCTGAAAACTTGCTTACTCCTTCAAACCTGCAAAAGTGAGCAAAAACTTATCATTCAAGAGTCAACACTGACTTTTCATAAAACTATGAACAATTCATATAAACACTTCATATGAGCGTTCCATGATTTTATGTCACAAACACATATCGTAAAATCATACAGCACAATTGTTTATCCTCAACAGTTAATCAAAAATTGCCATTTGATTTTTATCAAAATATTGAAAACTCACGCACGTAAAAAAAAATTACGTGAGTCTTGTTTAAAAAAAAAACTATTTTTGCTCAAACGAAGGTCTTTTCTATTTTTGCAAAATTCCATATATTCTAAATAAAATTTTGAAAGTTCACAAATAAATTTTATCATGAAATACAGGTCCTTTCAAAATTTCTTTAACTTTAAAGATCGTTATTTACTACTTTTACTACGAACCTACGTTCGTAAAAGTATTTGTGAAAGTTCATGCTTTGAAAATAAATTTTGGTTTTCATGAAACCTCATAAACAAAAAAATTCTCTACTGCAACTAGATCATGTCTATTCAAGAACTTATGTATCTCTTTCACATTAAGGATTTTTGCTCGTTTCTTAAACTATCGAGCGAACGGACATACGTGTTTTCACAAACAAAAAATTTCATAAAACCTACAACATGTTCATACATATGGAATTTTTTTTTGAACAACTCATGAAAACACAAACACACAGCAAAATAAAAATAAAAAAATTCATACCTTTGTCGGCGCCGGAAGTTGGTCGGCGGCAGTCGGGAGCTCTGGCGTGCACACAATTTTTTTTTCTCTGGACGTGAAGAGAGCAAGGGGAGATGGTCGGTCACTTAAAAAAAAAATAGGGTTACTTCCATTTTATATCAATTTTATTTCCAAAACCTAATAAAAACATGGATTTCCTTTTGGGCTCGGGCCCACGAACGCTAAACCGACCAAAACTGGGCTTTTGACCGACCAAATCAGCAGTGTTCCATCTCCTCATACACATGAGATGACACTCTATCACACTATCAGGATCTTCACCTGAACATTTGCTCGAACATGACACCATTGGAGCGAATCGGGGATTCTGAATATACCTTTGTATGGATGAGTTCAACCACTGATCTCGTCGACTGGAAAATCACCATCTAATGCTCACTGCGGAACATGACTTTCCCTCACTAAGAAGGGGACTTAATGTTGATGGTGTATTTTCAACAAAGGTCAAAATCGTAAAATCATGATACTGCATGTCTCTGACACGCCTTTCAGGCATGTGACGATTCATATTTTACGAGCCATGATGAACATGTTTTTCGAAAGGTCTCCACTAGCTGAGAGTTCGATGCCTCACATTTCATCATGACCTCTATGTAGAATAACATAATTGGGCGGTTCTCCTCGGATTGAGAATTTAATGCCTTAAGGACGTCGGTGACACTCACTGTTCCCTGACTACATAGAGAGACCCACCTCTATAGAAGAACGATTGGACGGTTCTCCTCAGATTGAGAGCATTAACGCCTTCAGGACGTCGGTGACACTCATTGTTCCCTGACTATGTAGAGAGACCGTGTACAGATCCAAGCGGTCCTCCGTACATAATTGTTGAGAGGGAAAAACGCCTTTAGGACTTCGGAAACACTCGTTGTTTCTTGACTATGCACCTTACATAATGGGTATGACGCTTTAACTGGATAATATCCCTTCTGCAATAGATTAATTCTACCGTGACATTCACCACTGAATTCCTAAAAGATAATCTATTTTATCTCATCATTCCGATTTCATGATCGAATCCACGACTGATCTCATAAAATGGTGATAGATAAATTATTACTCCGATTTCATGATCGAATCCACGGCTGATCTCATGAAATAGTAATGGATTACTCTGATTTCGTGATCGAATCCACGACTGATCTCATGGAATGGTAATAAACAATCGTTACTCTGATTCTACGGTCGAATCCACGATCCCGTGGAATGGTAATACTCATTTTATTATCCCGAATCCATGGTCGAATCCACCGTTGATTCTATGGATTGATAATAAATAACTACTCATCTTTATTACACAGTGTCATGAATCATTCTCCACTGAATTTCATAAATTAATAATAAATACTCAATAATCAGGGCATCTGGACTATCACTGAGTAATCCCCATAAAATGGTGCAAGTGTGCTCGACAATGATGCACGAACGAGCACCCAAATGCACGAACGAGCATTCGAAAATATGGACAAATGAGCAATCCTACACAAAACAGGAGAGAAAAATAATAACATTAAAATAATGAGAAGCGCCAATGGGCCGGGCCCACCGGCCGCCCGACCGTTCCTTAGCCATGGCCGGTCCCACGCCTCTTCCATTATTTTTCCTTATTTTTGTTATTTTCATGAACTCATGAAAACTCCTTTGTTCTAACAATTTTCCTTGTTTGAGCAAGACTCATGGTTTCTCCATATTTTCACGGAATCATGAAAAATAATATAAAATTAAGGAAAGTGTCGCGGGACCGGGCTCCTAGCCAGCCGGCCATGCCTTGGCCGTGGCCGGTCCCACACTTTCAAAACCCTTATTTTGTTATTATCATTTCCCTAATTTCATGAAATTCCTCAGTTTCAACAAAACTCATGGTTTCTCCATAATTTCACGGTTTCATGAAAGATAATATTATAAAATAGGGAAAGGTGTCGTGGGACCGGGCAAGTTGGCCAGCCGGCCACGCCCTAGCCGTGGTCGGTCCCACAACTTGTAATCCCTATTCTTTCATAAATATTATTTCTCTCATCTCATGAAACTCCTCGGTTTGAGCAAAAATCATGATTTCTTCATATTTTCTCACATATTGCTCAAACCATGAAACGACCAAAAGTCGACATGGTCACACGGCTGACTAGGCTACTCACGAAAAATATTAAAATATAATTATTTTAATTTTTACAAAATATTGATCAAATGAGCACACATGCTCATTCGAGCAAAATCAAGAATTTCAGTCAAGATAAAACTCTTCTGAAAATCTACAATGTTGCTCAAACGCACATCAGAAAATACCGAAACTCTCAGGACTGAGACATGGACATTACGATGACACGTGCATGCCTCCTTGACCGACCAAGGCCGGACCTAGGGCTTGCAAAGATCCGGTCCCGCACGTTTTCATAATTTTGACCTAATTTGCTCAATTGCTCATATTGGGTCCAAACTCTTTTCAACCAACTTGGAGTTTGCTCAAACGACCACCAGCTGGTCCCAAGACCACCAAGGGCCGGTCTCATTCCCTCTTGGTCGGTCTCTCACTCTTCCATAATTAGGTTTTATCACCTAATGCTCAATCGAGCACTATTTCAATAAATGATGAAACCCGCATTTTATCATCATTCTTTCACCAACTGATCAACTCAAGACCCTGGTGCATGATCACTTGAGCACTTGGACACCACATGGACGTCCATCATTCCATGTGGTCGGTCTCTCCTATTTTCAGCAATTCATCAATTAACGAACGATTGATCAAAAGTTAGGGTTTCGAACAAACGCTTCACGAATTCATCATTGAGCAAGTTCAAACACTAATAAATTTATGTTGATCCAGCAATCAACATCTGGATTAATTATACAATATTCGATAGTCTACCAATATTTTAATTAATATTTTATTAGGTCACGTCACAAATAAATAATTCTTCGAATTGAGCAATACTTGCTCAGTTGCTCGAATATTGATCCAACTATCAATATTCAGTAATTTATCATTAACTCGTCGAATTGAGCAATACTTGCTCAATTGCTCAAATATTGATCCAACTATCAATATTCAATAATTCGTCGAATCAATGAATCCATGAGCATTCTTCACTCATGCTCAATTCAATAAAACCTAGACTCATTGTCTAAACAGTCAACAACTGACTAATAAAATACACGTTTGTTATGCAGACTCCACGATTCGTGAGACACTAATCACGTCACATGGGGGGATATCACTTAGGGTTTTGGTCTGGCGGCCTACGACACGTGGATACATCCATGACAGTGTGAGTAAGTCGTGCAAATGGTTGAAGGAGTTAGCAAAGTAGTGGGTGGACAGTTAATCAAGTCTCCGCACGACCTGAAACAGGTTTTCACCACGATTCCCACTTTCCCACTCTTTCACTCAAGAAACCGTCACACTTACAGGGAATAAAGATGTTTACTATTCTGACAGTATAAATAAGCCTCTGAATCCATGATTGAAGAACAACGAACATTCGTCTACACAGAATTTCTCGTACTCTCAAGAATTCATCAATCTACCAGAACTTATTCGAACTCATCAGTTCATCATTATTGCAAAAACCTTCAACACATCCACAATCCTTGATCATCATTGATCCCACACAATTCTCAGCTTCCCTCCTACATATCAACCCATTTCCCTCTTTGCGACCGAATTGACTTTGGAACGGTCATTGACTTGGTTTAGGTCGGAGTCCTACAGATTGATCTTTCGAATCTAAGCACTCCCTTTGCAGTGCATCTGTGTGAGGTTGAACAATTTGCTCGGTTGAGGAGTCTCGACAACACGCTCGTCTCTTCAATTCCCTGAAAAACCAACAAATCGTTTTTCCCTATCAACAAGTATTAGTTCGAAAACGAACATAACTATAGGGATCAACCAAGTATTTGATTAATATATAGTGCTTTTAATTTTAGTTATAACTCAAACAATACTTATAATTATGGAAAGTAAAAGTAAAGACACAACTAGATTTTGTTAATGAGGAAACCGCAAATACATGAAAAAAACTCGCGACCTAATATAGTTTTGAATACTCTCAGAATTTAGCCGTTATATAAAAAACACTACCAACTTCGTATAGTTGAGACCAAGTAAACTACCCCTAGTTACCTAGTTTCCTTAGTATCCATGCGCCTACAACTGATCTAGAAAAAACACGCGAAACCTAAGATATAGTCCATTATCTTTAGTTTCTTCATCCGATGTGAAGACTTCAAGCAGTCAAATACTTTGGACCATCTTCCGAAACAGTAAAGGACTAATCTGTTTGGTAACCACTCTTCTAATCTCAAGAAAAAAATCAGATATTATATAGTTGAGTTCAACAAAGGATTTTCCGTTTAATATGATAAACTCTTTTTTTGGGTAAGATCTACCGAGATTTAGATTATCGAAATAATAAATTCTAGGTACACAAACTATCAGATTCAGATACTAAAGAATACCAACAAATGATATCTCGTCGATCTAATACTATTATTCACTCAATTGTCTATCCAGTCGGATCCTAGCTGATCAATTTTGTGCACGAAGTTAAATCACAAACCAATAAGAAATCATCTTATCTTCAAATCTTAAATGTGTTCTTCTATACCTGCATAACCAAACTTGATTCCAACTTATGATTGATCACACACAGAAAAAAGTCTGATAACAATGGATGATCACAAGCCAATGTCAGATCTAAAGACAGATATGAATTACCGCTAATCCCCGGATCTAGTTTGAGTGATCTTATGTCAGAAGAGAAGGTTCCCAAGAATAATCAAACTAGGTGCAATCAAGGTTCAACAACCATTGGTCAATTAAATTAATAATAGAAGACTAAAATAAATATGCAGATTCTAGTTTCCTACCAGCGGTAATTAGTACCACATTATTGGGTTATCTAAGATCCTAAGGTTTATAATTCCTTAGAGCCTCTCCACTCATTGCCAATTGGTTTTGAGTTGGATGCCCATATTCTAACATGGTATCAGAGCAGACGATTAGCGAGGAGTCATTTGACCGCGCCTTTACTCCGCGTCACCCGATTTAATTATCCACGTGTTAGACCCAACGAGGCTACACGTAAGGGGGCATGTTGATATTATTAGTCCCTCATTGTCTGGGCAATCTAAGATCCTGTTGTTTATAATCCTCAGGACCCCTCCACTCATTGCCAATTGGTTTTGAGTTGGATCCCCGTATTCTAACATGGTATCAGAGCAGGCTATTTGCGACGAGTCATTTGACCGCGCCTTTACTTCGTGTCACCCGATTTATTGTCCACGTGTTAGACCCAACGAGGCTACACGTGAGAGGGTGTATTGAGATTATTAGTCCCACATTGTTGGGTTATCTAAGATCTTGCGGTTTATAATCCTTAGGAAAGCTCTACTCATTGCCAATTGGTTTTGAGTTGGATGCCCGTATTCTAACAGTTTCGTCTCCACAATGATATTTAATGCATGTAACTCTAATGATAGCAACTCTGAAGTAGATAAAACAACGACAATGGTTGAGGATTCATCCGCAAACCTGGTATTCGGCTTTCCATTTGATGTTCCCCTTGCAGGCATTGGAGAATTCGATGCATGCACGTATATACTGACAGAAGTATGATCACCACAATCAAAAGGTGAAGATCTGCATCAGCTTGGTGAAGCGTGTAAGAGGGATCTTATTTTCAATAGATGAGATGGGTAGCATGATAAGACCAGTCACGTGGGGGGAGTGCCATCTGACTATGCGTCAGAATTTTGAATTTCATGCCCCTTGGTTTTATTGAAAAGTTAATATAGGAGTTGAAAGATGCAAATGGTGGATGCGTTTTCTAAGGATACACTAGCTGATTTCCCTTGAATGCTTTTATTCTCTGTTAGGACTCTTTTCATAGGTGTTTCGGAAGACAAGGGATGATTTGATTTTCTGATTTTGAATGAGTATGTAATTGTTTTTGCGAATAATTTGAGTTATATTCAAGAGAAATAGTGCTTTGATTGACTAATGAACCGAAATCCTAATTATGAATGCAAGCTGGTGCAATCATTTTGGAGGAATTACAAATATTGCATGAAATAGGGAAATACTAAGAAAATGTTGACACCCTAGGCATCGAGAGGTTTAAGACACTTGGAGTGTATTACTAACCCTTCCATCTTGTCAGTACCAATGAGCTTGCAGTAGCCTCCCAAAATGATTTCTGTAACTAGGAGAGGTTCCTTATCATCTCCTGGGAGACTTGGCGGAGCAGGTTGAGCATAAGTAATAATATTTAACACCCTATCCCCGACCTGAAAAGGATTCAGGTTCTGTACTGCTACTTGACTTCTATACTTCTTATCTTTAAGCGAGACTGCTTCTAAGCATTTGACAAAATATTGAAAAAGACCATCTTCCCATTCACATCATCTAGTCGCGGCTATATTAACAATTGCAAGTCCCCAGTTCTTGAGGAATAAGGGACAGTCGTCTGTAAAAAAAGTTGTTCAATAAGACTTACTTGTGTACGAAACCTCTGGACATACGACCTTGCATTTTCTCCAGGAAGCTGCTTCACATCTGCTAGATGACGATACTCCGAAAGCATGTAGTCCTTAGGATCTGGCGGTTTTTTGGAGACCCTCTGAGGAGTAGACATTGGTAGAGGAGACACGCCTAGTATGGCCTTGTTATTATGTATCCATGAGCGCCCCAGAATCATGTCATAGTTTGGATCTTCTTTGACAATATGGAACTTGACATGTGTCTGGATACCTCCTATCTCCATTGCAAGAGTGATGTAGCCATAGACATATTTAGACTTTCTTTCGTAATCCTTGACTATAGTTGGACAATGAGTAACTTTTTGCTTTGGAATTCTTGCAACATTCAGAGTCTGGATACTGATGATGTTGAGATCAGTTCCTGCGTCAATCAACGTCTTTCTAAACTCAATGTCTCTGAGATGGACAATGGTTAAGAGTCCACAGTCACATATGCCAATCATGTCTTCCAGGAGAGTCTTAGGCTTAGGAGCAACTTCATCAATT
The DNA here is from genome assembly GCF_003573695.1 of Papaver somniferum. NCBI lineage: Eukaryota > Viridiplantae > Streptophyta > Magnoliopsida > Ranunculales > Papaveraceae > Papaver > Papaver somniferum. Next base: position 141,904,845 of record NC_039358.1, read on the forward strand.
GGAGGTAGTCGCTTGCCTGACACAACACGATTTAGGGCAGCAAAGATGTTTTGAAGTTGTGCCTTGGAGAGATAGAGGATTTCACATACGTTCTCCATCATGGATTGTACAGTTATGCAACTTCTAACAGGAAGAGGGTCTCTATGTACTCCTTCAGTGCCTAATTGAAGTTCTCCTGAGTTGATGTGCTCTTTAAAGATGCGCTTCAATCTGTTGAAGTCAATGATTGGGTGATTGACGAACCTATGGAAATGACGGTACTTGGGATCTTCCATTTCTTTTTTAGTTGGTTGACGTCTGATAGGAGGTAGATTCATGGAACCGTCTTGTATCCATGCTTCTAAGATTTCAATCACCTATTCAATTGGAAATGGAAAGTCTGGAGCAGCTGCAGTTTCTCCTGTCTCATTTTGTTGATGGGTCTTAGTTGTAACTTTATGAGGTTGAGCTGTCTGTGCTGGTGCTGCACGTTTAGGCTGATGTTCCGTAGTTGGGGCCTTTCTCTTTCCTCCTTCACTCACCACACTTACAGAGAGTTGAGGATTCTATTGCTTGTTGTTGAGGCATCTGTTTCCTTGAGTCTTATGGGCATATTCATTCCTGGTGGGTCTAGTTCTTTCTAGCAAGGCATGTGCTGTTGTAGCTGAGCGCTTGACAGCTTCATGAAGCTCAGAGAACGTCTGGAAGCGCAGGTTCTCCAGCAAAGCATGATAGACATGTACCATGCCATTAATGCATAATTCCACCAGGTGTTGTTCAATCACATTTGGATCCTGACAATCTAATGCTTGAATTCTGAATCTCTTGACATAATCATTTGGATGCTCATTGTTTCGCTGGAACATCCTTCCCAGGTCCGATAAAGTGATTTGTTTAGAAACGAAGAAATATTTTATGTAGAAAGTACTAACCATTTCACACCAAGTAGCTATGATGTTTGGAGAAATGTTGTTGTACCAGGTGTAAGCCCTTCCAGTGAGTGATTTTGAGAACTTCTTCAGGCGGAGGACGTAACTGTACTCATACTTTCCTATTGATTCGAGAAAACGCGAGATGTGTTCACGAGAATTTCAAGTACCATCATAAAGGGAGAACTGCGGAGAGGAATTTCCTCTAGGAAGAGGAATTCTTTGTACTTCAGGAGGATAAGGAGGTTGATGTTGGTGAATGTTGGTTGGGATTTCTTTTCCTCGATTCTGGAGTAGACGTTTCAGGTCTTCCGTGTGATGAAGTTGGATTTTGATTCCTTTCTAATGGATGTTGCGGAGGAACGCGAACTTCTTCATCTATAAAGGCACGCCCTGTTGAAGTGCTTGATCCAGGGGTCATGAAAGCATTCCTTTCCTGCTCCATTTGCGGTTGACGTGACTATGGTGGCATCCGCTCTGTCAGTATCTTGAGAAAAGTAAATACCTCTTTCTAAGTTGTAGCCATATCTGTCTGAGCTTTAGCAAGAATTTCCTGCTTCTCCATTAAATCGACAATGGTAATTGGAGGTTGGTTTCCACGCGCTCCTCCAGCCTCCGGACTTGACGGAGGAATGGTAGTAGTTATGGTGGTGATTGAAGGTGTCACACTTGAAAAGACGTTAGGAAGAGTAGTAGCGGATGTGACTCTGGTGATAGGAGGTGTCACACCAGAGGAAGTGTTACCAGTTCCAATGGTGTTTGTGGTGGAAGATGTAACATCACGGGATGTATTGATAGCGCCGGTAGGTGGTATGTTGGTGTCAACAGGAAGAAGAGTTGCGCCAGGAGTATTGTTTGTTCCAGTAGCATCAAGATTGGTTACTGATCTATACCTAAGATCCACCATTTTGAAATTGAGAAAATTGAAATGAAAATTGAGAAATTATTTTTGCAACTGAGAGATTAATCTCCTACTGTGGTCGCTAATTTGTAATAGGGTAAGAACTGATTATGTCGAAATGGTAAATTGGTGTGTCGATGAGAAATGAATCTGCTGCACATAAGTACTTTGAATTCGAGAGATCAATTTGTAAGACTCTAGCCTAAACCAAGAAATGGTCGTTCCAAATTCAATTCGGTCACAAAGGAAGGAGAAGGGTTGATCTCAAGGAGGGAGGCAGAGAAGGTGTTGAAATCAAAGAAATAGGCTCCGTAAGATGTGATTGTTTATGACTTGTTTCGGAAAATGGAACTTGCTTGTAAAATGGAAGCTGTAAGTTCTCTGTATTCTCTAGATACTTGCATCGGTGTTAGTTGTTTTCAATAGATTGAAAATTTATTTATATCAAGTCATAGTCGAATATCCTGATCTCATAGGAAGTGGGAGTTGTGGAGTAGTGATGTAGTGGAGATGTGTGAAGGTGGTTAAAACCGTGCCCTATTGTGAAGGTAGGACTGGACGGTTGTGGACCCACTTCTCCTTTACTCGTTAACTGCCTGCTCTTCCCGTAACTTTCTCATAATGGGTGTATTGCACACCACATGCTGTAAACCTCCAGACCAATACCCTGATGAGAATCCCCCAATTTGTGACATGTTTGATGTCTCGAGTAAAATATGAAAGAAGTCATCTTACATGACTAGCTTGTCTTGCATGACTAGGTCGACAAGTTGTGTTGTATGGAACGTGGTTATCCTAACACCTCTCCTTGACTGAAAAGTAGTCGTGAGAGATGGATAAGAATACGTAATTGTCTAACCAACTAAATAGGTGGTGTTGATCATGCATGTAAGGCATGTACCAATCACGTGTAAGTTATGCTACATGTGGGTCATGAGTGGCAAGTCAAGCACTACTTTTCATGATACCTGAGTATGGAAATAGTCATGCATATATGGCATGACATACGGTCTCATAATCACATTAACCCACCTCTTGAACGAAAGAGTGAATGGAAGTTTATGTTAATGCATGAAGAAATTCGTGAAATTTCGTAGTCAGAAAATTCAGATGTGAGACCCTTCACTAAAACTGTTGTAGAATCTTCATAGAAACTCAGATTTTGATGGTTGACCCCTCCATTCTTAGCAGAAAAGAATTTCCTATCTATTTTGTGGGAATATTTAGGTTTTGAGCTCGTTTAGAAGGTGAAAACAGCCCGACAGTAAAACTCAGGAAGAATTCATGAGGAATTCTGTCAGTTTTCAGCCATGACCTAGCTCGCCTTTTAAGTTGTATCTTTTTGCTCGTTAATCCGATTGATGTGATTTTTTAGTATGTTAGTCCATTACGAAACTTTTGGCATATAGTTAATACTCAAATTATTTACCAATTGCTCTCAGCTATTCTTCTAATCTTTGGTGACCTTTTGGATATCTTCCGACCAAGTTGAAGAGATATGATTGGTCGGTGTATAACCAAGTTGTCAGGTCATATTCGAGTGTTCTGATTGGTCAGAATGGAAGAGGGGTGACATGTGAGCACCATGATACATGCTTGTTCGGTCATGGGATGAGCTAGACTAGTTAGATTGTCCGAAGTGGAGCAGGTAGGCTATAAGCGATCTGATTGTCTGAAATAATAGAGGGCCCGTCAGTAGCTAATACGGAGCTTGCTCGGTCATATTAGGAGAGGGCCAAGCTCTTTAAATTGACTGGCTAAGTCATGTGGTCATGATCAATTTGCGACCGACTTGGACGACCAAGATCTATTTTATTAAGAAATAGAACGCGTCGACCAACCTACTTCCATCTTTAATTAAAAGTGTAGCTTACAGCTTTAGAGAGGTTTGATTGGCCGATGGAAAAGAGTGGCCGATTGACAACAAATTGGAGCAAGGCCCCAGCTAGGGCAAACCGACCGGCCAAGTGGCACGGACGCGCCTCTTTTTGCTATCGCTCAAATTGGTCACAGTTTCCTCTTTTCCCTACTTTCCAACTTTTGGTAGGAATTTACTCCTACTATCTCCATGATGGGAACGTTTCCTAGCTTACCTAGGCTTTGTCTCGACCAATAGGGAACGAGATATCGTGCATGCTCCAGTTTTGGGCAAAACGCTAATTTTTTGTAAACCAACAAAATTAGGTCAAAAAATTGAATTTTGTGAATTGACACAAAATTAATCAATTTGATGAATTTTTGCACGTTATACAAAAACCACTAATTTTTATCCTGGAGAGTAGCGTAGCTTTGGTCTCACTGGCGCAACTTGCACGCCTCTGATTTAGTACCTTCATGCACATCTTAATTCTGACACTTCGGGAAATTCATGTTACTCAGCTGAGAGTGAACATTAATTGTCATGTCATGTCAATATTAAGAGTTCAGCTGGGAACACAACATATGATAGATACTCAGCAGGCCATGCATTAGTGAATAATGTGAGTAGGATCTCAACAAAATTTACAGAATACTTGGGATTTTTGCAACCAACATTATTTTAATTAAATTTCGTATATAAATATACCGAATTTCTCAGTTCATATGTAAGCAAAGAGGCATGGGCATTCATCAACTTTAAATGGATCTACTTCTTTACATAATGAAGGCACGTAAATTTAGGATTTTACGGTTTTATCCTTGAACTAAAAACCACCGTCAACATACCTCATGATCGAGTTCCCGCCAAGAACAAAAAGGATCAAACGGAAGATGATGAATATGAGCCATAGTGCTTCAAGTGTAAATGTTTCGGTCATTTGGCTAAAGATTGTCCTAATCAAAGGAAATACACTAGAAATAAGGCTCTTGTTGTAACTCCTGATGAAACCTCAGACTCATATAATTATGAAGAAGATAATACAACTAATATTGCACTAATTGTTGAAATTTCATTTCTTTCCAATAATATTGATAATCCAACCAATTTAAATATGAATACACATTTATAATAACCCGTCCATCCACTGATACTGTCCCCACTTAGCCACTGCGGTCATCCATCAACATCTTCCCGGGAGATCACTTATCCCTAGAATACTCTCGCCCGAGCACGCTTTATTACAGAATTTTCTGCCAATTCTTGAGCCAATTATGTTGAAAGGGACTCGGTGTTAGGAAAGGAAAAACTATTACCTATATTCCAATTGACGGACTTTACCTGCCGAATTTAGGTATTTCAATACCACCAACTTAAATCGGAGCCGTCCTTGACTCCAAAATATACACAAGCCCAGATCTCTGACATTTGTTGCCACTTATAAGACCAGAACCTGACCAAACCCGTCCAATATACTTTGTCACCTTTGACAGGTGACCCGTGATCGGCTCTGATACCACTTGTACTGACCAGACCCTCTTCCAAATCCGACAAATATCCGTAACCTTTTTCTTTCTCTTTTTCACTAAGAAACACACTTTTACTTGGTCAAAAAAAATAAAATAAAAAGAGAATTTGTACAGGGACTAGGCTATATTAGCGCTAAGCCGTTAGGATGCACGCCAATAAGACCTATTTGAAACGAAAATAAACCTCTCCAGGCCATTCAACAGACTGAATAAAACCTGGCCTACCCTCATAAAACTTATAATTTTCCTCGGCCAACAAACATCCTTGTTTGGCCGAGGCATCAGCTGAAAAATTAGCCTCTTTGTAGCTATGAACATAACTAATATTGTTGGAAAAACTCTCCGCCATTCTCCACTTCTGCATTAGCTGCCACGACAACTCCCCTTTCTGGAGAGCTAATATGCAACTCATCAAATCAGATCTGACGCATAGATTTTTGACATTCCACCTTTGAGCAACAACCGCGCCATAGATAACCGCACATACTTCAGCATAGTAATTGGTTCGCCAGCCCAGTCCAACGCACAAAACTCCCAAAACTGCATAGTTAGAATCACGAAAAACTACACCAGAACCAGCTTGGCCCGAGTTGCCAAGTGATGCACCATCACAATAGATCATAAGCTCACCTGGATTAGGCGGCGTCCAAGTAACTTCAATTGGAACAGAGTGCTTGCAAGATCTATGCTTCACTCTAAAGAAATTCAAAATGCGCAAATCATCTAAGGTGTTGTACATGTGGCCCTTCATTATAATTGAGTTATCACGAATTACCTGATGAAACCGTCCCTTAAATTCAAGCCATCGAACACGCATGTTCTCATAATAAGCCTTATTGCGCAGCTTCCATAATTCCGTAATTATTGCAAGATTTGCAACAAGCCACAAATCCTTTATCATCCTACTACGCCCTTTTGCAACCTTGTAAGAGGTCACAAGATCTTCATTCGGTTTCAGTTTAAAAATATCAGCCGCCCAATTCCAAATCTTCTTAGCAATTAATGCCAAGTGATATGGCTGACATCTTCGCAATCCTCCCTGCACAAGCGGCACATAGAAGGCATCTCCCTACTAGTCTTCTTAATGATGTTATCATCAGTAGCGCAACATTGTTTATTAAATAACTTCCAGTACTGAACACTTAAGGTAGGATGCACAACACTTCTAGTGAAAAGAGCTGCAGTTGGCGAAACTTCTGCAGGTGCCCGGATGGCATCCTTAGCCGACTTGACAGAGAACACGCCCTTTTTGTCCAAGTCCCAAATTTTGTAATCATCTCCACCACCAATAAGAGGCAAATTATCAACATCAATATTGCACCATAACATCAATTCCTTAGTCTTTGGAGGAATAACCCAAGGGCCATCAACAATAATATCACTAACCTTGGACTTAAAATCATTAGGACCCTTTTTAGTGATGCCAAGTCTTTGCGCAATTGAAAAATCAGCACACCAATTATCAAAAACTAAGGAAGTATTAGCACCATTACCTATAATTGAGCGCGTATGCCTTTGCACAAAGTTATACACCAATCTAATTCCTGGAAAAACCGAAGAACCCAATTTATAATCGATCAAGTTGCCATTTATCTTGAATACTTCGCCTTCAAAAATCTGGCCCAAGTCTTATCAGAGTCACGAATCGAAACCCACAACTTCATAAGCATGGCCCTATTAACATCAATCAATTTCTTAAAACCAAGACCACCTTCGCGCCTAGGACGGCATAAATCATCATAAAGAACCGTAAAGTATTTACGTTTCTCAGCATCTCCAGACCACAAGAAATTTCGAATGGCCCTCTCAACTGATTTGATAGCCGTGCACGGCCACTTATACACAGCCATGGAATGAAGCAAATAACTAGAAATCACTTATTTAATCAAAACTAGCCGAGCCTGAAAAGACAAGAGCTTACCCTTCCAACCTGCCAGTTTATCCATAATCTTCTCCATTACTTGCCGAACCTGAATATGACGCACAATACCAGGTTTTAATTGGATTCCCAAATATTTATCTAGGAATAGCGCCCTTTCCATGCCCATAAAATTTGCAATAGCAACAACACGAGAATGTTTGTCACCGCCATAATAGAACTTACTTTTGGCATAACTAACGTATTGTCCAGAAGAAAGTTGGTACATACCAAGCATTTCCTTCAAATGCTGCAAACTGTGAAGATTACCCTTACAAAAAATAAGAATATCATCCGCAAAGAGTAAATGAGTTGGCGCAACACCTTTCTTGCTCACCATATGGTGCATACTTCTTGCTGCAAACAACTTAGAGAGATTGCGGCTCAAAACATCTTCAATAAGAACAAAAATCAAAGGTGAAATAGGATCACCTTGACGCAGACCTCTAGTGATACTGAAAAAACCTTCAAGGCTACCATTAATCATAATAGAAATCCGAGCAGGTGAAGAATATTAAGCAGCCACGAACACCATGCATCAGAAAAACCATATTGTCGAAAAACCTCAACAACAAATTCCCAACTAACCGTGTCAAAAGCTTGGGTTGTATCCAATTTGAGGCCAACATTACCATGCTTCCTTTCCACACTAATCTCATTGATCAGTTCCGACGCCAAAGCTATGTTTTCATGAATTTTTCTTCCCTTCATAAACGCCACTTGCTCCTCAGAAATCAATTTATTCAGCACTGTACCAAGTCTGGTAGCCATAATCTTTGTAATGATTTTGAAGAAAAAGTTCCTTAAACCAATTGGCCTATAGTCCTTAATAGCATCAGATTTGTTATTTTTTGGGATTAGAACAATAAAACTAGAGTTAATGCCATTAGGAATTTTCCGCATCACCCAACAGTTTGCAATAATATTAAAAAGATCTCTAGAAATAATGTTCCAACAGACTCTAAAGAAAGAACCTGTAAATCCATCAGGACCAGGTGCAGAGTCCGCGCCCAAATCGAAAACTGCTTCCTTAACTTCATCCAAAGACGGAATAGCATCCATAAAAGCACTTTCAGCAGCTGAGATACTTCCATGCTCATATTCAAACAACTTTGGATTAATATGCACACCTCCACCATTGAATTTTGCACGGTAGTGATAAAAAATGTAATCTTTTATTTCATCCTGCAAAAACAAAGTAGAGTTAGTAGAAATATTCAATTCAGAGATTGTGTTTTGGCTTCTCCTCATACGTATGGTGTTGTGGAAAAATCGAGTATTTTTATCACCATCTTCCAACCAACTAGTTCTCGATTTTTTCTTAAGCATAACTGCCAACTCAGTTCGCACCTCATCAACAACATTTCTAGAGTCGGAAACCTTCAAAAATTGCAACTCACACCTAACATTTTGATCTAGAATATCATTCTCCTTATCAAGATTCAATTCCGCTTGTTTTAAGCGAAACTGAACATCCCCAAACACAGTTCTATTCCAAATCTTCAATGCATCCTTCGGTCTCTTCAACTTAGACGTGAAAACAAAAGGAGGCGCACCATCCATCCTAGCACTCCAATTTTCCTTTACAAAATCCAAAAAAGATGGATGAGAAAGCCACATTTTCTGAATTCTAAAAGGAGCCCTATTTGGCCTTGGACTGTCAAAAGCAAAACCAAAAAGAGGGGAATGATCAGAGCAAATTCTTGGCATAGATTTGCACCTCCAATTAGCATACTTATCATACCAAACATCATTAATAACAACCCTATCACGTTTAGAAACGATTCTATGTATGCCACTCCGACAATTAGACCAAGTATATCTCTTCCCAATAGCATCTGCTTCCACCAAACCATTGTCAGAGATCCAACTTCGAAATTCATTCATATAAATTTCTTTAATCGGCCTCCCGCCCTTCTTTTCATCCAAGTGCAGAACACAATTAAAATCACCCAACACCAACGACGGAATAGAAATAAATCCCAACCCCAGTTGATGCCAAAGAGATCTCCTTGCCACCACGTCAGAAGAAGCATGCACAGCCGTGATATAATCACCAGAAAAATCCAAAATGATGGCTTGTTTTGAAGAGGATAGAACATTCGGCCTTGCCAGAGAATTCCTCCAAAAGACCCAAATGTTACCTCTCTCACCATTCACCTCATTAGTAATAACATCTTCACAAAAATCAAGAAAATTTAAATTCCTAACAAAACGTGTAGTGCAACGAACCTGCGGCTCCGCAATACATATTACATCAGAATTGTGCAAGCGGTAAAGCTCACTCAACTTGGCCCTTGCACCATCTTTAGCCAAGCCTTGAGCATTCCAATAAAAGACACGCATTAATTAACTCTGTTCTTCGAAGGGCTTGCCGAACCCTGTCTGGAAGATCTACCGCCTCGTGTTTGAACTTGACTAACATTTGGCACAGTAATAGTCTTCTTTTTAGAAACTTTTGGTTTTTTCTTCTTGTCAGCCAATTCCTTCTTCTCACGCTCATCCAGTTCTTTTTTAGCAAGTAACTCCAAATTTCTTGCATCGTCTTCAACTGCCTTGGAAGTATTTGTTGGTACCTTATCCACCGTATCTGCAACTTCATCATCAGTTTCAATAACTACCTCATCATTTTCTTCGGTCCCAGTTTCAAATCTATTAGAAAGCGTTAAGTTCTCTAAAGATTTAGCCGGAGTAGATCTTATTGAAGTTTTAGTGGCATCAATAAAACTAGCATTATCATGATCATCCATAGGAGTTGGACTAGCAGCTAGAGAACAAGATGCTACCATATTATCTACAGGTTCACTTTCAATGACATTAACCAAACTTGGTTGAGTTGCGTCCTGTTGCAATTCTAAAACCTTCTTTCTCAAATTCTCTAGACTTGTCTTAGCCATCTCTTGTTGAATTCTAGCAACCTCATCATCAACCTCACGTTGCCGTGCTTCCTCTTTCATGGCCTCATAAATCTTATAAACTTCCATCTCTTGCATCTCCAGATTAACATCATCCTCCTTGCGCAAATTATCTTGCACAGTTTCCGCAAGTTCTGCACCATCATTGCGCAAAACTGATTCCGCACCATCATTGTGCATCTCAGGCTGAGGCGCACCATCATCGTTGGCACTATCATTGCGCTGCACAGAATGAACAGCACCATCATTGTGCTGCACAGAATGGACTGCACCATCATTGCGAACCTCAGATAATGACGCACCATCATTGTGCGGCACGGACAATGACGCACCATCATTGTGCATCTCTGATCTGTTACCTTCTTCACCCGATTTTTCACCATTACTAGCACTATTCTCAGGGAAAATTTTATGTTTTCCAGTAGCCATCTCAAGGATTGATAGATTCTTCATTGTTTTTGGATCATCTCCAAGTTTGTTTGCTTGGTCTTTCTCCAGAATTGGTTGTATCGGTGGATCTTCTGGCATGTTCTTCGTACCATTATTTTTAGGAATTCTTTCTTTTTGCCAGAAATTCTTAAGATCATCCATATCAGCTTCAATTGATTTTTTGATCTCAGGATCAGTTTCTTCATCAGCCTTGTCTTTCAAATCATCATACTTTTTTGTTCTACAATCATACTTCTTATGGCCAATAGATTTGCAATAATCACAAAAACTTGGCCTGTTTAAAATTTCATAATCTTGAATACAAATTTCTTCATTCTCTTCACCATCTATCAAAATCCTTCCTAAAGGTTGAGAGAAATCTATGTCAATCAAAGCAGCAACAAAGTAACCATATTCATGACGCAGAGTTCGTGGATCAACAGAAACCGGTTTTCCAAGCCCTCTTGCCATTCGAAAAATCGTCTCTTTATCCCAAAACTCCATTGGCAAAGCCGTGAAACGAACCCAAACTACAGCTCTAGTAATCTTATCCTTCCCTGGATCAAACATAGGCGTCCATGGATGAATTTTAAGCTGTTGGAACCCAGTTTCAGATTTAATCTTCCACGGGCCATCATAGCTTACTCGTTTTCGATCATCTTCATTGTCCAGCTTAATAACAAAATATCCTTTCTTCCATGGAATAAATTGAACCGAACCTGATAGCTTCCATTGATTCAATAATTCTTTTTTAACATCCTCGAATTTTAGGGTTTTGAAAAAAATTAAACGCCCAACCAAACTAAACCTCCACACAGCCTTAATTCTAGCATGAGTCTCCCGCGGGATTTTAATCAAAACATCATTGTTCGTTGTAGAACGAACTGGGGGGTGAGAGAGCGTCTCAGCATCAATCTTTGATAAAACATGTGATCTCTTCTTTAATATAGCCGCATATGTGCCTTCCTTATGCACACCATGATTTTCATCTTCAAGCAAATTCCCTTTCACGCGATTGCCATCTTCAAGCTGATTCCTATTCGCGGATGAACTAGGGTTTGCAACATTAGTTTTTAGAACATAGACACGCCTGTTGCGTGAATGATTTCTTCTTATTTGATCATCAAACTGGTCGCCTAAAACAGGCGGATTTTTATTTTGATTTTGCGCCATTAGAGCGCAAAATCAAAAGAAAACCTAAAGAACGCAAAAGAGAAAAGGGAGGGAGAAAACACCGGAGCTTCCTCTCGTGAAACCCTAGAGTTTGCTTCTTGTTTTTCACTAAGAAACACACACCATACATTAACTACAGACATCAACCAAAGGTTCCTTCCTTACAAGAGTATCCAGAAAATGAGGAAAGGAAACCCAATTGTTCTTAATACATAAATTTCGATCCCGACGTGCAATTCAGTCAACTAGATGATTTTTGACATGCTTAGTATACACAACCTTATAAGTCTTATCACTAATAAACACACACCTACAATCATCTAGGAGGTAACTACTTCTCCAACTGACATTAACACAATCTCCTTGACTATAATCTACCATTTGGAGACAATCACTAACAAAAAGAACCTTGGACAGATTCATCACATGCGCTCAGGTTATAGCCAAAAAAATAACAGGCGCCTAAGCTCCAACCGCATCTGAAATCAGTCCAAAGTCGGCAGGGGAACCTTTTATTCTTCCTGCATTATCACACCAAATTATCCTTCCTAATTTGGGGACTAGGTCATGTATTGGGGCCTATAGATTTCTTCATCCACTTAATAGACAAGGATAAGAGGTGCCTAAAGTGTATTGAAATACTAAATTACCCTTATACAAACTTAAATTTTTTTACTATCTAAAACAAATATTAAAACCTAAATCATTTTTATTAGCAATCTTCAATCAAAAAACTAAAACCCAACCCTTCAAAATCAAAAATTAAATCCTAATCACAAACAACAATTCAATTATGCATTATTTGGGTTTCAGACAATATTTCGGCGACAAACAAAGTCGAGTTAAATCCCTTTAATACGTTCCTTTTAAAGGGATTTATCAATGATTTAAATATGAGTCTCTGAAATTTCTCATCAAATTTTCCTGAAACCAAACCAGAATCGATTGATAAGCATTAACGTAAGATTTCTGTTAGAGGGAGAGCAAAAAGTGATTCGAGGAGAGCAAAAATCATAGTTAACACACTGATTATGACATGTTCAATATATTCATACGATTCAGACTAAAATACCCATGTTGGGCATCCTCCCGCAATACCATCTTTCTACCTCACGCCCCTCACCACTACCAAGTACCAACCCATTTTAATACTCACGCGGGTCACCAGTATTAACAAGGAAGATTAAATAAACTCAAAATTGATGAGAGGTTGTTAAATTGATTCCTGAAAAAGGATCTATTAGAATCAGACGATAATATATAACCTAATAAACCAGCTAGATGAACAAACAACTAATCCACTAATACCGGGGTATTTCCTCCGATTAATAATAATATACTTTGAGATGTGGAGATCTGATAAAAGCTCAGATTCCTTTCATGGATAACTAATCATCATCTGTTTCATGTTTGAATTCAGAAGATGGTGAATTGGTTAGGCAATCGTCTTGGGAAAGGGTATGTTACTAGGTAGGCTCGAAAACCTACAATAATAATATTGAAAGTGCACAGTGTCTAACTAGTAGAACAATGGAAAGTACAGGTCGTTCCCTCGAGGAGTGTGAAATACTCAACCAACTAATATCAAAAGTAACTAATCGACAAGATGATGTTTTAACGCTTTTTCAGGAGTCTGGAACAAAATGATATACTATAAAAATGGGTTATTAAGGTTTTCGATTTCCACCAATTAATTATGCAAACTCTACTAATCTTTAAAAATATATTCCATGCTTTTATTTTCAAATACTGTTTCTCCGCTATAGTTTTCTTCACTTCATGGGTAGTGATTCTAAAGCATTACCTATCAATCCTTGCATACCACGTCTAGGGATTTAACCGACGCACGAAATATCAATTCAAAAGCATAAATAATCAAAAAAATCACATAAACGATTAAACACCAAGCTTTGTGAAGAAAAACTATTAATCAATCAAATCATTATTAAGCATATATCAATGTAGAGTTTTCACAATTAATTGGTTTCTACCTAAACCCTAACAAACAATCTAGCAAATCATGGAGAAAAGGAAATCAAAATAGCAAAACCCTCTTCTCTATAAACAGCCGTAGCCGCGCCTCCTCGGTTTCTCAAATAGTCACCCCCTTCTTATACACCTTCATTTTCTTTTATTTCATAACTCAAAGTATCAAAATAAATTATTCTATGAAATATCTTGCATGCAAGTTGATGTCGTCATCAGTATCTTTCCCAAAATAGTATTTCCACCTCGTTCTTCCAATGAAATAATAAACTCCCCTTATTTACAAAATATCCCAAATGAAGAAAGAGTTATTTTATTTCCAAAATAGTCACGTGTAAATATTCCTCAATTAATTCTTCATATGACAAATAAATTATCTTTCTCAGTGGAATATATTTGTAATAAAATAAGAAAGATAAAATAGTTCTCATTTTCAGTTTCCATGTGCCAACCCCACTTTGATTTCAGTTCCTTTGCTGCGTTTCTGCCTCGCCTCTGAAACAATTCTATGCTGCTGATATATATGGAGATACCAGGCCAGCTACATTTTGTCATTTTTTGTCATTGTGGTTGTTGATATATGGAAATACCAGGCCAACCCATTTCATCATTGTGGTTGCTGATATATGGAAATACCAGGCCAACCTGGCTGGTGATACATGGAAATACCAGGCCAGCATAATAAGTGCTGCTGATATATAGAAATACCAGGCCAGCATAATAAGTGTTGCTGATATATGGAGATACCAGGCCAGCGTAATAAGTGTTGCTGATATAGAAATACCAGGGCAGCATAGTAAATGCTGCTGATATATAGAAATACCAGGCCATCATAATAAGTTGTTGATATATAAAAATACCAGGCCAGCATATTTCATCATTGTGGTTGCTGATATATGGAAGTACCAGGCCAACCACATTTTGCCATTTTCGTCGCAGACACCATTAAGTCTCACATTTTGTTGTTTATTTGCTGGATGATCGAATTCACTTGTACTTTCTACAAAAGCACTAAACTAGTATTAGTAACTAAAATATTTTATCCTAACTAATATAAATATGAGTATAAAATGTAGCATTTACATGCTTATCATTACTGTACATACGTATATATGAAAATTTAATCAAAGTAAATCAATTATTTTAATAATAAAAAAAATCCATGGAATATTGGAATCAAATAAAGTTTTTGATCCAAACTCATTAGTTCAGAAATTGAGGACGACTGATGGGTGTTTTGTGGGACTAGGGCTAATTTGGTCAGACTCAGAAAAATATATTAACTAGGCCCTTGTTGGCGAGTTGATCACGATTTTTGCGCTCGTCGGATCGCTTTTTGCTCTCTCTTTAACAAAAATCTTAACGTAAACTGATTGATGTTGATATTCCCCAGAATCGGTAGATATGGTACACCTATATAAACCGATTATGGGTTGATGTGATGAACATCAAACACAATCTGTTTATGCTAATGCACAAATGAACCGATTCAGAACCATGTTTGAGTTTGTACAGATATCAAGAATCGGTATATGTATAACAGTCGAGAAAACCGATTGTGAACAATCGGTTTTTATATCTAAGTATATCAACCGATTAAGGATTTGATGATTTTAGAGAAAATATTCCAAAAACAACAATCGATTCACGTTGAGTAACATGTAATCCGATTTATGTTCGCTTTTTCCTGCACAATTTTTGTCTGGACAATCAGATTACATATATACGTACATAAACCGATTTGATGAACAACGACCGATTGTCGTTCCCCATTTGAGAATTTAACCCAGAATCGGTTTATGTGGTGCTATCGAATAAACCGATTCTGGGTTAAAATTTTGATTTTTTCCCATATATGAGTGATCATAAGGTGCACCCACTTTTTCATCACTACTACAGTCTTCATCGTCGCTATAAAGTTTCAGTTTTGCAAAAAAAATCACAAATCCTAGTTTTGTTAAAGGGCCCATGCCCATGGATGTGTGGTCCAAAACAATAGTCTTTTGGTTTTCCCGTCTCCATGTATTATATCCATGTAACATATAAAACTTTGATCAATATAGAATCCTTCTTTCTTTTTCCCTATCTTTTATACTAAAACACGTCATTAACGCGAGTTCTACCTTGAAGCTAAAGTTGGAATCGTTGATTTTTTTTTCTTTTACTTTGCCATCAAAAATACGAGCTCGGCATAAAGAATTTCCCTATCAACAAATGTGATCGCGGATCTTCATATTTGTTTGCTTTGTTTTTGGATCCTTATTTCTCTGAATATCAAAAGAACGAATGGGTGCCTAAAAATCTCCGCAATGGGTTGTTCTGTTGTTCTGTTCTTCTATCCTATTAATCAACTAGGATTATTGAATGAAAAAGGCATTCGTGGATCGTGTCGGAAAAGGCATCCGTGGATCTGAATTTCTTGAAAGAAATTCTGGGGATTTTGTTTATTATCAGTTGAATGGATGTGTACATCTGTTTGTGATGTACATGAATCAAATAGGATAATCATTTTAAAAAAAAAGGCATCTGTTTGTACTGTACTTGGATTAGCAAAATCAAAAGGAAGACAACTTTGGATCTACGTCAAGGCGTCAAGCTAAGTTTTCTTTCGTTTAGTAATTAGGAATTATTTTGATTCCTCTTACGTTGATTCATTTAATCTGACCTTGATTAATGTGCAGCCGTTTGTAATCTGGGATTTGGTCGGATGTAGATTTAGATCGGTGGGAACTCTGTAGAAGAGAAGTGCGGAAGTGAAATAAATCCCGTACTGCCCTATCCGATCCGGTTCCTGTCCCTGAGTTGGTCCGAATCGGTCCCTGTCCAGACGAGTCGAATCGGTCCCTGTCCAGTCCCGTCCGTCCCTGCCTTGAGACTGTCCTGTTCCAGTAATGGGTTTATGTTTCGGGGCATGCGCGACCAATGCTGTTCCGGTTTTGTCCATATACGGCGGGAACCAAAGTATGAGGTATGTAACTATAACGTGGATTTTTACATTGAAAACTTGCTAGGCTTATTTATTTGTTTTCAGAGCATGCCTAGTTTTGTTTATTTTTGTCTTAAGATAATTCCACGGTATATAAGGGATCAATTTAAATTATGATTGCTGATCTCGATCATTAAGAATTTTGGTTTTATTGTTATCTTGTTCTCTTGAAATGATATTGCTATGGTTGAATGATGTTTATCTTTTGTTCAATTGGTTGTACCAACTTGATTCAAATATATTTATTTGGGGTTTAAAAGTACTTGAGCACCATTATTGTGTATTTGATATTTTCTGCCCAAATTTGAATGTTCTGTGGGATGTAATTCGCTTGCTCGACTATTAAAGAATCGGTAGTTTCAAAAAATACGTTCAAATAAAATCACATGTATTCCAATTTTTGTGGAAGAACTCACAAAAGATTATATGAGTCAGAAAAATTCCATTTATTTACTTCATCCATGATACTAACGAACCAATACATGTTGAAGTATGAAAAAAAAAAAAAGAGAACTATCTTTAGTTATATATTCAACCTAAAGTAAGTGGTTGACATGTGTAGTGAGATTCTCTTGGCTTATTGAGATAAAAAAAATTCTCAAATTAAGCTAAATGTAGCAAAATTAAAAATGGAAAGAACCTCGAAGTAATGAGGGTTAGATATACCGACTCATATAAATCATGTGAAAAGGGACATATGTATCATGAGACAAAGATGTACTTTTGTCTTCGGTAGTAATAACACCAATACACAAGTATCAACCGATTATGGGATTAGCTAAAATGTAATTGTAGCTCCCATCATAAATGAAAGAGTTGGAAATATACCTGGTCATAGGTATTGATATGTACAATGTAATGTGTGTATCATAGTAGCAACCAATTTTCAGATCAACTTTAATGGCAATAAGAACTTTGCCGGGCCAATCGACTATCTTATTGAGTTGAACGAGATCCAATGTCTGTACTTATGGAATGAAAACAAGAGACATAAATTCTCTAAAGCACTTGAGATATATTGGGTGAAAGGTAATATATATTCAGTCTAAAGTACTTGGGTTGAATCCCACTTTTATTACGTAATAAGGCCACACCACTTATTAAAACTCTTAAGACCCAGACGTCTAACTCATAATTGTTTTTCTTCCACTAGCTTAAGGAATTTAAACTAGTTGTTGAACTATTTCCTTATAATGTGACTACGAGGATTGGATCATCGAGTGCAACACTGCTCAAAAATTTGTTTTCAAGATAAAACAAAGATGTCACAAAATCTGTATATGTACCGAGAGATAATCACACCTTATTAGATTCCAAAGAAACCGGATATCATGTGGAACCTGACTATGATGATAATGTAATTGATTGCATCTTTTATAGTCACTAATGTATTTGGAAGGAAACATACTTTAGAGAGACTAATGAGTCAATTTAGTGAAATGTAAATCACTATAATATTAATTTGGATTATTGAATCCACATTGACTCCGACGATGAAATGTTGGAAAATTGACTCATACAGACTTTGACGTAACCATAAAGGCACTTTGGTTGTGACATGATGTTTCATTTTGAAAGGACTCATACGTACATCGATGTGTTTGAGTGGACGAGACAACGGGAAAAAGATTGACAAAATGCGAAGTAACGGCATATCTCTCAAATAAGTGTTTTGTAAAGTACCAGATGCACAACCCCCCTCCCTCCCATTATGCTTTTAAGTAAGAGAGCATATCACTCATTTTACAAAGTCTTCAGTAAAACAGGATCGAGACCATCCTAAGATGCAAATGATAAGCAATCCATATTACAAAGATAACAAGGTGAAATTTAGAAAAATATTCATGTAGAATGCGGACCATTAAAGTGACTTATGACTCTGGTGAATGTTTTGAAATTTTGGACTAGTTATAGTTCCCAAGAAATTTGCGTTTGGAAAACTACTAGCACATATTTTACATGTAAGGGTTCACCACCCCTTGTAAATGCTAGCGAGTATACATCAAAAGGACTTGATGGTTATTGCATGTTTAATAAGATAATGCAGAGTATCTTGTGCCCCATGGTCTCGCAAAGGCTATCATCAAAGGTTACAGATGGTGCCTAAGGCATGGTTATGCGTACAAACCTACCTTTAACTGCTTGGGGAATATGCAATATTAACACATCTTTACTTAATTCGTTTTAGAACCCACTATTAGTCAACCTTTTATGCGTACCAGTTGGTAACTGGATATAAGCCTGACATTCATATCTTACGCATTTTTGGTTGCACTATATATGTGCCATTACGAGTCCACATCGTATTATGATGGGTCACGAAAACGATTAAGCAGTTATGTTGGATATTTACTCCCAACAATTATCCGCATTTTAAAACTTTTAGCAGGGGATCTCTTACCGCTAGATTTGCGGGTTGTCATTTTAATGAGACAGTCTTCCCGTCGTTAGGGGGAGATAAGAAAAAGTATTTTCTAAGGGAACGACGGGAATTGTCATGTGTGTTCACACTGTGTCTCATATTTATTCTTGTACTCCACAAATGTAAATATGAAGTGACAAAGAATAATCAATTTCAGAAAGTACACTGATATCAAAACGTGACAAGATCACACTTACCAGCTGCAAATGTTCCTGCAAGGTTAGAAATCCTCAGTATGAGGTACACCATAGACTAAGGTGTTGTAACTACACCTGGTAGAAGTGTAGTTAAGGCCGTGACTCCACAAAGGAAGATGGAGAGACCACCAGGTTCGATCAATACTCACCTAGAAAGGAAGTAGATGAGTAAGGCACAACTTAATTTGTACCATTAATGAAATCATCTCATTTGATTGTCTCTGATTATGTCCATGAATCAATACTGGAGGACGCTCCAAAGTTTGATGATTCCAGAGAACAATGAATTCCCAAAGGATTATGAGAATGCGCATGAGTCAATGGAAAGATTATGCGAGCATATTGATGATTAATTTGATATACACTTGTGTAAGGAAATAAATCAAGATGAGATCGAACCAAGCTCATTGTTTCTTAATTTCAACGAAGAGCGTATTTGGCCTATACAATCCAGGTAGAACTTGGTTCTTTGACAAATATACAGGTATTTGGTGTGGTAGTGCTAACCAACCAAGTGTAAAGCCTGTTGGACATACATGATTCATTTGTCGCAAAGCATAATGAGAAGAAAGCAGTCTTAAAGTATAAAGACTCGCCTTGTGGCGCGAGGTTTCTCACAAATCCCTGGAATTGTTCTCTTATAATGAACTTCATAATGTTCCGCTACTCAGTTAGCTTGGTAATTTCTAAAGGAATTGAAATGCAGCATATGTATGTGGTTGTTACATATCTCTGAAAGAATTAAGAGATAGAAGATATTTACAAAAGTACTTGATAGCCTTTTGTTATCCAAATCAAGTGACACTAAATCACAAAGTGCGTTTACAGTTAGATAGAACGCTCACTTATAGATATAAGCAATCAGGCGGATGTGGTATACCCGTCTAAGTGGTTATTTGATTTGGAGCGGATAGACAAGTAAGTTATTTTTCCTTGCATATTCACAAGAAAGTTCTTGATTTGGAATTATAGCTATTTATGTCGATGGTACAGAAAAGATGGGTACTCTTGATGTAATAAGAGACCTTAAAAGCTATTTGAAATCCGAATTTGAGATGAAAAGTCTGGGGAAAGCTCGACCGAATACTGAGCTTGTGGTATATTATTCCACCAGTTTGCATATGTCCAAAGTTGTCAGGCAATTTAACAAAGACATGCATCCTGATAGCACTCCCATGATTAGTCGAGGTTCAAATGTAAGTAACTGACCATTTCGTCTAAAGAAAGATGACAAAGATGTGTTGGGAGATGAAATTACCATATCTAAGTACAATAGACGCATTGTTGTACTTAGTATAATAATGTACTCGATTAAATTTTACATCCTCAATGAACTTGCTAGCTAGATATAGCTCAGCGCCGACGCAACGTCATTGGAATGGTACAATGAATGTAATCATGTACTTAAAAGTAACAATTGACATGAGTTTGTTTTATCCCTGCAAAGACATAAAAAGGAATGCTATAGGAACTGCAATCAAAAGGTTGTTGACTATGAAGGAACAATAATATCTTCTCTAACAAAAGTAATCAGGGGGAGATATGGTAGACTATTTTCTAAGTCATTACCGATATTCAGTTTCGAAAAGTACATGACTAAATGAACTGTCTGGAACAACTCTGAAAGTGATCAGGGGGAGATGCCGACATCAGGGGGAGGATCCAAGGATATGATGTCGACATATTTTACTTCGAAATTGAAGATGTGTTGTACTCTTTTTCCCTTCCATCGAGAATAGTTTTTCCTAAAGGGTTTTGTTACTCGACAAGGTTTTTAGCGAGACAACACTAAAAACATCAAATATGTTGAACGTTGAAGACATAAAGATCACGTTAATATTACTAAAAATATATGAATCAAAGAAATGAAACGTGATAGTATGTTAAGCAACATAACTTCCAGAATCAACAACATGGTCTTATAAACATTCAAGTCACCAAATTAAAGTGTGACAAACTCCTTTTGACTGCATTAGACTAATGAAAATTGCCTGACATCAGGGGGAGCATCTAATGGTGTGTTGCACTATTTTCCTTCACCGAGGTTGCTTTTTCCCATAGGGTTTTGTTACTCGACAAGGTTTTTTTAATGAGACAACAACAAATACTGGGAAGTAATTTCCCAACTAAGGCTATTGTCTTTCCCACAAGGATTTCTTGCCTTAGGAGTTGTGAAGCAACTAGTCAACTTAAGCGGAACAAAGTGATCATCTGCAACAGATCACCTTTACTTGCATCTGTCACGTTGTACTCTTTTACCTTCATCAATATTTTATCCCACTGGATTTTTCCTGTCAAGGTTTTAATGAGGCAACATATTCGAGTCCAACTATGTTCTAAGTTTGCTTAATATTGTACTCTTTTTCTTTAGTTCAGGTTTTGTCCCTCTGGGTTTTCCCTGACGAAGTTTTAACGAGGCAATTAACTTAAACTCATCGATCTGTGAAGATCGTATTGCATGTGATGAACTACGTGTAAAGTAAGAGACAACATGTGAAGTACTACATGTGAATAATTGTACCAAGGTTTTATCCCACTAGGTTTTTCCTTGTCAAAGTTTTAGTAAGGCAATTGATTTCGGCACAAGTCATCAAGGAGGGAACGACATTTGGAGAACTACATTCAAAGCACTATATTTGAAGCATTATGTATAAAGTTTTTTTGTTGAACCACACAAGGGAGAGTGTTAAAGGGCCCATGCCCATGGATGTGTGGCCAAAACAATAGTCTTTTGGTTTTCCCATCTCCATGTATTATATCCATGTAACATATAGAACTCTGATCAATATAGAATCCTTCTCCTTCTCCACCTCTTTCTTTTTCCCTATCTTTTATACTAAAACAAGTTTTTCTTTTTTTCCTATATTTCTTCTTCTTTTCCAAAACCTCGAAAGAGGAAATGAAATTTTACTCTAATGCTAACACTATAATCAAACTCAAACACTAATTGATTTAAATAATACTAACTTAATTAATCATCACTAATGAATAAGGGTATATTAGCCATTTACAAAAATAGATAAATAAGGGGTTTCTAGATATTACTTCTCAATGATCCTTTTTATCTTTTAGTAACATGCCCTAAATAAACACACTAACAACAACTTTAGTGTTGAGGTTCTATAATTCCAAATTGCTATCCCATATATGGCTTTTTTATTTTGGCAATTTGGTTTTTGACGTAGTGGAAAAGTGATTGTTATAATTACACGCAGTTTAAATCACCGTTTCAGCCTAAACGTTATTAATAAAACCGCCTCAATCAAACGGATTTTATAAAACCGTTTCATATTAAACGTGATTATAAATTCCTTCTAGAGGTTAAAACTAGTTATAAATTCCTTCTAAAGTTATTAGACGGAATTTTAGAAAACGTATGCGCAAACGAAACAGTATTATAATTTACGTGTCGCACAAGACGCTTTGTAAAGTAATCTTTAAATCCTTCTAACTGAAACTCGTTTTCTAAAAGCGTTTTCTTAAACGCATTTTTAGGAACCGTCCACACCAGACGGGTTTACAAATATTTTCTAGTTTGGAAACGAAATTAAAAAACGCGTCTAGTGGTGGATGTTATTTAAAAAAACGTTTCAGGTGATACGGTTTTTATAACACCGTGATGCTATATTTGAGATTACCAAAATCAGTTTTCAAATATGGCAACTTCATTTGAGAATACGACATTTTGGCAACTATTTTAGCTTTTAGCAACCCAGACTGTGTCTGGTTTTGTTGCCATATATGGCTTATAGCAACAACACTAATGTTGCTCTAAGCCCCCAACTAGGAAGGCAAATTATACCCAAACTCAATATTAATTTTTTTTTGAAAGATCCATAACCTAATAGCATATGTCCAACCGATTTTAAACAACACCCGTGACCAGTTCAAGTTCCAATGAATTAGAAACCTGTTTTGAGGCATATTCATTTTTGTTTAGGCATACTTATTCATTATCCTATCTAAGGTGGGTTTATAAGGGGTGTCTAAAGTGCAGTGCAATTACCTATATATCCTTAGAAGATTTAAATTACTAAAGTGACCTTATCCTTAAAACCTAAAATCAAAAAACAAAATCACCTTTAAATCTAAATATATTCTTTTCTTCTCTAGCTTAAAAATCAAAAATTGAAATCGACATTTTTCTCATCGCCGCGATTAATCACCGATTCGTGAAAATTTGATCGTTTATTAAACATAGATATAAAATACCTCGCACAAAGAAACAATCACTAGGAGGCGTTCAAATTCTTCTTTTAATCCGTCAATTAACGAACAAGAAGAAATTGAGGTGTTGAAACTGAAATTCAATCAGAAATTCAACCGAGTGAAGAACAGACTCTTGAAATGAGTATTAAAAGATATTTTCCATAAACCCTTTTCTTATTTTGTTTTTTTTGACTGATATAATAGGTTTAATCATTAACAAAAACTTTGGTTTTTTTCGCTTACATAGTGAAGTTCGGCTTATAATTGAGACGAATTATCAGCCGAACTTGACTCTGTTCATCACCTTGAAGGTGCTTAAGAACAGTTCGGCTGGTATGTTTATCTCAATTATTAGCCAAACCTAATTTAATATATTTAGCGAACTACAAGTTCGGCTAATTCGATAATATGAAAATAGAGCCGAACCATACAGTAAGGTAAAGGATTATTTTTCCCAGGTTCGGCTGATTCGAAAATTGATTTGTATTAGCCGAACCTTATGACTAATTTTCCATGATGTCTGTCAGGTTCGGCTGATTATTTAGTTTATAAGCCGAACTTGTCATAAAAATGGTTCGGCTGATTCGTTATTAATTTTATATGTCGAACCTTTAACTTGAGTTAATAGAAGTTCGGCCTACAAATATTATGTGTCGAATGAGCCGAACTGTTCATCTATGCCCATACCATTTATCAGCCGAACCTCTCACTGGTTCGCCGAACTTATATGTAAAAATTCAGTTTTTTGAAGAATTCAACCTGTAAAAAGGATATTAAATATACCCATGTATTGTATCAATAGTCTAAGAAAAGGTGGTGTATATATGTATGGGCTAAAGAACGGCTAAGATCGTTCATGATATTGGACTATCTCTTGGCCCCATCATAAGTCTGACTCGTCCTGGCTAATCGAAAAATCTTTTAGACGCTGAGAATTTGGACGACAGATATTATGTCGTGGCCCAACCATATTTAGCGCTAAGCTAACCTTAATTATGTGCGATGGCTAATCCAAAAATCCTTCCCGATCACGAGTAGTGGCACCCCGAGCTAGCGGGTTTTAAACCGTAGATTGTCCGCAATAAATAATATAGTTGCATATGTACTCAAAACCCCCAATCAGAAACCCTTCACGTATTTTCTATTTTTATTTGTCCAAGTATTCTAAGCCCTTTTGACAATGCAGGGGATATCGTAAGGTAGAGTCTATTGTCATCAAATATAAGGAAAGGCAAAAACAAACATCGGAAGACTTCTAACCAACTTGGCGAAAGGGACATACTCAAAAGCCAATAGCCGCAACAATAAATTAGCAAAGCAAATAATATAAAGAGGAGAACATCATCAAATATTCAAAAACATGTGATCCAGTTCAAGCCTAAACACTGATATCTGACCCAATCAAGCTAGGTGAAATTTAAGATGAAATTAGAGACTCTTCCGCCTTCAACCGCACTCCCGTACCCGCCACCAACAACACAACCACACCCATCACCGACTTTTTGGCTTTCGTACAATAAACTTACACAGTATCATGAGTTGGGATTTATAAGTTGGAAAAGAGGAGAAAGATTATTAGATTTTTTTTTCCAAGAATATATACTACGGGAGAATTTAATTATTGTTCATAAATTTTTTAGAGCAAGCATTTGAACCTGCAGAAAGAAAATAGAAAGGAACGGAACAGTTGAAGAAAAAGTGAAGTACATAACATAGCGAAGGAATTTTCCACAATCACCGTAATTTCCTATGAACCGTAAACGTATCTAAGAAGATACTAACATGAGTATATAATTTTCCTAGCGCTACATATGCACTGTCCCGAGACAACACTGGCCAATTTCTTTCAGATTCCCGGATTTCATCTTTATGGAAAAGAAATTCAAGTCCTTTTTATATAATTTTCTTTCTATTTGCTTTAAGGGGATTTTCACCTGAAGGCTCGCTATTCATCAAAATCATTGAACTTAAGTTGGGTCTTTTACCTGGACTAATAACTTCAATTGGCAGTGAAAATCAAGCCACGTACCCCTACAATGTGTAATGCAAACCGGCTACTGAACTATTCGAACCGTACCGGTCTGAAGCAATTACAAAGGACCCAATTAGGTAGACGTGAAATCATCTTTTTCGTGTGTACATTACTATATTAATATTATTAGGATCACGGGAACTTAATTTGATTTACTTCCGGTTATGGATACTTTATTTATATAATATCCAACACTACAGAAATTTTGGGATTGCATCAACATGAAAATTAACCACGGAATCTTTAGTGGATTTTATGTGTGCCATGACCAATAAAACATCAGGGAGAGATTACATGACATCTGTGGGGAGTCCTAAATTTTAGGACGTGAAAATCGCAACGGCAAGCATCCATCTCAGGTAGATGATAGACATCTTTTTTAGAACCTCATCTTAGGATACATGGGTGTTAGTGCATGCTTTGCGGTTATACATATCTAGAACAGGGACGAACCAGAAATCTTCTTAGGGCAGGGGCTAGAATATTAATACGGAGTAATCTTATATTAATATTAATATGGAGTAATTGAAAAAACGGGGGTCTAACAACACCACTCAATATTTCGCTTAACAATTTGTATGGACTAACTCCGAAACACTTTCTAGAGAATCAACTAGACAGTCAGACTCAATCTAGGTAAGAGTATCTCAAGGAGTTAATATCTCTCTCTTGTTTTGATTTACTCAAGCTAAAAGAAATCGGTGAGTCTTTAATCAAACACAAGGAATAACTTGGACGGTACCAAAGACCAATATCCAAGGATCAATCAATGGCAATCAACAACCAAAGGTTGGATTCTGCTAATTGATAATCTAACGCACAGCCTGTATTATTTCAATTATAAAGATAAACAATATAATGCGGAAACTGAAATAACACAGACACCAGAAATTTTGTTAACGAGGAAACCGCAAATGCAGAAAAACCCCGGGACCTAGTCCAGATTGAATACACACTGTATTAAGTCGCTACAGACACTAGCCCACTCCAAGCTAACTTCGGACTGGACTATAGTTGAACCCCAATCAGTCTCCCACTGATCTAAGGTACAGTTGTACTCCCTACGCCTCTGATCCCAGCAGGATACTGCACACTTGATTCCCTTAGCTGATCTCACCCACAACTAAGAGTTGCTACGATCCAAAATCGCAGGCTTTAACAATAAACAAATTTGTCTCACACAGACAAGTCTATCAAAGGATCAATTTGTCTCCCACAGAAAAACCCTAACATTTTGTTCCGTCTTTTGATAATAATCAAGGTGAATAGGAACCAATTGATAATCCGGTCTTATATTCCCGAAGAACATCCTAGATTAATCAATCACCTCACAACAATCTTAATCGTATGGTAGCGAAACAGGATGTCGTGGAATCACAAATAATGAGACGAAGGTGTTTGTGATTACTTTTTATATCTTGCATATCAGAGAAATCAAACAATCTCTAGCCAATCAATATGATTGTACTATTACGATAGAAGATGCAAGATCAGATCGCACAACTACGATAAAAGTAGTATCGGTCTGGCTTCACAATCCCAATGAAGTCTTCAAGTCGTTAACCTGGTTTTAGAAGAAGACAACCAAAGGTTAAAGGAGAACTGACTCTAGCACGCAAACTAGTAGCACACGTAAGGTGTGGGGATTAGTTTTGCAGAGTTGCTAGATGTCCCCTTATATAGTCTTTCAAATCAGGGTTTTGCCTTAGTTACAAAGCAATCAATATCCACCGTTAGATGAAAACCTGATTTAGATTCAAGCTAATATTTCTCAACCGTTAGATCGAAAACTTAGCTTGTCATACACAAATGACTGTACGCTTCTAGGTTTGTAAACCGCACCCAAACGTGTACATTGTTGGTTCAACAATAGTTTACCAAAAAGGTTAAGCATAAGAGCATTTCATACCAACCATGTTCTTCTTCACCATAACTAGTTCAAATGACTCAAATGAACTAGTTAAGAGAGTTGTTCAATTGCAAGGAAATCTTATGTAACTATGCAAGACACAATTGAAGCAAAGATGGTTTGATTCACAAGAATCGGTTCATGAACTTTAATAGCCACGGTTTGCAAAAGCATTCCTTAGTCTTTTAAGATTAAGTTCAGAGATCATCTTTAGATATATAACCTTCTCAAGTTCGCAGACTAGGTTCGCGGACTTAAGACACCGACAGAGTTTACAAACTCCAGCATAAATTCTCGAGTTTGAGAACTTCACCGGTTCGTGGACTGGGTTCGCGGACTTGGCTCACGCAAGTATTTTGTCAACTCCAGCAGAAATTCTCGGGTTTGAGAACTTCGGCAGTTCGCGGACTGAGTTCGCAGACTTGGCACTTGCCATACTTCCGGTTCTCTTGATCAACAAAGTTCAAGAACTTCGGTTCAAGGAATACATTGGTTATGTAATCTAAACTCTCATTCCAATCATTGAAACATTCTTAGAGGACGTTATATAGTTGTTACACCATTTCTCGTCAAAACAATTTCCAAAGTGATTGAAACATTCATGACTTTCGTCACTAGGTAAAGATAAACTTGGTCGAAGCGAAAATCTTACCAATACATATTTAGAGATATAGATAGGCGAGGTGTACTCGGCTCGAAATACCAAATGTGCATTATCTAGTCTATATATATAGCATACGACTTTTGTCTCAAAGATTAGGAGATAGAATAGATAGACTTTTGAGTGACAAATAAGTTCAAGTCTCCACATACCTTTTTGTCGAGAAGTTCCACCGGTTCCTTGAGTAGTCCTTCTACTTGTATGATGAATCGCCATGAAGTCCTTGAGCTCAACTACACTTACTATCCTAGTCCGAGACTTAGCTATAAGAGACTAGAAATCAAGACTTATAGTTTTGATCACTAACATTGACAAACATGCTTGAGATAACAACGCATGCGAGTTCGAACGAGCAGTGCTCTAACAATAATATTTTTGTGTTAATATGGAGTCACATTCATACTGTATTTTGTTCAATAATTTTGATTTTCTTTTGCTGATAGCCCATGAGAACTCATGCTGAGGCATAATTTAAGATAACCTGCTTAACTTTTGCAGGAACCTAATTTCAAATACTGGGTAATCACAAAAAAGGTTGAGCCTCGGCCGTAGGCCGAGGTGATACCTAGTTCTGTTTATGAGATGAAGATTCTCATTCGTCATTTGAATTACCCATCTTGAATTACAATAATCTCAAAAACCTAGTTTTTTTTCCACTTCTTCTTCCTCTCTCAAAAAACCCAACTCTCTCACGAAAGCATGATTTTTCAACTAATGTCACACTAACAACTAACTTAATCAATCACTAACATATCTAATTAAACATTATTATTAAATCTAATCATAATCATTAACACTAACTAGATAAGGGTAGTTATGTCATTATAGAAAAGTGGAGGATAAGAGGTGATAATGTTTTTTATCTAATGACCCTATTTTGTCATCATTCAGTATGCCTCAAAAAAAATCAGTATGCCTCAAAACAGGTTTCTTCTGAAATTGCACTCGCATCCAGTTCATCAATGCGCAGATTACTAGATTAGGCACCCAGTCTTGAAAGGCCGGGTGGGTCGGGTCGATCCGAGGATTGGGGGATAAATGCTCAGGCCTTGTCCCTGGAGTAGTTTATAGTAGTAGAATCATATGAATTTTCCATTCATCTCCTCTTGAACAAAAACCCCCAAAACCAACTGTCTGTTCCATTTGAATCGAAGAGCAGCACCAACTGTCTGTCCCGCGACACAGAGGTAAGAAGAACCTCAGTTTTATCGTTTTCAGTTCCTCTCTGTAGTTTTCATCACACAATAGTAAACAGGTATATATTGTACGGAAAAAAGCTTCAATCGATTTTTTTAGGGTTTATGATTATGTGGTAATGGAATAATGACTATTCTATTGCTCTTTATTATGATTTTTTTTTTCTTTTTTTTTTTTCTTTAGGTTCTATTATTGTGCTTATTATCCAATTACTGTTCTGAGTTCAATACTCTTTAGGCCTTCTCATTGTTATTCTTGTTTTTCAGTGGATTTTGGTTTTGTGGTAGATTTTGCTGGTTTTACTACTTTTCTTGTTTTTAGGGGATTTTAGTAGAAATGCCTATCAGACATCAGAGATGATCAAATGATAGTGTTAGATTCTACTGGAAGTTCAATGTAATTACTATCCTATTGCTCTACTAGGTTAGTTAGAGAGAAAACAGCATTGTCATGCCATAGTTGTAGTAGTGTCTCAACCGTGCTCAAGAAACAATTGATATGTTTGTACATCCAGGGTTATTTTTCTTTACTACCCACCATGTCTTAGAATTTCATCCCTTCGTTTTCTCAATGCTAGTCAAAGTGCCAATGCAAATGTGGTTGGCTAGCCTAGTTCTTAAGTGAGAAGTTCCTTATGAATTTTGAAGATTTTTAATTATTTGGCTGTTTCTTAAACTTTTTAGCTACCAGCTTCGATAGTTTGATTTACCTGTTATTTAATTTATATACCTTGTATTTAGGTTTTGTCGCAAAGCTAGCAGCAGGCTAATAGAAATGGATTCTTCAGATGATGAGGCGGATGATGTGCCACATTTTGTAGAGAACTTCCACTTTGTTGATGATAAAAATGAGCCAATTACCTTTTGCAATTTGCCAATCTGTTGGACTGGAGATGAGAATCCAGGATCCCTTGAAAGGCAGATTTTCTTGCAAGGAACTGCGGATGGTGGGCTGCAAAAAATCTATAAACCTGTAATTTCATGGAAATTCGAGCTTTTAGACAAAGAACCTCGAATATCGGTGCTTTCCAAGGAGAAGAGCTGGATTAAGCTTCAAAAGCCAAGGAAGAGCTATGAGCCTACAATCAGGACCATTTTGATAACTTTGAATGCTCTACACTTTTTGAAGAGGAATCCAGATACATTAGGGAAGCCCTTTTGGGATCGCTTAAGAAAAAATTTCAGGTTTGCAAACTTGCGTTAAAATATCTTATGTTCCTCTAAGGTTTATCAAATCTGAAATATTGCTGTCTCACATGCAGCTTACATGAGGTGAAACCTTCTGAACATGATCTGATTGATCACTTCGCCTTAATTAACGACACAGTGAAGCATGATGAAACTTTGTCACAATCAAAGGTATGTGTTACATATTTATAGGACAACAATTTTGATAATCGGTGAAGAAATATCTACTGAAAAAAAGAGAAGAGTCTTTTCTTGTTTCTTTCAAGTTATATCCAATTATGAATGAATTGATAGTATGACACTTTCGTTCAGTTGACAACCCTTACGATAAACTGGTACAACATCTGCGGACCATTGCGTTGTCAAAATTCGATGCATGAATATTGTTCAGAAGATGTATGGAACTTGCTTTATAGTTTAATATATTTCCAATTGGAGAGATAAATTTAATTCAAGCTTGTAATTTTTTCCAAGATATATTCAGACGTTTTTAGCGTAATAGATGATTGGTCTTGGCTTGCTGAAAATTGAATTTGTGTTTTTAAATCTTATCCAACTGCTGACCTGTTCAGGTTTTTACTCAGTTTCTACCCTTTCAATTTTTTAGTTGTTCAGAAATTTGGTTTTCATTCCAAACTGCAGTTTCCTTAGAATTAGTTCATTCTGTTTGGTACTTGAATTGTTTTGTACATGCGTTAGGTTTAATGTGGTACGTTGAATTGTAGGATTAGGATATAAAATGAGTTGAAGTTGAACTTTGACCAAGGATTTGCTTAGGTTTAATCTCGTTAAATGATGAAATCACTTAGCTGTGGAGTTGATGATTATGAAGCACAGCATTTTGGAGTTATTTGAGTACCTTGGTTTCCTTATTGTCTAGTACAGATGAATATTGCGAAGACTAAATATCAGTTTTTTTTTTTTTAATGCTGTTCTATCTGAAATATGATAGTTAGGGTTGTTAATTTGGTATTCTAGATAACAAGTGCAAGTTTGTATGTTTCGCGTGTCATTCTAAGGTTTCAACATTTGAGAAAATGCGGAGAATGTTTTTTCTTTTTTTTTTTTTTGGTTTCCATGAAAATGGTTTCATGATTTCACCAAATAAGTTCCGGCAGTACAGTGAAATTGCTTAAAATATAGTATAATCTACTAGATTTTCAGTGCTTGAGCAGTTGTTACATCCTTATAACACTCTCTTTAACTATAAGAATTTAGAATACATGCCTGGATATGCTGAACGGAATGATAATGTTGTGAATATATGTCAAATAAGTAAAATAGGAATTTTGTAACTGTGTAGGTTCTTATTTAGACATTAGTGTATTAAGATGTCATGTGAATCAATTTGTGATGGTTAGGAAACTCAATTTGGATGATCCCGTGTTTAATCTATTTCGTCTTACTAGATCGGGCTGTGTACGCTGCTTTAATGTTGTATTTAGCAAGAACCAGTATTTCGATCAGGTGTTTACCATATACCTTAATTCTTTCTTGAAACAGTTTCTACTAGCCTTCCTTCAAAATCCTGCCAAAGCAAAAGCATCTAATGAGGTTTGTGTTGCCACTGTAATCTTTTACTTTTGTGGATTTCTTTTTTTTGCCACTCTGCTGTACTGACTAGTCTGGTATAGCATGATGTTGATACTGCTGTGGAAACAAAAAAGAGTAAATTTATAGTGGATGACGATGAAGAATGGGATGAAGCAATTGGCAATGAGGATGAAGATGAAGATGAAGATGATCAAGAGAGTGATCTATTTGATTCAGTTTGTTCGATCTGTGATAATGGTGGTGAACTTTTATGGTAAGCTACATGCTTTAATTGTTTGGTGATTCTTTAGTTATCACACATGGTTCAAGCATACGCTAGGGTGTCTTTTGGGTTCTGTAGGATGTCATTATTCATGACTTAAGCACGAAATAAGTTTTTTGGCTCAGGTGGAGTACTAGAGTCTGCAGTGTTACATTATGTCCAAACTTTAGTGATGGTTCTTATAGAGTAAGTTTGTTGCAATTTTAAGAAAGAAATAAAGAAGAAGGCAAAATGAAGGGAATTGTGTGGTAGGAATTTTTTATTCCGCGTTTAGTACTTAAAAAAGGAGAAATACCTCTTTCAGTTTGTGCATCACTTCATCTCCCAGGCTGACAAATCTTGATGTATTTGCTAACCTTTTAAATTAAATGTTAATATATCTTTCTAATATGTGATCATAAAGAGAATGCACCTGCTACACCTTTCATTTGTTGTATGCAATGCTTTTTGATTTTCTTATTTGAAACCTTGTATGTGACCAAGATGTTGCCTTATCCTAATGTAGCTGCGAGGGTAAGTGCTTGAGGTCTTTCCATGCAACCGTGCATGACGGCGCAGAGTCAGATTGCAAATCCCTGGGATTTTCTAAGTCTCAAGTTATAGTATGGGTCTCTAGTTTTCGACATATTTTAATTCCTATATATTCACTTAGTATAGTGTGTTTGTATTTCCGTTAAAGCTTGTTGGTTTTGTGCAGGCAATTCAAAACTTTTTATGTAAGAATTGCGAAAGCAAACAGCACCAGTGTTATGTATGTGGAATTTTGGGATCCTCCGAGAAAGAGAATGGGGCTGAGGTATGGATGAGTTACATTACACAACTGTTGCCGTGCAATTGCATTTATCATGTTCAACCTATATTAAACTAATCCATCAAAAAAGAGAAAAGGAAGAAGCTATATTGAGCTGACTTTATGCTTTTAAAGTATCTAAACCTTTTGATAGATGTAGCTTGAGTTGTTTCTTTGATGTATCTCTTCCAGCAATAAATCTATCATTCTGATCTAGACTTGATCGTAGTGTTGGTGCACAGTAGTAGCAAATAAAACGAGCTAAAGTTAAAGAAACATCTGAGAAAAATATTCATCAGGAATAGTATTATTCAGTCTGAAGATTAGTATATAATATTCACTCATGTTTTCACATCTTATTTTCAGGTTTTCTCATGTGTCTCTGCACTTTGTGGATACTTCTACCATCCGGAATGTGTTTCAAAACTTCTTTATCCCGAGAATAATGCTGAAGCAGAAGCGTATAAGCAAAAGATTTTTGCTGGAGAATCATTTACGTGTCCAGCACATCAATGCTCTGTATGTAAAGAGCGAGAAAATAAGGATGTCGACGAGTTTAACTTCGCTATTTGCAGACGTTGCCCAAAGGCATACCACCGGAAATGCTTACCCAGGTAGCAAATATTTGTCATTATGTTTGATGGTATTTTTTCCCCTTCAAATTAGTATACTTGTGTATATTCACTAGTTGCCTTCATCAGGAGGATTGCCTTTGAAGTATCAGAGGATGCAGAAGCTGTAAGGGCTTGGGATGGTCTTTTGCCAAACAATCGTATACTGATATATTGTTTGTAAGATCTTAAATTTTTATTCATTCTTTTTTCCTATTTCTTTTGATTGCAAAGCTTGCAGCTTTGACTTATTCATGATTTTGTCCCAGGAAGCATAAAATTGAATCATATGGAACACCTAAGAGAATCCACATTAAATTCCCCTATGATGAACAAAGCAAAACATTAGAAGGGCAAGATTTGCTATCTGGAAAGGGAAAGACTCTAATAAAGAAGAGAAGTGTTCCATCTGACCACTCTACATGTGAAACAGCCTTTTCGAAGAAGCCAAAGTTGGTTGAAAAGGTGTCCTTTCCTGTAAAGGATAGTAATCTTGCGATAAAAAGGGAGAAGTGTCTATCTGAACCAAGGATCCGTCCTTCAGAGAAACCTAAAAGCATGGTCGCAAAAAATCCTCTGAATTCCACGAAGATGGAGAAGCACTACATAGCTGATGAAAGGAGGGCAACTGGGAGAGAAACTGGGAGAGAAACAAAGTTAAATCTAGTTGTGAAGGATGCAGAACATGTAAGGAAACAGAAGGACATACATAGCCATAGAGCTGAAAATCCCCAAAGCGCTGCTCCTCTCAAAAAGAAACAAACCATCCGCCCTCCCTTAGATACTGAGACTAGAGAGAGGTGAGGTGCTACCATGGCTGAATGTTCTTTCTATAGTTACAGTAACTACTTCTACTAATGGAATTTGTAGGACACTCCAACCTATACTAGCAGAAATTGGTTGGATAAAACTGTCTAATTGTATGAAAATTGATTATCCATTTTCTCATTGTATTGCTGAGTCTTAATTCATGTTATGCAGAATATTGACTTTAAAGAATAGGTTATCAGCAACTATAACATTAGAGGATGTTATAAGGAGTCATACCGTACCATCCACACACGCTTCCTCCTCAAAGTATGTGGTGGACAAGTCCATTACTCAAGGAAAGGTGGATCGTTTTGTCGAGGTAATTGTTTTCCATTAAACTGTTGAATTTTGTGGTTACTGATCTTGTAGTTGCTTAAATCTGCACCTTGGATGTATTTGCAGGCTTGTCGAACTGCTCTACGCATGCTAGAAGAAAATGGAAAATTAGAGGAAGCTAGAGCTGTTTGCCAACCAAACGTTCTCGCCACCATATCAAAGTGGAGGGTAATTTTTGTTTTTCTAGTTTATCATGATGACACACATGTTCTCACTTGTGTAGGATTGGCTGTTCTTGCAATACACTTAGTATGTTACTTACTAATTGCACACATTGTTGTAGAACAAGCTGAAGGTCTACCTTGCACCTTTTCTCGTTGGCCTGCGCTACACATCTTTTGGTCGCCATTTCACAAAAGTAGATAAGCTTCAGGAGGTAACTTTTTGATGTTTATCATTCGTTTTATAGAACTTTAACAGTCTTTTTTTTAGTTATCAACTGTTTTAGCATCGGTCATTCACTATATTAGACTCTTATGCCTCATGCTTAGAGAAGCAGTAGAAACATTAAACAATTCCAGAGCCAATCTTCTTTAGTTCTTTAAGGTGGTCTAATAATAACTAACTGAACTAGATGAACACTAATTGCATTAGCTTCTATGTGCAGATTGTTGATAAGCTTCACCCTTATGTGCAAAACGGAGACATGGTAAGAAATCATCAAGGTTGCTGGTTCCTTGTCGTCAATTATTTAATCCAGCTGCTTGTCCATTTCATTTTTGTGATCTTGTAATTTTCATGCCACCTGCGTCTGATTTTCAATGTACTAAAATTTTAAGAGTTTGAACAGAAACATATGTTGCATATGATGCCAAATTTTCTTTTCAGATAGTTGACTTCTGCTGTGGTGCCAACGATTTCAGTTGCTTAATGAAAAAAAAGCTTGAAGAAACTGGGAAGCAGTGTAATTTTAAAAACTTTGATATGCTTTCAGCAAAGGTAAAATTCACAATTACCTCAGTTTATAGTAGCAGTGAAGTAAAGGTGCTTCCATTAGCCTTTTATATTAATTTCAAATTAAATTGATTTGGTTGGTATGTCTTGGATATTTCTGATGATCTGAATTTGTTTTTGGTCAAAGAAGTCATATCTCTCTACTCGAAAATAGGTCTACCATAGAATTTGTTTTCTTAGAAATACTTGGGCATATCTGCTCATGTGGTCCATATACCTCCTTTGTCTCCTTTTCCGCTAGGGGAACTTTCTTGGTGGAACCGTAAGAGTTGAGGCATTCTGCCCATATATGCCATGACTGCCGTTGTATTGATAAATCCTTTCTGTGCAGAATGATTTTAATTTCGAAAGGAGAGATTGGATGACTGTTCGTCGAGATGAACTGCCAGCTGGATCTAAACTGGTGTGTACTAGTTTTTACTCTATATCCATTAGTATTGTTTTACCTGACCCAATTTATGTGGGATAATTGGAATATACAAGTTGTCCTGAAAATGTAGCCAACAAATTAAAGCTTTACAAAATTTTGATGTTTACTACCAGATCATGGGACTAAACCCTCCTTTTGGGGTTAGAGCTTCTTTAGCAAACAAGTTTATTGATAAGGCTCTTCAGTTCAAACCAAAGCTCCTTATCCTCATTGTACCTCCAGAAACAGAAAGGTATTGCCTGCCAGACAAAACTGACTGTCTCACTCTCTCTGAGGCAATTTTTCTGATTTTCTTTTGGTTATATTACCCAGGCTAGATAAAAAAAGAGAGGCGTATGATCTGATCTGGGAGGACAATCAGAAACTTTCTGGAAAGGTATTCTTAAAAAGGGTCCTGTGGCTTTAATTTGGTTAAGGTTACATTTGAGTGTTGGGTGGACCATTATGTGCTAACCATCCATGCTTCTATTGCAGTCCTTTTACTTGCCTGGATCTGTCGACGTAGATGATAATCAAATGGAGCAATGGAACTTAAAACCCCCTCTCCTCTATTTGTGGAGTCGCCCTGATTGGACTGAGAAGCACAAGAATATAGCGTATGAGGAGCATCATTTATCCTCAGAAATGCCTCATGAGTTGCAGACGGAAGAACAGCTGAATGAACCACACTTGCGGGAAACAGATATTTCTCCTGTTCATGATTTCTATGGTGATACCACGAAGCTTATGAAAGAGTATGCTGATGAATCCAACCCTATAATTGATCTGCATGGACAAGTCGGTGGACCAGAGCCTAGTAAAGTTGGGTCGGATGACAACCAAAGCAGGACTGGGCACGAAGATGATCTTAAATTCACTGAAAGAAGCTATGGAGATGATCCTAAAGTAGAAGCAGAAAGCAAGCATGGAGATGGTTTCAAACTTAACCAAGCCTTGGTGAGAGGTGATCTCAGGGTTGACCAAATTAAGCTCGGAGATAGTGATTTTAACGGCAGTGGCGACACGAGTCAGAACCTCAAGAAGAAAAGGTTTCGAGAAAACTGGAAGGCGGAGCAAGCCAAATCAAAGCAATCAAGAAGCAATGACAAGACACCGCCCAGAAACAGAAAGGAGGACGTTGATAGGCCTTCTCCAGTTAGCAAGATTTCTTCCTTTAAAAGCACGTCTTTGGATTTTGGAACTGGAGTGTATGGAGGTCTACCAACCTCATCTAGCATCTGTGATGAAGATCTTGATGATATAGAGAGGCGGTACAGTTCGAAAGAGGGTTGTCTATTTGGAAAAGGTTCTAGTAGTGGACCAGCAAATATTAGTAGTCTTATTCAAGAGTACGGTGGTAACGAAGACCGTACGAGTAGTTTCAATAGGTCATCATACCCAAAGGAGAAGGATCATCACAGATACGGTAGGGAGTCGGATACAGGTATACAACTTCTCCGTCGTTATGGCCAGCAAGAAGTGGATAACTCCGAACTTCTCCGCCGTTATGGCCAGCAAGAAATAGATAACTCCGAACTTCTCCGCCGTTATGGTGGACCAGATCCATATTCATCTAGGCGAAGTGGTGGTTATGTACCTCCCCAAGACACTGGGTTCACTAGCATGGGTTCACTACCATCTTGTTCTACGTACGGATCTATTCCTGGCAACACACCATCATCATCATATGGAATGATGACAACAGCAATGCGGCGGTACGGGCCATTCCTTGATGAGTTTAATCATGCTAGGCCAGGTGTTTCTTTTGCACTGGATGGCCCACCAGGAGGGGTGAGAAATGCTATGTTCGACGGTCCTGGATCCTACCCTTCTGGGCCACCACCACACCCTGGTTTCCATCATGACCCATTCGGTTTTCCACCTGGCCCGCCACACCCTTTCCCATGAGTCTCTGTGGTTGCTTTTAGGTTCAACAGTTGATGTTGCCTGTTATGAGGCCCGGGGAAGTTTATTCAGGTGGATCCCAATTGTTGTATTATCTCTATCTTTTGTATAGGCATTTGTACATACTTTCTATCTTCGAGTTCAGAGGGAACTTGGTCTCTGTGGTACTTCAGGACTTCTATGAGCTACAAGCATCATTGAGACCAATTGGGGTAATGTTTATACAAATTTTCATCAATTTCCGATGGTAGTTCACACCTTTAGATTATTCATATTTCATTGGTAAGATCATTCTTCTCTGTCACTTCTCTTCTTTAGGGTTCCTTTGGTGTTTTTGTAAATCATGAAATTTGGTTAGTCTCGTGGATGGGCTAATGGATCCACTATTGTAATATGAGATTGGCGCAGTATAAGAAGCTCGGCGAAGGTTAAGCTGCACGGTTTAACATTTGTCGCTAGCGGCCAAGGTCCAGATGCGGCTTGACTACAGACGCTAGCGGCTTATATTCTGCCGCCAACGGCTAGTTTTAAAACGCTCCTCTAAAGCAGGGTAACAGGGTTCCATTTGACTAAGCCTGTGTTCGTCCAAGGAGCGAGTTTAATAACTTGCTAGAGTCGGGCTCGAAAATAAGAGTATGTTCTACGTGTGAGGGAGTTTTCTTTCGGAAATTGCATTGGGCTAATTTGTGATCCACGGTGCATTTTAATTCTATCTATTAATAATATGATTTCAGGTGATTTTCGTTTGAAAAAAATTTAGACTAATAGGAAATAAGAGTTTCTGACCCCCACCATAAATATTTTTTTAAATATAAAAAAAAATTTAAGTAAAAAAATCTTACCGGCCCCACCTGAAAATAATTTTTAAGTAAAAAAAACAAAAATCACGGGTAACAAAAAATAAATATTAAATAAGAACAATACTTTGCGGGTAATTTTTTTTATCATGTAATTTTTTTTTATCTTTCTATCCTTTTATTAATTTATTCTTTTGGAAAAAGACATATATCTTGAGTTAAAAAAAACATATGCACAGGTAAAAGGAAAAAATATCTTGAGTAGCAGAAAAATACTTCACGGGTAAAAAAAAATCTCGAGTGAAAAAATACTTCACCGGCAAAAAAGAATCTATTTTTATTTTACGGGAAGCAAAATATTTAAAAAAATCTAACCATTAACCTATTTTTATTCACCAATACCTATTGTTCTGCAAATATCTGGGCTCGTGCAGAGCACGGGCGTCACATCTAGTTCTATTAACACATATAGAGATAATATCAAACCTGTCCTAGATTTAGTTAATGCCATTGGTTATCATATACGGTGGAAGATTCTATCCATATCTAACTCAAGCGAGAGCCGACAACGCTGCGGTTTGCTTTCTCTTTGGTGGAATAGAAGTGAATGGCGTCTTTCTCAGGGCTGAGGTGAGGCGCAACCCGAAGACTTAAATGAATAGCCATGGCGGCCAAATGCCTGGAAATTCTCTCTGCAGCTTCGTGGCACCGATTCCCGCAAACATTTTTATCTCTTGATTTCTAGTGAATCCTTTTCCCACTTCGCTAGCCACCTTTACTGTCTTTTTTGCTCGGGAATCTTCCACTTTTCTTCAGCTGTTGCAATCACACTGCTTAACTTCTTAAAATGTTCCCAACTTTTCCATCTATCAACCACTGAAAACCCACTTAATGTACTATATGATGGGTCTACCCATTCTTTTAGTAACTCTAGCGGTTGTTTCAACACTTCGTCTCCCACTTCAATGAGGTTATTTACTTCTTCTACTAGATGTACCGAGATGAATATGTGTCTTTTCTTAGTGATGTTATCGACTATTATAGTTATGTAACAATTCAAGTACAATTGATATACTTGAGGCGCAGTCAAAATATATAAAATCAAGTACATAGAAGAGCAAAAAACGTATATAGAGATTTTGCGTCAATTGGATGAAGTGTCAAACGATGCTAGAAGACAGTGAAACTATATGTTGCAATGACATTAAGCGATGATACCTAAGCATTTAGAGTCAAAAGAAGTTTTCAGTAGAAGATGGACGCGGCGAGATCGATATTTTTACCACGACAAGATGATACATGATTATTTTAATAATGGATGTGAGTATTTTAATGCAAATTTTCAGTGTCGATTCCACATGGGCCGCAACTTCACTCAAAAGATTATTGCTGAGCTTTGTCAGGTACAACTTTTATTTAATTATGAGAGTTTATGTAATTTGAGCAGTAAAACTATCAGTTTTTTGTAATAAGTATGCAATCAAACATATCTGGGTAGATCATAGCCTATGAGCGATATTAACTTATCCAAACATTGAGGAATGGAATGAAGATGTAATGGTTTACGGGTAACTCCAATTATGGAAACAATGGAAATTACTTATCAATTTATCGAGGTTATCCTACTTTTCCTAAAAAAACAACTTATATTTAATCATCAGCATGCACGAGGCTTTAGCCCCAAATAAAAGATCAATGCAACCTTCAAAATATTATGTTATGGGGGTATCAGCGGATTCTACAGACGAGTACATCCGTATGGGAAAAACAACCACATTTAGGCATCGCAAAATGTTTTGTGAAACAATAGTCGACCATTGTGGTTCAACTTTCCTATGAAAACCTACTCAGATATATGTTAATAGAATTGTTGTCAAAAACACAACTACAGATTCTCTAGGTATGTTAAGTAATCTTGGTTACATGGTTGGCAGTGGCATGCATGTTTTGTTGAATGGGAAGGTCAATATAAGGGACGTCACTACCCAAAACCAACTGTAGTATTGGAAGCTTCGGCTAGTTATGAGTGTTGGATTCGGCATGCTTTTTCTGAATTTTCTTGTTCACAAAATAGCATCAATGTTTTGCATAATTTAGCATTGGTTGAACATCTTAAGCACCAACTATCTCACACCATAATTTCACCATCAACGGTCATAACTATACTCAGGGTATTATTTGGTAAACTGGACCGGATGGTACCGACTTCGGCGGATAATAAGTATTTTAATACCAAAAAATGACTCGGAGAAAGAGTTGAATGCACATTTAGAATTTTGAAAAGAAAGTTCATTGTCGTTTGTGTGACGTACGCGAGAAGGTTCCCCTTTAGTAGGATTAAACAGACCCCGTGTAGTTTTGTACTAATAGACTTGCTTTTCTAATCTATCCTCTTGATGAAGAACTACTATTGTTAGCATAACACCACCACTTTCAACCCTATGGTCCCCATATAGATCAGTTCCTTTTGGATAAGCTCATAACCAAAATAGATAAAAATCCCATTTCTTAATAATATAAGAAAGAAATAATCAATTAAATTGATGCTTGTTACGACTTCATTTCAGTCACTGGTTAATTTGTAGGAGCTATGTTAAACCTAGCCTTCCAGAGATCCAAGTCTTCTATGAATTTTCTTTCCTGCCAATTCTCTTTTGATAAATGAACAAAATTATGCTAACTTGCATAATTCTCCATAACATGATCATTGAGGAAATCCGACATGATACTATCTGGACTAGCTTTAAATACGAAGATTTGATCTACAATCGTAGAGCATTCCATGGTCCCACTGCAAGAGATATAGACTTTCCACTGGTAGAATTCAAACCTTGGGTCTCTACGAATAATTAAGGAAAGATCTAACTATGCACCTTTAATTAGGTTAGAAAAAGAGCTATGCACGCTGACCAAAACCAAACCAAACCAAATGAATTTTTATTAATTAAATGTTTTTTCTTTAATTATATTAAGTAGTTTATGCGATTTGAATGAAGTGAGACTATTTAAATTAAGTGACAAAAACTAACACATTTAATTTTGCATAAGGATTACATTGAATATCTTTTTTTCATGGAAAGGTTGAAAATCAATAACTAAATAATGTAGTATAATAAGTTTACAATTTCAATTTTTTCAAAAACATTGGATAAAACACTAGATTTTCGAACTCTTTGCTGCAAATGGACTGACATATGTTCAAGATTTTTTTATCCTTGTTTCTTTTGCTATTAATCCGCTGTTGAGTTATTTTTTCCGCTTATATACTTAACCGAGCATGGGGTAAATTTCCCAATATTTTCGAGGCTTCCTGCATTGTGTTTTCAGCTGCCCGAGGAGTGTTTCTGCTTACCATACTGATCGAAATCCTCCAGAGCTTTGCAGTCCTTGACTATTGTTACACTTGATAAAATATTTTCACTTAATCAAATAGATGTCTTTTGCAAAGCTTTTGTTTCTGCATGAAAAGCCGAAGAATCCCACTCAGACCATGATGAAATATGCATACATGTTTCTTGATCCAATGAGTAAAGGATGAAGGCATAGCCCATTGATGAATCTTCTTTCTTAAAGGAAGCATCGATGAAGATTATCCAGTCCGAATAGAGATGACCAATCAGGTTTAATCAATTTTCCTCTCTGAGGGATAGATTTTTTATGTACAATATAAATATAGAGGGAGTAGATTGCAAGTATTTCTTAATTTGGTCCATCAGATTTGTCGGATCTGGAGTGCTTTTATCAAGAACTACCAAGCATTTATGTTTCCAAATAAACCATAGATACGTGGCAAATTTTTCTCGAAAATTGCTCGAAATTAGGTTCCGTGATCCCAACTTCTTGCCCAGGTACTTATAGAGTCCATGTAAATTCTTAAATCAATTGTTCTAAGGAAAACCGAACCAGATAACTCTCGCAAAGGAGAAAAATATGAAAATGTGTTGTTACATTCCTTACTCTTGGGAATTGCACATTGGGCATTCCGAGAAAATAGCTGAGTTGTGGACTCCAACCCTGGAAGAAATTGGGGGAGCTTTCTGTGATAATTTCCAAATGAATAATCTGATTTGGGATTGTTTG
This sequence comes from Papaver somniferum, assembly GCF_003573695.1. Lineage (NCBI taxonomy): Eukaryota > Viridiplantae > Streptophyta > Magnoliopsida > Ranunculales > Papaveraceae > Papaver > Papaver somniferum. Next base: position 141,947,770 of record NC_039358.1, read on the forward strand.
AATTTTTCATATCTTCCACCACGGGAAATCAATTAAGTTAACGTTTATTTGATCTTGGTTTATAAGAAAGTTTTAGATATTGTTAGATGAGAATATTTCTGATGGATGATGCTTTTATCTAGTTTTTTGCTTGACCTTTACTTTGTGGCAATATTGCTTGAATTTTTGCTTTAACATATGGAGATAAGTAGTCATCTAGTTTTTGCAAATACCCCAAAAAGTATGTGCTGACCAAGAGAAATCTCTTCGCTTTTTAAGAAATGAACTTAAAGAAGTAACATAATCATCTATCGCTGAAAGAGATACACTCATTCAAGGTAGAATAACTTTAAGTGTGAAGGCAAATCAGCTTAAAAAAAAATATTCCAAATTAGAAGAATCTTATTCTTCTCTTGCGAAGAAAAATGCCTTCCTTGTTTCTAAAGAGAAAAGTCTTCAGTCTCGACTTAAAGGTTTAGTTGGAGATAAATTTGATGACGCAATGGATCATTGGGAGAATAGTTGTCTATCCTTGATTCAACATCTTATTTCGCAAAAGGAAGGTAGTCATAATAGTTTGACTGACTTAATTATCTTTCCTTTGTCATATCTCTCTGAATTCCTTATCTTAATAAAATTTTGTATTCTATTTTTCGCAGAGTCTGAGAAGAATCTTCATTCTTCTATTTCTGACCCGGAGGCTAAATATGCTAAAATTCGCAAAGAGAATGCATTACTCGTCTCTACCCTTACTGGTTCTCACGACCGGGCAGAAAGAAGACTTGATTATCTTGCTTATTTTAAGGATATTCAAGATAGGAATCATCAAAGAGCACTTCTTCGCCAAGTTCATCTCCGGGCTGAAGTCCTTGTAAATGACATTTTATTGTCCAACTCTCTTCCTCCTACATCAATTGATCCTTTAGAAGTAGATGATGATGAAGTTCCTCGTCCTGCTGATAGTGATTACGATTATGAAAGCAGTGCAGAGGATAATTTCCTAGAAGATGAAGAAGAAGTTCCTTCTAAAGAAGTATCTGCTGGTGTTAATCAGAATGAGAAAGAAATTTCTCCTGAAAAAGTAGTTGCTGGCGATAATCAAGATGCTAGTCAAGTAATTGCTGGCGATAATCAAAATGCTGGTCATGGCGAAGATCAAAGCCGAAATGAAGGAGAAGCTTGCGAGAATGTTGGCGAAGAATTTCTGTCATCTCCTGCTACTGATATTGATATTGAAGCTTGAGCTTCTTTTCTATCTTTGTATTATTTTTATCACTTTTGAGAGCTACATTTTTCAATCGACTTTGGAGTCAACTTTTTCTTTTAATATTTTGTTGATAAGAAAGATATTGCTTCTTGTATATTGATTCCCATACTTGTCTCTCATTATCTTTCTTGCAAAAAATAATCTGTTATGAATGCTTATAGTTAGTTTGTTTTATTATATGGTCTTATTTTGCCTTCATAATTAAAGGTCTTATTATGCCATCTCTTGTCATTGCGACAAAATCGCAGGACGTCCTTGCACTTTCATACAAAAACCCATTGATCTTGTCTTAACTTTTTCTTTTGTATTATGGCCTCTTCAGGAATGTTGCGACAATATGACAGGCCTAAATATTCTTGCAAAAATAAATCCCCATGACATTGCCGTCTTTGCGATGAAATCGCAGGACGTCTTCGAACTTTCATGCGAAAACCCATTGATCTCATCTTATCTTTTTCTTTTGTATTATTGCCTCTTCAGGATTGTTTCACAAATATGACAAGCCTTAATTATCCTTGCGAATAATAAGCCTCATGACATTTGCGTCTTAAGACACTTATCAACTCCCTAATGGAGGGTGCCACCCTTATCTTCCCCATGGTTGCTCCTTCAAGGAGGCGTACTTCTACCATACAAGGTTAGGTACTCCCATCCAGTCTTAACAACAACCAGTTGTTTTCGCAGCCTCTTATCCCTTTTACCTATAGGGCTTATGGTTACGAAACTGCACCTTAAGTGGGGTTTTCTTCGGGCCGAGTGCAGTATAAGCCAAGACTTGTCAAGAATGGCAAGGATGCTTCAAACACCCTCTGCACTCTTGACTCAACCGTGTACCTCGGCGCCTTGATCAGATGTGCACTCCTTGGGAGAGTCCTTATTACCTTAGTCGCCCAACCTAAGTCATATGCTTAAGTTGAGAATCCAAGGTGCCTCTCCCGTATGGGTTTTATTGACCCCAAATCTCCATGACTCAGATTCCGGTGGCGGTATAGCCTTTCCTTGAGTCATATAACAGGTACCCCCTAATATGACGTACTTTAGGTCTTACATTTTCCTCTTGCGAAATTTTATTCGCGAACTAGGGTGTACGCCATAAAGGTTCGCCCCTTTCTTTTATGTCATTGTTCTCTACGAAAATTTCTCACATCATGATCTTGTTTTGTCATGAATAATCCTGCAATTATTCTTTCAGAATTCATAACTTCTCAAAGATTCTTACGGATAATTTCTTTTCAAGTACAATATGTTCCATGGTCTATCTATTCTATGACCAACATCTCTTCCTTCTGGGTCCATTAATCTATAAGCTCCTGTTCCAACTATCTCCTTTATGATGTAAGGTCCATCCCACTTTTTCGCTAATTTTCCACCATTTTCTCGCTGATATATTGGTGTTTCTTGCAGAACTAAATCTCCTGGTTGAAATTCACGTATTTTCACATGTTTATTATATTCTCGAGCTAATCTTCGCTGATAATTCTCCATATGTTTAAAGCTTTTTCTCTTTTTTCTTCTAATTCATAAAGTTTGTTTAGAATTAAACCCGCACTAAGATTTTTCTCCCAAGCTTCTCTTTTTGTTGTCGGAATAACAACTTCTGTTGGTAACACCGCTTCAACTCCATATGTTAAACAAAAAGGTAACATTACAGTAGCTTTTCTTCTAGTTGTATTATAAGCCCATTATGTACTTGTTCGCACCATGATCTGTGATGTCCTTCCAATTTATTCTTTAATATATTTGTAATTGTTTTATTTGTTGCTTCTACTTGCCCATTAGCTTGTGGATATAAAGGAGTAGACTTTCCACATTTTATCTTGAATGCATTGAGTAACATTTCTATGTTCTTCCCCTCAAACTGTTTCCCATTATCAGATACCAATTGTGCAGGAATTCCAAATCTGCAAATGATATTTTCGAATATGAATGTAAAGATATCTTTGTCACGAATATGTTGTACTGCCTCCACTTCTGTTCATTTTGTGAAATAATCTGTTGCGACTATTAAGTATCTTCTTTGTCCAGTTCCTGGTAAAAATGGCCCCACAATGTCTAAGCCCCATTTTCCAAAGGGCCACACACTGGTTGGATATGACAATGGTGCTCCTGGTGCATGTATCTTCTTTCCATGCCGCTGACAATCTTCGCAACGTCTTGATATTTGTTTTGCATCTTCATGCATGCATGGCCAGGAATAACCTTGCATTTTTGCTCTATGTGCTAAAGATCTTCCTCCACTATGATTGCCAGCGTCTCCACTATGTAACATTTTCAGCACCTTTTCTCCTTCATCTCGTGTCAAACATCTGAGTGATGGTCCACTAAAGGATTTTCGGTATAACAACCCATTTCTTAATTCATAATTCGTTGCTCGGCTTTTTAACTTGTGTGTTTCCAATCTATTTCTTGGTGTTTCTCCTTTCGCCAAATATGCGTAAAGCTCCATTCTCCAGTCTGCGACATTATTTATTTGTTATTCTTTTTCATTATCTATGACCATCACATCCACATATTCCTCTTCTTTGTTGACTGATGGTGACAGAAGTGTTTGTATTTTTATGCATCTCGCAATTGGATCTGTCATCATACTTGAGATGAAAGCAAAAGCGTCTGCGAGTCTATTATCCTTTCTTGAAACGTGCCTCCATTTTATTTTTGGGATTTTCGCTGACAATTCTTCAACCAGCTTCTTGTATTTCTTCAGGGACGATTCATTTGTAGTATACTCTCCTTTTATTTGGCGAATAACTAGCTGCGAATCACTAGTGATCCTGGCATTTTCTAGTTTCATTTCTATTGCGAATTTTAATGCATGTATCACAGCTTCATATTCTGTTTCATTATTAGTGGATGCAAATTCCAATCTGAATGATAAAGCCATCTTTATTCCTTCTGGCGAAATTAAAACAATTCTAACTCCATTTCCTTCTCCATTTGATGATCCATCTACCAGTATTTCCCATCTATTTGGTTCTGTTAATAAATCTTTTGGATCTCCATGTTCGTCTTCTACATCCATCATTTCTTCTACTGCTTTATCTTCTTCTAAAGTAAATTCTGCCAAGAAATCCGCAACAACTTGTGATTTTGGTGAAGACAAAACTTCATATTTAATATCAAAATGGACTACTTGTGCATTCCATCTCTCTACCCTTCCTGATCTTTTAGAATTCTTTCAATTGGTACTTTATCTTGTGTGCTTGAAAGTATATGCGGAGCTTAAATGATGCATAAACTAATGCTAAGATTAACTTTTCAATCTTTGAGTAATTCTTCTCTGCGGTATTAAAAGTTTTGCTAATGTAATAAATGGGTTTCTCCACTTCTGCGTCTACTCGCAATAACACAACACTTAATGCATGCGACGTTGTCGCAAGGTAAATCAATAATTCTTCTCCTGGTTCTGCCTTTTGTAAAATAGTTGTATTCATAAGATGTTCTTTGATTCCTTGAAAAGCCTTTTCACATTCATCACTCAATTTAAATTTTGCACCCTTCTTGAGTATATCGAAAAAATATTTGCATTTGTCTGATGATCGCGAAATGAATCTCCCCAGCGAAGCTAGAAGCCCATTCAACTTTTGTACATCTTTTATTGTTGCTGGTGTTAGCATGTCACGAACTGCTTGCACTTTTTCTGGATCAACCTGTATTCCTTCCTTTGATACAATGTATCCTAAAAAATTTACCTATGCAACTCCAATAGTACACTTCTCGGGATTCAATTTAATGTTATACTGCCGCATTTGTTCAAAAATCTCCCTCAAGTCTTGTACATGGTCTTTAGCTTCTTTACTCTTTACCAACATGTCGTCCACGTATACTTCTAATGTTTTGTGTATCCATTTTGCGAACACCTTCTCTACCATTATTTGATATGTTGCTCCCGCATTTCGCAAACCAAACGGCATTTTCGTGTAACAATATAAACCTCTAGGGGAAAAGAAAGCAGTATGTTCTTGATCTTCTTCAGTGAGAGGAATTTGGTTATACCCTTTGTACCCATCTAAAGATGATACCTATCATTTCCCGCTGCAGATTCCACCATTTGAGGAATATCGGGTAACGGAAAACTATCTTTGGGGAAAGCTTTGTTCAAATCAGTGAAATCTATGCAAATCCTGATTCCCTTGTTTTTCTTTGGGACAATGACCATATTCGCTATCCATTCTGGGTATTTAGCTTCTCTTATAATTCTTGCCTCCAACATTTTATGTAATTCTTCTTCTATTTGGGAATGGTAATTTGTTGCGATTTTTCTTATTCTCTGTTTAAATGGTCTCACATTTTTGCTCATCTCCAGTCTGTGGCAAGCAATTGTTGGATTTATTCATGGTATCTCATCCATGTTTCCTGCGAAAATATCTTTATATTCTCGCAGTAAGTTGACAGTTCTTTCTTCTTCTTCTATATCCATTTTGGTTCCAATTCTCAACATTAGAGGTTCCTCCACAGTCCCAACATTTATTTCTTTTGTTGGTTCTGCGGCAGTGTAATTGGGTTTAGGTTTTCCCATTGGTGTGGGTTCTTTAATTGCTTTTATGGGTCCGTCTCCTTCTTCCGAAATTTCGCTCGGTATTCCTTTGCCTTTTTTTGCGCTTATCATATATACTCTAAATTCTTCTTCCTTCTTTGCTTCCTTTACCAATTTTCTGCGAAATTGCTTCCTTTTTGCTTGTTCTTCATAACGCCTTACTTCAATTTGGTGACATAATTTCGCATTGTCAACATCTCCTCTGATTTCACCTATTCCACTTGGAGTGGGGAATTTAATACATTGATGAAACGTTGATACCACAACTTTTATCGCATGTATCCATGATCTTCCTAATAACATATTATATGACGATTCCATATCCACCACGCACAATGTCACATGTGTTTCGATTTCTCCAAGTGGAATTCGTACCACTATTTCTCCTTTAGGTTTTGTTGTGGATTTTCCAAAGCCGTGAACAAAATATGTTGAGTTGGACATTTCTTCATCTTTAAATCCCATTCCCCGGAATGCATGATAAAATATTATATCAACTGAACTTCCTGTATCAATTAAAGTTCTTTTCAACATCCATTCTCCTGTGGATTTTATTGCTGTATCCTTCTCTTTTCGTGTAATAGGCACTGTGATGACCAACGAAGATGTATGGTTCAAATTTTCTTTTGGTATTTCTTGTGCCATGAATGCAATTCTTTGCTTTTCCCAATCTTTCAAAGGTGAAGTTTTTTCTACCGCTATAATTTTCTTTCCTTCAAAATTTCGTTTATGTATTCTTCCTTTGATGTTTTCATGGAATTCATTAACCAAGCTTTTTGTTATCATATTACACTCCAATTTTTTTGCCATTTTCATTAATTCTATTCATCTTTCCTCTAACTGATTCACTGATTTGTTTAATCACTTTCTTGATTTGAATCTTCTCAATCAACAATCTTCAACTTTCGATCTTCAATCTCCCTGTTTCTAGCGCCATTATGTAGTTGCAGGAAATCCTACACTACACCCCACATATGATTTCATTGTTGATCAGCTTATTTAGGTTAACGCTCTAAATTTTATTGATTAAATTCTAAATGTTCTTACAAGACAAGGAAAATAAAGAAAATCAAGAATGATCTTTGTTCTGAACTTTCTCTCTCCTATTTACTTGTCTCTCATTCAAGAAAAGATCTCTCATTCCTTTACAACTCGAATGACTATTTATAAGGGAAATACATAGTGGATGACAGCTAATCTGTCCTTTATTTTCGGATATGGTTTGCGACATTCTCGCAACCTTACAAATGTTGACTTCGCAAGCTTTCTAATTTTCGCGAGACTATCACATTTTTCTCATGATCCTTGCTGACGTCGTTTCTGAAATTGTTCTGCGACGCTCTTGTGCAATACCATTGATAACTTCGCTAAGACATAATTATTGCGAGATTCTGATCCTACATCTTGCCTCTTCTCTTATCTTCTCCGCAAAGTAGAGAATGATGTGAGAAATGCCGCAACCGCTTATCTTCTCATATTCTGCATTTATCACACGTATTTTTTCTTCCATTTATTTCTCGACACGTCTTTTGTAACCGTTACTTTTTAACCGATTAAATCTTTTCGTATTAACCATGTTTATTTTCTCGAGGAAAAATTCCCTCTATATATATTTCTTTTCATCCTCTTCTTCTTTCTTTTTATTCTCTCTGCAACTTCGTCGTTCTTCTGCAAGCTCCATTGTTGCAACTTTTCTTCTTTCCTCTTCAATCTTTTTAAATTCTTCTTCATCTTCAAATTAGATCTTCATAGTTCGTGATCTTCTTCAAGATAATTTTCCTTGCTATCATTTTTCATGGATTCATCAAGGTCAGTCTTCTCATTTCTTCCTTATAAGTTTTGCTGAAATTGATATATTTGAAATTAATCTTGTTTATTGCCTTATGTGATGTTGTTTATGTGATTCCCATACTCTTGTTATTTCAACAAAAGCGGCTCCAACACTAAATTTACAGTTCAGAATCCTAACAATCCCAAATCACAGCATAAAGTTGTCGTTCATAAAAGAAAGTCTGCGAATGAGAAGGTAGTAAGAAACACTATCTTTTTCTAATAACAATATTGTTGTATCTGTTTCTTATCTAGATTGTAATTATCAGGGTGATAAAGATCTTCATAGACCTCACAAGAAATCTCGCCACCTCAAGGCTGTTCCGACTTCTGTTCCCTTCCATCTACTTATTTCTTCCAAATCTCTTGCGACATCTTCGCAATATAAACCTTTATCTCCAATTCGTGAAGACGCTGCCTCTGACTTCATTTCTTCCAAATCTCCTGCGACATATTCGCAAGATAAACCTCTATCTCCGACTCGCGAGAATGCTGCCTCTGATTTCATTTCTCCAGTTGATCTTTCTATGACTGAAATTCCCCTTGTGGTTCCTTCTGCGAATGAAGCCTCTTCTCTTCCCATTGAGAATATTTCTCAACCTTCTATCACTACTAGTTCTCTACCTAAGTCTCCTCCTTTGTCGAAAGAGACCGTGGAAGGTAAAGATATTGCTTTCAAGGTTTTATCTGAGATTCTGGATGATGGCAAGAAGTCTTCTACTGATCCCATCAAGTCTAATGTTTGTAAAATTCTGAGCAAGCATTTGAGTTCTGACAAAGCTGCTTCGCAGACAGCTTTAGAAAAAGAATGTAATGCTCTTCGTCTTGAAAATCAGAAACTTCAGAATGTTTTGCTGGATCGTGATAATCTTCGCAAGAAGAATGATGAATTAAGAGGTATGATTTCCTCATCTATGTCTTTAATTTGCCTTTTCGATGGTTTTATCCTTCCCCTGTTTAATTATCCTTTAAATCTCTCTTTTGCATGTTAAACATTTAATCAGAAACGAGTAATGGAGAGATATCAATTTGAATTTGCTGTTGAAGAAGCCCGTGTTGATAAAGAAGTCTTAATGGATCAATATAACCAATTAGATAATCTCTATTCATATTCTCTTGATCAAATAAATAATCTTACCAATGAAAATACCCAATTAGTTGAAAAACAAGATCTATTAAGTAATGAAGTATCTCGTCTTTCTTATTCTTTAACCAAAGCTAATTTAGGGATGGAAACTTTATCAGATGAGAATAAAACCTTATCTCAAGAGAAGCGAGTTTATTTAAACAAGATGGCGATATCTTCGCAACAACTTAATATTCTCCAAAAAGTATGTGTTGACCAAGAGAAATCTCTTCGCTTTTCAAGAAATGAACTTAAAGAAGTAACAGAATCATCTATCGCTGAAAGAGATACACTCATTCAAGGTAGAATAACTTTAAGTGTGAAGGCAAATCAACTTAAAGAACAATATTCCAAATTAGAAGAATCTTATTCTTCTCTTGCGAAGAAAAATGCCTTCCTTGTTTCTAAAGAGAAAAGTCTTCAGTCTCGACTTAAAGGTTTAGTTGGAGATAAATTTGATGACGCAATGGATCATTGGGAGAATAGTTGTCTATCCTTGATTCAACATCTTATTTCGCAAAAGGAAGGTAGTCATAATAGTTTGACTGCTTTAATTATCTTTCCTTTGTCACATCTCTCTGAATTCCTTATCTTAATAAAATTTTGTATTCTATTTTTCGCAAAGTCTGAGAAGAATCTTCATTCTTCTATTTATGATCTGGAGGCTAAATATGCTGAGATTCGCAAAGAGAATGCATTACTCGTCTCTATCCTTACTGGTTCTCGCGACCGGGCAGAAAGAAGACTTGATTATCTTGCTTATTTTAAGGATATTTAAGATAGGAATTATCAAAGAGCACTTCTTCGCCAAGTTCATCTCCGAGCTGAAGTCCTTGTAAATGACATTTTATTGTCCAACTCTCTTCCTCCTACATCAATTGATCCTTTAGAAGTAGATGATGATGAAGTTCCTCGTCCTGCTGATAATGATTACGATTATGAAAGCGGTGCAGAGGATAATTTCCTGAAGATGAAGAAGAAGTTCCTTCTAAAGAAGTATCTGCTGGTGTTAATCAGAATGAAAAAGAAATTTCTCCTGAAAAAGTAGTTGCTGGCGATAATCAAGATGCTAGTCAAGTAATTGCTGGCGATAATCAAAATGCTGGTCATGGAGAAGATCAAAGCCGAAATGAAGGAGAAGCTTGCGAGAATGTTGGCGAAGAATTTCTGTCATCTCCTGCTACTGATATTGATATTGAAGCTTGAGCTTCTTTTCTAGCTTTTTTTTTCTTGAGCTGTATTATTTTTATCACTTTTGAGAGCTACATTTTCAATCGACTTTGGAGTCAACTTTTTCTTTTAATATTTTGTTGATAAGAAAGATAATGCTTCTTGTATATTGATTCCCATACTTGCCTATAATTATCTTTCTTGCAAAAAATAATCTGTTATGAATGCATATAATTAGTTTGTTTTATTATATGGTCTTATTTTGCCTTCTTAATTAAAGGTCTTATTATGCCATCTCTTGTCATTGCGACAAAATCGCAGGACGTCCTTGCACTTTCATACAAAAACCGATTGATATTGTCTTAACTTTTTCTTTTGTATTATGGCCTCTTCAGGAATGTTGCGACAATTTGACAGGCCTAAATATTCTTGCGAAAATAAATCCCCATGACATTGCCGTCTTGCAATGAAATCGCAGGACGTCTTCGCACTTTCATGCGAAAACTCATTGATCTCATCTTATCTTTTTCTTTTGCATTATTGCCTCTTCAGAATTTTTGCACAAATATGACAAGCCTTAATTATCCTTGCGAATAATAAGCCTCATGAAATTTTCGTCTTAAAACACTTATCAGCTCCCTAATGGAGGGTGCCGCCCTTATCTTCCCCCTGGTTGCCCCTTCAAGGAGGCGTACTTCTACCATACAAGGTTATCTCCTCCCATCCAGTCTTAACAACAACCAGTTGTTTTCGCAGCCTCTTATCCCTTTTACCTATAGGGCTTATGGTTACGAAACTGCACCTTAAGTGGGGTTTTCTTCGGGCCGAGTGCAGTATAAGCCAAGACTTGTCAAGAATGGCAAGGACGCTTCAAACGCCCACTGCACTCTTGACTCAACCGTGTACCTCGGCGCCTTGATCAGATCTGCACTCCTTGGGAAATTCCTTATTACCTTAGTCGCCAAACCTAAGTCATATGCTTAAGTTGAGAATCCAAGGTGCCTCTCCCGGATGGGTTTTATTGTCCCCAAATCTCCATGACTCAGGTTCCGGTGGCGGTATAGCCTTTCCCTGAGTCATCTAACATGTATTTCTTGATTTCATGGTATTTCTCTCAAATTAGGAAACATTCCCTCAATTCATCAAAAATACATGAAAAATACACAAAAATTAGGAAAACTCGTGGGATCGGGCCCAAGCCGGCCGACCATGCTTTCCACGGTCCTACACACCCTTGTTTTTATTATTTTAATATTTTTTGCTTCCTTGAAACCATGAAAACTCCTTCAATTCATGGAAACTCCCTAAATTCATCAAATTTCTCAAAATTCATGAATTTTTCATAAAATCATCAAAATATTATAAAATAAGGAATAGGCACCACGGGACCGTGGTCACGACCGGCCGACCATGCCTTGACCACGGCAGTCCCACACCTCCTCATTCCTTATTTTATGATTATTTTTCATCATCTCATGGTGTTTTCCTCAGTTTCGTCGAAACCCTAATTTTGGCATATTTTCTCGAATGGATGCTCAATTGCACGCCAGGAAATATTAAAATTATCTGGACTGAGACGCAGACGCCTTGGGGATACGAGCACGCTATCTTGACCGTCCAAGATTGTCTCTTTGGCTTACGGAAGCCGTCCCATCAATTTTCACAGTTTTGACCTAATTTGCACAATTGCTCGTATTAGGTCCAAAACTCTTCCAAACACTTTGGATTTTCATGAAGTGATCATCAGGCGGTCACGTGACTACCCATGGCCGGTTTCATAACCCATGGTTGGTCCCTCACCCCGTCATAATTAATTAGGTTTTCTCACCTAAGGCTCAGACGAGCATTTTCGAATAAATGATTAAACCAGCATTTGATCATTCTTTCACCAACAAATCGTCAACTCTTCAGGAGTTCTTTGTATTTGCTCACGTGAGCATATGGACACTACATGGTTGATCCACGGTCCCATGTAGTCTCTCCCTCCTTCGACCCATGGTTAAAATTCTGACGAACCATGAATTGATCATCAATTGATCAAATTAGGGTTTCTGAATCCAAGGATCATCATTCTAGATTCCAACCTTAATAATTTTACGACGACCTCATGGTCATTAATCTTATTAATTATGCTCGGTTCAACAACCAGTACTTTAATTAATATTTTGGTCATGCTGCCAATAATCCATCAGATGAAAAACACATGCTCAGACAATCAAATATTCAACAATTCATCACATGAGCAACACTTGCTCAGATGATAAATATTTTCTCAACCCAAGGAATATTGGTTCAACAATCAATATTCAATGATCCATCGAATGAGCAATACTTGCTCACTTCATCGTAAGAACTATACCTCTGTCTCATGACATGTTCAATTCATGAGTTTCGGAACATCATGTTCAACTCAGCAACTACATGGACTCATCGTCCCATCAAACCACGAAGTCATCAATTGACTAACAAACCACGAGACGTCAATCGTGTCACTTGGGGGGGATATCACTTAGGGTTTTGGTCTGGCGGTCTACGGCACGTGTGTTCAAACACACGATAGAATGTGAGCAAGTCGTGCAATCAGTTGAAGGAATTCACGAGGTAGTGGGTGGAAAATCGACCAAGTCTCCACACGTTGAGCAACTGGTTTCAAACACGATCTCCACTTCCCCACTCCTTGATTCCATCAACTGTCACACTTCATGGAATCATGATGTCTAAAATTCCAACAATATAAATAAGTCTCTGAATCATGATTGAATCATCAGCATCATCAGTATCATCAATCTCACGTCTCATCGACAACACGAGATCATCAACTCATCAATTGAGCAACTACTCTCAATTGAGCAATTTCAATCATTCGGAGCTTATCATATTCAGAATTCACACACCCAAAATCTTTGATTACCATTGATTCCACACATTTCTCAGCTTCCCTCCTACAGATCAACCCATCCTCTCTAGTGACCGAATTTACTCTGGAACGGTCATTGTCTTGATTTAGGCCGGAGTACTACAGATTCATCTCTCGAATCTAAAGCACCCCCTTTGCAGCGGTGCATCTGTGTGAGGTTTAACATTTCGCTCGGTTCGAGGAGTCTCCTCCGTACGGTCGTCTCCTCAATTCCTTAAAAACCAGCAAATCGTTTTTCCCCATCTACAGATTGGCGACCACAGTGGGAGATCATTCTCTCGGTTGCAATCTAAAAATCTCACAAGATGGTTGGTCTCAGGACTAATTCAACTAATTCAGATCAGAATATTTCAAACGGCAACATTCCTCATGTTACACCTGGCGGCATGGAAAGCATAGGGATCCCGACTTTGGCAGAGTTGGCTCAAATCCTATAGGTCCATACCAGGAACATGGACCTGATGAAGGAGACGATAAACCACATCCTCGATTTTCTCATCAGATTAACGTCTGAGTTAGGCTGTATCTCCGTTCCATAAGCCTCAACACCGGGGACTGAAGTGTCATTTGACCCTCAAATCAACAGCTTCACCACATAAGAGAAGCCGGTGGTACAAGAGGTCACACATTTGATTGAAAATCTATGTGAACTCCTGCACTTATCCAGGGATCAGCGCACAGACACATTTTCAGTACTCAACCAGATATCATCCAGCGTGCAAATAACGCCACCAACACCATCAGTTGAAGAAGTCTCCCTAGTGCATGGGCATTCGATCGACAACATCTCTTTTGGAGAAGAAGATCGCATGACGGATGAAGGACACTACCGAGTATTGTATGTCACTAGTTTCATCAAAGGCACCGAATTTAGAAGAGCTCATGTTGACACCGGTGCTTCCACCAACATTGTCACTATGAAGACTCTCAGGATGGCCAGATTCCCACAAGGTAAAATCATTCGCTATCCCATCCTAATGACAGGATTTGAAGGAAGTCAAAGCCATAAATATGGATACGCATACATAGATTTGAGGGTGGGGCCGATTCGATCGAAAGCAAAGTTTCATGTGATCGAGCAAGAACCTGACTACCACATAATACTGGGACGCCCATGGCTCCATGATAACAAGGTGGTTCCTTCAACATACCATCAACGCATGAAGGCCCTGCTCGACAACAAGATTGTTCGCATTCCGGCTTCATCATTTTCTTATGCTCCCGTCTATGATATTGTGTTCCTTGAATCTCAAAAAGGCGTCCCGGAACCTCCAAGCAGGATTCGCAGTACGCTACTTCCAAGCTGGAAGACTATCGAGAAGGCTGATAACGATCCGTCATCCTCAGCTGCTAAAGTGATCAAGTCACCTACTACACCGAATAAACGCCATAATGATCAAGTCTCAACTCCAGGGGAAAACTTCACGACCGATCGAGACGTAGAAGGGAGAGTCATTTATCACCGACGGAAATATTAGCAATTAATCGGGGAGAACGATGAAAATTCTCCCCACCATGAAGAATCGTGTCAGAGTGAGCTATCACTTGAAGAAGAAGTCCAAGATTCCCCACGACAACTACAGGACGACACTGACTCTACCACTGACGATTTTGAAACAATCAACATTGGGACTGAAGACGATCCAAGGCCAATCCTGATCAGTTCAGTGCTATCACCAGAGGAGCGGACCGAGCTGGTAAAATTATTGAAAGAATATCAAGATGTCTTCGCCTGGACGTACGAGGAAATGCCGGGTATGGATGACAAACTCGTCACCCAAAACCTGCACATCGTCCCTGGTTCCAAAGCTGTCAAACAACCGCCCAGACAATTTAGACACGAAGTCGAGGAGCAAATCAAGGTCGAAATCCAGAAACTGTTGGCAACAGGGTTCATCAAGCCTATTCTTCATCCAACGTGGCTAGCAAATGTGGTACCTGTTAAGAAGAAAAATGTTCAAATCAGATGTTGTGTCGACTTCAGGAACTTGAATAAATGTTTTCCAAAGGATGATTTTCCTCTACCCAACATTGACATGCTCGTCGATGCAACCAGTGGTCACGTTATGTTCTCATTCATGGATGGCTATAGTGGGTACAACCAGATCAAGATGTATGAACATGACGCCAACAAGACTGCGTTTCGTACTCCCATTGGTAATTTTCACTACACTGTGATGCCCTTTGGATTAAAGAATGCTGGTGCCACCTATCAACGAGCCATGACTGCCATATTCCACGACATGATGCACAAGCAAGTAGAAGACTATGTTGATGATGTGGTGGTAAAATCGAAGACTCGAGCATCTCATCTCGAAGTTCTAAGGCAGGTGTTTGAAAGGTGCAGAGAATACAAATTAAAAATGAATCCTTTAAAGTGCGCATTCGGAGTTTCTTCCGGAAAATTCTTAGGATTCCTGGTCACGGCCGAAGGGATCAAAGTCGACCCAGACAAGGAAAAAGCTATTCCCACCATGCCTCCTTCACTGTAAAAGCTTTATGGGCAAGGTAAATTATATTCGACGCTTCATTCCTGGATTAGCTCAACTCATTGCTTCGTTCACACCTATGCTGAAGAAAGGAGAAAGCTTCACCTGGACAGCTGTTCAACAAGAAGCTTTCCATAAAATACAACAAATATTATTGTCACCGGCCGTCATGAGGTCTCCAGTGCAGGGACGACCTCTGATTCTTTACACAACCTCCAGTGACGTCGCCATCGGCGCACTCCTCGCTCAGGAAGATGACGAAGGCGTCGAACGACCAATTTACTACTTCAGCCGCACAATGAAAGATGCTCAACTACGATATCCAAAGGCAGAAAGGGCATGCCAGGCATTGGTACATGCAATCCAGAAGTTCATACATTACTTATTATCTAACAGGGTCGTACTCATCTCCAAAGTTGATCCCATAAAGTTCTTGCTATCAAAGCCAGCCTTGATAGGGAGACCAGCGAAGTGGCTACTCCAGATGTCAGAATTTGACATAGCTTGCACGCCACCTAAATCCATCAAAGGTAAAGCGGTAGCAGACTTGCTCGCTGCTTTTCCAGGGGAAGACACAACAACACTACATGAAGAAGTGCCCGGCGAATTCCCAGACATCTTGGTCATCAAGGAAGAAACATGGCTTCTATACTTTGATGGTCTCCACCCCTAGTAGTGACACCGGAGGAGCGGGTAGTGCTGGTGTCTCCATCTGGTGAAGTTTTCTCACATTCGTTCAAGTTGGATTTCCACTGCACCAACAACTCAGCGGAATATGAAGCCTTATTAGGATTATCTTGGCCAAGCAAGCAGGAGCAACACACCTCGAGATAAGGGGAGATTCAAAATTATTGGTCAACCAGATGAATGGAACATATTCTCTCAAAGAAATCACACTTGCTCCATTCAGAACCGAAGCTCAGCGACTGTTGACCTATTTTGCTGACGCAACGATCGTCCATACTGGACGGACTAACAATAGGCATGCTGATTGCCTAGCAACTCTCGCCTCCAAGCTGCAATTCGAAGGAGCACAGAAAACGATCACTGTACGGAGGCGTACAGTATCTTAGACTTGGCTCACTCAGATCGAAGACATTCCAGCGAACGATTGGCGAGCACCCATCATTCATGAATTGATCAGCTCTATTTCAGAAGGCCAAGTCAGCCTCAAGGAATTGAAGAACTACTTCTTGCTTCATGGAGGGCTATACTATCGAAACCCTGATGGATCTCTATCACGATGTCTTGGGAGCGACGAAGCGGAAGAACAACTCAAGCGCATACATGAGGAAGTCTGTGGGCAAACGTTAGTGGTAACACTTTACAGAAAGCTTCAAAGAATGGGGTACTACTGGCCATCCATGGAGACTCAGTCAAGAGATTTACAAGGATCTTGTCCTGATTGCCAAACACCTCCTCATCACTTGGAGGTTTTGACGGTCCACCACACTGGGGACTGGAGGGAGCCTTACATCAAATACCTCCGGGACAACGAACTACCACTGGAAAAGAAGCAAGCAGTCAAACTCATTCAGAAAGCTAAGATATTCGTCTATCTCGATGGGATCTTATACCGCAAAAGCTTTGGTGGAAATTTACTGAGGTGCTTAACCGAACATGAAATCCCTACAATTCTGAACGAAGTACATGATGGAGAACATCAAGGAAAGAGGAAACTATTTCTTCAAATTCATGAGAAATATTATTGGCCAACCATGGAAGATGATGCAGCCGCACACGTTCAGAGGTGTCACCAATGCCAAACCCATGGTAATCTCATCCACACTCCTTGTCTCCCGTTGAATTCTGTGAATAGTCCGTGGCCTTTCTACAGCTGGGGACTAGATATCATTGGGAAGATCAATCCAGCATCTTCAAAACAACATGAATACATCATCACTGCGACAGAGTACTTCACCAAGTGGGTCGAAGCTATTCCTCTTCGAAGCACCACTGGAGTTACGATTCCGCCTTCATCAAAGAGCACATAATATGCAGATCGGAGTTCCTAAGCATATCATCACAGATAACGGAACTCCTTTTGCCAATCAAGATGTTGAGAAGCTGCTCAATAAATATGGGATCAAACAAATCTTCTCCACGCCTTACTATCCACAAGGAAATGGTCAAGCAGAAAGTACCAACAAGACTTTGGTCAGGATTATCAGTCGGACGATTCATGACAATCCTCGATCATGGCATGAGCAATTACCCATGGCTCTATGGGCTTACAGAACTGCACCAAGGAGCTCGATCGGTACTTCGCCATATTCCCTTGTCTATGGAGCCGACGCCATACTTCCAGCAGAAATCAAAGTTCCCTCAGCCAGGATTGCAGCATCCAGTGGTGTACAATGGGATGAGGCCGAAATCTCCAGATCAAGAATCGCTGAGCTAGATATGGAATCAAGGAGAACCAAGGTGGAAAAATATGTGGAAGCTTACAAACAGAGGATCTCCAGAGCCTACAACAAAATGGTAAGACCTCGAACATTTCAAGTAGGAGATTTGGTATTAAAGACGGCAAAGCACATTCAACAAGACATGTCGCTCCTAAGTTCTCTCCTAAATGGGAAGGGCCATATGTTGTTATCAAAGCAGTGTCTAGCGGATACTACAAAATTTTAGCAATCAATGGAGGAAAGGAAGGAAACATCATCAATGGCAAATGGCTCAAAGCTTATTATGCCTGATCCATGAAACAAACTACCTCTTCATCATTTCAAGCATTTTCAAAAATGTAATTTCATTCCTCCAAAGAGCATGCGAATGCTCCTTTGTTCATTAAACATTTCATAAATGAGCAAAATTCGTTCATACCATGATCAACTGTTTCACCTAACTAGAAACTCAGATTTACTCAAAAAACAACAACCACAAATGCTCACTCAGAGCAAACCATCCAGCAACGGATAATCCCTGTAAGAAGCCTCGTCAAGCTTCTTCTGAAAAATCTTGGTCTTTGCCTTCAAGTCTTCGACCGCTTTCTCAACCCTTGCTGACTCCAGAGCCAGTATCCTCTCCTCATCCAGTAAAGCTGCATTCATGGAAATTGCATCAGCAGCCTCTGCCGCCTTATGAACCTTGATTATCTCAAGACGACGACGGAGCCAGCTTACATTGAATCGCAATATCTCACAATTCGAGATCATTTCATCCCATTGGTGCAGTTCATGGTTTTTGACGTCTCGCAAGTGCATCTGATTCATTTCCTCGATGATCGGCAAACCCCGCTACCGTGGTTAAAAGGGTTGGAAGAAAACCTTTCCACACTTGTGGTAGCAATGTGACCATACTTCTTCCAGATCTTGGTGTACAGAGACGCATGACATTTGGGAATCACGAATCCGCCGACCATTTCATTGTCTGGGAAGGTATTAATCAATGGGGCTTCGAATAAAAGTCCAGCGGTTGGGTATTCACGAGCATGGACACCGTCTCCGGTCTCCACGGATCCTACAGAATCTTCACATGCCTGGTTACTGCTTTCCTCAACCTCAACCACGGTCACGGACTTTCCACTCTTTCTTCGTCTAGCATCGACGACGACACGGACATCCGCCTACGATGAAACGAAGGAGTGTTAATCCCGGGACTCAGTACAATCTCAAGAGTCATAGGTTTACTTACAGACGATCCAGCTTCAGCACGAGCCGATCCATACCGGGCAGGAGCTCTAACAGTCCGCTTAGGCCTTGCATTATGAGGAGTAGCATTCTTCTTACAGTCCTACGACAAATCATTCTCTTGTGATCAACAATCTCGATTGAACAGAGACAAGAAAGGAAGAAGAAGAAGTGTACAACTTACTGAGATAGACGTTGCTATTTCACGCTTCGACTGAAGATCATCTTGAGAAGAAATGCTATTGCTCGACATGACGGCAAGAGGGTAGGATCAAAACTTCTCTGCACGATGAAACTGACTCAGGAATGGAAGAAATATTTGCGTGGATCATAGATTTGGAGTCTTGAAGATATATATATCAGGCGATAGTCATTAGTCAACTCAGTTACGAGTTTCACTGAAACCCTAGGCTTCAAAGATCGATACCAAGACGCGGAGGAAAATAACACACTGGGGACTGAACATCACGGGTCAAAGGATAGGCCACGCGGCCTTGTACACGTCATGAATTCTCAGCCGTGTTATGTTACTTCTCATGAAAATCGACAAGTCATGATGAATTTGGATATATGGACATTGGTCCATGTCATGGATTAGAAGAAATCGACGTTAACAAAATGTTCATCATTCAGAAGAAAAGTCTAATTGAAGTAAAGTCGTTTAAACAGTCAAAAGAAAGATATCCACTATGAAGACTAAAAGGGAATGCTCTAATCTAAAGAAGATGGAAGTAAAACTACTCGTCGGACTCATCCGAATTGTCAGCTTCATCGTCACTGTCCTTCTCGGAATCATCTTCTTCAGAGTCACTGTCAGGATCATTGGTGAAGTCCGGTGGACGGAAGATAACATCATCATCTGAATCCGAGTTATCTTCTGCTGCAGCTTCAGCTTCAATTTTCTTCATCGTCCTCCGATGCTCTCTTTCATATCGATCAGGCTTAATGTAACGCTCGGATGGTTCCCATGTGATCTCTCCTTCGAAGCATCAATCAGAATCAGAAGGCACCCCATCCAAGAATTGACGCTTCTCCTCAACCCTCTGTCTCTTACGCCGGGTGCGATCTTTTTCACGTTGACGGGCATCCTCCTTTTTGTCTTCAGCTCTTTTCTTTTCGAGTTCAGCAAAAGAGACTCTTCGCTCACCCAAAGGAACATTAGGCTTCGCCCCTTTGGGTAACCCTAGCCTTTGATTTCGCTACAGGAGCGTCGGAATCCTCATCAGAAGAGCCAGAGGAAGAAGAGGAATACCAGTAATCGTAATTGCTGTTATTGTTGGTCGACATTTTCTGGAACCGGAAGATCAAAGATTACTACTATGTAAACAAACCAACATATGCAAAAAATGGTAACTCTTAAATCTTACCTTTTATACTTCCACTAACAATAGTGATAGTAATGCTAGAGTTAACATCTCAAAATCGTTCGTCTCTTCGAAAACTGCAAAAAACGAACGAAACTTTATTTAGTTTCCGAAACTGATTTTCATGAAATCACGGACACAATTTTCATAATGTGAGCATTCACACAACTGACCTATGAAGTTAATGACAATACAATATTCTATCATAAATATATTGTCTATCTTTGAAGAATCCTCAAAACCCACGTTTTGATTTTTCGAAAAAGCAGCAATTAACGCAACTTGCATACATAAATCCTCAAGGATTTTATCTAACGAAAACAAACTCATGCAAATAAAATATATCATCATATTTTGCACAATATATGTCACGGCTGCATATATATATATAAACTATTTTTCCTTCGTATCGCCGTTATTTGTCTTTAAAACGAAGGTTTATTTCAAAAAATATTGTGAAAGCTCACATATCATACATATGATAAAGTTTTGTATTTACATGAAAGCTCATAAGCAAAATTTTATCACTGGACACAAGTTCATCATACATATTTTCCATCGTGTCATCGTTATTTGTCTTTAAAACGAATGATTATTCCGATTTCATGAAAATTCACTTCTTTTATGATAGAACCTTGGTACACATGAAAGCTCATAAACTAAGTTTTATCACTGAACCTAGGTTCATATGCTAAAAAAAAATCTCTACTAAATCAGGTACTATAGTTAGTTTGCAAAACTAACGATCGAACGAACATACGTTTTAAAAAAACGAGGGTTTTTCATAAAACTCACACTAATATACACACATGTATATAACTTCATCATGATCAAAGCATGGACAACTCATGAGGATCATAAACATCAGCAAAAAAAAAAAAAAAGGAAAAAAGGAAAAAAAATTTACCTATCGTGTGGCGGCCGGAATTTGGCCGGACGACGCCGGCGATCGGTGGCGGCTGGCGGCTCCGGCGGAAAAACCCTCCTTACCTGGCGTGAAGGTGATGAAGGTGCTGGTCGTGTGTTAGGAAAAAAAAAGAAAGAGATTGATCCCTTTTATATCAATTTTATTTCCAAAACCTAATTTTCTAAGGATTTCCTTATTGGGCCCGACCCGCGAATCCTAACCGACCAAGGACTCGTCGTCCAAACCAGCGGTTCAACACCAATTTATGCTCATCAAACGACGCTCCAATCATGACATTGAAGCCTTCATCAAGTCGTGGTCTGCTCATGCTCCCTAAATCGGGTAACGTCTCAACTTACGACTAAGTTCAATTACTGGTATTATTTATGGCCGGAAAATCACCATTTAATGTTGACTGAGGAACACAGCTTTCCTCAGTAAGCAGGGGACTTAATGTAGATGGTGGATTTTCGACAAAGGCTAAAATCATAAACTCATAATTATACGAAGCTCTGATTCAACAATCAGACGTGAGTATCGAGACAATCGAATTCTCAACAGAGAGTACTTTCTCTCAGAGTACATGTAGATATGTAGTCTCACGACTGGACAACGGCATATCTCATGAATACTGAATACTTTCAGTAATTATTTCTATATAGTATCACGAGATGGACGGCTCCTATACAGCTTGCTCTGCTAGTATAGAGCGATAACGTCTTCAGGAACAAACAACAAGTTTACCCTGACTATATAAAGGATATAACTTACCGGGATAATTAATGCTCCTAGACAGCTTGCTCTGCTAGTATAGAGCCAAAAAGTTAATTATTCCTAATTAAGATTAATTCTGCCGTGACATTCACTACTGAATTCCCAGAATAATCTATTATTGCTCCTATTCCATGGTCGAATCCACGACTGGTCTCATGGGATGGAAATAAATAATTGTTCTGATTCTATGATCGAATCCACGGCTTGATCTCATAGAATAGCAATAACTATATTATCTCATTACTCCGATTTCATGATCGAATCCACAACTGGTCTCATAAATGGTAATACTTAAAACTTAATTACTCTGATTTTATGGTCGAATCTACGATCCTATGGAATAGTAATGCTCACTTTATTATTCTGAATTCGTAGTCGAATCCTCAGCTGATCCTATGAATTAATAATAAACATCTTATTACCCAGTTTTGTGAATTATTCTCCACTGAATTCCACAATTAGTAATAAATAATCAACAACCAGGCATCTGAGCTACCTCTAAGTAAGTCCCGATTCAAATGGTGAAAGTGTATTCAACGACGATACACTAATAGTCACCGCACGAACGAGTATTTCAAAATACGACGAAACGATGAACCTATGCAAAATAGAGAAGAAAATAATAAATAATTAAAAATATTGACCTGGGTGCTGGGAGTACGGACACACGACCGATCGACCGTGTCGTGGTCAATCCCACGCCAGTTTTATATTTTTAGTGCATTTTTATTATTTTCCATGATTTGATGAAAATTCTCTCATTTTATCAAATCTCCTCCGTCTCGAGGAAACTCCTCGGTTTCATGGTACTTCCATAAATCCATAAAAAATAATATAAAATTAAGGAAAGGAGTGTGGGGCGTGACCATTGGCCAACCGTCCATGCCTTGGTCCCAACCGGCCCCACACCCCACGATTCCTTATTATTTTATTATTATTATTATTATTTCTCTAATTTCATGAAAAAACTCCTTGATTTCATGGTATTTGTGCACAAATCATCAAATAATAATAAAATAAAATAAATTATGAAAACTTGTGGGACCGGGCCTTGGCCGGCCGGCCATTCCCTAGCCGGTCCCACACGCCCCTTTGTTTTATTATTTTATTATTAGTTTTCCTTGAATTCATCAAATTCCTTGATTTCATGGTATTTCTCTCAAATTAGGAAAAATTCCTTCAATTCATCAAAAATACATGAAAAATACACAAAAATTAGGGAAACCCGTGGGACCGGGCCCAAACCGGCCAACCATGCCTTCCACGGTCCACACGCCCTTGTTTTTATTATTTTAATATTTTTTGCTTCCTTGAACTCATGAAAACTCCTTCAATTCATGGAAACTCCCTAAATACATCAAATTTCTCAAAATTCATGAATTTTTAATAAAATCATCAAAATATTATAAAATTAAGGAAAAGGCACCACGGGAACGTGGTCACGACCGACCGACCATGCCTTGACCACGGCGGTACCACGCCTCCTCATTCCTTATTTTATGATTATTTTTCATCATCCCATGGTGTTTTCCTCAGTTTCGTCGAAACCCTAATTTTGGCATATTTTCTCGAATGGATGCTCAATTGCACGCCAGGAAATATCAAAATTCTCAGGACTGAGATGCGGACGCCTTGGGGACACGAGAACGCTATCTTGACCGACCAAGATTGGCTCTTTGGCTCACGAAAGCCGATCCCATCAATTTTCACAGTTTTGACCTAATTTGCACAATTGCTCGTATTAGGTCCAAAACTCTTCTAAACACTTTGGATTTTCATGAAGTGATCATCAGGCGGTCACGTGACTACCCAGGGATGGTTTCATGACCCATGGTCGGTCCCTCACCCCGTCATAATTAATTAGGTTTTCTCACCTAAGGCTCAGACGAGCATTTTCGAATAAATGATTAAACCAGCATTTGATCATTCTTTCACCAACAAATCGTCAACTCTTCAGAAGTTATTTGTATTTGCTCACGTGAGCATATGGACACTACATGGTTGATCCACGGTTCCATGTAGTCGCTCCCTCCTTCGTCCCATGGTTAAAATTCTGACGAACCATGAATTGATCATCAATTGATCAAATTAGGGTTTCTTAATCCAAGGATCATCATTCCAGATTCCAACCTTAATAATTTTACGACGACCTCATGGTCCTTAATATTATTAATTATGCTCGGTTCGACAACCAGTACTTTAATTAATATTTTGGTCATGCTGCCAATAATCCATCAGATGAAAAACACATGCTCAGACAATCAAATATTCAACAATTCATCACATGAGCAACACTTGCTCAGATGATAAATATTTGCTCAAACCAAGGAATATTGGTTCAACAATCAATATTCAACGATCCATCGAATGAGAAATACTTGCTCACTTTATCGTAAGAATTATACCTATGTATCATGACATGTTCAATTCATGAGTTTCAGAACATCATGTTCAACTCAGCAACTACATGGACTCATCGTCCCATCAAACCACGAAGCATCAATTGACTAACAAACCACGAGACGTCAATCATGTCACTTGGGGGAATATCACTTAGGGTTTTGGTCTGGCGGTCTACGACACGTGTGTTCAAACACACGATGGAGTGTGAGCAAGTCGTGCAATCAGTTGAAGGAATTCACGAGGTAGTGGGTGGAAAATCGAGCAAGTCTCCATACGTTGAGAAACTGGTTTCAAACACGATCTCCACTTCCCCACTCCTTGATTCCATCAACTGTCACACTTCATGGAATCATGGTGTCTAAAACTCCAACAATATAAATAAGTCTCTGAATCATGATTGAATCATCAGCATCATCAGTATCATCAATCTCACGTCTCATCGACAACACGAGATTATCAACTCATCAATTGAGCAACTACTCTCAATTGAGCAATTTCAATCATTCGGAGCTTATCATATTCAGAATTCACACACCCACAATCTTTGATTACCAGTAATTCCACATATTTCTCAGCTTCCCTCCTACAGATCAACCCATCCTCTCTAGTGACTGAATTTACTCTGGAACGGTCATTGTCTTGATTTAGGCCGGAGTACTACAGATTGATCTCTCGAATCTAAAGCACCCCCTTTGCAGCGGTGCATCTGTGTGAGGTTTAACATTTCGCTCGGTTCGAGGAGTCTCCTCCGTACGGTCGTCTCATCAATTCCTTAAAAACTAGCAAATCGTTTTTCCCCATCTACACTACACTTTCTATCCTAGTCCAAGACCTTTAGCTATATAGGCTAGAAATCAAGACTTATAGTTTTGATAACTAACATTGAAAAACATGCTTGAGATAGCAACGCATGCAAGTTCGACCGAGCAATGCTCTAACAATCTCCCCCTTTGTCAATTTTAGTGACAAAACTATTAATACATATGGAATACAAAAAATAAATAAATTAACTTTTGTAGATCCTATTCCACATGCCTAATCTTCAACATTACTCGAAATCTTCGTCACTTCCAAGTACTCCAATGATCCCAAAGGTTGTAAGTTTAGTATCATCGTTGTTGAAAATCCGTAGCTATAACAACAAGAAAAAAATAGTCCTCAATCATTGTTATACAGTGTCATAGTATCATTACACAACGTCAAAGTCCAATTGTATCACAACTTCAACAACAATACTATGGTGATATGTATCACTCCCCCTTAGTCAATACTCCATCTCACATGGAAACCACTCCCCCTTACATAATGATCCGAAAACCATATGTATTTGTAGTGTGAACTCCATATTAATTCTCCCCCTTTTTGTCAATAAAATTATCAAAGGTAGAAGAACGAGATCCTAATGAAATTTCCGAAAGAGATATTTCTTGACCAAAAGAAAGCAAAAGTATATCATCTTATTTATATGCAATCATAAAGCCGAAGCTAAATGCATTCATCAAGGAGTTTGAAAAGATACAAGATAACCCCTATAATATTCCACAACCGCACTCCCCACAAAGATTTGGCAATTAAGTACAAGTTCAAAAGAACTCTCCCCCATATAATGTCATTCTCAAGAGAACAACAAGAGCGACCTTAATTTCGAAGGAAAAGAAGGATTTCTTTGGACATAAAAAATCACATACAAGTATGAATTTGAATCCAAAATATTCAATTAAACTAACCACAAGAGAATTCATGATTAATTTAATCGACAAATGCACAACATAAGTGAACTTATGGAGACTCAAAATATACAATTAGATTAATCACAAGAGAACCCATAATTAATCTAATCGAAATACACAACCAAACTAATCACAAAAGTAATCAATTTAATTGGTCGTTCTCGACATAAGAAAACTTACGGAGCAACAACTAGATAACCAAACAAGATTATTAATTTAGGTGAATATGCTCGACATAAAGTACCTTACGGAACAACAACATAGCTAATCATGAAAATAATCAACTTGGTCGTTCAACGCTCAACATAAGACACTTTACGGAGCCTTACAGTAATACATAAAATATGGATCAGGGAAGATCATTTACTGCGGAATACACAAGGATTCAATCTATTTTCCATCACTATTCTCATAACGATATTTAATAGACATAATCCTTGCAAACAAAAGATTTTAACCTATCTTCCATCAATAATTGACATAATAGGCTTAACTTTTGTATTTGTCAAAAGTCTATTCATTCTTTAATCAATACATGCATATCGACATACGAAAGACTTTACTTTTGACAAGGTATGGGATAGTCATAGTTCACGGACGCAAACACACATATCCCATAACAAATTTGCAATATATAAAACCATAAAGATTAATACTGCAAATATCATCTTCCATACAAATTTAGAATTTAAATCAATAGATCTAAAAACATGAAGATGAAACCGTTGGACATATCAATGTGTAATCACAATAATGGCTATTCCAAACTCTATTAATCCTTCTCAAAAATAAGAATAAATTCTCATAAGAAGTTTCCTAGGCAACAAGACAAACTCTTAATGCACATACAAGATGGTTTGTCCTTATAGGGTAGAATCAATCTTTTTCACATGGATTTACACCAATAATAGCTACCAAAGGCGTATAGAAATATTTTCTTAACAAAGATGAACATACAAAGTCAATAACGACTATGCACCATAGTTCACAAAGGATGATTGTGAACATTCAAGAATTCCATAGCACTGCGTACTACTTTCCATTCTTGAACCTCCTTCTTTGTGATTCACCAACAACTTTCTTGTAAAAGCTACAAATTATCTTAGAAGAGTAGTACTCCAAGAATCCAAGTGCCCAAGTTCAAGAGAAGTGGAACAAGTGCAACGAAACAGAGCAAAATACTCAAAAACAAGAGATAGGACAAATACCAATCTTAACTCATCTAAATTCAAGTTTTCTCATCTCCATTTTGAATATAATCCAAAGAGGAAGAGAGTGCAAAAAGAATGAGGTTAATCCGAGTCTGTACGAAGAGGTTACGACCAAAACAAGTTTACCGAATATCGACGTCAAGTATACATACAGGTTTGCAAACGAATTTTCGTATCCTGGAGCAGTATGCAGACGGGGTTTGCGAACTTAAACCCCTTTTTAGAAAAGTCCAATTGAATTCTACAGCCTTACCGAATATAATTTGTGCGCCCCAGTTTTTGTGCTTCCCTCACCGTATACATAACAAGGCATTTCTTGGTGAGGGTGCACTTTCAACACAACACAAGTTGTGTTAAGGTGAAAAATGTCTTGCTCATCATGGCACCAAGAAAGAGTTTCTTTCCAACAACTCTTAAATCTTTTAGTGTTGAGAAATACCCAAGGAACTATTTTTATAACTCTATCAAAGAACTTCAAGAGAACCCAAAAAGATTTGTGTTTCTGATTTCTTGTTTTCCAACTTATAAAAAAAAGTTTCTGCAGATAGTTTTTAGTACTGCGAAGGGAAACTCTTTTGATAAAAAGAGACGTCCTAGATTCTTCATAAAAGAAGACAATACCACTATCTTGATAGGAAGTATCAGGAATTGAGCAACGAAACAATTCATGCTTTGAGGTGATACGCTCAAATAACTGAGATTTAAACTCCTCTTGTAATTCGTTTAGTTTATCACAACTAATTGGATTATGCAGAGGAGGAGCATTGCTCTCACTGATTAGTAAATCAATATCAACCTCAACATGAATATTATTCATCATAACTTGATTTAGCCTGTCAAGAGATTCTTGCTCTTTCTGGAGGTATAACTCAACATCAAGAGATAAACTCTCAAGCTTCTTTTCAAGCCCTGAAAACACTTCAAGGGATTTTAAACCTGGTGGAGGTTTAGATAGAATTTCTTCTACAGATTTTATTACATCAGTCATGGAAGAGAATTCTGAAATCCCTGGATCTGGCGGTGCATTTATTGAGATAACACTACTGCCATAGAGTCAGATCGCTAGAAACACAGACTTGTAAGGTCTTGAACGTGTTTGCCTGCTCTGATACCAATTGAAAAAGTGGGGGTACAACAACCACACCCAATATTTTGCTTAGCAATCTGTATGGACAAACTCCAATATACTTTCTAGAGAATCAACTAGACAGTCAGACTCAATCTAGATAAACAGTATATCAAAGAGTTTATATCTCAATCTCTCGATTTGATATATACTCAAGCAAATAGAAATCTGCGAGTCTTTACCAAATAATAGAGAGATAACTTGGATGGTACCAAATACCAATATCCAAGTGTCAATCAATTTGAATCAACAACCAAAAGGTCGGACTTCTAATTGATTGAAAGACGCACAACCTGTGATATTTCAATTATATAAAAAAATATAATGTGGAAAAGAAATAACACAGACACCAGAATTTTGTTAACGAGAAAACCGCAAATAGAGAAAAATCCCGGAACCCAGTCTAAATTGAATACACACTGTATTAAGCCGCTACAGACACTAGCCTACTCCAAACTAACTTCGTTCTGGACTGTAGTTGAACCCCAATTAATCTCACACTGATTCAAGGTACAGTTATGCTCCTACGTCTCTGATCCCAGCAGGATGCTACCTACTTGATTCCCTTAGATGATCTCACCCACAACTAAGAGTTGCTATGACCCAAAGTCGAAGACTTTAATAAAAAAATCTGTATCACACAGAAAAGTCTACGGTAATTGATAAATCCGTCTCCCACGAATATACCTACGAGTTTTGTTCCGTCTTTTGATAAATCAAGGTGAACAAGAACCAATTGATAAACCGGACTTATATTCCCGAAGAACAACCTAATATTATCAATTACCTCACAATAATCCTAATCGACGCAGCGAAAAAAGATATTGTGGAATCACAAACGATGAGACGAAGTGTTTGTGATTACTTTTCTATCTTGCCTATCGGAGATATAAATCTCGAGCCAATTATTACAATTGTACTCGTGTCGGTAGAAGATGCAAGATCAGATCACACAACTACAAGAAAAGTAATATCGGTCTGGCTTCACAATCCCAATGAAGTCTTTAAGTCATTAACCTGGTTTTAGAAGAAGAAACCAAAGGTTAAAGGAGAATCGACTCTAGCTATGCAACTAGTAAAAAAGCGGGGGTACAACAACCACACCCAACAATTCGATTAGCAATCTGTATGGACAAACTCCAATATACTTTCTAGACAATCAACTAGACAGTTAGACTCAATCTAGATAAAAAAGTGTATCAAAGAGTTTATATCTCACTCTCGATTTGATATTTACTCAAGCAAATAGAAATCTGCGAGTCTTTATCAAATACTATAGAGATAACTTGGATGGTACCAAAGACCAATATCCAAGTGTCAATCAATTTAAATAAACAACCAAAAGGTCGGATATTCTAATTGATTAAACAACGCACAACCTGCGATATTTCAATTATATACAAAATATAATGCGGAAAAGAAATAACACAGACACCATAATTTTGTTAACTAGGACACCGCAAATGCAGAAAAACCCCGGGACCTAGTCCAGATTGAACACACACTGTATTAAGCCACTACAGATACTAGATCACTCCAAATTAACTTTGGCCTGGACTAGAGTTGAACCCCAATCAATCTCACACTGATCAAAGGTAAAGTTATGCTCATACGCCTCTGATCCCAGCAGGATGCTAGGTACTTGATTCCCTTAGTTGATCTCACCCACAACTAAGAGTTGCTACGACCCAAAGTCGAAGATTTTAATAAACAAATCTGTATCACACAAAAAAGTCTATGGTAATAGATAAATCCGTCTCCCACGAATATACCTATGAGTTTTGTTCCGTCTTTTGATAAATCAAGGTGATCATAGGAGCCAATCAATAAATCGGTCTTATATTCCCGGAGAACAACCTAGTATTATTGATCACCTCACAATAATATTAATCGATGCAGCGAAAAAAGATATTGTGGAATCACAAACGATGAGACGAAGTGTTTGTGATTACTTTTCTATCTTGCCTATTGGAGATATAAAATCTCGAGCCAATTATTATAATCGTACTCGTAACGATAGAAGATGCAAGATCAGATCACACAATTACAAGAAAAGTAGTATCGGTCTGGCTTCACAATCCCAATGAAGTCTTTAAGTCATTAACCTGGGTTAGAAGAAGAAACCAAAGGTTAAAGGAGAATCGACTCTAGCTATGCAACTAGTATCACACGTAAGGTGTGGGGATTAGGTTTCCAAGTTGCTAGAGTTCTCCCTTATATAGTTTTCAAATCATGGTTTGCAATCAATGTTAGCTTGGTAACAAAGCATTCAATATTCACCATTAGATGAAAACCTGATTAGATTCAAGCTAATATTTCTCAACCGTTGGATCGAAAACTTAGCTTGTTACACACAAATGAAATGTCCAATTTGGGTTTACGAACCGTTCCCAAACATCAACATTTGTTGGTTCAACAATAGTTAACCAAATGTTAGCAATATGATTAGTTTCATATCAACCATATTGTTTTTCACCATAACTAGTTCACATGACTCAAATGAACTAGTTATAGAGTTGTTCAATTGCTTAGATCTTATGTAACTACACAAGACACAATCGAAGCAAAAACGGTTTGATTCACTCAAATCGGTTCATGAACTTTATAGCCAAGGTTTGAAAAAGCATTCCTTAGTTTAAATAAACATGAGTTCAAGAACAATCGGTTTAAGATATAACCTGCTCAAGTTCGCGGACTTAATCTCATGGAAGGAGTTCACAGACTCCAGCAGAAATTCTCGGGTCGAGAACTTCCGCCAGTTCGCGGACTTGGCTCACGCCACTTTCATTTCTCTTGATCAACAAAGTTCACAAACTTTGGTTCAAGGAATAAAGACTTATACATATATGTGTTCCACAATAATGCTTGTATCCTACTAATGGTTATGTAATCTAAACTCTCATTTCAATCATTGAAATATTCTCAGAGGAAGGATATAGCCGTTATTCACATACCATTTTTCGTTAGAGCAATTTTCAAAGTGATTGAAACATAAAATGACTTTCGTCACTAGGTAAAGATGAATTCGGCTAAAGCGAAAGCTTACCAACACATATTTCGAGAAATAGATAGGCGAGATAAACTCGGCTCGAAATAGCAAATGTGCATAATGAAAGTCTATATATCAAAATGACTTTTGACTCAAGATTAGGAGATAGAATAGATAGACTTTTGAGTGATAGATAAGTTCAAGTCTCCACATACCTCTTAGTCAATGAAGATCCACCAGTTCCTTGAGTAGTACTTCGTCTTGTATGATGATTGCCATGGAGTTCTTGAGCTCAACTACACTTTCTATCCTAGTCCGAGATCTTTAGCTATGTAGGCTAGAAATCAAGACTTATAATTTTGATCACTAACATTGACAAACATGCTTGAGATAGCAACTCATGTGATTTCGACCGAGCAATGCTCTAACAACTAGTATCACACATAAGGTGTGGGGATTAGGTTTCCCATTTGCTAGAGTTCTCCCTTATATAGTCTTTCAAATCAGGGTTTGCAATCAATGTTAGCTTGGTAACAAAGCATTCAATATTCACCGTTAGATGAAAATATGATTAGATTCAAGCTAATATTTCTCAACCGTTAGATCGAAAACTTAGCTTGTTGCACACAAATGAAATGTCCAGTTTTTGGTTTATTTAGCCGTTCCCAAAAATTAACATTTGTTGGTTCAACAATAGTTAACTAAATGGTTAGCCATATGATCACTTTCATATCCACCATATTCTTCTTCACCATAACTAGTTCAAATGACTCAAATGAACTAGTTAGAGAGTTGTTCAATTGCTTAGATCTTATGTAACTACACAAGACACAACCGAAGCAAAAACGGTTTGATTCACTCGAATCAGTTCATGAACTTTATAGCCATGGTTGCAAAAGCATTCCTTAGTTTATATAAACATGAGTTCAAGAACAACCGATTTTAGATATAACCTGTTCAAGTTCGCGGACTGGGTTCGCGGACTTAAGCTCACGGAAGGAGTTCACAAACTCCAGCAGAAATTCTCGGGTCGAGAACTTTCGCCAGTTCGCGGACTTGGCTCACGCCACATTCCGTTTCTCTTGATCAACAAAGTTCGCAAACTTTGGTTCAAGGAATAAGGACTTGTACGTATATGTGTTTCCACAACAATGCTTATATCCTACCAATGGTTATGTAATCTAAACTCTCATTTAAATCATTTAAACATTCTCAGATGACGTTATATAGCCGTTATTCACAGACCATTTTTCGTCAAAGCAATATCCAAAGTGATTGAAACATAACATGACATTCGTCACTAGGTAAATATGAATTTGGCAAAAGCTAAAGCTTACCAACACATATTTCGAGAAATAGATAGGCGAGTTACACTCGGCTCGAAATAACAAATGTGTATAATGAAAGTCTATATATCAAAACGACTTTTGTCTCAAGAGTAGGAGATATAGTAGATAACTTTTGAGTGACAGATAAGTTCAAGTCTCCACATACCTTTTAGTCGATGAAAATCCACCAGTTCCTTGAGTAGTCCTTCATCTTGTATTATGATTGCCATAGAGTCTTGAGCTCAACTACACTTTCTATCCTAGTATGAGACCTTTAGCTATATAGGCTAGAAATCAAGACTTATAGTTTTGATCACTAACATTGACAAATATGCTTGAGATAGCAACGCATGCGAGTTCGACCGAGCAATGCTCTAACAAATGATTTTGTACCTCTCAGGCTTTAGGAAAAGTTTTTTTCTTCTTTTCTTAGTTTTGTTCTTCCCTGTCTATTAACAAAGGATGGTTATTATCGACAATTATACTCTTTATAGGGTTGTGAGTTGGACGTGTACTTTTTCCTTCCTCAAAACCTCTTCTTATCTCAAGACTACTTGTTGAGCTCAATTTGTGATTTCCTCTCACAAACTCATACGTTATGAATACTCCAAGCATGATGTCTTCTGATGGAAAAGATGTTAATATGATTGTTAATCCATCAATCATGAAGGAAAAAGAGAAATCTCCGTTATCTCCTACCTTGAAAAGAAAAAAAAGGAATGTGAGGAAGCCAACAGCCGTTCCTTCAAACTCTCAGAAGTTTTCTGATGTTCTTGAAGAGTTGAAGGATATGCGAAAGGAGATTCAACAAATAAAGGCTTTTGTGTATAAGACTCATGAGATTCAGAAGGCCCTGGTTCGACATCATCAGCCAACAAGGTTTATTGATATAAACTCCTACCTTGATGAACCTTACGTCCCAATGGATATTGACGACAAGGAGTTCGGGGACGATAAATAATTCTTTAAAGGTCTTATTGCCTAGTAAATCTTCTATTTTCTTTTTTTTGTTAGAAGAATAACTAGAGTTTGGAATAGCCATTATTGTGATTACACATAGCTATGTCCAACGTTTTCATCTTCATGTTTTTAGATTTATTGGTTTAAATTCTAAATCTGTTTGGAAGATGATTTTTGCAGCATTAATCTTTATGGTTTTATATATTGCAATATTGTTATGGGATATGTGTGTTTTGTCCATGAACTATGATTGTCCCATACCTTGTTAAAAGTAAAGTCTTTCGTATGTCGATATGC
Organism: Papaver somniferum; assembly: GCF_003573695.1. Classification (NCBI taxonomy): domain Eukaryota; kingdom Viridiplantae; phylum Streptophyta; class Magnoliopsida; order Ranunculales; family Papaveraceae; genus Papaver; species Papaver somniferum. The sequence continues at coordinate 141,981,800 of NC_039358.1, forward strand.
ATGTATTGATGAAAGAATGAATAGACTTTTGACAAATACAAAAGTTAAGCCTATTATGTCAATCATTGATAGAAGATAGGTTAAAACCTTTTGTTTGCAAGGATTATGTTTATTGAATGTCGTTATGCAAATAGTGATGGAAAATAGAATGAATCCTTGTGTATTCCGCAGTATTGATCTTCCCTGATCCATATTTTATGTATTACTATGAGGCTCCGTAAACTATCTTATGTTGAGCATTAAACGACCAAGTTGATTATTTTTATGATTAGCTATGTTGTTGTTCCGTGAGGTATTTTATGTCGAGCATTTTCAACTAAATTAATCATCTTGTTTGGTTAGTTGTTGCTTCGTAAGTCTTCTTATGATGAGCATGACCAATTAAATTGATTACTTTTGTGATTAGTTTGGTTGGGTATTTCGATTAGATTAATTATGGGTTCTCTTGTGATTAATCTAATTGTATATTTTTGAGTCTCCATAAGTTCACTTATGTTGAGCATTTTTCGATTAAATTAATCATGGGTTCTCTTGTGGTTAGTTTAATTGAATATTTTGGATTCAAATTCATACTTGTATGTGATTTGTTATTTCCAAAGAAATCATTCTTTTCTTTCGAAATTAAGGTCGCTCTTGTTGTTCTTTCGGGAATGACGTTTTATGGAGGAGAGTTCTTAATTGAACTTGTGCTTAATTGCCAAATCTTTGTGGGGAGTGCGGATGTGGAATATTATAGGGGTTATCTTGTATCTTTATAAACTCCTTGATGAATGCATTTAGCTTCGGCTTTATGATTGCATCTAAATAAGATGATATGTGTTTCTTTCTTTTGGTCATGAAATGTCTCTTTCGGAAACTTCATTAGGATCCCGTTCTTGTACCTTTGCCAATTTTATTGACAAAAAGGGGGAGAATTAATATGTAGTTCACACTACAAATACATATGGTTTTCGGATCATTATGTAAGGGGGAGTGGTTTCCATGTGAGACAGAGTATTGACTAAGGGGGAGTGATACATATCACCATAGTATTATTGTTGAAGTTGTGATACAATTGAACTTTGACGTTGTGTAATGATACTATGACACTGTATAACAATGATTGAGAACTCTGGTTTTCTCGTTGTTATTGCTACGGATTTTCAACAACGATGATGCTGAACTTACAACCTTTGGGATCATTGGAGTACTTGGAAGTGACGAAGATTTCGAGTAATGTTGAAGATTAGACATGTGGAATAGGAGCTACAAAAGTTAAGTTATTTATTTTTTGTATTCCATATGTATTGATAGTTTATTCACTAAAATTGACAAAGGGGGAGATTGTTAGAGCATCGCTCGGTCGAACTCGCACGCGTTGCTATCTCAAGCATGTTTGTCAATGTTAGTGCTCAAAACTATAAGTCTTGATTTCTAGTCTACTGATAGACACATTTATTTGTCTATTTTGATCTCAATTGTATATATTTTTAGTGCTCTATTTTGTACTTATTATGGTGTTTTATGTCTTTGTAGGTATTTTTGGGCAATAAACATTTTTGGAGAAATCGACTCGAAAAGTTGATAAAGGCGCCCCGGAGGATACATACTATTCGGACTCTCAGTTTGGATAAGGGGTACTTCAATTACTAAGGGGCACCTCACTGCTATTTGTACCCCAGATATATTATTTACACCCCATGGCTATGTGCACCCCTACTCTGGTTGGGGGCCATCCTATCTTTCTTGTTTGAAAATGAAGTTTTGGCGGGAGAATGAGTTACAGCTGCGTAACTTTTTGGCAATAATTTGGGTGTGATTCTGTTGGACTTGTTCACAGATATGGATCGTCATGGGCTTGGTGCAATAGAACAGGGATGGTAACGATTTATTTACGTATAAAAAAAGGGAAATATTTCGATTCGAGTGAAACAGGGAGATAGGCTTCTCGAATTTATATTTGGGAAGAACTGGAGATATTTAATTGGATTTGTTGCCATGTACTGATTGATATGACCCTGTTTTATTTATAAGGGAAGTTTTACCGAAGCAGGGAAGGTGAAGATATTCACGGGATTATTTGGATATTATAGGAAGAGATATACTCGGATATTTTCCGTAGTTTGATTGCTTCGGGGTACTGCTGTTGCAGCCGGTGGTGAGTCTGAGGAGGAGCAATAAGAGCTCGAGTCTGTGTGACAAAGTTTGGCAGTTGATTTTCGCGACAACAAAACAGGGCATAGGTTTATCGGGTTTGTTTGGGTTGAGCAAAAATAAAGGAAAGTACGTGAGAATAAGATAAGATATCTTCCTCTCGAGATTGTAGTCTATCTATGGAGAGGATTGAACATGTCACACTCTATTATTACGCGTTAAAAAGAGAAACGAAAAAGGAAAGAAGCCGCGACTTCTGGTGAAAGGAAGAGAGAGATTTGAAAGATGTTTTAGGGATATTTTGGATTGTTGTTGGATATAAATATCCTGTGCTAGAGTCCCATAGGGTGATCGGGAGTTGGGGGACCGAACGAAGGTGATTGGGTAGCTGCAGGTGAAGTTGCAGAGAAGCTTGCTGCTGTTCCAGGGAAGAAGAAGAAGGACAGTGCAAACCGCAGAAAAAGAAAGTCGCAGAAACCGTTACCCAATCTTTCAAATCCAATACCTTTGTAACATTTTTGTAGCAATTAAGTTTGAGTTCGCAACACTTCTGCTAGGGTTTCTCTGTAACAGTGGGATTTGTAACAATTATCTCTGTTACAAACTCGATGCACTATATTATTTTTCAATAAAAACACCTTGTGAGCCATGTTTATATCTTTCGGGTGTGTTTTCGACTAAACCCCAACACTGGGATGACGGAGGAAGCCTTATTCACAATTGTTTGGTAACTATATTAGATTCTTTTTGACTTTTGCACTTGATTCAATTAATTTATGATTTTCACTAATTAGTTGTGATTTCGTTTGATGGTGTATGCTTAGACGTAAGAGATTTTGATATACCATGCTTGTGATTTACATCTAATATTTTATAAATATACCTTGGAAAATAAATAGAGTCCATAAAAGAGCTAGAATTGTTATGAGTCATTATATGAACCAATTGAATGTGATTAATGGTGGAATCCGAAGTCTTAGTGTCTCTATTTATCGTGACAATTCTGTGAATATAATTTATTTGTTTTTATTTTTAAGTCTGAAATTGAGTCTACACAAGTCCGAGTTGAACGAACTTTACTTATCATTTAAAAAACTACATCATCTACTATAGCTAAGATCTCGAACTAGGATAGAAAATGTAGTTGAGCTCAAGAAATCCATGGAAATCATCATACAAGACGAAGGACTACTCAAGGAACCGGTGGATCTTCATCGACTAAAATGTATGTGGAGACTTGAACTTATCTATCACTCAAAAGTCTATTTATCTCCTATCTTGAGACAAAAGTCGTTTTGCTATATAAACTTAGATTATACACATTTGCTATTTCGAGCTAAGTTTATCTCGCCTATCTATTTCTCGAAATATGTGTTGGTAAGCTTTCGCTTTAACCAAGTTCATCTTTACCTAGTGACGAAAGTCATGACAAGTTTCAATCACTTTGAAAATTGCTTACTTTGACGAAAAATAGTTTGTGAATAACAACTATAGAATATCAACGTCCTCTAAGAATGTTTCAATGATTGAAATGAGAGTTTAGATTATATAACCATTGGAGGATATAAGCATTGTTGTGGAAACACATATATGTATAAGTCTTTATTCCTTGAACCGAAGTTTGCGGACTTTGTTAATAAAGAGAACCGACATGGTGGCGTGAGCCAAGTCCGCGAACTGGCGGAAGTTCTCATCCCGAGAAATTCTGCTGGAGTTTGTGAACTCCGTCCGGAAACTTAAGTTCGCGAACCCATTCCGCGAACTTGAGTAGGTTATATCTAAAAACGATGTTTGTGAACTTATTCTTATATAAACTAAGGAATGCAAATTCCAAACCGTGGCTATATAGTTCATGAACCGATTCGAGTGAATCAAATCGTTTTTGCTTCAATTGTGTCTTGTGTAGTTACATAAGATTTCCTTGCAATTGAACAACTCTCTAACTAGTTCATTTGAGTCACTTGAACTAGTTATGGTGAAGAAGAATATGGTTGATATGAAAGTGATCATATGGCTAACCATTTGGTTGACTATTGTTGAACCAACAAATGTACAAGTTTGGGTACGGTTACACAAGCCTAGAAACGTGCATTTCATTTGTGTGTAACAAGCTAGTTTTCGATCTAACGGTTGAAAGATATTATCTTGAATCTAATCAGGTTTTCATCTAACGGTGAATATTGAATGCTTTGTTACCAAGCTAACATTGATTGCAAACCCTGATTTGAAAGACTATATAAGGGAGAACTCTAGCAACTGGGAAACCTAATCCTCACACCTTCTGTGTGATACTAGTTGTGCTAAGTTAGAGTCAATTCTCATTTAACCTTTGGTTTCTTCTTCTAAACCAAGTTAACGACTTAAAGACTTCATTGACATTGTGAAGCCAGACCGATACTACTTTCTTATAGTTATGTGATCTGATCTTGCTGTTTCTATCGTATGAGTATAATTGTAATAATTGGCTTGAGATTGATATCTCCGATAGGCAAGATATAAAAGAAATCACAAACACTTCGTCTCATCATTTGTGATTCCGCAATATCTTTTTTCGCTGCGTCGATAAAGATTATTGTGAGGTGATTGATAATACTAGGCTGTTTTTCGGGAATATAAGTCCGGTTTATCAATTGGTTCCTGTTCACCTTGATTTATCAAAAGACGGAACAAAACTCGTAGGTATATTCGTGGGAGACGGATTTATCTATTACCGTAGACTTTTCTGTGTGATACAGATTTCTTTATTAAAGTCTTCGACTTTGGGTCGTAGCAACTCTTAGTTGTGGGTGAGATCAACTAAGGGAATCAAGTACGTAGCATCCTGCTGGGATCAGAGACGTAGGAGCATAACTGTACCTTGGATCAGTATGAGATTGATTGGGGTTCAATTACAGTCCAGACCGAAGTTAATTTGGAGTAGGCTAGTGTCTGTAGCAGCTTAATACAGTGTGTGTTCAATCTGGACTAGGTCCCGGGGTTTTTCTGCATTTGCGGTTTCCTCGTTAACAAAATTCTGGTATATGTGTTATTTGTTTTCCGCATTATATTTTGTTATATAATTGAAATATCACAGGTTGTGCGTTGTTCAATCAATTAGAATATCCGACCTTCTGGTTGTTAATTTAAATTGATTGACACTTGGATATTGGTCTTTGGTACCATCCAAGTTATCTCTCTAGTATTTGATAAAGAACCGCAGATTTCTATTTGCTTGAGTATATATCAAATCGAGAGATTGAGATATAAACTCTTTAATATAATTTTTATCTAAATTGACTCTGACTGTCTAGTTGATTCTCTAGAAAGTATATTGGAGTTTGCCCATACAGATTGCTATGTGAAATATTGGGTGTGGTTGTTGTACCCCCACTTTTTCAACGATGAAGGATGTTACTAATTTCTTCACTAAATATATAGAAAATTTTCTGAAAAATGTAGCTCCCATTTGATGGAAATCACTTATATTATCTTTCGTAAAGTGTACATAATTCCTACAAGTTGATTCATCTTCATCCATCATAAACTTGACACCACGAACTCTAATAGATTTTTGTTGTGATAGTTGTGAAAATTACGAACTGATTATCATTTTAGATACAAATATATATTTTAAAAAAATTTCTTATAGATTAAAGATGGTGTACAATTATACGGAGAAGGTGTGATGAAAATGAATGAAAAGTGAAGATTTATAGAGAATCCAAAAAGAACCGTTGGATTTAGCCGTTAAGATACATCTGTTGGGCGGCTCTTCTTACGCCGCGCGACTGGATGAAAAACATCACCAATTGAACTTATACCGTGCAACTTAGATTCAGTTGATGGCGTTTCTTGATCTTCCACGCGTAGTATGCAGAACGCATGTCAGGTTCATGGTCGTTGCCCTTACCCATAAAAAGAGAGATGATACTGAGATCAAAGTATTCTATGGTCGTTGTGAGTTGTTACTGGTAAGAACACATCTTATGATGATAACACTTGCTTGCATTTGGTATTCTTTGGTACTCATACTTTCGAAAAACATAATTTTCTTTAGAGATTTAATAATAAAAATTTAATATTCATATTTATATACTAACTAATAAAAACTGTAGTGATTCATGGTTTTAATTTGAGCAAAATTTTCTTTCCTATTTGAATATCACATTGGGACTAATTTTACAGATTCTGATATTTGTCCTGATAAGAGCATTTGATTACAAGCGAAGCTAGGTGTGCGAGGTCAGGAGACTTCACACTTTAGAATATGGAGTGGATCTGGATAGATAGTCCAATTAAACCATCTAAAAACCATAGAGACACATAAAATGTAGACCCGTCCCTCTATGAAAAAAATCAAGCTTTTAAAATTATTTATGTCTATGTGGTTTTTAAGTAGTCTGGATGGACTTACTTTGTCATTGTTGGTTAAATATTTTTCCTTTTTTCGGCCTTCAACACCAAATTGGCGTAGATTGAAATTAAACAACTTTTTCTTTGCCTTTTAGGTTCCTACGTGCAACATTATCAAATTCTTCTTTTTGTCTTTTAACAATCACAAAACTAGTCATTCAGATTATCAAGAACATATTCAATCATAGTAATTACTTTGAAATTTCCAACAATATTCAAAACAGTAAAATCAAGCAAACTAGTTTCTTTACACAAATTTCCCAAACTAGTATTACACACTACCATCCAAGAGTTACTTCAAATCATTATATACCCAGTACTCCAAATCAAAAAACTTTCAACTTGAAATTTCAGTACCCAAAAAACATTCTAACTTTCACCTTTCACCAACAACACCACTATCTTCAAGAACAAACAGTTACCGGTCGTAAAATAAGAAACACTAAACTTCACCTTTCCACTGTTAACAACAAAATTCGGAAGAAAATGAGCAAGTACCAAGAAAGCCATTTAGTAAAAACTTGTTGAACATTTTCAAGATCTATTCAATACCTGAAAATTTGGTTGTTCTTGAAACCCCAGAAGAAACATCTAATAGTCATCTTCATCTGTGCTTCACCCTTCTTCCTCTCTATACCATTTCTTCATCACTGTCAGAAGACGCAGGCGAATTATTGTCAGAAGACTATGAACCTTCAGCACTATCAGCATTATCTTCATTCTCCTCATTATCTGTCTCTTCCTCAAGCATCTCCCCATCCTCATCCTTTTCTTCACCCTCTTGCATGGTTCTTGCAAATATCTTGGGATTCACACGCTCAAAATCAAACCTGTTTCTCAATTTCCTTTCATGATATCTCTTCATTCTTGCCTTCTCCTCAGCTGTGTCTGAAAAAGCGGGGGTCTAACAACACCCCCCAATATTACGATTAGCAATCTGTATGTACTAACTCTGAAACACTTATTAGAGAATCAACTAAACAGTCAGATTCAATCTAGATAAAAGTATCTCAAGGATTTAATATCTCTCTCTTGTTTTGATTCACGCAAGCTAATAGAAATCAGCGAGTCTATAATCAAACACAAGGAATAACTTGGACAGTACCAAAGACCAATGTCCAAGGATCAATCAATATCAATCAACAACCAAAGGCTGGACTTCCAATTGATTGATTCAAACGCACAACCTGTATTATTTCAATTATATAAACGAATATAATGTGAAAATAAAAATAACACAGACACCAGAATTTTGTTGACGAGGAAACCGCAAATGCAGAAAAATCCCGGGACCTAGTCCAGATTGAATGCACACTGTATTAAGCCGCTACAGACACTAGCCTACTCCAAGCGAACTTCGGACTGGACTATAGTTGAACCCCAATCAGTCTCCCACCGATCCAAGGTATAGTTGTACTCCCTACGCCTCTGATCCCAGCAGGATACTACGCACTTGATTCCCTTAGCTGATCTCACCCACAACTAAGAGTTGTTACGACCCAAAATCGCAGGCTTTAACAATAAACAAATCTGTCTCACACAGACAAGTCTATCAAAGGATCAATCTGTCTCCCACAGAAAAACCCTAAAAGTTTTTGTTCCGTCTTTTGATAATAATCAAGGTGAACAGGAACCAATTGATAATCCGGTCTTTTATTCCCGAAGAACATCCTAGATTAATCAATCACCTCACGACAATCTTAACCGTATGGTAGCGAAACAAGATGTCGTGGAATCACAAACGATGAGACGAAGGTGTTTGTGATTACTTTTTATATCTTGCCTATCGGAGAACTCTCACGATCTCAAGCCAATAAATATGATTGTACTATTACAATAGAAGATGCAAGATCATATCACACAACTACGATAAAAGTAGTATCGGTCTGGCTTCACAATCCCAATGAAGTCTTTAAGTTGTTAACCTGGTTTTAGAAGAAGAAAACCAAAGGTTAAAGGAGAATCGACTCTTGCAGAGAAACTAGTATCACACGGACGTGTGGGGATTAGTTTTCTCAATGCTAAATGTCTCCTTTATATAGCCTTTCAAATCAGGGTTTTGCCTTAGTTACAAAGCAATCAGTATCCACCGTTAGATGAAAACCTGATTTAAATTCAAGCTAATATTTCTCAACCGTTAGATAGAAAACTTAGCTTGTCATACACAAATGAATGTACGCTTCTAGGTTTGTTAACCGCACCCAAACGTGTACATTGTTGGTTCAACAATAGTCTACCCAAAGAGGCTAACCATATGAGTGTTTCATACCAACCATGTTCTTCTTCACCATAACTAGTTCAATTGACTCAAATGAACTAGTTAAGAGAGTTGTTCAATTGCAAGGAAATCTTATGTAACTACACAAGACACAATTGAAGCAAAGATGATTTGATTCACTCGAATCGGTTCATGAACTTTAATAGCGACGGTTTGCAAATGCATTCCTTAGTCTTTTAAGATTAAGTTCAGAAATCATCTTTAGATATATAACCTTCTTAAGTTCGCAGACTAGGTTCGCGGACTTAAGACACCAGATAGAGTTTACAAACTCCAGCAAAAATTCTCGGGTTCGAGAACTACGCCGGTTCGCGGACTTGGCTCACGCAAGTAGTTTGTCAACTCCAGCAGAAATTCTCGGGTTTGAGAACTTCGGCAGTTCGTGGACTTGGCACTTGCCATACTTCCGGTTCTCTTGATCAACAAAGTTCGAAAACTTCGGTTCAAGGAATCCATTGGTTATGTAATCTAAACTCTCATTCCAATCATTGAAACATTCTTAGAGGACGTTATATAGTTGTTACACTATTTCTCGTCAAAGCAATTTTCAAGGTGATTGAAACATTCATGACTTTTGTCAGTAGGTAAAGATAAACTTGGTCGAAGCGAAAAGCTTACCAACACATATTTCGAGATATAGATAGGCGAGGTATACTCGGCTCGAAATACCAAATGTGTATGATCTAGTCTATATATATAACATACGCCTTTTGTTTCAAAGAGTAGGAGATTGAATAGATAGACTTTTGAGTGACAGATAAGTTCAAGTCTCCACATACCTTTTTGTCGAGAAGTTCCACCGGTTCCTTGAGTAGATCTTCTTATTGTATGATCAATCGCCATGAAGTCCTTGAGCTCAACTATACTTACTATCCTAGTCCGAGACTTAGTTATAAGAGACTAGAAATCAAGACTTATAGTTTTGATCACTAACATTGACAAACATGCTTGAGATAGCAATGCATGCGAGTTTTACCGAGCAGTGCTCTAACAGTGTCTGAATCCAATTCACTGGTATCAACCTCTTCCACCGGATACCCAAAACCTTCATCTGACGCTTCGGAATCGCTCTCAGTGGCGCTACCATATCTCCTGCTTTTGGAGTGCTTCTTTGCCCATTCCTCATATTTTCTCTCACATCTTGCAAGATACTTTGGCTTCCATGCAGCATACAGATTATCAAGCCTCTCTTCCTCTCTTCGACGAATCCTCTCATGCTCTTCCCTTTGACGAATCAACTCATGTGCACGCCTGTCAATTTCAGCCTGAATTTCAGTTTACAATCTCTGAAGCTCTGAACTGTTCAATGACAAAGCGAGAACCTTGGCTTGCTCATACTCTGTTGAGGATGATGGAACGACCGAAATATCCTCGCCTAGAAGATTCTGATCACCCTGATTTTCCATTTCAAAACTTTTTTCTCATTCTCTTAATTCTTTCCTTTTCTGATCATAAACCTAGAAAGTTTTGTTTTGGCTATGATAGTCCCTTAGTTAATCATCCTTTTAAAGAACCCATTGTGCCTATTAACTCCCATTTATGCCGCTTGGTTAAGCGTCATGTCGCTTTGTTTCTCACGCCCATTCAAAACCATGCATATTCTTTTCATCTTCATCATCATAAGTACCCTATAAAAACCTATTTTCAACACCTAAAAATCTTTGTTATCAACTACTTTACACCAATTTTCTCCTAAGAATTTGTCAAACTTTATTCAAAAGATTTCTCATTCCTTTTTTAAGGTACAAAATCATAAGAAAAATAAAAACATGTTGTCATCTCTTCATCCATATAGCCTGTCAACTCCATCAGGATAGTACCAAGAATAGATTCCTTTCTATACAACTTCATATTATATTTTCTAACTGTGGATCTTACCCCAATAAATCTCTATTCATATACATCCAGTCTATTTATCAAATGGATCTCTCCAATCTACCAGATAACTCTCAAAAGATAAATCAAGAAATTCAAAACCTGTCTGCTCAAATGGCTGAAAAATTAACATTACCATCTACACTTTTTGATCTAGTTTTCATCGACAAAACTGTCATTCTAGCTGAGTCTGATAGTAATTGGGAATGGTGTATGGTGGGATATTTATGCAGTGAAACTCTTGTTCCTACCTCCTCTATCCGCTATTACGTATGTAACCAATGGCCTCTTGCTCAATCTCTTACTGTTACAACCTTTAGTGGATTACGCAACAAATTTCTCATTCGGTTCTTAGCTGAAGATGATTTTAACAGAATTAACTCGCAAAGGCCTTGGTTTATCTGTGGGTATCTAATGGTGCTAAAAGTTGTTCCACCAGAGGGCTGGCTAGCAAATTACCAACTTTCTTTCACTGAAGAACTTATGTGGTTATCCTGTGCAATATTCCAAAATAATGTACTGAATTTGAAGATCTTCAGAAACTTACTTTCAAGATGGGAGAACTCATTGAAGCTTGTGATCCTTATTGAAACCATCCTTTAAAGAAGAATGTCAAAGTGTGCGTCAGGATTCCAGTGCAGAAATCTTTACCAGTAGGCATCCCCCTGTTTACTAGTGAAAGAACCCAACCATTCCTCATTGAATGTAGATACATCAAAGTTCCAAGAAAATTCTGCACTTCATGTCGTTTTCTTGACCATAAAGATGTTAACTGTCCTGCTTGGAAGTTAAAACAGAAAGCTATTAAGGAAACTGCTTCGTCTAGCAACAAATATACTCTTCCTCCTGTCTCAAAGCTCATGATTCCATCACCACCAAAGAACAAACAAGTTGTCTCTACCTCTACTGAAATAACTGATACTATCATGCAACAAACTAAGATTGTGCCAGATACTCAAGTTGGGTCTACTGCTGATCTTATATGTAACAAAGGAAAAGCTAAGGATAATGTCCAGAAGATAGAAAACGCTGCTCAGATAAGTTTATCAAATATGTTTCAGATGGTACCTTTTTTCAACCGATCCACAATTTTGAAGATTCTTGATTTTGGTCCGATTCAGCAAAACTCGACTCAGCAGAACAATGGGTTACCAATTATCTTCAAACAGGTTACTACTCAGAATGTTACTGTTGAAGCTTCTATCGATGGCTCTGAACCGGTTATTAGTGGTCCGATTCGAACATCAAAATCTTAAAGAAGATTCAAAATAGATACTGCTCCTAGTCACACACATTGAGCATGACGCTCTATCAAATCTCAAAAGGAAGATTAAATCCTAGAGCTGACCTGAGGAAACGTACAAGAGAAAATTCTAGTTTAGCTAATCTAGTGGTCATCCCAGAAGAACAGTGTTAGAGCATGGCTCGGTTGAACCCACCAAGCGTTGGTATGTCAAGTTTGGTTGACATATTTTAGTGAATCAAAACTCATGTTAAGAGTCGCTTGATTATGTACTAGAGTCAACTTCGTATAGGTTAGCTTGAAAGTATTAGGATATGAGACATTACAAGTATTGCGAAGTCTTGAAGATGTGAAGAAGCAAGGAGCTACAATGACAACAATCATCCTTCCACTTGAGATTAGTGATATTTGACTTGAACTGTTTCATTCCCTAACGTATCTTTCAAGTAGTGCATATTGAAAACATAACTGCGAAGCATATTTGAACTCTAGATAGACATAGTATTAAGGAATGCAATACGAGGTTTATTTCTTAACCATTAAACTTTGAAGATAAGACATTGCCATAATCATTTGAATGGTATTGTGCTTATGTATGGGTATGAGGTGAGGATTTCATCCTAGGGAACAATGTTTACATGTGTTCTAAGGAAGTAAGTTCATAAACTTTTTTGTGAACCGAAAAGGAAATTGGCAGGTGTTATTGGTTTTCTTATTCATTACATATCTTATGAACAACCAATTTGTGTGATTGAGTATAACCGCTCACAACTTGTTTGTATTCTTGGTAGAACTATTCACAAAGGCCTGACTTATGTATTGGTATGACTTGTATTAGTGAAACTGATCTTAAGTAATCACCTGAGATGGTATGATCGGGTTTGTGTTTTGTCTGACCAAATATGGGAAGGGGAACCGATCCTAGTAAGAGGTGCAGTACATCACAAAGGGGAACCGATCCTTGTGTGGGGTGCAGCAAGGTTTATAGCTGAAAGGGGAACCGATCCTATGGACATGTGCAACACGTTTTTAGGCAAAGGGGAACCGATCCTATGGACATGTGCAACACATATAAGTTAAACACCATATATATGTGGGGAACCGATCCTAGTACCTAGTCAACCGAATTTTGGAAAGCTAGTGTGACTATGCACAGTACTCACATGGAGGTAGAACCGAAACTTGTTTTCGTAGAACCGTTAAACCCGTGATTGTGATTGAATGTTGGTTTGATCAATCACATAGTTCTTGAAAGTCAGATGAACCAATTCTAAACTTGTTTGGAAGTGTGGCAAATCGGTTTCAAGGTTGTAAGTGTGAAAGAGAACTTACAAAGTAAGGATGTCGACATACTTTGAACATGTGCTTTGAATGTTTATTTCTTTAATTGTTCAAAGATATTCCTTAACGGCTAAGGGAAGAGAATCCCAGGATCGAAACATAAGTAAGTTAAGAATCTTTTAATTAAGGTTATTAATTTCATTTTGTAGGGAAATTCCAGAATTAGTAATGTGCATTTATTAATTAGATTTTCCGAGAGATTTCGATCATTATTTTTGGTCAGAGCATTTCCAGGAATTATGAAAACCGAATTTGTGATTTAATGAATATCTTGAGAATATATTCAGTTTTGGAAATTACTTGGTGTCCAAACTTCCTTGTCTATAAATACTTGAAGTTTGCCTTTCTAGCAAACTAATCCTTCGTAACAACAGACTTCCTCTTTTATTGTTGTTACTGGTGTAGCCACCTATTCAGAGAGTAACCTAATTAGGCGAAATCTCTTAAGAGCGCTCAGTTTAAAGTCTTCTTTAGGATTGAGAAGCTCTAGCGTTTACCGTTGGTGGGAAACTAGATAGTTGCGGTATATCTTTTGTTTTCGATTGATTTGATTGACTAACGGTGGTTGAAATATGATTGCACCTAGTTTGTTTATTCTTGAGAATCTTCTCTTCTGATATAAGATTCACTCAAACTAGTTCAGAGTTTTGACAGGGATCTTTAGACTGTTGTGAGTTCTAAAGACGATCTTGTGATAATCCATTGTTAACAGACTCCGTTCTGTGCGTGATTAATCACAAGAGATTCAAGTGATTGTGTGCAGTTTTTTATTGAAGATTTAAGAACATTTGAAGACAAAGAAGATATTGAAGATCTGACTTGGGTTTTATAATCTTTGGTGTGCTATAATACTTGTTTTGGTAAAAAAGGATCCAATTAATAATCGGTTTATCCTTGTGGTAGATTGGATTGATTAATTGAGTAGATCGGCATCAACACAATTCTTTGGATTAAGAGTGTTGTTGGCTTAATCTTAAAAGATTACCTCGGTAATTGTACATAAGATAGATCTAAGGACCTGAAGAAGGAGTTTATGTTAAGATAAACGGAAGAGCCTTTGTTTGACTCATATCACTTGGTTAAAGAGAGTTGATACCAAACAGATTTGTTGTTCCTTTACTGTTTGGAATACGAACCAAAAGAATTGTTCCAAATACGTGACTTATTTATAAGTTGGAGGCGTAGGAATACAGACGGAACTAGGTGAACTATAGGTTTAGTTGCTTGGTCTCAACTATACGAAGTTGGTGTAATTTTGTGTAGCGGCTTAATCCTGAGAGTATTCAATTCTGGAAAGGTCCCGGGGTTTTTCTGCATTTGCGGTTTCCTCGTTAACAAAATCTTGCTGTGTCATTTACTTTATATTTCCGCATTATAATTAAAGTAAATCGCACAAACGTTAATTCCTATTTACTTGATAAGCAATCCTATTGTGTTTGGTTAAGTCCGAACCTTTGTATCAAGTAAACATACTTCGTTGTTGTATTGTCTCGATCTCGTATCCATAGACGATCATACGGAGTGTGAACCGATTAGTTGTATTGTATCGACTCTGTCCATAGACAATCACTTTCGGAGAAAGGACTTATAGGTAGGAAAAGTTTTAGCTTGAGGTATATTTGGTACCCTCGCCTTTTCAATTGGTATCAGAGTAGGCAAACACGAAAAGATCTAACAATCTGTGTTTGGTGCGATCCAACCTATAAGAGTGAATCTAATGGTGGATTCAGTTAACATTATTCAAGAGTCTAAATACTCAAAAGTTGAAGATGTTACTACTTCGTTGACTCATGACCCTGGATTTACGAAAACATTTATATCTATCTCTGATGAAAAAGAAGATGCTGATAAAAAGTTGGTAAAACTCCTAAAGCCTATACAATCTCTGTCTTCTAAAGTACTTATTTTAAAGACAGAGTCAAATCTTCTTAAACAGGAGATCAGAGAAAAAGAAATTCAACTGAATTGTCTAGCCAAAGAGAAAATAGATCTTGTTGTCAAACTAGAAGCTCTTGGCAAATCTCTTACAGATAAAGAGACACGTTCTATGATTCTGACTAATGACGCTGTTGTGATTTCTTCTGATGAGGAAACTAAAAGTCCTTGCTCGACTTTTACAAACTGTGATAAAACCGGTTTAATCGCATCTGAAACAGATCAAGATGATGGCAGTTTGCCCAACTACATCAAGTTAGAAGAGGATGAAAAACCAGCTTCTAGATCTACTGATGATCAAACGAAATCTTGTCTAAAGGAAACTTTGAACCGATTCCATGGTGATTGTAAGGAATAAAATTTTCAGTCACTTGAAAGGAAACTTATACTTCTTCAACATACAGTGGTAAAATTTTTGAAGGAAGTTTCATGTCTTAAAAAACTGAAAGATCATTCCTCAGTGGAAAGACAGATTATACCACATCCCGATAAGATCAACTCAAAAGAGTTAGAGGAAAGAGTTGATAATCGCTTCTGGAAAAAGGTTCCTCCGCACCCATATCGAAACAATTCTGGTTTTGATGAGGAACGACTCCATAAGGAAGGGAAAGAGCGAATCTCTGCCAAAAGAAACAATCAGGAATTTCCGATAGTTGTTTCAGATGATCACACTAATGTGAATAATAAGGAAGTCCTTAGAATGAGAAAATATTATGAAAATCTCATTGAAAGAATAAAGAGAGATTTAGCTTTCTCCGAGGATTCTCACATTAGTACATTTTCTCCACATGATCATATCTCTAGAGTTAGAAAAGATCATCGTCTTGGGAGAAAATATTTTGGGCAGAAATTCCCTAAAAGAAACATGAACTATGTTTCTGATATTCACTGTAAGCTGGAAAAAGCTTACTCCGTTGCAACTTAGTTGTATCATATGATGTGCATTCTCATCCTCTCGTGCTCATAATCTTGGATGGGAAAGGCACAATAAAACAGGATCACATGTTTTATGTAGTTGTTTATCACAATTTTTTTTCTGTGACAGTATATGGGTTGATGGGAATCCGTGGTAGTCTAAAAATGTTCATGTTTACCATAATTTTCCAAAATAGGTGTGTTTGTAGGTGAAAATTGTTTCTGCTGATTTTGGGTGTGTGGATGAGAAACGAATCTAAACCCTAAACAATGCACTACACGGGAGTACTTTTGATTCGAGAGATCAATCTGTACAATCCTGGCCTAAACCAAGAAATGGCCATTCCAGGATTGCTTCGATCACAAAGTGAAGGAGAAGGGTTGGTCTTAGGGAGGGAAGCGAAGAGAGTGTTGAGACCAGAATGGTTAAAATTCTGAAGATGTGGCTTGTTTTATGACTTGTATCAGAAAGTGGAACTGACTTGCAGAGTAAAAAGCTATCAGTTCTTGGTGATTTCTGGATACATTGTTATTGCTGACCAAAAACTTGTTGTTTGGTGGAAATAGGTGAAGCCTATTTATACAAGTCATATTGAAACTATCCTGGTCTCGTAGGAAGTGGGAACAATTGGGTGATGGAATAGTGGAGTAACGTATAACCGTCAGAAACCGATGCTTCCATGATGAAGGAAGTGGATCCGTTTACACCCGTTACTTCTTGCCGCCACTAATTATCCCACTTAATGACACTTTCTTATAACGGGCGTATTGCACGCCGCACGCTGTAAACCGCCAGACCAATACCCTGCTGAGCATCCCCCAGTTTGTGACATGTTTGATGTCTCGAGTGTTTTCGTGGAAAACATGTAGCACCTTTCTACGTGCGGCAAGTCAGAGTCAAGAGTCTTGTCGCAGGAAAATAACATGTGATGCTATTAGGCACGTATTGGTTGGTCGCCTAAAACTTGCCACAAGTCCGTCAGTTCGGTGGCAAACTTGGATGAGGAAGGGTAGCCGTTGATTATGGTTACCTTCTGTTGGCGCCTGGTAATGACACAGTGGCGTTTTGGTGTATGCCAGTGGCACTGCGGCATGACTGGTATAGCTCGTGCATGCCTGTGACACGGTGGTATACGTGGCGCCTGGTGTAGCCATGGCCATGAGATTTAAGCGGCTGGTCGCCTAAAATTTGCCACAAGTCCGTCAGTTCGGTGGCGAATTTGGATGGCTGAGATTTCATCTCATGAGGAAGGATGTCCATTGATTATGTTGTATAGCAAAGTGGCACCATTGGCATAGAGGCGTCTGGCGTAGCCATGGCATAGCAGCATGTCAGTGGCGTAGCCGTGGCAGCTGTTTTGGCATATTGGTGTTAGACCCAAATATGGCTCTGGCAACTTTGGCCTTGTTGCTAAGTTAAACTTAAGGCCTTAGGAGAATCACTTAACCTAGTTGGCATGGCAACTATCTAAACTAGGGTTTGGCGTGTCGAAACCTTAATTAGCACGTGTGCTGCGGCACGGTGGCGTGACTGAGATAGCTGGCGCATGCCAGTGGCACGATGATGCAAGTAGGGCCTAGCGTATCCATGTCCGCTATATTTTGGCACATTGGTGTTAGACCCGAAATGTGGTGTGGCAACATTGGCCCTGTTGCCACATCAATCCCAATGCTATGGGGAACGTTACTTGGCTTGGTTGGCGTGACAACTTTTCCTAAATTAAGGTTTGGCATGCCGAAACCCTAATTAGTGTGTGTGGCATGCGGACGCGGCATGGCGACACTTTTTGTGCAAATGGTGTCATGGCTGTGCCAAAGGAACCATAGCAAGTCCATGGTGTGGAAACGACCACAGGAGTAAGAATTGTCGTGGGTGGCTATGATATGGCGCCATTCTTAGGGCTTCCTGGGTCCCACACGGCTCGTGGCATGTTGTCGCAAAGTGGCATGTTGGCATGCCTCTTATCTCATTAGCGCAACATGGCACATTTAGCATGTTGGCGTGGTTTTTGGAAAGCCAATTGGCTTCGTGACTATCTGGCGCAGTTTCCCCTTTTTAACAATGTGGCAAGTTTAGAGCAACCTGATTGGTCAGAAAAGAGGGCCGACTAAGCATGGGCGTGGCTACATTTCTGGTGTGAGTGTGGCGGCTTTAAAGCGACCTGATTGGTCGATGGGAAATGGGGCCGGCAAGTATGGGCCCATCCACAACTTATGTGCGTGTGACGAGTTTAAGGCGACCTGATTGGTCGAGGGAAATAGGTCCGGTTTAGGATGGGGCATGGCCGGTGGAAAATGGCGCCGACTGGCTTAAGGCATGGCCACGCCTCTCTTTGTTGCTGCTCCTATCCTGCGGCTCCTTGTTTTCTGATTCTGGGCAAGATTTTGCACCTAATGGCAGATTAATCACCTAGTTTTCTAGGCTTAATTTCGACAAGCAAGGTATGATATACTGCGCAAGGCGTAAAACCCTAACTTTTGCAAGTTATTCGGGGTATTTGGTTGAATTTTATGTGTTGACGCAGAGTTCTTTTAAGTTTATTTCCAGAGAGAAGCATTCTTTCTGGTTGAATATCATATGCAAAGACCTTATCCTTGATACTTGGAAATTCATGCTACTGTGCTGCGAGTGAGCACAAATCGTCATGCCATATCAACATTAAGGGTTCAGCCGGGGAACATAGCACATAAAGCATTCAAAGAAACTTATATTAAGTGAATATTGGCAAGATGCCAAAATTTACAGAATATCTTGGATTGTTGCTACATGCACCATTCTGGGTAAATTTCATAAGAAAATATTGAGTTGCTCAATGAATGTGTCAGTGAAGAGGTTGAACACTCATCACTTTTACATGGATCTGTCTCTTTGCAGACTTACGGCCTATTAAATGCAGGGTTTTACAATTTTAGCCCTGAACTAAAATCCACCATCAACATTAAGTCCCCTGCTTAGCACGTAACAGTGGCATTGTTGCGGGGTAAGCATGAGATGGTGACAGACAGGGATGAAACCAAAGGAAAAACATGTGGAAACTTCCATGGAAAGTTCAACTGACCTTGGTAAGAAGCGCGAGTGGTCCATGGTCCTTGCGTTGGCGGATTGGAGAAATAGCGCGTTCCCGGTTTGTCTATGAAGCACAGTGTTGGCTTGGCAGTGAGGATTGGCGTGGAGCGCTTGGCGTGGCGACTTGGGCCACAGAATGTCATGGAGCATTGGCGTTGGTTCGGCCGTGGAGCTTTGGCGCTTGGAACGGCGCCACGTGCCAAACATGCTTTCTGTACATGGCCCAAAAAGGGAAACCTCTATTTTACCCAAACTCTGAAAAAAGAAAACGTTATGCATATAAAAGAAGGTGTTTCCTACTTCCCTTATTTCTTGTATCATTGGCTTTGGTTTCGTTTCCGCATCTCCGAGCAGCAAAAACGTGTCGATTACTAGCCTACTAGCAGGAGCGATAGCAACAGTGATGCGTCTTGGGTGTGACTCAGGTACGTAGTTTCAGCATCTTCTTCTTTTCCTTTGGAACTTGTTTGTTCTTCTATGCCGGAATGAAACCCTAGCCAGCGGTTCTTTTGCACTTGCAAAACTTGCCACATTACGTTAGCAGCATCAATAATGACATTAACAACAATGAATCCATCACCATTAATAGGACGGGCGAAATCCATGCATGAATGGCCACTGTTTGCTCTATCTTCCGTAAAACTTAGCCCTAGGTTTTGGCCATGGACATAATTCCCGCGGCGTCACATGTGTTTGTTGGAGCGGGCGCCGGTGCCATTCCTCTTGGCCGTGAGCGCCATAATCATGTGGCTCCAGAAAGCTTCCCGTAGAAAATTTGTTGCCGACTCTTAATTATTGTACCCAATTTTTGACAAAAATCTCCATGTATGGTTTCTTTCAAGGTAGTAACTTTTCCGTTTTTGCTTCGTTGTAGTTATTTCGAAAGTAAGAGTAGCATAAGGAATTTTGTTAAGATGTCACCTGAAAGCAGTTCTGTCGCCGCATCGAGAAGTGCTAACAACTCCAAGCCGAACACAGATGATGAGTTCTTTACGAAGTCTGCTACGGTTACAAGGACCCATCCCAAATTCGTGGCAACTCTTCTGACTGGTTCAGAGAATGATGGAGAAGTCCAGTCAGTCTACCCCGGGCGTATAATGAGGTTTTGCCTTAAGAAGAAAGAGTATCTGGCTTCTCCCATAGACTTCAAAATCTATCATAGTCCGTTGTGCTCTTATGACAAATGGGTGAAGTTCATGATGAGCCGAGACCATGTAAGATCTAATCTGACTGGGGCGCAAATCGTGAATGTTGTCATGGCTTCTGCAATACTTCAAATCAGAAAAGATCTGCAGGCTTGATTACTTTCATCTCCAGATGGTGTCCGGAAACTCACACGACTATACGTAGATGGGGTGAGATGACTATTTCTTTGGAAAGCGTAGGCGTTCTGTTGAGTCTTCCAATAATTGGGAAACTTGACGTTGTCTTGTCTGAGGAAGAAGAAGAAATACATGCCACTCTGGTCACGAAAGCAATAGGATATGTTCGAAATAATTATGAGGAAAAGTGCTTCTATAACTGGTGGGTGTCTGAGTGGTTCCCTGATGAGCCGGAGTTGGATCAAGTGCTGGATGATACACTCCATGTTGCTGCATTTTTAGTTCTGTGGTTATCCAGAGACATTTTTGATGATGGCTCTAGCAAGAAGGAGATAAGGCAGAAGCTCATCAAATTTGCTATCAAACTAGCAAAAGGCGTTGCTCTTCCCATCAGCAGTTTATTTCTTGGCTCTTTGTACACCCATCTGGATCACTTTGTAGCAGACATGTACATCTCTGATGGGTACATGAAAGTAGACTCGTATATCCATGTCGCCTTTCTCCAAGCATGGTTGTGGGAGCATTTCAAAAATTACGCTCCTAACCCGAAAAACTCATTTCCTGATGGATATGGCGGTTCTAGGATACTTCGTTGGTTGGAGAGGCATCCAAGACCTGGCTCAAAGCTCATTTATTTTCTTGACAGCGCGCATGAAGTTAACTTTCGTCCTTGGGCTCCATTCCACGCCCCCATAGTTCACCCAGACACTTTTGCTTCCGCACCGAACGTGACATTGCATTCTGCTGACGGGAACATGAGCATTGGAGAAACTATGTTCTTGCGAAGCTTCATACCTGGGTATGTGCCATCTTTTTTCGGAGGATCTTGTGGAGTAGTCTCTTACAACATTGATAGGGTTTCTTGACATATGGGCTTTGATCAGGGATTCCCATTCCGTCGCCCACTGACAGCTCCAGATGAACTACCTGCCATTCTTGATTAGAACTTTTTTGCACCGGATAGAAGTCTCCCCTTCTTGCTCTCATAACGAAAACCTGTGACGACTCCCAAATATAATGTCTTCTGGCAAGATGAGTTTCTCGCTATTCATCAGTTCGTGCAGGATGTTGTGACAAATCCACATGGAAAACCTTCTTCTGCGGTTCTAGCAAAGCATAAATTGTTGAAACAGCTTCCTTCGGGCAAGCAAAAATCCTCTAGCTCGGATGCAGACAGTCCCCAGAAAAGGGAGCAAAGGTCGAAAAACCATGCAGGTGGCTCCCAATCGGATTCGACATCTCTTGTGACTTTCAGTTCTTTCAATATGCAAGTACATATGATTTTCTTTCTGGCTTGGTCGAATCCCATAAATTCTCTATTTCGCTACTGACTCTTTGTCCTTTTTGACTCAGAGTATAGGAAACTCGAATGTCTTTTCCAGACTTGCCCACGGCCAAAAGACGACGCCTCTTGATAAAGGAGGCGACGAGACTGAATCTCTTGAAGAAGAATCCGAAGAGGAAGAAAGCTCGAGATCCGGTGACGAGAGGAGCACTTCTGAATATAACAACGAGTCTTCTTCCAGTGGGCCCACAAATGAGTCGGTGAGTTTTCCATACTTTTTTAGGCCATTTATTTATTCAGAATAAATACTCAATCGGTGTTATCACAGGAAGAGGCCATCGAAGAGAACCCTTAGATGGAGATTCGTCGTGATGAAGATGTGGTTTTTTCTTCAATCAGGGAAGTCGTACCTGCTAGCAACCCGGAGATGGAGATTGATCGTCGTGAAGATGCTGCTACGTTTCAGATGACGGAAAATGCTCCTGTAGTAGCAGGAAATCCTAAACTACACCCCTCACAAGATTTCATTAACATTCAACTCATTTTAGATTAACAATCTTAATTTTATTGATGAATCTTTGAACAATCTTACAAGCAAAGATAAAGGAATCAAGAATAACCACTGCTCTAGATTTTCTCTCTCTTATTTACTTGTTTCTCTCTCAGAAAAGATCTCTCCCTTTCCTTTACAACTGAACGACTATTTATAGGGAATTACATAGTGGATGACAGCTAATCTGCCCTTTATTTTAGGATATGGCTTGCGACATTCTCGCAACCTTACAAATGTTAATCTCGCAAACTCCCTAATTTTCGCAGAACCATCACATTTTTCTCATGATTTAGCTAACGTCGTTTATTATGTCATTTCTGAAATTGTTCCGCGACACTGTTGTGTTATGTTGTTGATAATTTCGTTGAGGCATTATTGCTGCGAGATTCTGATCCTACATCTTGCCCCTTCTCATATCTTCTCTGCGAAGTATAGAACGATGTGAGAAATGCCGCAGTTGTCCATCTCTTCATATTCTGCATTTATCACACGTATCCTTTTTTCCATCTATTTCTTGACACGTCTTCTGTAACCGCCGCTTTTCAACCGCTCACGTCTTTTCGTATTAATGGTGTTTATTTCTTCGAGTAAAAAAATCTTCTCTATATATTCTTCTTACTCTTCTTTCCATTTTCTTTTTACTTTCTCTTCTCTTTTTATTCTCTCATCTCTGCAACTCTATTGTTCTTCCATAAATTCTGTCGTTGCAAATTTTTCTTCTTTCTTCTTCTTTTAATCTTTTTAATTTTTTCTTCATCTCCATACTGTTCCCTCTGTAGATCTTCACTATTCGTAACTTTCTTCCTTTTTAATTTTTATGAATTAATCTTCCTGCTGGTGTTTTCCATGGATTCATCGAGGTTAGTTTTCTTTTTTCTTTCTTATGGGTTTTGCTGAAATTGATCTTGCTTACTGCTTTATTTGATGATGTTGCTTATGTGATTCCCATACTGTTGTTATTTCAGCAAAAACGCCTCTAACACCATATTTACGGTTCAGAACCCTAATATTCCCAAATCGCAGCATAAGATTGTTGTAAACAAAAGGAAGTTTGTGAATCAGAAGCTAGTAAGAAACATTATTCTTTACTAATAACAATATTGTTACCTATGTTTCTTATCTGGATTGTAATTCGTAGGGTGATAAGGATGCCAACAAACCTCTCAAGAAATCTCGCCACCTTAAAACCGTTGAAACCTCTGTTCCATTCCACTTACTTATCTCTTCTAAATCTCCTGCGACATCTTCGCAAGTTAAACCATTATCTCCAATTCGCGAAAAGGCTGCCTCAGATTTCATTTCTTCAACTGACCTTTCAATGATTGAAACCCCCCTTATTAATCCTTCTGTGAATAAAACTTCTTCTCCTCTTATTGATAATATTTCTCAACCTTCTATCATTGCCAGTTCTCTACCTGAGCCTCTTCCTTTTTCGAAAGAAACCGTGGAAGGAATAGATATTGCTTTCAAAGTTTTGTCTGAGGTCCTGGATGATGGCAAGAAGTCTCCCATTGATCCAGTCAAGTCTGGTATTTGCGAAATTCTGAGTAAGTATTTTGGCTCTGACAGAGTTGCTTCGCAAACAACTTTGGAAAAAGAGTGTGATGCTCTTCGTCTCGAAAGTCAAAAGCTCCAGAATATTTCGCTGGATCGCGACAATCTTCGCAAGAAGAATGATGAACTGAGAGGTATGATTTCCTTATCTGTGTCTTCAATTTGCCTTTTTAATGATTTTATCCTTTCCATATTTAATTATCCTTGAAATCCCTCTTTCGCATGTTAATCCTTAAACTAGAAACGAATAATGGAGAGATATCAATTTGAATATGCTGTTGAAGAAGCCCGTGTTGATAAAGAGATTTTGATGGATCAATATAACCAATTAGATAACCTCTATTCATACTCTGTTGATCATATAAATAATCTTACCAGTGAAAATACCCAATTAGTTCGGAGGCAAGATTTATTAAGTAATGAAATATCTCGCCTCTCTTATTCTTTAACTAAAGCTAATATAGGGATGGAATCTTTATCAGATGAGAATAAAACTCTATCTCAAGAGAAGCGAATTTGTTTAAATAAGATGGCGATATCTTCGCAACAACTTAGCATCCTCTAGAAAGTATATGATGACCAAGAACAATCTCTTCGCTCTTTAAGAAATAAACTTAAAGAAGTAACAGAGTCATCTACCGCTGAAAGAGATACACTCATTCAAGGTAGAATAGCTTTAAGTGTAAAGGCGAATCAACTTAAAGAACAATATTCCAAATTAGAAGAATCTTATTCTTCTCTTGCAAAGAAAAATGCCTTTCTTATTTCTAAAGAGAAAAATCTTCAGTCTCGACTTAAAGGTTTAGTTGGAGATAAATTTGATGATGCGATGGACCGTTGGGAGAATAGTTGTCTGACCTTGATTCAACACCTTATTTCGCAAAAGTAAGGAAGTCATAATAGTTTGACTGCCTTAACTATCTTTTCTTTGTCATATATTTTTTAGTTCTTCATCTTACTGAAATTTTGTATTCTACTTTTCGCAGAGTCTGAGAAAAATATTCATTCCTCCATTTCTGTTTTGGAGGCTAAATATGCAAACATTCGCAAAGAAAATGCATTACCCGTCTCTGTCCTTACTAGTTCTCGCGACCGAGCAGAAAGAAGACTTGATTATCTTGCTTAATTTAAGGATATTCAAGATAGGAATCATCAGAGAGCACTTCTTCGTCAAGTTCATCTCCGGGCTGAAGTTCTTGTAAATGATATTTTATTGTCCAAATCTCTTCCTCCTACATCAATCGAACCTTTGGAAGTAGATGATGATTAAATTCCTCGACCTGCTGACAGTGATTATGATTATGAAAGTGGTGGAGAGAATAGTCTTTTGGAAGATGGAGAAGAGATCCCTTCTAAGGAAGCAAATGCTGGTGCTAATCAAGATGAAAACGAAAAAGAAATCTCTTCTAAAGAAGTAATTGCTGGCGATAATCAAGGTGGCGGCGAAAAAGAAGTCTCTCTCAAAGGAATTATTGTTGGTGAATATCAGAATCGAAATGAAGAAGAGGTTGGCGATAATGAGAACATTAGCGAAGAGCGTCCATTATCTCCTTCTACTGGAATTAATACTGAAACATGAGCTTCTTATCTAGTTCTATCTTCTTGAATTGTTTCATCTTTATTATTTCTTGCGAATAATATTCTTCAACCAACTTTGGAATTAATTTTCTCTTTTAATATTTTGCTGGCGAGAAAGATAATGCCTCTTGTTTACTGATTCCCATACTTGCCTCTCATTATCTTTCTTGCGAGAAATGATCTGTTATGAATACTTATAAATATTTTGTTTTATCATGTGGTCTTATTTTGCCTTCCTAATTAAAGGTCTTATTATGCCACCTCTTGTCATTGCGACAAAATCGCAGGACGTCCTTGCACTTTCATACAAAAACCCATTGATCTTGCCTTAACTTTTTCTTTTGTATTATTGCCTCTTCAGGAATGTTGCGACAATATGATAGGCCTAAATATTCTTGCGAAAATAAAGCCCCATTACATTGTCGTCTTGCGACGAAATCGCAGGACGTCTTCGCACTTTCATGCGAAAACCCATTGATCTCGTCTTATCTTTTTCTCTAGTATTATTGCCTCTTCAGGATTGTTGCAAAAATATGACAAGCCTTAATACCCTTGCGAGTAAAAGCCTCATGACATTTGCGTCTTAAGACACTTATCAGCTCCCTAATGGAGGGTGCCGCCCTTATCTCCCCCCTGGTTGCCCCTTCAAGGAGGCTTACTTCTACCATACAAGGTTACATCCTCCCATCCAGTCTTAACAACAACCAGTTGTTTTCGCAGCCTCTTATCCCTTTTACCTATAGGGTTTATGGTTACGAGACTGCATCCTAAGTGGGGTTTTCTTCGGGCCGAGTGCAGTGTAAGCCAAGACTTGTCAAGAATGGAAAGGTACGCTCCAGACGCCCCTGGCACTCTTGACTCAACCGTGTACCTCGGCGCCTTGATAAGATTCTGCACTCCTTGGGAGAGTCCTTATTACCTTAGTCGCCCAACCTAAGTCATATGCTTAAGCTGAGAATCCAAGGTGCCTCTCCCGGATGGGCTTTATTGACCCCAAATCTCCATGACTCAGGTTCCAGTGGCGGTGTAGCCTTTTCCTGAGCCATGTAACAGGTACCCCCTTATATGACGTACTTTAGGTCTTACATTTGCCTCTTGCGAAATTTTATTCGCGAACTAGGGTGTACGCCATAAAGGTTCGCCCCTTTCTTTTATGTCATTGTTCTATGATTATCTCTGCGAAAGTTTCGCACATCATGATCTTGTTTTGATATGAATAATCTCGCAACTATTCTTTCAAAATCCATAACTTCTCAAAGCTTCTTACGGATAATATCTTTTTAAGTACAATTTGTTCCATGGTCTGTCAAGTCTATGACCAACATCTCTACCTTCTGGATCCATTAATTTATAAGCTCCTGTTCCAACTATCTCCTTAATGATGTAAGTTCCATCCCATTTTTTCGCTAACTTTCCACCATTTTCTCGCTGATATATTGGTGTTTCTCGCAGAACTAAATCTCCTGGTTGGAATTCGCGTACTTTGACACGTTTGTTATATTCTCGGGCTAACCTTCGCTGATAATTCTCCATATGTTGTAAAGCTATTTCTCTTTTTTCTTCTAATTCATCAAGTTTGCTTAAGATCAAACCCGCACTAAGATTTTTCTCCCAAGCTTCTCTCTTTGTTGTCGGAATAACAACTTCTGTTGGTAACACCGCTTCAACTCCGTATGTTAAACAAAAAGGTGACATTCCAGTAGATTCTCTTCTAGTTGTATTATAACCCATACTGCATTATGTACTTGTTCGCACCATGCTCTATGATGTCCTTCTAATTTATTCTTTAATATATCTGCAATTGTTTTGTTTGTTGCTTCTACCTGCCCATTAGCTTGTGGATACAAAGGAGTAGACTTTCCACATTTTATCTTAAATGCATTAAGTAACGTTTCTATGTTCTGTCCTTCAAACTGTTTCCCATTATCAGATACCAACTGCGCAGGAATTCCGAATCTGCAAATGATATTTTCGAATATGAATGTAAAGATATCTTTGTCGCGAATATGTTGTACTTCCTTCACTTCTGTCCATTTTGTGAAATAATCTGTTGCGACTATTAAGTATCTTCTTTGTCCAGATCCTGGTAAAAATAGCCCCACAATATCTAAGCCCCACTTTCCAAAAGGCCACACACTGGTTGAAGATGACAATGGTGCTCCAGGTGCATGTATTTTCTTTCCATGCCGCTGACAATCTTCGCAATGTCTTGATATTTTTTTTTGCATCTTCGTGCATGTATGGCCAGTAATAGGCTTGCATTTTTGCTCTATATGCCAAAGATCTTCCCCCGCTATGATTGCCAGCATCCTCACTATGTAACATTTTTAGCACCTTTTCTCCTTCTTCTCGGGTCAAACATCTAAGTGATGGTCCATTAAAGGATTTTCGGTATAACAACCCATCTCTTAATTCATAATTTGTTGCGCGGCTTTTTAACTTGTGTGCTTCCAATCTATTTCTTGGTGTTTCTCCTTTCGCCAAATATGCATGAAGTTCTGTTCTCCAATCTGCGATATTGTTCGTTTGTTCTTCTTCTCCACCGTCTATTATCATCACGTTCACTTCTTCTTCTTCTTTATTGATTGATGGTGACAGAAGTGTCTGTATTTTTATGCATCTCGCAGTTGGATCTGTCATCATGCATGAGATGAAAGCAAAATCGTTTGCGAGTCTGTTATCCTTCCTTGAAATGTGCCTCCATTTTATTTTTGGGATTTTCGCTGACAATTCTTCAACAAGCTTCTTGTATTTCTTCAAGGATGGTTCATTTGTAGTGTACTCTCCCTTTATTTGGCGAATAACTAGATGCGAATCACTAATGATCCTGGCATTTTCTAGTTTCATTTCTATTGCGAACTTTAAGGCATGTACCACAGCTTCATATTCCGTTTCGTTATTAGTGGATGCGAATTCCAATCTGAATGAAAAAGCCATCTTCGCTCCTTCTAGCGAAATTAAAACAATTCCAACTCCATTTGATGATCCATCTACCAATATCTCCCATCTATTTGGTTATGTTAATAAGTCTTTTGGATCTTCGTGTTCTTCTTCTATATCCATCATTTCTTCTACCGCTTCATCTTCTTCTAAAGGAAATTCTGCCAAGAAATCTGCAACAACTTGTGATTTTGGTGAAGACAAAATTTCATATTTAATATCAAAGTGGCCTACTTGTGCATTCCATCTCTCCACTCTTCCTGATCTTTTTGAATTCTTCATCACTGATTCAATTGGTACTTTTGTTAATACCTTTATTTTGTGCGCTTGAAAATATATGCGGAGCTTAAAAGATGCATAAACTAATGCTAATATTAGCTTCTCAATCTTTGAGTAATTTTTTTCGGCAGTATTAAAAGTTTTTCTAATATAATAGATGGGTTTCTCCACTCCTGCGTCTATTCGCAATAACACGACACTTAATGCATGTGACGTCGTCACAAGATAGATTAATAATTCTTCTCCTGATTCTGCTTTTTGTAAAATAGATGTATTCATAAGATGTTCTTTGATCCCTTGAAAATCTTTTTCGCATTCATCAGTCCATTTGAATTTCGCACCCTTCTTGAGTATATCGAAAATATACTTGCATTTGTCTGATGATCGCGAAATGAATCTCCCTAGCGAAGCTAAAATTCCATTCAACTTATGTACATCTTTTATTGTTGCGGGTGTTGGCATGTCACGAACTGCTTGCACTTTTTTTTGGATCAACCTGTATTCCTTCCTTTGATACAATGTAGCCTAAAATTTTTCCCGATGCAACTCCAATGGTACACTTCTTAGGATTCAGTTTAATGTCATACTGCCGCATTTGTTCAAAAATCTCCCTCAGGTCCTGTACATGGTCTTTGGCTTCTTTACTCTTTACTAACATGTCGTCCACGTATACTTCTAATGTTTTGTGTATCCATTAAGCGAACACCTTCTCTACCATTCTTTGGTATGTTGCTCCTGCATTTCGCAAACCAAATGGCATTTTCGTGTAACAATATAAACCTCTAGGGGCGAAAAAAACAGTATGCTCTTGATCTTCTTCAGCGAGAGGGATCTGGTTATATCCTTTGTATCCATCTAAAGACGATGCTCTATCATTTCCCGCTGCTGATTCCACCATTTGAGGAATATCTGGTAACGGAAAGCTATCTTTAGGGCAGGCTTTGTTTAAATCAGTGAAATCTATGCAAATCCTTATTCCTTTGTTTTTATTTAAAAACAATGACCATGTTCGTTATCTACTCTGGGTATTTAGCTTCTCTTCTAATTCCTGCATCAAGCATTTTCTGTAGTTCTTCTTCTATTTGGGAATGGTAGGCTGTTGCGATTTTTCTTATTCTTTGTTTAAATGGTCTCACATTCTTGTTAATCTCCAGCTTGTGACATGCAATTGATGGATCTATTCACGGTATCTCGTCCATGCTCTCTGCGAAAATGTCTTTATATTCTCGCAAAAGGTTAACAGTTCTTTCTTCTACTACTACATCCATCTTGGTTCCAATTCTCAATATTAGAGGTTCTTCTATAGTCCCAACGTTTACTTCTTTTGTTTGCTCTGCGGCAGTATAACTGGACTTGGGTTCTCCCATTGGTGTTGGTTCTTTTATTGTTTTCACAGGTCCTTCTCCTTCTTCCGAAATTTCGCTGGGTATTCCCCTGCCTTCTTTTGCCCTTATCGTGTACACTCTAAATTCTTCTTCTTTCTTTGCCTCCTTTGCCAACTTTCTGCGAAATTGTTTCTTTTTTGCTCGTCCTTCATAATGCTTTACTTCAATTTGATGACATAATTTCTCATTGTCAACATCTCCTCTGATTTCACATATTCCATTTGGTGTGGGGAATTTAATACATTGATACAACGTTGATACTACAGCTTTTATTGCATGTATCCATGGTCTTCCTAGCAACATATTATATGGCGATTCCATATCCACCACGCATAGTGTCACGTGTGTTTCGATCTCTCCTAGTGGAATTCATACCACTATTTCTCCTTTAGGTTTTGTTGTGGATTTTCCAAAGCCATGAACAAGATATGTTGAACTGGACATTTCTTCATCTTTAAATCCCATTCCCCTGAACGCATGATAAAATATTATATCCACTGAACTTCCTGTATCGACTAAAGTTCTGTTCAATGTTCATTCTTCCGTGGATTTTGTTGTTGTCCCCTTCTCTTTTCGCGTAACAGGCACTGTAATAACCAATGGAGATGTGTGGTTCAAATTTTTTTTTGGTATTTCTGCCGCCATGAATGTGATTTTTTGCTTTTCCCAATCTTTCAAGGGTGATGTCTTTTCTACCGCCATAACCTTCCTTCCTTCAAAATCTCGTTTATGTATCCTTCCTTTGATGTTTTCATGGAATTCATTAACCATTGTTTTTGTTATCATATTACACTCCAATCTTTTTTCATCTTCATTGACTCTAATCATTTTTCTTTTAATTGGTTCACTGATTTGTTTAATCACTTTCTTGATTTGAACAATCTCAACAACAATCTTCAACTTTCAATCTTCAGCCTCCCTGTTTCTAGCGCCATTATGTAGTAGCAGGAAATCCTACACTACACCCCTCACAAGATTTCATTAACATTCAACTCATTTTAGATTAACAATCTTAATTTTATTGATGAATCTTTGAACAATCTTACAAGAAAAGATAAAGGAATCAAGAATAACCACTGCTCTAGATTTTCTCTCTCCTATTTACTTGCTTCTCTCTCAGAAAAGATCTCTCCCTTTCCTATACAACTGAACGACTATTTATAGGGAATTACATAGTGGATGACAGCTAATATGTCCTTTATTTTCGGATATGGCTTGCGACATTCTCGCAACCTTACAAATGTTAATCTCGCAAACTCCCTAATTTTCGCAGGACCATCACATTTTTCTCACGATTTAGCTGACGTCGTTTACTATGTCATTTCTGAAATTGTTCTGCAACACTGTTGTGTTATGTTGTTGATAATTTCGCTGAGGCATTATTGCTGCGAGATTCTGATCCTACAGCTCCCATGGATGCAGGTGCGATTGTTTCCAAGGAATCCCTGCTGGTCGCGGAATCAGTTGCAGGCACCACTTTCGACCCTCCATTTTTGACTCCTCATGAATATCATGTGTTGATCGGAGGCTTCAGTGTACCAGCTAAGTATGTGGAGTTGTATACCAGAATATGGGAAAGGTATGGTCATATCGCAACAACCAAAAAGATCACCGGCCGGTTTGCATTGGTTAAGCGGGTGGAAGAAACATTATCTTCAATTCATGATATGTGCAACGTGACTGGTCACACTGTTTCTGGAGATGTAATCTCAAGATGAAAGTTCCACCGGGATATGTGTGTAAACTTTGAGTTTAACTCCTCCTAGTTCTGTGAGGGGATTTCCGAGATCCAAAGGCTGCAGGCTGAAGCGATTGATGGTCCTTCCGAAGATTTGATTAATCAATAGGAGGCAGAAGTCGAGAAGTTATCCTAGGAGTTGAAGCTGAAACAGGCGGCTCTTCAAAGCATGAATGATATTTTCTCCAAGAAGAACGAGCCGTTGTTAGGCAATTTTTCCTTGAATGTTTTTATTTTCTGAACTTCTTTTTCTTAGTTTTTTTTTTTGAAAGGGGAAAGAAACTTCTAGTTTACGGTTTGATTTTCTGGTTTTTGGATTAATAGATGATTGTTTCTTATAAGAGTTTTTGGATTATTTTGGAATAATGGCCCTTTGATCAATCGATATGTCAAAATCTGAATTGCGAATGTAAGTAGCAAAATCATGCGAGAAAATTGTGAAACAGTGAATGTTGCATGAGAAAAGGAAAGATATGAAATCTTGGGATGATTGGGTTATCGTCTTCCATTGTAAATGTGAAAACCCAAACAATAGATCGTGTAAACATTGTCTGGCAAAACTTACTCACTTTAGGGTCTTTCACCAAAACTGAAACTTCAGGGAGTAAATCCGAGTCTTTATGTGATGCCCTCCTTGCCGCGAGAAGTCTCCAGTCATTCTTTATTGTCTGTGGAACATCTTTATGTCGATCCGCGGTAAGGCGGAGAATCTCTAGTCCCCAGACGCAATTCTCCTGAATCCATCTTTTCTTGGACGATGTGCTTCAAAGCATTGCATTCACTGGTATGATGATGGAATTGAGAGTCGAATTTGCAACCGAGAGATTAACCTCCCACTGTGGTCGCCAATTGTTTGTGGGTGAAAACTGTTTCTGCTGATTTTGGTAATTTTGGGTGTGTGGATGAGAAACGAATCTAAACCCTAAACAATGCACCGTACGGGAGTACTTTTGATTCGAGAGATCAATTTGTACAATCCTGGCCTAAACCAAGAAATGGCCATTCCAGGCTTGCTTCGGTCACAAAGTGAAGAAGAAGGGTTGGTCTTAGGGAGGGAAGCGAAGAGAGTGTTGATACCGTAATGGTTAATTCTGAAGATGTGGCTTGTTTTATGACATGTATCAGAAAGTGGAACTGGCTTGCAGAGTGAAAAGCTATCAGTTCTTGGTGATTTCTGGATACTATGTTGTTGCTGACCAAAAACTTGTTGTTTGGTGGAAATATGTGAAGCCTATTTATACAAGTCATATTGAAACGTACTCTGGTCTCGTAGGAAGTGGGAACGATTGGGTGATGGAAGAGTGGAGTAACGTATAACCGTCAGAAACCCTTGATTCCATGATGAAGGAAGTGGATCCGTTTACACCCGTTACTTCTTGCCGCCCCTAATTGTCCCACTTCATGACACTTTCTTATAACGGGCGTATTTCACGCCGCACGCTGTAAACCGCCAGACCAATACCCTGATGAGTATCCCCCAGTTTGTGACATGTTTGGTGTCTCGAGTGTTTTCGTGGAAAACATGTAGCACTTTGCTACGTGCGGCAAGTCAGAGTCAAGAGTCTTACCGCAGGAAAATAGCATGTGATGCTATTAGGCACGTCTTGGCTGGTCGCCTAAAACTTGCCACAAGTCCGTCAGTTCGGTGGCAAACTTGGATGGATGAGATTGCATCTCATGAGGAAGGATAGTCGTTGATTATGGCTACCTTCTGTTGGCGCCTGGTAATGACACAGTGGCGTTTTGGTGTATGCCAGTGGCACTGCGGCATGACTGGTATAACTCGTGCATGCCAGTGTCACGGTGGTATAAGTGGCGCCTGGCGTAGCCATGACCACGAGATTTAAGAGGCTGGTCTCCTAAAACTTGCCACAAGTCCGTTAGTTCGGTAGCGAATTTGGATGGCTGAGATTGCATCTCATGAGGAAGGATGGCCATTTATTATGTTCATATCTTGTTGTATAGCAAAGTGGAGACATTGGCATAGTGGCGTCTGGCGTAGCGGCATGCCAGTGGCGTAGCCGTGGCAGCTGTTTTGGCATATTGGTGTTAGACCCAAATATGGCTCTGGCAACATTGGCCCTGTTGCTAAGTTAAACTTAAGGCCTTAGGAGAATCACTTAACCTAGTTGACATGGAGACTTTAGCTAAACTAGGGTTTGGCGTGTAGAAAGCTTAATTAGTACGTGCGCTGCGGCACAGTGGCGTGCTGAGATAGCTGGCGCATGCCAGTGGCACGATGATGCAAGTAGAGCCTGGCGTAGCCATGGCCGCTATATTTTGGCACATTGGTGTTAGACCCGAAATGTGGCGTGGAAACATTGTCCATGTTGCCACATCAATCCCAATGCTTTGGGGAACGTTACTTGGCTTGGTTGGCGTGACAACTTTGCCTAAATTAGGGTTTGGCATGCCGAAAACCTAATTAGTGTATGTGGCATGCGGACGCGGCATGGCGACACTTTTTGTGCAAATGGTGTCATGGTTGTGCCAAAGGAACTATAGCAAGGCCATGGTGTGGAAATGGCCACAGGAGTAAGGATTGCCGTGGGTGGCTATGATATGGCGTCATTACTAGGGCTTCCTGGGTCCCACACGGCTCGTGGCATGTTTTGGCATGTTGCCGCAAAGTGACATGTTGGCATGCCGCTTATCTCATTAGCGAAACATGGCACGTTTGGCATGTTGGCGCGGTTTTTGGAAAGCCAATTGGCTTCGTGACTATCTGGCGCAGTTTCCCCTTTTTAACACTGTGGCAAGTTTAGAGCAATCTGATTGGTCAGAAAAGAGGGTCGGCTAAGCGTGGGCGTGGCTACACTTCTAGTGTGAGTGTTGCGGCTTTAGAGCGACCTGATTGGTTGATGGGAAATGGGGCCGGCAAATATGGGCCCAGCCACAACTTATGTGCGTGTGACGAGTTTAAGGCGACCTGATTGGTCGAGGGAAATATGGCCGGTTTAGGATGGGGAGTAGCCGATAGAAAATGGCGTCGGCTGGCTTAAGGCATGGCCACGCCTCTCTTTTTTGCTGCTCCTATCCTGCGACTCATTGTTTTCTGATTTTTGGCAAGATTTTGCACCTACTAATCGATCGCAGATTAATCACCTAGTTTGCCTAGGCTTAATTTCGACAAGCAAGGTCTGATATACTGCGCAAGGCGCAAAACCCTAACTTTTGCAAGTTAGTCGGGGTAATTGGTTGAAATCTATGTGTTGACGCAGAGTTCTTTTAATTTCATTGCCAGAGAGCAGCACGCTTTCTGGTTGAATACCTTATGCAAAGACTTTATCCTTGATACTTGGAAATTCGTGCTACTCTGCTGCGAGTGAGCACAAATCGCCATGCCATATCAACATTAAGGGTTCAGCCGGGGAACATAGCACATAAAGCATTCAAAGAAACTTATATTAAGTGAATATATGCAAGATGCCAAATTTACAAAATATCTGGGATTGTTGCTACATGCACCATTCTGGGTAAATTTCATAAGAAAATATTGAGTTGCTTAATGAATGTGTCAGTGAAGAGGTTGAACACTCATCACTTTTACATGGCTCTGTCTCTTTGTGGAGTGACGACCTATTAAATGCAGGGTTTTACAATTTTAGCCCTGAACTAAAAGCCACCATCAACAAGGTGTTATTTGGAATTTTCGGATTTTTAACAATCCTTCCAACTTGAGAAATTCGGACTAAGGAAACAAAATATATTCTTTTATATTTTAGGATTTTCCAGAGGTCTTTTGGTCCGAAAGTTGTCTCTTTTAAAAAGAGAAACTTTCTCTTGTATGTATTCGGAAACTCTGAGCAATCCTTTTATATTCATTCATAACCGAGCATGCCTCCAGTAACTCGCAGTGTCTCAAAGGCTAATAAGGAGGAAGCTCAAAAGGTTAAGGATTGTCGAGGAATCAATACAGAGAGGAAGAAAAAGGGCATATCTAATATCATGTCTGATTATGACTCTGATAGTTCAGTTGGATCACAAGATGAGTCATGCTTGTTGGCTTACAACCTACAAGATCCAACCAAAACCAAGTGGATTCGTTCCGCCAGTATGATAGATTATATCCAAGGTTTTGAGTAACTAAGAACCAATCTCATTACAACGGTTCGGAATCAAGATTGGCTCAAAGATAAGATTGAGGAGACAAAAGCTGATATTGCTAATATGAAGATTCAAGTCGAAAAACTTGAGAAACAAGAAGTGGTTGCTGACAAGTCCCTTGAGACATTCTTTAAAAGTTTGAACACTGAAGAGAACTCAGTGAACAACAAGAGTACCGCTAGAGATTAAGTTATTTGCTATTTTACTTAATCTAGAATAATAGACATCAATTTTTGATTTCTTTCATTGATTGTATTGGTCTATTAATGAATAAAACTATTATGAATAAAACTATTTGATTGGTAATTTTTCTTGTGATAGTTTTCGGTTTACATAGCCCGTGCTTAAATGCTTTTATCTTATTGCTATGTATGTTTATGGGATGTTTGATTTCGGTTTTACTACCTTAATATTCGATCTCATATATTGTGAACCCTTATGGTTTGGGTGACTTTTTGGTTTAGTAGGATTAAGTTCTAGCCCATGTTGGTAGGCTTTATCAAAGAATCATGAGGGATTCTGGTAGAAACAATATGTGAAAAAGTCACAATATGTTGAATCGGTTTTGGTTTAGCATAAAAGCATATGTGTTTCGACGGTTTTCAACTCTTGCTTGAAATTGTTAAAACCGGTTTTCAACCTTTCTCTGGTAAAGGTTGAGGGTTTTTGTTATTCTCTTGTTTATGCATAAGGATGACAACGTGATGATATTTCGATATCAATTCTCCCTGGACGAAGATGCAAACATATTGGAGAAGTGGATACGAAATTTGAGGTAACCATCTTGTTAGTTAATTGTTTTCCTGTTTAAGAAAAGCCTGAGTTTATATTATATATATTTGTTGCTTTTGCTTAACAAAATTTCGGTACAATTGATGTTTATTCCATGATGTGTGTGCGGATGTGTGATTCAATTGGTTCCGGTTAAGAAAAACTATTGTTATCTTACTTTATTGTGTGGTATCAATTGTTTAGGCTTACAAAGTTTCGGTACAATTGATGTTGTGTGTGATTCAATTGGTTCTGGTTAAGAAAAACTATTGTTATCTTGCTTTTGTATGGTATCAATTGTTTAGGCTTACAAAATTTCGGTGCAATTGCGGTGCTTTTAATGTCTATGTTGTTTCAATTGCTTCCGGTTGAGGTGAATAATTATGCAAGTTGATTTATTTTAGTTTGTATGAATTATTTATGGCTTAATGAAATAAAAAGGTGTACGGGATGAG
The DNA here is from genome assembly GCF_003573695.1 of Papaver somniferum. Taxonomy (NCBI): domain Eukaryota; kingdom Viridiplantae; phylum Streptophyta; class Magnoliopsida; order Ranunculales; family Papaveraceae; genus Papaver; species Papaver somniferum. Next base: position 142,018,946 of record NC_039358.1, read on the forward strand.
TTGTTTAGTCCAATTCGATTCCGGATAAGAGAAACTAAGTTAATTCTGATCTTATTTAGACTTATCGAAGTGAGGTTTCGGTTATTCAAGTCTAATCGAATGCCTTAACAAGAAATGTTAGTTAACTAACCTAGTGCTTGTCTTGTTTAAAATTGAAAGGTGTAAGTTTATGGATAATTAGAACCTGATGAAAAAATAGAGTTTATCTTTATTTTGGTCTTATCGAATTAAGCGGTTGTTTTTGAACAATCGGTTTAGCAAAGGGACTAAAGTTCTTAGTTGATTTTTGGTTTGCTAAACTAAATTGGAAAAATTGTTTCGGACAATTGTTTCCTTGATAACATATCAAAATAAAACTACTTGTAGTTTCGGTTTGGATATTGGTTATCAGAACATGATGTGTGGAACCCTAGTGCCTGACTCTACAGGTTTGCAAGTCTATTTTGAGATTTGTAAGATTCTTTTCGTGTTGTCCTTTATTTTTTCGTTTCTTTATCATTTTTGTTACAAAAAGGGGGAGAAATATATGGAGTAAACTGGTGATACTGGCATTGATTTTATATTGATTGGTATTGCTAAGGAAAAGAACAATGGTGCTTGAATGTTTATCTAACAAAAGAGTGAAATCACATACTAAGGGGGAGTAACATGTCATATGAATTGGTATAACAAAGACGCGCGGATTGAATATCTACCTATATTCCTTAGGGGGAGTAATAGCTTTGTTATTATAATGTCAACAACGACATTTTCAAGGATTGAATCTAAGCAGTTTTACTGTGCTGTTGAGTCGGGAATCAAGCGTATGTGTAGTGATTTGTTTATCCATATGATGTAAGAGTTTTGTCACTAAAATTGACAAAGGGGGAGATTGTTAGAGCATGGTTCGGTTGAACCCACCAAGCGTTGGCATGTCAAGATTGGTTGTCAATATTTTAGTGAATTAAAACTCATGTTAAGAGTCGCTTGATTATGTACTAGAGTCAACTTCGTATAGGTTATCTTGAAAGTATTAGGATATGAGACATTACAAGTATTGCGAAGTCTTGAAGATATGAAGAAGCAAGGAGCTACAACGACAACAATCATCCTTGCACTTGAGGTTAGTGATATTTGACTTGAACTATTTCATTTCCTAACGTATCTTTTAAGTCGTGCATATTGAAAACATAACTGCAAATCATATTTGAACTCTAGATAGACATAGTATTAAGGAATACAATACGAGGTTTATTGCTTAACCATTAAACTTTGTAGATAAGACATCGCCATAATCATTTGAATGCTATTGTGATTATGTATAGGTATGAGGTGAGGATTTCATCCTAGGGAACAATGTTTACATGTGTTCTAAGTAAGTAGGTTCATAAACTTGTTTGTGAACCGAAATGGAAATTTCCAGGTGTTATTGGTTTTGTTATCCATTGCATATCTTATGAACAACCAATATGTGTGATTGAGTATAACCGCTCACAACTTGTTTGTGTTCTTGGTAGAACTATTCACAAAGGCCTGACTTATGTATTGGTATGACTTTTATTAGTGAAACCGATCTTAAGTAATCACCTGAGATGATATGATCGGGTTTGTGTTTTGTCTGACCAAATATGGGAAAGGGGAACCGATCCTAGTAAGAGGTGCAGTACATCACAAAGGGGAACCGATCCTTGTATGGGGTGCAACAAGGTTTATAGCAGAAAGGGGAACCGATCCTATGGACATGTGCAACACGTTTTTAGGCGAAGGGGAACCGGTCCTATGGACATGTGCAACACATATAAGTTAAATACCATATATATGTGGGGAACCGATCCTAGTACCTAGTCAACCGATTTTTGGAAAGCTAGTGTGATTATGCACAGTACTCACATGGAGGTAGAACCGAAACTTGTTTTGGTAGAACCGTTAAACGCATGATTATAATTGAATGTTGGTTTGATCAATCATATAGTTCTTGAAAGTCAGATGAACCAATTCTAAACTTGTTTGGAAGTATGGAAAATCGGTTTCAAGGTTGTAAGTGTGAAATAGAACTTACAAAGTAAGGATGTCGACATACTTTGAACATGTTCTGTGAATGTTTATTTCTTTAATTGTTCAAAGATTTCCTTAACGGCTAAGGGAAGAGAATCTCAGGATCGAAACATAAGTAAGTTAAGAATCTTTTAATTAAGGTTATTAATTTCATTTTGCAGGGAAATTCCAGAATTAGTAATGTGCATTTACTAATTAGATTTTCCGAGAGATTTCGATCATTATTTTTGGACAGAGCATTTCCAGGAATTATGAAAACCGAATTTGTGATTTAATGAATATCTTAGGTTTTGGAAATTCCTTGGTGTTCAAACTTCCTTGTCTATAAATACTTGAAGTTTTCCTTTCTAGCAAACTAATCCTTCGTAACAACATACTTCCTTTTTTATTGTTGTTACTGGTGTAACCGCCTATTCGGAGAGGAGAGTAACCTATATAGGAGAAATCTCTTACGGACGCGTAGTTTAAAGTCTTATTTGGGATTGAGAAGCTCTAGCGTGTACCGTTGGTGGGAAACTAGATAATTGCAGTTTATCTTTTGTTTTCGATTGAATTGATTGACTAACAGTGGTTGAAATCTGATTGCACCTAGTTTGTTTATTCTTGAGAATCTTCTCTTCTGATATAAGATTCACTCAAACTAGTTCAGAGTTTCGACAGGGATATTTAGACTGTTGTGAGTTCTAAAGACGATCTTGTGATAATCCATTGTTAACAGACTCCGTTCTGTACGTGATTGATGACAAGAGATTCAAGTGATTGTGTGCAGGTTTTTATTGAAGATTTAAGAATATTTGAAGACAAAGAAGATATTGAAGATCTTACTTGGGTTTTATAATCTTTGGTGTACCCAATACTTGTTTTGGTAAAAGAGGATCCAATTAATAATCGGTTTATCCTTGTGGTAGATTGAATTGATTAATTGAGTAGATCGGCATCAACACAATTCTTTGGATTAAGAGTGTTGTTGGAATAATCTTAAACGATTACCTCGGTTATTGAACATAAGATAGATCTAAGGACCTGACAAAGGAGTTTATGTTAAGATAAACGGAAGAGCCTTTGTTTGACTCATATCACTTGGTTGAAGAGAGTTGATACCAAACAGATTTGTTTTTCCTTTACTGTTTGGAATACGAACCAAAGGAATTGTTCCAAGTACGTGACTTATTTATAAGTTGGAGGCATAGGAATACATACAGAACTAGGTGAAATATAGGTTTAGTTGCTTGGTCTCAACTATACGAAGTTGGTGTAATTTTATGTAGCGGCTTAATCCTGAGAGTATTCAATTCTGGAGAAGGTCCCGGGGTTTTTCTGCATTTGCGGTTTCCTCGTTAACAAAATCTTGCTGTGTCATTTACTTTATATTTTCGCATTATAATTGTTTTATTATAATTAAAGTAAATCGCACAAACGTTAATTCTTATTTACTTGATAAGCAATCCTATTGTGTTTGGTTAAGTCCGAACCTTTGTATCAAGTAAACATACTTCGTTATTGTATTGTCTCGATCTCGTATCCATAGACGATCACGCGAAGTGTGAATCGATTAGTTGTATTGTCTCGACTCTGTCCATAGACAATCACTTTCGGAGAAAGGACTTATAGGTATGAAAATTTTTAGCTTGAGGTATATTTGGGTACCCTCGCCTTTTCAAACAGGATTCTACTGAACCTGATAATGCCCAACTTTGCCCTCCAATCACCAAATTGGGGAATTACCTGCTATCAATCTCTCCAATTGTTCTCTCAGTACCCAACCTTTGATTGATTCTTATGGAAGCTATATATAATGTACCTGCTGATACTTCTCCGAACAACATTGGTGTCCGCAATAATTCTCATCACAGTGTTGCTACTTCTAATCTCAATTCCTCTCAAGATACTTCTCAAAGTGGTGATACTACCAGTGTTTTTCTTGGTGGTGGGTCTGATTCCACCACTCAGGTAAACTCAACCCCTTCACCGCTCTTAATTGATTCTACTTCAGCTAGACCTATAAATCATTTTCCTGTCAATAATGTCAACTTGCTGGCTTGGAATACTAGAGGATTAGGTAAAAAAACAACAAATAAGGAACTTACTTTGCTATGTAGAAATGTTAATCATGATATCATATTCTTATCTGAAACCAAAATGAACAAAGACCTGGCTGCTAGGAAGCTAAAAGCATAGGTTTTCCCTGCACCTTTAATGTTTCTAGTATTGGAAGAAGTGGTGATCTAGTTCTGGCTTGGAAAAAGGAAATTCAACTCAACATTATATCCTCAAGCCTGAGGGGCATCTATATCACATCTACAGACATTATTCACTCTAAAACTTGTCACATTCATTTTATGTATGGTGAACTCAACAGTAGTCTGAGGCATGCTTTTTGGGAACAACAATGTCAACTGTCTAATGCTCCTTTAGAAGAACCAGTTTTCTTTATAGGTGATTTTAATGCTCTAGTAGGAACTGAGGATAAGAATGGGGGCCTAGAAGTTGATGATTCTGATTTTTCAAATCTTAGAAACTTTTGTTCTGTTTTTAACTTACATGATCCTGGTTTTTATGGTCCCAGATTTACTTGGTCTAATATGCAACAGGGTCCTGATCTTATTCTTGAAATATTAGATAGATGTCTTGAAAAAGTGGGGGTACAACAACCACATCCAATATTTCGCTTAGCAATCTGTATGGACAAACTCCAATATACTTTCTAGAGAATCAACTAGACAGTCAGACTCAATCTAGATAAAAAAGTATATCAAAGAGTTTATATCTTAATCTCTCGATTTGATATATACTCAAGCAAATAGAAATCTGCGAGTCTTTATCAAATACTAGAGAGATAACTTGGATGGTACCAAAGACCAATATCCAAGTGTCAATCAATTTAAATCAACAACCAAAAGGTCGGATATTCTAATTGATTGAACAACGTACAATCTGTGATATTTCAATTATATAACAAAATATAATGCGGAAAAAAAAACACAGACACCAGAATTTTGTTAACGAGGAAACCGCAATTGCATAAAAACCCCGGGACCTAGTCCATATTTAACACACACTGTATTAAGCCGCTACAGACACTAGCCTACTCCAAATTAACTTCGGTCTGGACTGTAGTTGAACCCCAATCAATCTCACACTGATCCAAGATACAGTTATGCTTCTACGTCTCTGATCCCAGCAGGATACTATGTACTTGATTCCCTTAGCTGATCTCACCCACAACTAAGAGTTGCTACGACCCAAAGTCGAAGACTTTAATAAACAAATTTGTATCATACAGAAAAGTCTACGGTAATAGATAAATCCGTCTCCCACGAATGTACCTACGAGTTTTTTTCCGTCTTTTGATAAATCAGGGTGAACAGGAACCAATTGATAAACTAGACTTATATTCCCGAAAAACAATCTAGTATTATCAATCACCTCACAATAATCCTAATCGACGCAGTGAAAAAAGATATTGTGGAATCACAAACGATGAGACAAAGTGTTTGTGATTTCTTTTATATCTTGTCTCAAGCCAATTATTACAATTGTACTCGTACGATAGAAACAACAAGATCATATCACACAACTACGAGAAAGTAGTATCGGTCTGGCTTCACAATCCCTATGAAGTCTTTGAGGCGTTAACCTGGTTTAGAAGAAGAAACCAAAGGTCAAAGGAGAATCGACTCTAGATTAGCACAACTAGTATCACGCACAAGGTGTGGGGATTAGGTTTCCCAGTTGCTATAGTTATCCCTTATATAGTCTTTCAAATCAGGGTTTGCAATCAATGTTAGCTTGGTAACAAAGCATTCAATATTCACCTTTAGATGAAAACCTGATTTAGATTCAAGTTAATATATTTCAACCGTTAGATCGAAAACTAGCTTGTTACACACAAATGAAATGCACGTCTCTAAGATTGTGTAACCGTACCCAAACTTGTACATTTGTTGGTTCAACAATAGTCAACCAAATGGTTATCCATATGATCACTTTCATATCAACCATATTCTTCTTCACTATAACTAGTCCAAATGACTCAAATGAACTAGTTAGAGAGTTGTTCAATTTCTTAGATCTTATGTAACTACACAAGACACAATCGAAGCAAAAACGTTTTTAATTCACTCGAATCGGTTCATGAACTTTATAGCCACGGTTTGCAAAAGCATTCCTTAGTGTATATAAACATGAGTTCAAGAACAACCGATTTTAGATATAACCTACTCAAGTTCGATGCCTGCGAAGATGGATGGTTGAGACCGATTTGCGACACATGTAATGTGCTGCAAACCCTAATTTAGGGTTTCACGTCCGCGCTGCTTTGGCTGGACGTATTAGCAAGCTATGTTATCCTTTTGGGGAGGCCGACCATGCGGGGCCCGCATTGGATCGGTGGTGAATACTCCAACACCTGTCTGGGGGTTATGGATCCGATCTAAGCCATCCAATCATGCTGGTGAAGTTGGATGGTCGTGATCGTTTCTGAGACTGAAACGGACAGTCCAGATGCTCGATCGGGCTAGTATAACACTCCGAGAGTTATAGCCTGTACGGGTATTTCGTACATGCCTCCTTATTTAATGCTTGGAGATTCGTGTTGCTCTGCTGAGAGCAACACTCAGTCGTCATGCCGCACCAATAATGATAAGAGTGAAGCAGTACAGGAAATACAAGGCTGGTCATGCATTAATTGATAATGCTATAAGTTTTCAATGGAGAAGTATTCTCTATTTTATCAGTGGCTTTATCCTTTGCAGGATGTTAGCGCATAATTTCGTCTTTTACAATTTTAGCCTTAAACGAAAATCCACCATCAACAGTTATACAGTGTCATAGTATCATCACACAGCGTCAAATTTCAATTGTATCACAACTTCAACAACAATACTATGGTGATATGTATCACTCCCCCTTATTCAATACTCCATCTCACATGGAAACTACTCCCCCTTACATAATGATCCGAAAACCATACGTATTTGTAGTGTGAACTACATATTAATTCTCCCCCTTTTTGTCAATAAAATTGGCAAAGGTACAAGAACGGGATCCTAATGAAATTTCCGAAAGAGACATTTCTTGACCAAAAGAAAGCAAAAATATATAATCTTATTTAGATGCAATCATAAAGCCGAAGCTAAATGCATTCATCAAGGAGTTTGTAAAGATACAATATAACCTCTATAGAATTCCACAGCCGCACTCCCCACAAAGATTTGGCAATTAAGCACAAGTTCAATTAAGAACTTCCCCCCATAAAATGTCATTCCCGAAAGAACAACAAGAGCGATCTTAATTTCGAAAGAAAAAAAGGATTTCTTTGGACATAACAAATCACATACAAGTATGAATTTAAATCCACATATATTCAATTAAACTAACTACAAAAGAACCCATGATTAATTTAATCGACAAATGCTCAACATAAGTGAAATTATGGAGACTTAAAAACATACAATTAGATTAATCACAAGAGAACCCATAATTAATCTAATCGAAATACACAACCAAACTAATCACAAAAGTAATCCATTTAATTGGTCATGCTCGACATAAGAAAACTTACGGAGCAACAACTAAATAACCAAACAAGATGATTAGTTTAGTTGAATATGTTCGACATGAAGTACCTCACGGAACAGCAACATATCTAATCATAAAAATAATCAACTTGGTCGTTCAATGCTCAACATAAGACACTTTACGGATCCACACAGTAATACATAAAATATGGATCGGGGAAGATCAATACTGCGCAATACACAAGGATTCATTCTATTTTCCATCACTATTCGCATAACGACATTCAATAGACATAATCCTTGCAAACAAAAGATTTTAACATATCTTCCATCAATAATTGACATAATAGGCTTAACTTTTGTATTTTTCAAAAGTCTATTCATTCTTTTATCAATACATGCATATCGACATACGAAAGACTTTATTTTTGACAAGGTATGGGACAATCATAGTTCACGGACGTAAACACACATATCCCATAACAAATTTTCAATATATAAAACCATAAAGATTAATACTGCAAAAATCATCTTCCAAACAAATTTATAGTTTAAACCAATAAATCTAAAAATATGAAGATAAAAACGTTGGACATAGCTACGTATAATCACAATAATGGCTATTCCAAACTCTAGTTATTCTTCTAACAAAAATAAGAAAATAGAAGATTTACTAGGCAAATAAAGGAGAAAATCAAAGTTCATTGAGAACCTCATATCTTTCAATGAATCCATCAAAGAAGGTATCACTGATTTCCTTTATTCTCTTGACTGTAGACACACCATGTTCATGAGTTAGAACACTAACTTTGCGATCAACAGCCCGAGCAAGATGTCTAGCCTTGATGGAGTCCATGATGAGCTTCTTTTGATTCCGTATCAGAATATTCTGATTAGCCAGGATTCTGGCCTGACCATCCAAGAGTTGGTTTATTTGCAGTTGAAGATTTGCAAACTCGACCTTTGAATCGTTCTTAACATGAATCAAATCCTTGACAGAATCATTAATCCAGGAGTTGTGATCCTTTCTTTCAAGCATCTTCTTTAGAAACAACTCTTGAATTGACTCACGTCCTTGAGCGTCTTCCTCCATATCAAGATGCACAATCTCTTGAGATTTTGCAGAGTTCTCCATATAATTTTTTTTAGGGATGGAGAGACACAATATAGAGTAATATACATGTGTATGTAAACAGGAGAAGGAAACTCTTGTTTTTGGAAACCCTAAGAACTCTCAAGAGGAAGACGCGGACGTTTGTGAACTGTTAGCACAAAAACTCGCACAAAAACTAAACTGAAATAATATACAACATACTTGAGCATTTCTCATTAAATTTCCTTGCACCTCTCAAGTTAGAAACAAGGAAAAGAATACCTGGAGTCAGGTGATAGAGTTGAAATTAACCCCACTGTGACCATCCAGAAAGGAGTTGTATATATCTTCTGACAGTTTGATCTTCGTGTTCCTCGCCTTTCTTCGGTTATCTTTCATCCCAGAAGAGTAAGACACGGTGTTTTTATCATATCCGTCAGAAGGCTTTCTCTGAGGACTAAATCTAAGACCTCTTGCAACTGGTTCAAGAGGATCAGAATAGATAGGAATCCATTTTCTAGACTTAGATTTACCAGAAACATTCTTATAAACACAGGGAATGCTTTTATTGGCAGCACTATAATTTATACCACTAGAAAGCATTTGAACCTTGTGATGATTTCTAGGAAAGAGATCATATTTATAAGTCTTCTGATTTTCTGTGGGCATGCGATTCACTGCAGTAGTCAACTGACTATTTGTTCCATTGACAGTGGAAATAAGCAAATTATGAAGTTTAGAAATTTTTTCCTCCTGGAAAAACAATAGATAGCATAGTGATTCTTTTTCCCACAGAATGTACAGGTTCGTAGAGAAGCAATAAACAACACCTATTTTAACTTCATAGCATATGAGAAGATTGCAAGTTATGTAAACCTTTCTTGACACAACCTTCTTCTGTAAGATCCTTCATGTACTGCAATCCATGAGAATTAGTTTGTACAGAAGAATTTCTCCTTAAGACAGAGTTTTCCTTTTCCAAGGATCTGCACTGTTCATTGGATAGAGTAATGGATGCTTCTAGTTTCTCTTTTTTGATATGAAGATTGTAAAGATCTGATGAATGCGTCTCGATCAAACGTTTCTCTCTAATTGAGTCTTCCTTAACAATATCCTCAAGAACACTAATATTTTCACGCTGTAGAGTAGTCTCTTGGAGAAGTTTATCAATATTCTTAGAGAATGACTCAATGATGCTATAGAGTTCATGTTCTCAGTCAAAAGACTTTTCAAATTCATCAATAAGTTTATTATGATCCTGAAAATCAATAATCTCAGCAGATTTTTTTGAGATTCTGGTGAGTTTCATCTCAGCTTTTGCCATAGTGCCCAATATCTCATCAGAGAGAGATATGTCATCACGAGATGAACCATCTTCTTACCTCGGGATTCGGAAGAATCAGCTAAGGAGTAATCCTTTGAGGTGTTCCCAAGAAATTTGGCATAGTTAAAAGCTTTAGAAGACATCTTGGTATGCGTCTATGTCAGAGATTCTGTCCTCGGACTTAGATTGCCACAAACACAGACTTGTAAGGTCTTTTAAACGTGTTTGCCTGCTCTGATACCAATTAAAAAAGTGGGGGTACAACAACCACACCCAATATTTCGCTAAGCAATATGTATGGACAAACTCCAATATACTTTCTAAAGAATCAACTAGACAGTCAGACTCAATCTAGATAAAAAGTATATCAAAGAGTTTATATCTCAATCTCTCGATTTGATATATACTCAAGCAAATACAAATATGCGACTCTTTATCAAATACTAGAGAGATAACTTGGATGGTACCAAAGACCAATATCCAAGTGTAAATCAATTTAAATCAACAACCAAAACGTCGAATATTCTAATTGATTGAACAACGTACAACCTGTGATATTTCAGTTATATAACAAAATATAATGCGGAAAAGAAATAACACATACACCAGAATTTTGTTAACGAGGAAACCGCAAATGCAGAAAAACCCTTGGACCTAGTTCAGATTGAACACACACTGTATTAAGCCGCTACAGACACTAGCCTACTCCAAATTAACTTCGGTCTGGATTGTAGTTGAACCCCAATCAATCTCACACTGATCCAAGGTACAGTTATGCTCCTACGTCTCTGATCCCAGCAGGATACTACGTACTTGATTCCATTAGCTGATCTTACCCACAACTAAGATTTGCTACGACCCAAAGTCGAAGACTTTAATAAACAAATCTGTATCACACAGAAAAGTCTACGATAATAGATACATCCGTCTCCCACGAATATACCTACGAGTTTTGTTCCGTCTTTTGATAAATCAAGGGGAACAGGAACCAATTGATAAACAAGACTTATATTCCCGAAGAACAGCCTAGTATTATCAATCACCTCACAGTAATCCTAATCGACGCAGCGAAAAAATATATTGTGGAATCACAAACGATGAGACGAAGTGTTTGTGATTTCTTTTATATCTTGCCTATCGGAGATATCAATCTCAAGCCAATTATTACAATTGTACTCGTACGATAGAAACAGTAAGATCAGATCACACAACTACGAGAAAGTAGTATAGGTCTGGCTTCACAATCCCTATGAAGTCTTTCAGTCGTTAACCTGGTTTAGAAGAAGAAACCAAAGGTTAAAGGAGAATCGACTCTAGCTTAGCACAACTAGTATCACACACAAGGTGTGGGGATTAGGTTACCCAGTTGCTAGATTTCTCTCTTATGTAGTCTTTCAAATCAGGGTTTGCAATCAATGTTAGCTTGGTAACAAAGCATTCAATATACACCGTTAGATGAAAACCTGATATAGATTCAAGCTAATATCTTTAAACCGTTAGATCGAAAACTAGCTCGTTACACACAAATGAAATGCACATTTCTAGGCTTGTGTAACCGTACCCAAACTTGTACATTTGTTGGTTCAACAATAGTCAACCAAATGGTTAGCCATATGATCACTTTCATATCAACCATATTCTTCTTCACCATAACTAGTCCAAATTAGAGAGTTTTTCAATTGCTTAGATCTTATGTAACTACACAAGACACAATCGAAGCAAAAACGGTTTGATTCACTCGAATCGGTTCATGAACTTTATAGCCACGGTTTGCAAAAGCATTCCTTAAGTTTATATAAACATGAGTTCAAGAACAACCGATTTTAGATATAACCTACTCAAGTTCGCGGACTGGGTTCGCGGACTTAAGCTCACGGAAGGAGTTCACAAACTCCAGCAGAAATTTTCGGGTCGAGAACTTCCGCCAGTTCGCGGACTGAGTTCGCGGACTTGGCTCATGCCACATTCCGTTTCTCTTGATCAACAAAGCTCGCAAAATTTGATTCAAGGAATAAGGACTCATACATATATGTGTTTCCACAACAATGCTTATACCTTACCAATGGTTATGTAATCTAAACTCTCATTTCAATCATTGAAACATTCTCAGAGAACGTTATATAGTCGTTATTCACATACCATTTTCCGTTGGAGCAATTTTCAAAGTGATTGAAACATAACATGACATTCGTCACTAGGTAAAGATGAATTTGGCTAAAGCGAAAGCTTACCAACACATATTTCGAGAAATAGATAGGCGAGTTAAACTCGGCTCGAAATAGCAAATGTGTATAATCTAAGTCTATATAGCAAAATGACTTTTGTCTCAAGATAGGAGATAAATAGACTTTTGAGTGATAGATAAGTTCAAGTCTCCACATACCTTTTAGTAGATGAAGATCCACCGGTTCCTTGAGTAGTCCTTCGTCTTGTATGATGATTGCCATGGAGTTCTTGATCTCAACTACAATTTCTATCCTAGTCCGAGACCTTAGCTATAGTAGACTAGAAATCAAGACTTATAGTTTTGATCACTAACATTGACAAACATGCTTGATAAAGCAACGCATGTGAGTTTGACCGAGCAATGCTCTAACATGTCCTATAAACCAGTGTTCTGAGGATTTATGTCCTAAACTCTGTGTAAACAATCTACCTAGAGACTCCTCTGATCACTTCCCAATGCATATAGGTTTCAATTATGAGGATGTTTGTATGCCTAGACCTTTCCACTTTATGGCTATGTGGATTGAAGATCCTACATACAGAGATATTATTGCTATCTCTTGGACTGTTAATGTTGTGGGCTCTCCTTCATACAAACTAAAAGCCAAGCTTTTAAGTACCAAGAGAGGTCTTAGGGATTGGAATAAATCTTCCTTTGGTAATATTCAGAACAATATATCTACCATCAGGAAAGATTTGACTGAGGTCCAGATTTCTAACCCTACTGGCATTAGCAGTACTACCTCTAGGCTTAAAGCTAGATTGGAGTATCTCTACAATCTTGAGGAACTTTATTGGAAGGATAAATCTAGAGAGGTTTGGCTCATGGAAGGTGACATAAATTCACCCTATTTTCATAGAGTAACTCTCTTTAGGAGAAAAAGAAATGCCATCAGTTGGATTAAGGATTCCTCATATACTATTCTAACTGATGGAGATAGTATTAGAACTTCCTTTATTAATTATTTTAAAAACCTTTATTCCTCCCATCCTCAGCAATTTCAGGATGAAATTCTTCTTGATCTTCCTACTAAATTTTCTGTTGAGAACAATTCTCTTCTAAATTTTCCTCTCACCTCTAAGGAAATAAAGAATGTTGTTTTTCAAATGGGGGAAAAAAGGCTCCTGGCCCTGATGGTTTCACAGGTCTATTTTATCAGAAACACTGGGATATTATAGGAGAGGCTGTCATTGACATGTACCAAACCTGCTTTAGTACATGGCATGTTGCTAAAGTTTTTAATCATATCAGTATTGCTCTTAATCCCAAAGTTCCCAGTGCTGAACTTGTGTCTCAATATAGACCTATAGGGCTTTGTAAATTCATTTACAAAATTCTTTCAAAAACTCTTGCTGATAGACTCAAACCTTTCATGAATACTATTGTTTCCCAAAACCAAAGTGCCTTCATTATTAAGAGGAGTATTTCTGATAATATTCTGCTAGCAAATGAGGTTATATTTGCTGTCAATCATAATGACAAAGTTGAAGGTATTGCGGCCATTAAATTGGATATGTCTAAAGCCTATGACAATTAGAATGGTCTTTTCTTGAAAGTGTCTTGAATAGAATGGGTCTATCTAACCACTAGATTAAACTCATAAATCAGTGTGTTTCTACAGTTTCCTATTCTGTCCTCCTTAATGGTAGCCTACTGGGTTTTTTCAGCCTAAAAGAGGTCTGAGACAGGGGGATCCTCTATCCCCTATCTTTATATCATCTGCTCTGAAGCTCTTTCTTCTTATATTGATATCCTTTCTGTTGGAGCACTGCTCGGTCGACCTCGCATGCATTGCTATCTCAAGCATGTTTGTCAATGTTAGTGATCAAAACTATAAGTCTTGATTCCTAGTCTACTATTAGCTAAGTCTCGGACTAGGATAGAAAGTGTAGTTGAGCTCAAGACTCCATGGCGATCATCATACAAAGACGAAGAACTAATCAAGGAACTGGTGGAACTTCATCGACTAAAAGGTATGTGGAGACTTGAACTTATCTATCATCCAAAAGTCTATCTACTATATCTCCTATCTTGAGACAAAAGTCGTTTTGCTATATAGACTTTGATTACACACATTTGCTATTTCGAGCCGAGTTTATCTCGCTTATCTTTTTATCGAAATATGTGTTGGTAAGATTTCGCTTTGGACAAGTTCATCTTTACTAGTGACGGAAGTCATGTTAAGTTTCAATCACTTGAAAATGGCTTTGACGAAAAATGGTTTGTGAACAACAACTATATAACGTCCTCTAAGAATGTTTCAATGATTGAAATGAGAGTTTAGATTATATAACCATTATTGGATATACGCATTGTGTGGTAACTCATACATGTATAAGTCCTTATTCCTTGAACCAAAGTATGCGTACTTTGCTGCTCAGGAAAACCGGAACTAGAGTCCGCGTACTCAGTCCGCGTACTGTCGGAGGTTCTCATCCCGGGAATTTCTGATGGAGTTTATGAATTGAAAACAAACTTATTCCGGGTACTTAAGTACGCGAACTTAAGTTGGTTATTTTCTAAAAACGATTATTCATGAACTTAAACTTATATAAACTAAGGAATGCAAGTTTGCAAACGTGGCTATAAAGTTCATGAATCGATTCGAGTGAATCAAATCGTTTTTGTTTCAATTGTGTCTATTATAAAGATCTAAGCATTTGAACAACTCTCTAACTAGTTCATTTGAGTCATTTGAATTATTTATGGTAAAGAAGAATATGGTTGATATGAAAGTGCTCATATGGCTAACCATTTGGTTAACTAGTGTTGAACCAACTAGATGTACATGTTTGGGTACGGTTACACAAACCTAGATAAATGTGCATTTCATTTGTGTGTAACAAGCTAAGTTTCGATATAATGGTTGAAATATATTAGCTTTAATCTAATCAGGTTTTCATCTAACGGTGAATATTGAATGCTTTGTTACTAGCTAACATTGATTGCAAACCCTGATTTGAAAGTATATATAAAATAGAACTCTAGCAACTAGGAAACCTAATCCCCACACCTCCTGTGTGATACTAGTTGTATTAGATAGAGTTGATTCTCCTTTAACCTTAGGTTTCTACCGAGACCCTGTAGGTTAATGACTTGAAGACTTCATTGGGATTGTGAAGCCAGACCGATACTACTTTCTCGTAGTTGTGTGATCTTATCTTGTTGTTTCTATCGTACTAAGTACAATCGTAAGGATTGGCTTGAGATTGATTTCTACGATAGGAAAGATATAAAAGAAGTCATAAACATCTTCGTCTCATCGTTTGTGAATACGCAATATCTTTTTTCGCTAGTCGATTAAGATTATTGTGAGGTGATTGATAATACTAGGCTGTTCTTCGGGAATATAAGTCTGGTTTATCAATTGGTTCCTCTTCACCTTGATTTATCAAAAGACGGAACAAAAAACCGTAGGTATTTCTGTGGGAGACATATTTATCTATTACCGTAGACTTTTCTGTGTGATACATATTTGTTTATTAAAGTCTTCGACTTTGGGTCGTAGCAACTCTTAGTTGTGGGTGAGATCAGCTAAGGTAATCAAGTGTGTAGTATCATGCTGGGATCAGAGACGTAAGGAGCGCAACTGTACCTTGGATCAGTGTGAGATTGATTGGGGTTCAACTACAGTCCAGACCGAAGTTAGTTTGTAGTAGGCTAGTGTCTGTAGCGGCTTAATACAATGTGTGTTCAATCTGGACTAGGTCCCGGGGTTTTTCTGTATTTGCGGTTTCCTCATTAACAAAACTTTTGGTGTCTGTGTTATTTCTTTTCCGTATTATATTTTGTTATATAACTGAAATATCACAGGTTGTGGGTTGAATCGATCAATTGGGAAATTCAACCTTTGGTTGTTGATTGAAATTGATTGATCCTTCAACATTGGTCTTTGGTACCGTTCAAGTGATCTATCTTGTATTCAATTAGACTCGCAGATTTCTATTTGCTTGAGTAAGTATTGAATCGAGAAAGAGAGATATAACTCTTTGATAAACTTTTATTAAGATTGAGTCTGACTGTCTAGTTGATTCTCTTAAAAGTATATTGGAGTTAGTCCATACAGATTGCTAATTGAAATATTGGGTGTGGTTGTTAGACCCTCGCTTTTTCACTTTCTAAGAAAGGTATTTTGGAAGGTATCAAAGTATGTAAGGACGCTCCAGAAATGACACATCTGTTGTTTGTTGATGACACCTTTTTGTTTTCTAAAGCTACTGTTCAAAACTTCCAAATGATCAAAGACTATCTTCAAAAATATTGCTTGGCCTCAAGCCAAGAAATAATTTTTGACAAATCTGGCATTCTTTTTAACAGGAAAATTCCTCAACATAGGAAATCTCAACTGGCTAATATTCTACAGATTAAAAACTGGGATTTAGGAGAAAAATATCTTAGCACTCTTACTGTGTTTCAAGATTCAAAAATCCAAACCCATATGGGTATTCTCCAATCTTTGGATGCCAGAATTTCTATCTGGATACATAAGCTCATGTCTCAAGCTGCTAAAACTACTTTGATTAAGCACTTTGGTCAAGCTGTCCCCCTTTTTCAAATGGGAGCTTTCCTTATCCCTAAACACCTTTGCAAACAAATGGATTCCCATATTTGCAAATTCTGGTGGGGAGAGACCTTGGATACTAAAGATAGGAAACTGCACCTTCTAGGGTGGGACATTTTGTGTGCTCCTAAGGCTGAAGGTGGTCTGGGTTTTAGAAAGGTTGAGTTAAATAATCTAGCTATGCTGGCTAGAAATGCCTGGAGAATTCTTGAAAATCCTACTTGTATGCTAGCCACTGTTCTTAAAGCCAAATACTTTCCTAGAACTTATTTCTTGAATGCCAAGTGCACTGGTAAATGCTCTTGGACTTGGAAGTGTTTGCATGCTATCAAAGAACTCATCAAGCCTTTCATCTCCTGGATAGTTGGGGATGGTCAGTTCATTGACCCCTGGTGTGACAAATGGATCCCTACATTAGGTTCTGCTACACCAAACCCTTTAGTCCCACCAGACCCTAATATTAAAGTCTCTTATTTTATTGATCCTTCTACCAGAACTTGGATTTTGTTTAGATTAAACACTCATTTTGATGATGCTTCTGTTAAGAAGATCATCACCATTCCCTTAATCCAATTATACACTCTTGATAGGAGGGCTTGGGATCTTTCAAAGAATGACAAGTTTTCTTCAAAATCTGCCTACATGGAGCTCAAAGGTCTTAGGCCATCCCCTTGTAAAAATCTTTGGATGCGTATTTGGAAAATTAGGGTTCCTTTCAGAATCCAAGTCTTTACATGGAAAGTTACTAGAAATGCTCTTCCTGTTAGAACTATCTTGCATACCAGAATGCCTATGCATAGTATTGATTGTGCTAGGTGCAATGATCCTCATGAATCCATAATGCATTCTTTGGTCCTCTGTCCCTTTGCTAGCCGAGTCTGGTTTCTCTCTGATTTTTGCATCAACACTCACTTTTTTTCAGAATAAGTCTTTCATTGGCTGGTTATTGTTTTGGTTAACTGGCCCTTTGTCCAGACTCCCTGATGAAGCCAAGTGCCTCTTTGTTACTATCTTGTGGTCTCTCTGGACTAGTAGGAATAACTTCATCTTCCAAAACCTGAAAGAAACTCATGTATCAGTCTTAGAAAGAGCTAGAGGCATGCTTCTAATTAGGAAACCCTGTTTTACTGTTTCTCATACTACTCATGTTAAACTATGTGATAACTGGATGCCCCTATCCTTTGGAATGGATAAAGTGTAACACTGATGGTGCCTATAATGACATTTCTGGAGCAAATGGTGCAGGATATGTGATGAGGGATTTTGTAACAGTGTGTTTAGCTTAGACTACCACTCCAGTCCGCCCTTAGTAGTTATGTAGGTGTAGTTATTAATTCGTTGATGGTGTCCGTTAGATTGAGGACATGTGTCTATCATCCATTGAGTAGGGTTAGGCCAATAATTGTTCACTTAAGCTGTAAGAAGACTCTGTTGAATGTTATTTGAAAATAAATGAAGTGTTTATCCTTGGCTGCGGCTATTTTGCCCAAATAATTGGCTTGGTTCTTCGATCCAAGAGGTGTTAATCACCAATTTATCCCTCATTTCCATTCATATGTTTGTCAATCTGTTTTGTAATCACAACAATTGGTATTCAGAGCCTTGTTTTCACCCAAATTTTTTTCAATGACGCTCAAAGAAATTGAAACTAAAGCCTCAGCTAATGCAGCTGCTATCAGTAAACTTCAATCAGATTTCAAAACCCTTTCTGTTGATCTTACTCAACAAATTTATACTGTGAAAGCTAGTTTCAGAGAAACCTTACAAGAGAATAACCGCAGTCTTATTCAGTTGCTCTATAAACCTGCAAATCACAATCGAACTGAAGATCCAGAAGGTTCACATTAGCAGGATGAAGACTACACAAATTATTCTCATCATCATTCTAGCTTTCCTAATCACCAGCATCGGATTCCAAAGCTCGACTTCCCACGATTTGATGAAGATAACCCAAGAGGATGGATCCATAAGATTGAACGATACTTCCAACTCAACGATATTGAAGAACATAGGAAGGTCGACATAGCTGCCATCTATTTAGAAGGTAAGGCTGAGAAATGGTTTCTAAACTTTCAAGTTAATCGAAATAGAATTACATGGCAAGATTTATCTCTCCATTTATGTGCTAGATTTGAAAATCCTGTAGAAGAAAATTTTGTTGGTAGCTTCAATAAATTAGTTCAATCATCTTCTGTGGATGATTAGTATGACGAATTTGAATCACTCAAAGCCTTGATGCTACGTATGAACCCTTCGTTGAGTGAATCCTACTTTGTTATGAGCTTCCTTAGTGGATTGAAGGATGATATTGGCAAAACTGTATCCATGTTCCACCCACAAACTCTAGATGATGCTTTCTCATTAGCTAGACTCCAAGAACAGAAACTTCAATTAGCTAATGTAGACTCAAAGCCATTTACCAAATCCTTTAATACCCATTACATCTCACAGAGACCATACACTCCTAGTCCCTTACCTCCTAAACCAATTATCACTTCACCTAAATCTAGCCCTTCCACCCCAAAATCTTTTTTCACACCTACACCAAAGTCCACCTCTACACCTCCCATCATTAAAAGACTCTCTCAAGAGGACATGGACAAGAGAAGAGATCAAGGGCTCTGTTATAATTGTGATGCAGTATACAAGCCTGGCCATTTCTGTAAGGGTAAACAAAAACTATACATGTTACAAATGGACTCTACTGAATCACAGGACACCGAGGAGGAAGAGGAAGTATTTGTCGAGGCACCTGAATCTCCAGTTCAATCCGAAGTTGAAGTATCTCTTCATGCTCTCACTGGCTCTGCCACTGGTGATACAATCAGGATTCTTGGTCTCATCTACAAGAAGACTATGTCTATCCTTATTGACACTGGTAGCACCACTAGTTTGACAGTGCTTTGGTTACTTCACTTAAGTGTTCCATCGCACCAACTTCACCTATGCTGGTCACTGTTGCAAATGGAGAACAAACAACAAGTTCAGGCATTTGTTCTAAACTACAATGGAGCATGCATGGGAACCATTTTATGGAAAACTTGAGGGTTTTACCACTTGGAGGGCGTGACATAGTACTTGGAGCAGATTGGTTAAAGAAATTAGGTGATGTGACCTTTAATTTTGCAAAAATTAGTGTTTCCTTTCTATACAAGACCAAACATATTACATTGCAAGGCACTACTCCAAAACATTCATTCCTGATGATGAGTGGAGAGGCAGTCAAAAAGTTCTTTCTAAAACATTCACATGAGGTAGTAGCTCAACTATTCTCCATTCATACCTCTTCAACACCCCCTACAAACCCTGACATTTTACTGCTACTCTTACAAGAATTTACTGATATATTTCAAGAACCTTCCACTCTTCCACCTGAGAGAAGTTTGGACCATACAATTCCTTTACAACCCAACTCATCACCTGTCAACCAAAGGGCTTATAAGTGCCCTTATGTGCAGAAGGGCGTAGTTGAAAAAATAGTTAAGGAAATGCTTCAAACTGGGATTATTCAGCCTAGCCACAACCCATTTTCCTCACCCATTCTTCTTGTGAGAAAGAAAGACAATTCATGGAGATTATGTGTGGATTATAGGAAGCTCAACAACATCACTATTAAAGATAAGTTTCCTATCCCTATTGTGGATGAATTGCTATATGAACTACATGGTGCCATCATCTTTTCAAACATATATCTGAGGGCTGGATATCATCAAATAAGAGTTCATGATCTTGACATCCACAAGACAACTTTTAAAACTCATCAAGGCCATTATGAGTTTAAGGTCATGCCATTTGGACTCACCAATGCCCATGCCACATTTCAAGCTCTCATGAATGATATTTTTCAGCCATTCCTAAGAAAATTTGTGTTAGTCTTCTTTGATGAAATACTTATTTATAGGAAAAGCATGAGTGAACATCTGGAGCACATCAGGTTGGTATTTACACTGCTCAGACAGCACCAACTCTTTGCCAAACTGTCCAAATGTTGCTTTGGACAACCTTTCTTAGAGTATCTGGGTCATCTAGTCACAGCAGAGGGTGTTTGTGCTGATCCAAATAAAACTGCTTGTATGCAATCTTGGCCAATTCCAAAGAATATTAAAGAATTAAGAGGCTTTCTGGGCCTTACAGGTTACTACAGAAAGTTTGCACATCATTATAGAATTATAAGCAAGCCACTAACTAATCTTCTCAAGAAAAATTCATTCCATTGGAGTCCAGCTGCTACAACTGCTTTTGAGACACTCAAGAAGGCATTGAGATCTACACCTGTTTTGGCATTACCTGATTTTTCTAAGCCATTTGTAGTGGAAAGTGATGCTAGTGACTTGTGCATTGCAGCTGTCCTATTGCAAGAGAAGAAACCCATTGCTTACTTCAGCAAGCCACTAGGACCTAGAGCTGCAACACTCTCTACCTATGAGAAGGAATTTCTGGCTATTGTTACTGTAGTTCAAAGGTGGAAGCATTATCTCCAGGGTACCAAATTCATCATAAAAACTGATCATCAAAGTCTGAAGTACTTATTGGAACAAAAAGTTACCACTGCCTTCCAACAAAAATGGCTCATCAAATTATTGGGGATTGATTATGAGATTCAGTACAAGAAGGGCTGTGACAATGTGGTTACAGATGCACTTTCTAGAAGACCCCCAGAGTTTGCTAATTGTCACTCCGTGGCCATATCTACACCAACTTGGACCCATGAAGTTCAACAGAGCTATGTTAATGATGCAAAGGCCAACAAACTTATTTCTCAAATCCTACTTAGTCCTTCTATTCTACCTAATTATACATTCAAGGATGGAGTCCTGAGGTACAAAACTAAACTTTACATTGGTAGTGCTCATATCAGAGATAAACTATTACAATCTTTACATACTTCTACCTTGGAGGGCATTCTGGAATTCAAGCTACTTCTGTGAGAGAAAAAAGTCATTTTTACTGGACAGGTATGCGTAGAGACATAGTTTCCCTTATATCTCAATGTGATGTTTGTCAAAGAAATAAAGCTGATCATACTACCTCAGTTGGCTTGCTACAACCACTTCCTATCCCTGAACATGCTTGGCAACATATTACCATGGATTTTATAGAAGGGTTACCTGTAAGCAACAGGAAGAGTGTCATTTTAGTGGTAGTGGATAGGTTGACCAAGTATGCACACTTCTTGGCTCTGCAACATCCTTACACTGCTGCTTCTGTTGCTCATGCATTCCTCAATCAAGTGGTGAAATTACATGGTTTGCCTTCCTCCATTGTGTCTGACAGAGATAAGGTGTTTACAAGCAATTTTTGGCAGGACTTATTTAAAGCCTTGGGAACAAGTATTAATCTCAGCACAGCTTATCATCCACAATCAGATGGCCATACTGAAAGGGTCAATGCTTGTGTTGAAAACTATCTAAGGTGCATCACTGGACACAAACCTGGGAAATGGTCGGAATTCTTAGCACTTGTAGAATGGTGGTACAATACCAGCTATCACACAAGCTTGAAGATTTCTCCTTTTCAAGCTCTGTATGGGTATGTACCTCCTCATCTTGCTTTTCCTTCCGCTACAACCACTTCAGTTGCTGCAGTTGAGGGTTACTTGAAGGATAAAGCTTCTCTACTTGGTATCTTCAAAGAGTCTCTCCTTAAAGCTCAAGAGAGAATGAAGCTATATGCTGACAAATCCAGAACAGATAGAACTTTTGAGGTTGGAGACTTAGTCTACCTCAAACTGCAACCTTACAGACAGTCCTCTATCTCCTTGAGGAAAATTTTTAAACTTTCTTCAGTGCATTGGCAAGGTAGCTTACAAGTTGGATTTACCATCACACTCTCGTATTCACCCTGTGTTTCATGTCTCTCAACTTAAAAAACAGACTGGGCAGCAACACACTCCTTCACCATCCCTGCCAGTAGTAGATCATGAAGGCCAAATTATTATGCTACCTGAAAAGCTATTGGAGAAAAGGACAATTCAACAGGGGAACCGGCTAGTCAGACAAGGATTGATACAATGGACTAATTCATTTCCAGAGAATGATACATGGTAAGATCTCTCCAACATTCACACTCACTATCCAAAGTTCATCCTTGAGGACAAGGATGTTTTTCAGGGGAAGGTAATGTCACAGTGTGTTTAGCTTAGACTACCACTCCAGTCCGCCCTTAGTAGTTATATGGGTGTAGTTAGTAATTCTGTCATTGGCTGATGGTTTCCGTTAGATTGAGGACATGTGTTTATCATCCATTGAGTAGGGTTAGTCCAATAATTGTTCATTTAAGTTGTAAGAAGACTCTGTTGAATGTTATTTGAAAATAAATGAAGTGTTTATCCTTGGCTGCGGCTATTTTGCCCAGATAATTGGCTTGGTTCTTCGAACCAAGAGGTGTTAATCACCAGTTTATCCCTCATTTCCATTTATCTGTTTGTCAATCTGTTGTGTAATCAAAACATATTTCTCAAGCAAAGCCTCCTTTTGCGCTTCCCTGGTTTTTTGAAGTGAAGTCTGTTGAAGAAGCTGAAGCTAGAGCTATTTGGGCAGTCCTGAAGAAATCCTTGGAGCATAAGTTAACCCATATCATTGTCGAAAGTGATGCGACGACCCTCATTGATCAATTTTCAGCTGGCCAGTTCGATGGAGACTCGCGTATGGATGTTATTTTCAAGGACATTCAGTTCTTTTGTTCTAAATTAGTGGCTTGTATTTTTAATTTTCAACCGCGTGTTTGTAATTATGTAGCTCATGAGTTAGCTCAATGGGAAAAAACAAACAATGCCTCTATGTACTGGTATGTGCCTCCTGTTTGGTTATTGCCAACAGTTGAGGGGGATCATTAACCTTTCTGAAGACCTTTATCTATTAAAAAAAAAATATTCTGGATAGATGGTTTGTCAAGAATTTTTGTAATATGACCTATGGGCCCTATTACGGAGCTCGAGCGTTCGATCTCAATTTTGATTTTTGGATTTTCTTTTGTTTCGAGAGAACAAGTTTAGCATGTAGTCTCACCGTCATTAAGTTACGGTCACATATTCTTAAAATAAACCCACGTGAGGAGAGAGAATGAGTGAGGTGATGCGATTTTCTTTCTTTGGGCGTTTTGGGTTTTCCTCTTTCTCTACCGCCGTCTACGACGGAATGGCAGCCGTTCTTCACACTTTTCCACCTCTGTTTGTCGCCTCCCATCAGGGAGAGAGTACTTCTAAGGTGGGTAATCATTCTCTAGTAGGATCTTCTAGTCATATGTTGAATCAAAGTGCAAGATCTGGTTCAAATTTGCCTAAATTTGGTTCGATTGTTTGGTCTGAGTTTTTCTCCAGTGAGAAACTTCAATCGCAGAAGGAGAAAAAGATGTTTAAGCAACCATCGATTATTAATGGTAGGAAAGTTGTTTCTTCCTCTTATGTTGATTACACAACATACATTAAGAAGTGCGAAGATCTGGTGATTGGATCTTTTGTTGGTAAACGACCTCCATTTATGTTGGTTGAAAATGTTGTGTCTTGTTTATGGAAATTGAAGAATGACTTCAGTATCACTATTCACGGTGAGTCTTCTTTTGTATTTGATTTTGAAACTGAGGAGGATAGAATTGTTGTTCTAGAACAGGGGTATCTCTATATTGATAGTCAACTTTTCATTATTATACCTTGGCATAAGGATCTTGAGAAAGAGATGGAAGAACTGAAAATTGTTCCAGTTTGGGTGAATTTGAGAAAATTACCACTTTATATGTGGAATGAAACTGGTTTGGGTAACATTACAAGTTGTGTAGGTACCCCTATAATGTTGGATAAACAGACTTTGAACATATCTAGAATGAGTTATGCTAGGATTTGTGTTGATGTTGATGCTAATTGCGATTTTCCTAGCACTATCCCGGTCTATATGGATGGTGAATTATCTTTTGAGGTTATTGTAGATTACCCATGGAAACCTCCCATGTGTGCTATGTGTGAGACGTTTAATCATCCTGCTCTTAAGTGTAAGACAGTTGCTGCTCAAGCTCAAATGGAGAAGGAAGCTCAGGCTGTTAAGAATAAGCTTGATAAAGGAGATGGGTAGTTAAAGGTTCTAAGAGAAATATGGATTTTGTTCAGAATAAGAAAGTAGGCGAGGGTAGTGCTGCTCTTCCTGAAGAGAATGGTCCTAGTTCTATGGATGGAATTGAACAATCAGGTAGAGAATACAATTGTGGGTTTATATGAAAAGGCCCCTGTTGGGAAAGTTATTCAGACTGCTAACATGTATGAAGTTTTGGGTGAACAAGATTTAATATTATTCAAAGTTCATCAGAGACTAGTAAGAGTACTCATATTGTTGATTCAGGACTTCCTAGTGATGATGGTGGAGGGGTCAGATCTCATTTTCAAAAAACTAGTGGGAATGACATTCTTAAGCAAAATTTATCTTCTAAAGGCCCTGACCTGAAGAAGATAGGTAGAGGTAAGAAGCAAAATCTTACCCATATTCATAATGTTTAAAATAGCAGGATGGAATATTAGGGGGTTGAATGACCCCCTAAAACAAGTAGAAATTAGTTCTCTTATTAGGAGTAGTGAGATTTCAATAATTGGCTTGGTTGAAACCCATGTTCAAAGTATTAATGCTAGTAAAATTAGGAATATAATCATGCCTAAATGGCATTTTATTGATAATTATAATAATGATGATTCTGGTAGAATCTGGATAGGCTGGAACCCTGATTCTGTAAGGGTTTCCTTATTTCATTCTTCTTCTCAAATTATGTTTATTGAGGTGGTTACTGTTGAAAATATTTGTTTTGTGGCTGCTTTTGTCTATGGAAATAATGATGGGGTTCTTAAAAGATCCTTATGGAATGATATTTCTGCTTTTCTCAAATTAATTCCAAGCCTTGGATTGTCCTTGGAGATTTTAGTTCCATTTTGAAGCCGTCTGATAAGGTTAGGGGAGCTGAAGTTAGACCTTCTCATTATCAAGACTTTAGTAATTGTGTCCAAGATGCTCAGCTTTTAGATTTACCTTTTTCTGGATGTTTCTACACTTGGTTTAACAAGCAAGGAGTTACTAGAATTGGTTCTAAGCTTGATAGAATTTTAGTTAATGTTGAATGGCTGGATCAGTTTGTTAATTCCAAAGCTGAATTTCCCAGTCCAGGTATTTTTGATCATTCACTGGTTTGGCTACTATTTTTGATAAAAGGAAGCATGGTCCTCCACCTTTCAGGTTTTTTAATTATTTATATGAGGAAGTTGATTTTATTGAAATGGTGAGGTGTGTTTAGTCTGAGAAAGTAAGAGGTAATCCTATATTTGATCTTATTACTAAATCGAGGAAGGTTAAAGTAGTTATTATTGCTTGGAAAAAGGAGAGGTTCAAGAATCTTTCTCAGCAAGTGTTTGAGGCTAAGAAGATGTTGGAGGAGGTACAAAAGCAAATACAAGTTACTCATTTATGTCCTCAGTTGGCTCAAAAGGAAAAAGAAGTTGTTAGACAATACTCTAAAGTTGCTAGGTATGAGGAAGCTGGGAAGAAACAAAGATCTAGAATGCGATGGTTAAATTTGGGAGACTCTAATATTTCATTCTTTCATAAATCTCGTAAAGAAATAAGGTCAAGAAATAATATCTTGACTCTTAAATCTCAAAGTATTGAGTTGTTGGAGGATGATAGAGATATTGCCAAGGAATGTATTGATTTTTTTCTCTAAGCTTTATGATGAGGAAGGTAACAATGCGACTGATGGTACTGGGATTGAATCTCTTAGATTTGATAAAATTGTTGATGAAGCTTCTTGTGCGGAGTTGACTATGCCTGTTTATAGAGATGAAGTTATTGAAGCTCTTTCTTCTATTGGTCCAGGGAAAGCTCCTGGGCCTGATGGGTTTACAAGTCTTTTTTTCAAGGTCTGTTGGGTTGTGATAGGAGATGATTTTGTTGCTGCAGTGCAGAATGTGTTCAGTAAATCCAAATTTATGAAGGAGATCAATAACACTTTCATTACTTTGCTTGCCAATAAAGATAATCCTAGTGAGGTTTCTGATTTTAGACCCATTGCCTGCTGCAATGTGATTTATAAATGTATCATTAAGATTATTGCTTTGAGAATGAATGGGGTTCTAAAAATTTTGATTCATCCTAGCCAATCCTCCTTCATATCCGGTAGGTCTATCCAAGACAATATCTTATTAACACATGAAATTGTAAGGAACTATCATAGAGCAGTGGGTACTCCTAGATGTACTTTGAAAATTGACCTGAAGAAAGCTTATGATATTGTCAGCTGGCAAGCTATTCTTATTACCTTGAAGAAGATGGGATTTCCTGAGATATTTTAAAATTGGATTAGCATTTGTATTACTTTCCTAAGTATTCAGTACTTATAAATGGTTCTCCATATGGCTATTTTGGGGCTAGTAGAGGGATGATTCAAGGGTGTCCACTTTCCCCTTACTTTTTTGTCATGGTTGTGGAATTAATGAGCATTATTTTTCAACAACAAGTTTCTCAAGGCAGATTTGGTCTTCATCCTAGGTGTAAACTAACAAAGCTAACTCATCTCTGCTTTCTGCTTTGCAGATGATGTTCTGGTTTTCTTCAAGGGGTCTTGCTCTGCCACTTCTACTCTGAAGAATTGTATCACTGAGTTTACTTCCTACACATGCCTTGAAATGAATATTCAGAAATTTTCCTTATTTTCCTCTACTGTGGATGATGATACTTTAAAGGAGATAACAAGTATTCTGGATTGTTCTTTAGAAAATCTTCCTATCAGGTACCTTGGCATGCCTTTGTTATCAACTAGATTATCTTATAATGATTGCATTCCATTGATATTTAGAATTCTTTCTAGAATTAAGGCTTGGAAAGCGAAATTTTTAGCTTACCCTAGAAGACTTAAGCTTATTAAAACTGTGTTAGCTGCCATGGTTTTTTTACTGTATGTCTTGTTTTATCCTCCCTAAAAGAGCCTTAAAGGAAATTACTAGTATTTTTAAAAGATTTTTATGGGATGGTAGTGATATGGGCAAGAAGTTCTGTCCTGTGACATGGTCTGGTATTTGTTCCCCGATGCTTGAAGGGGTTCTTGGAGTTAGAGATATAGAGGTGACAAATTCTGCGGCTAATCTAAGATATGTTTGGGATCTTGTTTCTGGTAAGGATTTTATCTGGACTGATTTGGTTAAGCATAACCTTCTCAAGGGAAGGAATTTATGGTCTGTTCTTATTCCTCAAGATGCTTCTTGGAGCTGGAGAAGAATTCTAGATCAGAGGAATGTGGCTAAAGACTTGATTTTGACAGTTTTAGGTGATGGAGAAGATACTATGATGCTTACTGACTTATGCATCCTAAAGGCAGACTGATAGATTGGGTGAATGTCAATAATATCCAAACTTGGTTTCCTAATGGTGATTGTAAGGTGGCTGAGTTTATCAAACAAGGTCAGTGGAATATGCCTTCTACTGAAGATGCAGCAGGTTTGATAGTCTTTAATCAAGTTTCTTCAGTAGAGTTTGATTTAAATGAGAATGATAAATTGTTCTGGTCAGCTAGTAAGACTGGGATTTCAGTTTGAAAGATACTTATTTGACTCTATCTTCCCATAATGATAGACCTTTCTGGTGCAACTTAGTTTGGTTTAATTTTCATATTCCCAGGTATTCTTTTATATCTTGGTTAGCTTTGTAAGGAAGACTCAAGACCAAAAAAAAGTTAATGCAATGGGGTCTGATGGCTAATGCTCTTTGTCCTTTATGTGATGACACTATGGAGAATGAGAATCACTTATTTCATGGTTGCTGTTTTGCTTCTCAAATTTGGAAAGGCCTCTTGCTTAAAATGGGGTATTGCAGGGAAATGTGCAGCAGTTGGAGAGATGAGATTTTGTGGTGTGCTGAGCAGTTTAAAGGTAAATCCTTGATATCCTTTGTTAGAAGACTAATTCTTAACAGTTTTATCTATCATATATGGAGTGAAAGTAACTCCAGAATATTCACCTCAAATTTTTCTTCTGTTGAGGTTGTGAGTTATAATATTACCCAAGAAGTCTGGCTAAAAATGAGTGCTCAGAACCTCAAAACAGAAGATAATGTTGTTAATAGAGAGTTTATAGAAAAATGGATATTTGATTGTACCTTTACAGCCAAAATTCCAATTCCTTGTATTTGGCTTGCTCCTAGGGGTTACGAGGTTATGGTTAATACAGATGGTTCACAGGGTGATGAAGATGCTGGCTTTGGTGCTATTATTAGAGATACTCTGGGAGATCCCTTGGCTGCTGCTTATGGGGGTTCTCCACCAATTTCAGTTATTACTCACGAACTACAGGGGGTAGAATTAGGACTGCAGTTAGCTATCAAGATTACAGCTCCTTATATACACATGTGCACAGATTCGCTTACCGCGTGTTTGTTGTTAAACAATAGTGATTCAGTGTCTTCATGGAATTCCATTCAGCTCTGGAGAAGGATTAAGATCCTACTGAGGAAGTTTTTGTCTGTCAAGATCAATCACTGGTATAAGGAAAGCAACCAAGCTGCTCACTTTCTTTATACATCCGCAGGAAAGGTTTGTTAATCTGGCTATTGAGGATTTCTCACTTGAGCTCATGGAGATTGTAGAGGCCGATAAGGCGGGGAAGTTTATTTTAGGGTCTAGGTGTTCTTTGTTGTTGGTTGTAGTTTTGGTTTTCTTTTCTGTTTTGTTTTCTTTGTAAGGGGAAAATATTTTGCTCTAGCAGTGGTAGAGCAAACATGATCTCACAGCATGAAAGCCTGACATTTGGCTAAGTTGACATCAGCAAACTCTTTAGGTTAACTAGAGTTATCATCCCCTACAGTTACAGATTTTTTTTCCCGTCTTTTTAACTACCGTATTTTTACAGAGAACACATAAACTCTTAGGTTGACTATCTCTGACAAATCAAAAGAGGAAAAGGAAGATAACGGACAAGAGAAGAAGATGGAGTTGACGAATTAATTGATAGGCGTAAGGCTGCACAACGATAATAAGAAAGGTGACCTTCTCTGCAACGTGAACACATTTTGAGCTATTAGATCAGGCAAAGATTGAGAAAATAATTAAATGAAGTTTTGGCTAATTGGGTATAAGTTGACGGTGCTTAAATGAAATGTTCTTAATTTACGTCCAACATCCATACATGGGTTATTAATTTAAGTCTTAATTTGTGATAACTCTCTTTAGGTGAGGATTTATGATAATCATGGATTCTTAGTTTTGTCAAATCATGGGTTATTAAACTTGTTTGATTTTGCCATTTTGGTGATTTTTAGGATAGATAATTTTGAAGTACCTCTGATGATCGAGGTTTAGAATAGAATGGAAGCTGGGTATTGAATCTGATGGCTCTGACCAGGTGAGACGGAAGATTAGAAGACGGAAGAAAAAATCTGTATTTTTTTCACTTACGAAAAATCGAAGAAACTGGACTGGATTAACCACATCCAATTAAAAAAAAATTTAACTACAGTTAAAAAACGGAAAACAAAATGTCAAATAAAAGACAACTACGATTAACCTAAAAAGTTTGCTGACGTCAAAAATAGTCACATGTCAGGCTTCCATGCTGCTAGATCATGTTTGCTCTAGCAGTGCTAGAACAAAATATTTTCTTTTATAAGGTTAGGGTCTTATTAACTCCGCTTTATCGTGTCAAAATTAAAAAAAAAAAATCCGGTCACATGGAGTGCTCCCATTTTTCTAACTGTTTCAACTACACTATTGAACCTTAGATCATGTGGGGTAGGACTGAACTTTACACTACAGTCAGTCACTTTTTATTATGAAGTACGCTGTCTGGTCGGTTAGCACAAGAATATTTGTACAATCCAATCCGTCAGTCAAATATGGGATGTTTTCTGAGCTTTAAACCTCAAAACCCCAGATCTGAGACGTGAAAAGGATAAACAGGAATGAGCGAAAGAAGTCTCCTGCATTTGGTGGGCAACCATGTTTCATGCTGGCATCTTTGTACAAGTGTTTGACTGTGGAATCTTAATCGAGTTGTCACGTTGAAAGAACAGCATTTAGACTATGTGGATGTGAATTCATGGGCTCCCAGAAAATGCGACCGCTGAGTTGAATTAGGTGAATTTCATTTGTTTTATCTCTGTAGAATTTGTGCATTAAATTTGATACTCAATTAGTGTGATTAAACTAAATGAAGTTAATTAAAAATATGTAATACGGGATTAAAGTAGTAGCAATTTGGTGTTGCATGTCTCGTCACGTACTAGATAGTTTGATGCACACACGGGATTCGTGGATCACATATATCAGTTCCCAAAGCCTTTTTCATTCATTGCCGATTGTTCGTTGGCTTCTTATGGTCTCGTTTTCTAACCTACTACAATTTGCAGAGCTGTTTTAGGTATCCAAGCTTGGAAATCTAGGCACATATCTAAGCTTGGAAGTCTAGTCTAGGCTCCAAAGCGATCAGACAAGAGGAGACGGCCAGTTTTGACAATTCCTCCGTGTCACACCAAACCCTTGTCTTCTTACAGTAGTAAGATGAAAAAAATGGGAAACGAGGGATTTGATATATTAAGTGGAAATTTGAAAATGAAAACTGGTTACAAAAATGAAAGACAAATATTCTTAAAGTTGGGGTGGATATGTTGTGTATCTCTCTATCCTCAAAAGACATGATTCTTTGGACCTACACATCCAATTATTTATACCTTTATAGTTTGTTTTGTTTGTTCATCTTTTATTTCTTCCATAGATGGTCAAATTTATGGGACCTGTATGTTATTCGATTTAACTATGTCTAACAGTGCAAGGGAACAAGATAGATTTAAAATACACAACAGTATCCTTCCAGAGTATCTACTGGCATTTTTCACTTAACTAGTATGGAATTAACCCTAGTTTCAAAAAGACAGCCTAGCAATCGAAACAGAAAGTGATGCTCCACTCCAGTGTTAATTAGATTGTCAAATAAATTTTATAAAACTCACACATTTCACTCATTTAGAATCTTGATTCTTCAATTTTCTTTCTTTGCAGGAGTATTTAATAGTAATGCTTTGTTGATCATAGCCAAGCCATATAGGTATTCAGAGTTAGGGATTCAGAGTTAGGGATGGGAGGAAACTAAGACAAATCAATGCATTTTGGAGTTAGGCCAGCCATATTTACACAACAAGGACCCAAATTTCTTGATTTCAGCATTACCGTTGGTTTTCCTAATTTGTATTCCCAAGTGCATGCATTTACAAACGGGAAGTAAACTTTTTAGACTTTTCCCATGAATTTGCCGTTCATTCTGAAGTTTGATAGAAGGCGCCTTACAACAACTTTCAACTAAACCAGGCTTAGATTTCAGAGTTGTAAAGTCAGAAATTTTCATATAATCCGTCGGTTCGGCACAACCGAAAGTCCACTTATTAGTGTTGGTTACTGTATAAACTTGTCAGTATGGTCCGTACGGATTTACGTTCAAACCCATTCGTGCAATTCACGCTTACAACAAGTTGTTGAAATTAAATGTGGGGAAATGGGGTTTTTTTCAAAGTCAAATTAACCACCGGTTCTTCAGCTTAGCTTTTCTACATCGGTGGTTGTGTTGGTGCAGTTCAATAACAAAGGATACCATCAGACACGGACCACACTGTCACTGCCTACCAAACGTACTTATTAAAAATAGTCCAGTTAGCAGCAATTTTAACTTCAGAGTTCTCGACTCCAATGGTTGCAAAAGTCCACCCAATTCACTACCAAATCTCATAAAAATCTGAAATGTCTGTCACTGTTTGACACTTACACTATGATGAACAAGGCCTATATAAATCAGGTTATAATACGCTAGATTAATATATTCTTAGCTAAATCTTGTGAATATCAGTTCACTGGTAAATGGTTAATAGATGCTACCTTTCACCAATTTGGATGAGTTAACAAGTCAGAAATTCATAAAATTTGTTGAGCTTGTTAGGGAAAGTGCACGGGGCCATTACTACTTCAATGTTCAATCAGTCTATTTCAATGTTAAGGAAAATCTAATAGATGTATTTTATGTGTATAATCATTATTATCTTTTTTTTGGAAAGTAAAATTTCAACTGAAGTCCATTTGAATAGATGTATAGTATTAGTAGAGGTCCGTGGGGACAAAATAAATACTTACTATTTGGTTAATGCAGAGGGAGAAATAATAGTTTAAACGGTAAAATTTGTCTAAATAAGGTGTTTTATTAATTAGGTTGGATGAGCGGTTAGATTCCTAGTCACTAAGTTCGCGAATGATTCGCGGATTTTTGCGTATCACGAATTTTACCGTCTTATTCACGTACGTTTGCAACTCCGAACCCAAGTCCCGTATTATGGCATTTTCGGATTATTCGCGAATCGTTCACGAATTTTACGTATCCCGAATGATACGTCCGATTAATTCGCCATAAATTCTTTAGCTTTTACTTTTCAAAGACTCATTTTTTGGACTTTACTGCCTCCCGAGCATACACGACCGAATATTAGACGTGTTGTAATTTTTATGAAACAAAAACGACTGAAGAGATTTGAAGGTGAAGGTGAGAGAGATCTCAAACTCACTAACCAAGCATCTAAACCACCATACGACGTCCTCTTGGACAACTAATGTTGTATATATTATTAATATCATCATATTAAGTTTATTTTTTCTTTAAATAACTCACACATATGCATAAAAATTGGTCTATGACCTTATAAATACAAATTATTTGTTATATATAGATACCGAATTTTCAGAGCCGAACTCACATTTATAAATCGAATTATACACGTACGTATGTCGTTCCGAATTACTGACGAATCACGTCCCGTTGACCGAATTTTGGACCGAATCTGGACTTTATAAAACCGTATAATACTCGTACGTTTGCTGTTCCGTACGTTTGCCGAATCCCGAATTGCTAACTAGGGTTAGATTTGAGAAACCATGACAATATGAACATCGATGATGATGTTGCCATGTTGAAAACAATAAACTAAATCTATAATATTAGTAATAATAATCATGCATTTAAAAATATTTAGATTCTTCCTATAAAATGCTTACCAACTACCAATTCTAGCTCTTTCGATAATGGGCTTCTCTAAACATCTGTAATCACGTCTCAAGAAAATAATTAAGCTTTCATTTCAAAATATATTAAGCAAAAAGAAAATTATTAAAAAATAAGCATAATTCATACGAAATGAAAAATAAGATGAGTGGGAAAGGTGTAATAATTTTTAGTTATTTCAATCAAACTTTCGTTAGGATGTTAAGGTCAGCGTTTTTTGTTCTTATGTTCCATTACAAGATCTAACTAAAAACTGCGTGAAATGCATGAATAAATTTTTACTATACTTAGAGTAAATGAGAACTCAAAATTATAAACCCGGAAAACCAGCTAAATTTTATTATAATTCTCTTTTAATTTGATCATTCCCCATAATTTTGCTTAAGGGGTAATGTACACGTTTACCTCTTCTCAGAGTATGAGACACCAAAAGAAAATGGAGAAAAGAAAAGAAATGGAAAAGAAAGAAAAATGAAGAAGAAGTAGAGAAAATAAAAATGCCTGGCTTTCCCATGTATACCACACCACTATCCGACCGTAACATCGCAACTTTGCACCTGCTTATTATTTCCTTCATCCTCAATATCATATGATGCTTTTGCTGTTTTGCAAGAAACGTGACTCTGAAACTACTGCTCTTCTAAGAACATCGTTTCTTCTTATAGCAACGCAAATTGCATTCTCCTTTCCCTTGTCAACATGATCCATAGTTTGTTCTTGTTTATTGCCAATGAAGTTAAGAACAAGCAGAGAAGAAAACTAGGGAAGTGGAGAAGACACATGGAAGAGGAAACGTACTTATATGTGAAATGTGGAAGAGAATTTATTGAGAGACAAAGGGAGAGAGAGAGTATTTGGAAAACGGAGTGAGACCAAGAAGCGTTATGTAAGGAAGAGAAGAGAGAAGGGTGTTCCCAAGAAGGTGAGAAGTTATATTATGCTACAACATTATGTATAACTGGTTTGATGCATATGATGACACGTTTCTTGAATTTATTTTAGATCGAACAAATCTCTCTATCGAAGATTTATTGTGATCTTGTTGTTTTTAATTAGATTAGAAAATCATTTTCTACAATTTATGTTTCTTGGTGGGACATGACAGGCCTTTTTGTTTCAAACGTTTGGTGATCTTCTTGTCTTCTTAACTAAACACTGCATGATGGTTTTATTATCAGAACTCTTGAATGGAATACAACATTGCATGAGTTTATTTATTATTGGGTTTCTTGATTGGTATGCATTGCCAACCTTCCTAGAAGGGTTTGTTTATTCGAGTTATGCCCATTGTATTGATCTATTTGTCTTCCTGATTAAACCTAACTTAGACGAAAAAAATTATTGGGTGTGAGTATTTACGGTAAGTAGTCAAATTATTATTTTTTTGGGTGTGAAAGAGTTCATTCTTGTTCATTTGGTCCTTTTCCTTTTCTGTATACGACGCCAACGGTTAAGGTTACACGGTAATGGCAGCTGAAAATCAAACAAATAATGGCAAGTTTGCTAGTTCTCCCTGTCCAAACCCCATTGTTCATGTGACCTTTTATTTTTAGTCATCGATTTAAGTAGGATGTTACGTAACAAGGGTCTAAGTTCTCAGCCTACGTAGTAATAAAACTAATCGTTAATTACTTAATTAAATCTGGAATTCAAATTTTGAATCCACTAAAATGAGGTGGGCCA
This sequence comes from Papaver somniferum, assembly GCF_003573695.1. Classification (NCBI taxonomy): domain Eukaryota; kingdom Viridiplantae; phylum Streptophyta; class Magnoliopsida; order Ranunculales; family Papaveraceae; genus Papaver; species Papaver somniferum. Next base: position 142,054,434 of record NC_039358.1, read on the forward strand.
GGTGGCAAATCATGCGACAACTCAAAATAATTTGGTCTTAAATGGACCTGGCTCTCCATGATGGGCCAAAAGCAAATTTCTCCAGTAAATAGAGGAAAAGAAGCTAATTTTGCGCCAACAATACCAGTTGGATTTTCGACTGGTAGTCATGCTTCTAGCTCTATTTCTCTGGACAATTCATTTTTGAGAAGTTTAAAGAAGAGACTGAAGACCAAATTATCTAAAGAAGTTTTCCCTAGCTTTAGTTCTCTTTAATGACATAAATGGTGTAGTGGAGGATAACTCGGGTTGTAGTGCATGATAAGATTGCATGTTACTCATGCAGTCACTCATGTGTAATGTATGTGCACTTTCCTAATTAGGGTTTAGTTCTCAGACTCCCTTTAAATACATCATTCAATACATCTCTTAAATTCTAATGAAAATTTATCTTCTCTGTAATGAAGTTTATCTTTAATTCTCAATGATTGATGCAATACCATCATGGTATCAGACAGGGTAGGTTAGGATTTCTTCTTTTCCTCTTATTTTCTTTGATCATGTTCAATTTTTCTTCTTAGTTGCTAGTGTTTTTTCATTGCCGCCTTCTCAAATTTGCATCTGTGTTGCGTCAATCTCTCTGTTTCAGAGAAGAACTCATGAAATATTAATTTTCTTGAGATTTATCAACTTTATTATCTGTTTTTCTTCTTTCTATCACAAGATTATCTGTTTCTTCACAAACAATGGAAAACCCAACCTCAAATTCGTTTTCCAACATCCCTTTAAATCAGTTAACAAATTTTGTTCATCTCAAACTCGCTAAGGATAACTTTATTACTTGGAGAAACCTTCTCAAACCAGTGATTCAAAAGTACAAACTCATGAAATACCTAGATGGTTCACATCAATGTCCTCCTAAATACACACACCAACTAAATCAATTGAATGGAATTGAAAATCCACTATATACTGACTGGATGGATGAAGATTCCACAATTATTATGTGCCTCAATTCAACAATTTCAGATTATGTCATTGCATACTTTTCCAGATCTGAAACTTCTCACCAGCTATGGACCAGCATAGAGGAACGTTTTGGAAGAGCATCTTCAACTCATTCCCTTCAACTTCGCACCAAGGTACTCTCCATCACACAGGGAGATAAGTCAATCCCAGCTCTCATCAGTGAAATCAAGCTTCTATCTGACCAGCTAGCAGCAACAAGTGAGTTTATCTCTGACAAAGAACTGGTGGTTATCACTCTCAAAGCCCTAAATTCAGAATATATACCATTTGCTACATCCATGAGACACAGATATCCACTTGTCACCTGCATTGAATTACACAATAATCTTCTCAGTGAGGCAGTTGTTGTTAATGAAAGACTTAAGAGTGCTAAGGACCATGCAGAACTAGATGCCAAAGCCTTCATGGCTACTAGAGGCTCATACTACAATCACAGAGAGGGTTACTATACCAACACCAGAGGCTCTTTTAGAGGCAGAGGATATACAGGTGGAAGACACCCAAATACTTCATTATTAAACACTCAAAATTATGACAGAGGCTCTTCCACCCCTGACAAAATTCCATGTCAGCTATGTGGACTAAAGAATCACATTGCAACTACTTGTATCTAGAGATTCAATGTCACCTATCAAGGCAGAGCACCACCCACCAACCTTAGTGCAGTGCTTGCAGCTGCATACATCTTTGATACTGAGGAATGGATTGCTAATAGTGGAGCTAATCATCACATCGCTTCCACAACAAGAAGGTTGTCAAGAAGTCACTCCATATGATGGTGTTGAGGTCATTCATACTGCAAAGGTATGACTATAACTCACAAGGGTAACTCAAATAAATATGCTCATGATCACTCCTTTCATTTAAATGATGTCCTCATTGTCCCTGCATCATCTCATAATCTTCTTTCCATTCATAAGTTTACATCTGACAACCACTGCTCTTTAACTCTTGACTCCCATGGATTTTTTGTGAAGGATCTCAACTCTGGGAAGATCCTTTTCCAATGACCACATAAAAATGGACTATATTCTATCACTTTCAGCTCCACTCATCATGTTCTCACTTCAACAACTGTTATTGACATTGCTCTCCTCCATAGAAGATTTGGGCATCCATCATTTCAGACTCTTCAAAAACTCTGCAATAAACTGAAATTGTCAAATGTTTTTAATAAACCTTTCTTATGTATTGATTGCAAATGTGTAGAAGTCATAAACTTCCTTTTCAAATTTCTTGTATTGTGGCTACTAAACCACTTCAACTACTGCACATGGATCTATGGGGTCCTTGTTTTACACCCTCTACTAATGGCACTCTATATTATGCAAATGTTGTTGATGAGTTTACAAAGTACTGTTGGATTCTTCCCTTATCCTCAAAATCTGATTTTAAACATGACTTTGTCTCTTTTGTACAAAGAATAGAAAAGCTATTGTCTCACTATGTTGTCACCATTAGAACTGACAATGGAGGTGATTTTTTAGAACAATCTTCTAGCACAGTTTTGTGTCTCCAAGGGCATCACTCATGAGATGTCTTGTCCGCACACACCAGAAAAAAATGGTGTTGCAGAGGTCAAGCACAAACACCTTCTAGGAGTCACTAGGACACTTCTATATCAAGACAATCTTCCTTCTCAGTATTGGCTTTATGCACATCATACAACAAACTATTTAATCAACAGATTATCCACCAAATCAATTGCTTTTCAAACTCCATTTGAGTTACTTTTTCACAAAACTCCAAACTATAACTTCCTCAAAGTTTTTGGTTGTGCCTGCTTCCCATGGTTAAAACCCTATACAATGAACTGGAACCTAGAAGCAAACATTGTGTCTTTCTAGGCTATAGTCTCCATCATAAAGGATATAAACGCCTTGACCCACTTACTGGAACTATCTATATATCTAGGCATGTATCCTTCAATGAAACCTTTTTTCCTTACAACACTATTCTCATCTCACCCCCTTCAGTACCTGACGTCATTGCTTCTCCCACTCAGAACGCAGAGTCTATTGAACCAACACCACCTCCCATTACAGCTTCCTCAGTTCCCTTAGTCATAACAAAAAATGCTCACAATATGGTTACTAGAGGTAAACATGGCATTTATACTCCCAAATCTTATTCTGCCACCAAACATTCTCTACCAGATGCATTTATGGTTACTGTTCCAACCTGCATTACTGCTGCCAAGAAAGAGAAAGTCTGGAAACTTTCTTCTATAAATGAATACACTTGTTGATGGTGGTTTTCAGCTTAGGGTTAAAATCGTAAAACCTTAGTCAGACAGTGACGTCACACTTGAGTTATAATGTCGCCATTAGCACATTTATTGAACCATTCAAAATGTCTGCGTAAAATTACCGGGGTACCATTTTTATATGTCATGCTCCACGACAGAGCCCTCAGACTGACTGGCATCATCTCTGCACATGCCAGCCGTGCATGCTAGCCAAACGTGCCAATCACGCGTGCCACATATTTTAAACTAGGTTCTCGACACGCTAAACCATAATAGTCGCATCTCCGCACCAAAGGCATGCCAACCATGCCAGCCGCACCACTGTGCCAATGGCATGCCATGCCAGCCACGTCTCCGCGCCAAAGGCATGCCAACCATGCCAGCCGCACCACCGTGCCAATGGCATGCCATGCCAGCCACGTCTCCGCGCCAAAGGCATGCCAACCATGCCATCCACGTCTTCGCGCCAAAGGCATGCCAACCCACCACAGTGTCAATGGCATACCATGCCAACCACATCTCCGCGCCAAGGCATGCCAACCATGCCAGCCGAACCACAGTGCCAATGGCATACCATGTCAGCCACATCTCGGCGCCAAGGCATGCCAACCATGCCAGCCGCACCACAGTGCCAATGGCATACCATCCCAGCCACATCTCCGCGCCAAGGCATGCCAACCATGCCAGCTGCACCACAGTGCCAATGGCATACCATGCCAGCCACATCTCCGCGCCAAGGCATGCCAACCATGCTAGCCGCACCACAGTGCCAATGGAATGCCATGCCAGCCACATCTCCGCGCCAAGGCATGACAACCATGCCAGCCGCACCACCGTGCCAATTGCATGCCACGCTAGCCACATCTCTGTGCCAAAGGCATGCCAACCATGTCAGCTTCACCACCGTGCCAATTGCATGCCACGCCAGCCACGTCTTCGACGCTCGCTCCAGCAGCCGCTCCGCTTCAGCATTCTCTCCATAAGCTGCTCCAGGATCCGAAACCGAAGCTTCAGCTTTTTGCTCCATAAAGTTTCAACGTCCTCTCTAATAGACGAAGCCGCTTCAAAGCCTCCTTCTTGCTAAGGATCGTGTTGTAGCCGCCACTTCTTCTTTCCAAGGATCGTCTCGTAGTCGCCGCTCTCCCTTGCCGAGGATCGTGCCGTAGCCGTCACTCCTTCCTGCCAAGGATCGTGCCACCACACTCCCCATGTCAAGGATCATGATCGCAACCATCCAATCTTCGTAGTCGTGGCCACCTTTTGATCCATCCCGCCAAGGCTCGTAGTCATGGACAGTTTGCTCGCTTACGCATCCAGCCAATCCTTTTACTTCCATGGATGCCCATACAATTTCAGCCAACCTACTTTGTTCCCACGACAATGTAGTCTCTTCCGATTACATCTGCTACCAATAATTGTTGCCGCTCATTTGTTGATACCAGTCAGAGCTTCACCGCAGCAACAATCACTACAAAGGTAACCCGTACTCCTCCATATTTTAGTTTCACGTGAAAGAAGTAACAAAATCACCAGTACAAACGCACGATGGTGGTGTCTTTATCATGGTCAACCCACTGAGTCACTGACCATACAAGATGGAAACATGTAAACCATACTTGGGACTGAGGATCTACACAAAATCCCTTCATTGTCAAAGCTCAGAATACACAGTCAACCAAAAGGTCATAGCCACAACAAGGTCATCTACTCTTCAAGGGTGTAGCGCAAGAATATCATCACCTCTCTGTCTAGAAGACGCCTTCAACACTTTACGAGGCCGCGGTGGATCCCAAGCCTGCTCAGAGGAAAAGAACTTCAGAAACTAAAGAAAAATGTGACTGGGGACTGCTCATCGCAGTCCATCCCGACGACCATCAAAGACTCATAAAATAACTCCAGAGACGCGGCTGAAACATTTCCTTGAAGAAACAGAGGGAGCCACGATAAACAACATAACTCTCTCATTCCTACCTCTTCGCTATCCAGAATATTCCATCCATGTGATATCCTGAGCATCCCAGCGTCCCATCCAGAAGAGTACAATAAGCTTGTATCAAATCCCGTGGACATGGATTCAAGGAGATGCAATGAAAGTAGGCTACACATGGGGACTACCATCATGGGACGCTTTCACTCCCCTTAACCTGGTTATTTCTGATTTCAACATCATCACTGCCAAAGTTTTACGAGCCGCAGGAATTTCTCAACATGAAGCCGCATATGTGCATCGAAGACTCCAAAAGCACGCCACAAAGATACGTTCACATATTCGGCCATGCCGTCGGATCTGACAGAAATATAACTGGGGACAGCTCAGCGCATCCCATTCCATACGATATTCCAAGATTCAGAAGCTGGTTCGAAGGATGTCTCTTGGAACAAAGTCCTTGAAGACTTGATAGCAGCACATCGGCAACAGAATGTCTCCCAACTCATCTATTTCATCATGTGGTTTCGAAATATTTCTACCATACAATCATCCACAGCATATCATCATCGCGATCAGAAGGTCCAAACACTGAACAACCTAAAGTCAAGAATGGACCGACAACACAACCACAATCTCCAAGATTAGCCCTGAAATGATCGTTTCCAAGCATATATTGCATCCATCCATCCCAAGAATGCAATGAAGTTTGGTAAATTTTGGAATCCACTGGAGAGACACTGCATACGAAAGCACAGATCCGGACGAGCAACAGAAAACAGAAGAGGTCGATACCTCTTTTCATGCCGACGGCTCCATTCCAAGCCGACCAATGCTGACGGCTCCATTCTAAGCCGACCAATGCCGACGACTCCATTCCAAGCCGACCAATGCCGACGGCTCCATTCCAAGACGACCAATGCCGACGACTCCTTTCCAAGCCGACCAATGCCGACGGCTCCATTCCAAGCCGACCAACGCCAACGGCTCCATTTCACGCCAAGTCTATGCCAGTGGCTCCCTTCCAAGATGATGCCAACAGTCCGCATCTCAACCAGCAACCACCTCTACCACTCCGCGGCCTAGCTAGAAGCACCACGAGCAGAATCTACGCAAAGCCACCAACCCAAGAATCACAAATTCTCCTTACCCCTCGAAAAGGTTAGACATATCTTCCTGACCATCTTTTCATGACTTTCCATTTCGATTTTGTCCTTGTCTGTCACCATCTTATGCTTACCTCGCAGCAATGCCTATGTTCCGAGCTAAGCAGGGGACTTAATGTTGATGGTGGTTTTTAGCTTAGGGTTAAAATCGTAAAACCTTAATCAGACAGTGACGTCACACTTGAGTAATAATGTCGCCACTAGCACATTTATTGAACAATTCAACATGTCTGCGAAAAATTACCGGGGTACCTTTTTTATATGCCATGCTCCACGACAGAGCCCTCGGTACTGACTGGAATCATCTCTGCACATGCCAGCCGCGCATGCTAGCCAAACGTGCCAATCACGCTGCCACATATTTTAAACTAGGGTCTCGACACGCTAAACCCTAATAGTCGCATCTCCGCTCCAAAGGCATGTCAACCATGCCAGCCGCACCACTGTGCCAATGGCATGTCATGCCAGCCACGTCTCCGCGCCAAAGACATGCCAACCATGCCAGCCGCACCACCGTGCCAATGACATGCCATGCCAGCCACGTCTCCCCGCCAAAGGCATGCCAACCATGCCAGCCGCACCACCGTGCCAATGGCATGCCATGCCAGCCACATCTTCGCGCCAAAGGCATGCCAGACGCACCACAGTTCCAATGGCATACCATGCCAGCCACATCCCGCGCCAAGGCATGCCAACCATGCCAGCCGCACCACAGTTCCAATGGCATACCATGCCAGCCACATCTCCGCGCCAAGGCATGCCAACCATGCCAGTCGCACCACAGTGCCAATGGTATACCATGACAGCCACATCTCCGCGCCAAGGCATGCGAACCATGCCAGACACACCACAGTGCCAATGGCATGCCATGCCAGCCACATCTCCGCGCCAAGGCATGCCAACCATGCCAGCCGCACCACCTTTCCAATGACATTCCACGTCAGCCACATCTCCGTGCCAAAGGCATGTCAACCATGCCAGCCGCACCACTGTGCCAATGGCATGCCATGCCAGCCACGTCTCCGCGCCAAAGGCATGCCAACCATGCCAGCCGCCCCACCATGCCAATGGCATGCCATGCCAGCCACGTCTCCGCGCCAAAGGCATGCCAACCATGCCAACCACACCACCGTACCAATGCCATGCCATTCCAGCCACGTCTCCGTGCCAAAGGTATTCCAACCATGCCATCCGCAACACAGTGTCAATGGCATACCATGTCAGCCACATCTTCGCGCCTAGGCATGCCAACCATGCCAGCCGCACCACAGTGCCAATGGCATACCATGCCAGCCACATCTCCGCGCAAAGGCATGCAAACCATGCCAGCCGCACCACAGTGCCAATGGCATATCATGCCAGCCACATCTCCGCACCAAGGCATGCCAACCATGCCAGCCGCACCACAGTTCCAATGGCATGCCATGCCAGCCACATCTCCGCGCCAAGGCATGCCAACCATGCCAGCCACACCACCGTGCCAATGGCATGCCGTGCCAGCCACATCTCCGCGCAAAAGCATGTCAACCATGCCAGCCACACCATCATGCCAATAGCATGCCATGCCAGCGACACCTCCGCACCAAATCCATGTTGGCCATGCCTCCATGTCGATGGCTTCCAAAAGAAGGGTTGCAACAATGAATGGCTACCCTTCCATCTGAGATGCAGATCTCAGTCGTCCAAGTTTGCCACCTAACACATGGCAACTTCCGGCCCAAGGCCAAACATCACGGTTTTGCCAAAACCCTAATTTTGGTCGCGCCTAAAATATGCCAAAGCCATGCCAGCCCTATCACATGCCGCTCGCTTCCAAACGGAGGGTTGCAACAACCAATGACTACCCTTCCATCTGAGATGCAGATCTCAGCCGTCCAAGTTCGCCACCGAACGCAAGGCAACTTTTGGCCCAATGCCAACCCCTAATTTTGGCCGCGCCAAAACTATGCCAAAACCCTATTTTTTTGGCCGCGCTTAAACTATGCCAAAATCCTAGCTTGGACGCGCCTAAGCTATGCCGAAGCCATGCCGGCCATGCCTCCATGCCGCTGGCTGCCAAACGAAGGGTTGCAACAATCAACGACTACCCTTTCATCTGAGATGCAGATCTCATCCGTCCAAGTTCGCCACCTAACGCATGGAAATTTCCGGCCCAAAGCCAAACATCATGGTTTTGTCAAAACCCTAATTCTGGCCGCGCTAAAATATTCCAAAGCCATGCCGGCCTTATCACATGTCGCTGGCTGCCAAACGGAGGGTTGCAACAATCAACGGATACCCTTCCATCTGAGATGCAGATCTCAGCCGTCCAAGTTCGCCACCTAACACATGGAAACTTCCGTCCCAAGACCAAACATCACGGTTTTGCCAAAACCTTAATCTTGGTCGCGCCTAAAATATGCCAAATCTATGTCGGCCATATCACATGTCACTGGCTGCCAAACGGAGGGTTGCAACAATCAACGGCCACCCTTCCTCCTGAGATACAAATCTCATCCATACAAACTTGTCACCAAACGATTTGTGGCAATCTCTTAGCCACGACGCCAAAATCCAAATTTGGTTGTGCCGAAAGCATGCACGCGCTGCAACCATGCCACTGGTTGTTAGAAGAAGGGTTGCAACAATCAACGGCTGCCCTTCCTCCTGAGATACAAATCTCAGCCTTACAAACTTGCCACCAAACGATTTGTGGCAATCTCTTGGCCACGACGCCAATTCTTGGCCACGATGCCAAAACCCTAATTTGGCCGTGCCAAGAGCATGCAAGCGCTGCAACCATGACGCTGGTTGTAAAACGAAGGGTTGCAACAATCTACGACTACCCTTCCTCCTGAGATGCAGATCTCATCCGTACAAACCTGCCACCAAACGACTCGTGGCAATGTCTTGGATGCGATGCTAACTCTTGGTCACGGCACCAACTTGGTTGCAATGCTAACTCTTGGTCACGGCACCAACTTGGCTGCAATACTAACTCTCTGGTCACGACACCAACCTGGCTGCGATGCCTATACTTTGGTCACGGCACCAACTTGGCTAAAAATTCCAAATCATTTGGCCACACATAGCAACATGCTACACGTTTTCCACGAAAATACTCGAGACATCAAAACATGTCACAAACTGGGGGATGCTCATCAGGGTATTGGTCTGGCGGTTTACAGCGTGCGGTGTATACTACGCCCGTTACAGGAAAGTGTCATAAGGGTGAGGCGGTTAGTAAATACAAGAAGTAATGGTGAAACGTTTCCTTCATTATGGAAGCATCAATTACAAGCGTTACCCGTTACCACTTTATTCCAGTTACTCAACCGTTTCCACTTCTTACGAGACCGGGGTACGTTTCGTTGCGACTTGTATAAATAGGTCTCACCTATTTCCACCAAAGACAAGTTTTTTGTCAGGAGCATACCACACTCAGAAATCACTTGTAGCTTCCCAATCTGATAGCGTTTCACTTTCTGATACAAGTCGTCAAACAACTACTCTTCCAGAATCAACTATTCTGGTCTCAACACTCTCTTCGCTTCCCTCCCTAAGACCAACCCTTCTCCTTCACTTTGTGACCGAAGCAAGTATGGAACGGCCATTTCTTGGTTTAGGCCGGATTTGTACAGATTGATCTCTCGAATCAAAGTACTCCCTTGCAGTACATTGTACGATTTAGACTCATTTCTCACCCACACACCCGAAATTACCAAAATCAGCAGAAACTGTTTTCACCCTCAAACAACACTGCTTTAAGAGATGCTGGCACATTGACTTTGGTTCCACCAGTTGCAGGGCACAACATTGTGGGATGTAAATGGGTATTCAGTGTCAAATATCATGCAAATGGTGAGATAGATAAATTCAAAGCCAGACTAGTAGCTAAGGGTCATCATCAACAACCAGGTATGGATTTTGAGGAAACTTTTATCCCTGTAGCTAAACCAACTACCATCAGAGTCATTCTATCCATGTCAGTTCAGTTTGATTGGGAAATCCATCAACTTGATGTTAGCAACGCCTTCCTCTATGGTGACTTAAAAGAAAATGCCTATATAGCTCAACCACCGGGCTTTCTTGATCCTGACAAGCCAAATCATGTTTTTCTTCTACACAAAGCCATATATGGCCTCAAGCAGGTACCCAGGGACTGGTATAAAAAGCTTAGTGCAGCTCTATGCTCTCTCAAGTTCATCAATTCAGTTGTTGACTCATCACTCTTTTTTCACAAGGATGGTCCTCATATTACAGTTGCCTTGATCTATGTTGATGAAATAATGCTTACAGGGTCTTCCCCAGCCTTCTTACAGTTTGTTATTGCTCAGCTGCAACTTCAGTTTCCCATCAAGGACTTAGGTTCTCTCAATTATTTTCTTGGTCTTGATATCACCAGAACCACCAACTCTCTTTTTCTCTCCCAAACCAAATATGTTGTTGATCTGCTGCACAAATTTCATATGGAAGGGTCCAAGTCCTGTCAAACCCCAATTGGAGCATCCACCAAACTGTCAAAAGAGGATGGCACACTGCTTGACAATCCAACTGAATACATATTGTTGATGCTCTTCACTATCTCACTTGGTCTAGACCAGAGATATCCTATGCAGTTAATTTGGTATGCCAACACATGAAACATCCTAGAACCACTCACATGGCTGCTGCCAAGAGAATTCTCAGATACATCAAAGGCATACTGGGTTATGGAATCAAAATCACTAAGGGTAATTCATTCTTATTGGAATTCTCTGATGCTGATTGGGTCGGCTGCATTGATGACAGACCCAGTAGCTTAATACCGCACACTTGCTCATAGTGCTGCTGAGATCGTTTGTATATGTTATATTCTACAGGATCTTCACTTTCCCTTACCAGGCATACCCAAACTCGACTGCGATAAGGTCGACTCAATATCTTTGACTTCAAATCCTATCATGCACTCTCGCATGAAGCATGTTCATATTGATTACCACTTCATCCGAGAGCTAGTTCAAAATAAGTCATTGGATTTATTATATGTCAACACTCTAGATCAACTGGTTGATATATTCACCAAGGGCTTACATTCTTCTCGATTCGTCATGCTTCGATCCAAGCTGCAGGTTGTTGCACCACCCATTAGCTTGAGGAGGGATAATGACACGGATGGTGTAGTGCAGGATAACTCAGGCTGTAGTACATGATAAGATCGCATGTTACTCATGCAGTCACTCATGTGTATTGTACGTGCACTTTCCTCATTAGGGTTTAGTTCTCACCCTCCCTTTAAATACAATATTTTTTTACATCTCTTAAGTTTTAATGAAAACTTATCTTCTCTGTAATGGAGTTTATCTTTAATTCTCAATGATTGATGCAATACCATCACTATTGACTCTCTAGATGTGAGAGTTTCAAGCAAGAAAGGAATATAGTTATGGAGAGGAATACCAAGTCAAAGAAAGACGATTGTGATAAGAATGAAAATCAAGAAATGCACGAAGATAATTCTGGTGGTAGTGATGATGCAGTGTCGCAAACAAGAAATGGTAAGAACCGATCACTGCATGATGATGGTGATGCTTTGGAGATGGTAAAAGGTTTACACGAGAAATTCAAGGTACCATTCAACAAACTCAAAGGTTCGGTAATTATTCATGGATTGAGTTTTCAAATAAGGAAATCAATTTTGTGTCAAATTCAATTCTTTCTCATGCGAATGCATCTAGAGACTAAATGGCCCGAGGAGCTAGTGTTAAAGATTAATGATTGGTTGACTTGGTTTTTGTGTTCGCTGGGTTGTCGTATTTTTGAATGTTTAAGTGATGTTAGGACATTTAGTAGATTTAGAATTCATATTTTTGTTATTATTATTTTATTTTTTTAAAATTTAAAGATCGCATCTGGGGCGATTTTATTAGAGAACAAATAAAGAGATTTTTTTAGGTTAATTGTTTTTTAGAAATCATTTACTTTTAGAATTATTTATTTTACAAGTTAGGTTAATTAAGATTTATTAGGACTTAAGTTATCGTTCCCTATAAAAAGAGACAACCTTATTGTAATTTGGATACAATTAAAATTATTTAATGAAAACATGAATTAATCTCGGTTTATCCCTATTTTCTACCCTATTTTCTATATTCCACCCTTTCCGTTCTTCGTCAAGTGGCATTAAGAGCCAGTCTTCGACCCTTGTTCTTTTCAACATTATCCTTTCGTCATTTCTACATATTGAGATCTCTGCATCTCTTCGTCTAAATTCTACTAACCATCGATCCTTTTACTTTTTAGTAAAAAATATCATCTTCTACTGTCACCTTTTAATCTTGTTCCATTTCTTGTCATATCTATCTTTTTTTTCATTTTTTATAATTTCTGGTTCATATTCCTGCCTTACCTTTTCTACAAGATTCTTTGGTGAAAATCCACACAAAAAAAATGATTTTATTTTCCGGTATTTTGTCAATTCGGGGCGACTTCTTTTCAAGACGGTGGAGACATGTTTTTCGATATTTTTCATACTTGGGACGAATTCTTTTCAACATGGAGGGCCTGATGTAGGACATCTAGTATATATTTTTGTTATTTAACAACATTATTATTTTGTTATTTACAATTTTTAGAAATCATTTAATTTACCAGTTATTTATTTTCCAAAATAGATTAATTAAGATTTATTATGACTTAAGTTGTTGTTTCCAATAAAAGGAGACAAGCTTATTGTAATTTGGATAAACTTTAAATTATTCATTGAAGCATGTGTTAATCTCGGTTTATCCCTATTTTCTATGTTCCACGCTTCTGTTCTCCATCATTAAGTTAACTTCTTGGAATGTTAATGGCCTTGGAAACCAGGATAAGCTACTATTCTTATGATTCAAGAGACAAATCTTAGTGCTTGTACCTACAATATTGTAAGACAATGTTGGGGTGTAACTCCGTGTAGGTGGATTGCATTAAAATTTTATCGGAGATCGGTTGGAATTTTGGTGATACAGATTTCATATATGGTTTAAGTCGATGATTTTCTTGAAGGTTTTTTACTATAAGCATATCTTGCCATAGTTTGGAGGATTATTTCAGTTGGGCTTTAATTGGTGCCTATGGTCCTTGCATCATGAATGAGAAAAAAAATTGTATGGAGCTAGATACTTTACATGGCTATTGGGATGAAATGCCTTTGTGTTTCAGTGGAGATTACAACGACATAAGATACATGGAGAAGAGAAGAGGTTGTCGTATAGTATCAAATTCAATGAAACTCTTCGATGATCTATGTAATGGTTTTGATCTTGTGGACTTGACTCTTTACTATGCCAAGTATATTTGGGGTAGACCCCCTAATAAGAAGAGTAAGATCGACCGTTTTCTTCTCACTCCGGATTGGGAAGATCGTTTTCCAAATATTGTCTTCAAGAACCTTGCAAGTAACTTTTTGGATCATTATCCTATTGAGTTATGCTCATTAGACTCGAATTGGGGTGCTCGCCATTATAGATTTCAATTAGATTGGTTTGAAGGTACTAACATAATCCCTTTAATGAAAAACTATGGGAGTCTTTTTCTTTCGTAGGTAAGGCGGGTGAATATTTTGCAAAGAAGTTACACGCTAGAAATTGAAGTTGTAGAATAAGAATGTCTTTGGGAACATTTATAGGGCTATAAACATGGATCTTACCAATTTGAAAGAATTGAACGATCTAGATGATGGTACGGGTCTTACGGAAGTTCAATAAGACATGCTTGAGACGGATAAAGTGAGGTGGCTCATTTCCGGCAAAACATAATATTAACACAAAAGTCACGAATTAGATATTTTAAAGATGGCGATCGTAACACCAAGAAATTTTAATCGAGTAGTCATGGGTCATACAAGTTTTAAAAATATCAATAACCTTCGTATCAATGAACGATGAACCGAAAACAAAGAAGAAATATGGATGGTGAAAAAGCGGGGGTCTAACAACATCACCCAATATTTCGCTTAGCAATCTGTATGGACAAACTCCAATATACTTTTTATGTGAATAACTAGACAGTTAGACTCAATGAATAAAAAGATAAATCAAGGAGTTTGTATCTCAATCTCTCGATTTGATCTTTACTCAAGCAAATGGAAATCTGCGAGTCTTTATCAAAGAGAGATAACTTGGAAGATACCAAAAACCAATGTCCAAGGATCAATCAACATCAATCAACAACCAAAGGTTGGATTTCCAATTGATGATTGTACTCGGAAAACTCTCACAATCTCAAGTCAATCAAAGATAGTACTCGTACGATAGAAGATGCAAGATCAGATCACACAACTACGATAAAAGTAGTATCGGTCTGGCTTCACAATCCCAATGAAGTATTTAAGTAGTTAACCTGGTTTTAGAGAAGAAAACCAAAGTTTAAAGGAGAATCGACTCTAGCGAGCACACTAGTATCACACAGACGTGTGGGGATTAGTTTTGCACAATGCTAGATGTCTCCTTTATATAGCCTTCAAATTAGGGTTTTGCCTTAGTTACAAATCAATCCATATTCACCGTTAGATGAAAACCTGATTCAGATTCAAGCTAATATTTCTCAATTGTTAGATCGAAAACTTAGCTTGTCACACACACTTGGGTAGACGTTTACTGGGTTTTTGAAAACCGTGCCCAAATGTGTACGTGTATGTTGGTTCAACATAGTAACCCAAAAGGTTAACCATATGAGCATTTCATATTAACCTAGTTCTTCTTCACCATAACTAGTTCAATTGACTCAAATGAACTAGTTAGAGACTTGTTCAATTGCTATGAGATCTTATGCAACTACACAAGACACAATTGAAACAAGGATGATTCGATTCGATTGAATCGGCTCATGAAATTCATAGCCACGGTTTGCATAAAGAATTCCTTAGTAATTTAAGTTTCATGTTCAGAGCACATCTTTAGATCATAACCACTTAAGCTCACAAACAAGTTCGCGGACTTAAGGCAACCGACAGAGTTTTCCAAACTCAGCAGAAAATCTCGGCAAAGAGACTTTCGCCAGTTCGCGGACTAAATACGTAAACGAGTTTTGGAAAATACCAGCAGAAATTCTCGGAGAAAACAAGAGAACTTCCGTCAGTTCGCGGACTTGGCAAAGCCAATTCCTCCGGTTTCTCTCAATCGAAAAATTTCGAAAACTTCGGATTAAGGAATACATGTAATCTACTCATTCCAGTCATTGACACATTCTCAGAGGACGTTATATAGCCGTTATTCACAGACCGTTTCACGTCAGAGCAATTCTCAAAGTAATTGAAACTTTTCATGACTTTCGTCACTAGGTGAAGATAAACTTGATCAAAGCGAAACGCTTTACCAACACACGATTTCGAGAAAAAGATAAGTAGTGAATACTCGGCTCGAAATGTCAAATGTGTATGATCCAGTCTATATAGCATACGACTTTTTGTCTCATAAGAAGTAGGAGATAGAATAGATAGACTTTTGAGTGATAGATAAGTCCAAGTCTCCACATACCTTTTTGTTGATTAAGTTCCACGGTTCCTTGAGTAGATCTTCGTCGTTGTATGATGAATCGCCATGAAGTCCTTGAGCTCAACTACACTTTTCTATCCTAGTCCGAGACTTAGCTATAATAGACTAGAAATCAAGACTCATAGTTTTGATCACTAACATTGACAAACATGCTTGATATAGAAACGCATGCGAGTTCGACCGAGCTATGCTCTAATAATCTCCCCCTTTGTCAATTTTAGTGACAAAACTATTAATACATATGGAATACAAAAAAGATAAACTTTAGTGGCTCCTATTCCATAGTCTAATCTTCAAAGTTCCTTGAAATCTTCGTCCTTCCAATTACTCCAATGATCCCAAAGGTTGTAAGTTTAGCACCACCGTTGTTGAAGATCCGTAGCTATAACAATGAGAGAAATCGAGATTCTCGATCATTATTATACAGTGACATAGTATCATTATGTAACATCAAAGTCCAACTACATCATGACTTTGACAACAATACTATGGTGATATGTATAACTCTACCTTAGTCAATACTCCATCTCGATCATGGAAACCACTCCCCCTTACACAATGATTCGAAAACCATATGTATTTGTAGTGTGAACTACATTATTTCTCCCCCTTTTTGTCAATAAAATTGGCAAAGGTAAAAGAACGAGATCATAATGAAATTTCCACAAGAGACATTTCATAGACTAAAAGAAAAAATGCATACCAACTTAATTTAGATGCAACCATAAATCCGAAGCTAAATGCATTCATCAAGGAGTTTTAAGATACAAGATAACCCCTATAAAATTCCACAACCGCACACCCCGCAAGATATTACCATTAAGCACAAGTTCAAAAGAACTCCCCCCCATTTGATGTCATTCCCGAAAGAACAACAAGAGCGACCTTAATTTCGAAAGAAAAGAAGGATTTTTTAATTGGACACCAAAAACCATGGAAATGATTTTCTATATCCAAAACTCAATCAAATTAATCACAAGTAAATCCATGATTAATTTAATCGGAATATGCAACTAAATCAAACTACAAAAGTGATCAACTTAATTGATTGTGCTCAACATAAGAAAACTCACGGAGCTACGACTAAGATAACTACACGGAGATGACTAACTTAATCGTTCAAATACTCAACATAAGGAAAACCTTACGGAATATACGACTACATCAACCAATAGAACATGATTAGTATAGCCGTTCATATACTCAACACAAGAACTTGTGGAATATATGAAAAACTCAACCTATAATTAATCTAATTGGAATATACAACCAAACTAATCACTGAAGCAATCAATTTAATTGTCAAAGGATTTTTCTCGGAAAAAGAAGACTTTCAGAGCAAATAACTAAATAACCAATCAAGATGATTAATTTGGTTCAAGAATGCTCAATCATATAGCATCTCATGGAACAACCAACAAGCCCAATATTAATCGACATAGTTGTAAGGTGCTCAACATAAGATACACAATGGAGCCTTCACGGTAAAACATAACAAAATGGATCAATGAAGATCAATACCGTGGATAACATACAAGGATGTATTCTATTTTCCATCACTATTTGCATAACGACATAATAGACTTTATCCTTGTCAAACAAAAGATTTCATCCTATTTTCCATCAAATAAATGACTGCATAGGCATCACTTTTGTAATTGTCAAAAGTCCATTCGTCCTTTCATCAATACGAATATCAATTTATAAACGACTTTACTTTTGACACAATATGGGACCTTCAAGTTCACGGACGCAAACAATACATATCCCATAAAAATATTGCAATACTTCAAAACAGATTAATATTGCAATAATATCATCCTCCAAATATTTTTAGAATTTAAAAACCAATAAATCTAAAAAATAAACATACGAAGATGAAAACAAAAATAGCTATGTGTAGTCACAATCTTCGCTATTCAAAGCTCTAGTTATTCTTCCAACTAATCCAAAAAGAAGACATACTAGGCATACAATTAAAAGCATTACTCATCATCTTCATCATCAGATAATTTCCAGGATGCTTGAATTGAATCCCACTCTTCCTTGAGCTCGGGACACTTGGTTCCAACAACGACACTTGCTTCTTTAAGCACTTCACTCTTGCATTAACCTTACACACACCCTTGTGAATTTTCTGAATAAGCCTCAAGGTGGTAGGGTCTTCAACATCAAGAGGAGTACCTCTTTGTCGCTTTCGAACATTTTCCCTTATACATCGGAAGGTACATGGACGCACAAGTTTAGGAACTCCAAGGGAATTTCCAATAAAATTGAGTCCACGATCCTGGGAAATCCGACTAATCAAACAAGGGAAGCCCAACATCTTGATATGAGAAGTCATCGTTATCATTTGAAAAATGATAAAACCACAAGTATCAAGTTTTGTCTTACCGGATACAAGGAAGTAGACCAATTCCGCAAACTCATAACTCTACCATGAATTCTCAATCGTGGAGGGACAAAGGTTAGAGATGTTGAGTTTTCCAAATGTTACTAAAGCAACACTAAGATCATTAGTCGGGAACTTTCCTTGACTCCAAACAATCTTCTTTCCACAAAGTCCTATAGAGATATCAGCATACAATGGACGTTCATCACTTGGTCTAGGTAGCCGTACGTCACCCAACGGTATTTCAGTAATCCTTGAAATTAGTTCTCTATCAACAAGAAACTTTTTCTACCAATCATGGATTTGAATTCCATCTTATCATAATCAGCATCATGAATATTGGCATACAAAACCCTTGTAAGAGAATCAAATCCTTGACCAAAACCATCAAAGATATTTCCAAGCTTGAATTTTGAAAAACATACCAAATCCTCTTCATGCCCACTAGAAAAATCCAACTTCTTTTCTAGAATAAAACCTTTTGAAGAAATCTTATCAAATATTCTAGAACAAGAATCATTCACAAACCTAATTCTAAGAGAGTCTTGATCATGAGGAGGATTCAAGCTAGAGGATTTTGAGCTTTTAGAACTCCTTTTTGTGTTTCTAGTATTCATCATGGAACTAGAACTAAGCAAGGAACAAGAGAGAAATACTTACTTGGATTGAATACCCTTTCTCTCAATTTCTCCAAAGAAGCTTTAATGGAGGCAAAGCACAAAACCCTATAAGTTCACGTACGCGGACGGGAAGAAGAGGGAGAAGAAAGTTCGCGGACCAAATACACACATATATCCCTCATTCATGGTCTTGGGCCGAACACGAACCGTGATCCACATAAGACTTATGGGATTTTCTTAGCCATTAGAACACTAAAGGTTATGCAACCCGTGACAACATAAACAACAGATGCAGTAGAAAGCACATCTGTACACAACACAATCCATTTCTTGCCCCTCTACAAGATATATACAAAGGGGAAGTGCCAGTCTCGTTACCAAGAGGCAGAGTGTGCAGAGATATTCTCATGCGACATTTCCGGTTGATATGTGTGAATAGTCCCTGTGGTATAATCAAAGTAATGATGATAGTTAGGACAGTTAGAGCTTTCTTTTCTTCGTTTGTTCTGGCCTGAAGAAGGATGCCTCCGATTTCTGGGTTGATCAGTATTAACAGATTTAACATATACAGAACCCTTTTCGGAATGATTCTTAGACTTAACAGTTTTAAGTTTTTCTAAGAATTTAAAAACGCCTTCGAACAGATCTTTATCAATTGATCCATCTCGATAGTATTCCTCAAAAAGATCAAGAGTTAATCTAGTGAGTTTCCATATCCTTGAACATATTGAGCATTTTCTCAGTCTTTCCTTCTTTTTATTTTTTCCTTCTGATTGATTCTTAACATCTAAAACTTCCCTTTTAGATGAA
Source organism: Papaver somniferum (assembly GCF_003573695.1). NCBI lineage: Eukaryota > Viridiplantae > Streptophyta > Magnoliopsida > Ranunculales > Papaveraceae > Papaver > Papaver somniferum. The sequence goes on from NC_039358.1 coordinate 142,074,099, forward strand.
AAAGAATTATCATGGGAATCCAAAGGTTTTCTCCATAATAATCTCTGAACAATCTTTAAGGAAATCTGGCGTGCGTTACAGATGCCAGGAGCAAGTTTTCCAAAGAAATTTCCCATAGGGAAATTTATAAGGTACGAACAAACACAAACTTATTAGGTTTACAGTGTTTGCCTGCTCTGATACCAATTGAAAAAGCGGGGGTCTAACAACACCACCCAATATTTCGCTTAGCAATCTGTATGGACAAACTCCAATATACTTTTTATGAGAAACAACTAGACAGTTAGACTCAATCAATAAAAATATATATCAAAGAGTTTGTATCTCAATCTCTCGATTTGATCTTTACTCAAGAAAATGGAAATCTGCGAGTCTTTATCAAAGAGAGATAACTTGGACGGTACCAAAGACCAATGTCAAGGATCAATCAATATCAATCACCAACCAAAGGTTGGATTTCCAATTGATGATCTTTAATGCAAAACCTACTTATTTCAATTATATAAAATATAATGCGGAAAAGAAATAACACAGACACCAGAAGTTTTGTTATCGAGGAAACCGCAAATGCATAAAAACCCCGGGGCCTAGTCCAGATTGAATACACATTGTATTAAGACGCTACAGACACTAGCCTACTACAAGCTAACTTCGGACTGGACTATAGTTGAACCCCAATCAGTCTCCCACTAATTCAAGGTACAGTTGTACTCCTACGCCTCTGATCCCAGCACGATACTGCGCACTTGATTCCCTTAGCTGATCTCACCCACAACTAAGAGTTGCTGCAACCCAAAATCGCAGACTTGATAATAAACAAATCTGTCTCACACAGAAAAGTCTATCAAAGGATAAATCTGTCTCCCACAGAAAAACCCTAGGTTTTCGTTCCGTCTTAAGATATAAAATCAAGGTGAACATGAACCAATTGATAATCCGGTCTTATATTCCCGAAGAACAGCCTAGATTAATCAATCACCTCTCAACAATCCTTCTTGACTACACAAGAGGCTTGTCGAGGAATCACAAACATTGAGACGAAGATGTTTGTGACTTCTTTATCTTGCCTATCGGAGAACTCTCACGATCTCAAGCCAATCAAAGATTGTACTCGTCCGATAGAAGATGCAAGATCAGATCACACAACTACGATAAAAGTAGTATCGGTCTGGCTTCACAATCCCAACGAAGTCTTTAAGTCGTTAACCTGGTTTTAGAGAAGAAAACCAAAGGTTAAAGGAGAATCGACTCTAGCGAGCGCACTAGTATCACACAGACGTGTGGGGATTAGTTTTGCACAATGCTAGATGTCTCCTTTATATAGCCTTCAAATCAGGGTTTTACCTTAGTTACAAAGCAATCCATATTCACCGTTAGATGAAAACCTGATTTAGATTCAAGCTAATATTTCTCAACCGTTAGATTGAAAACTTAGCTTGTCACACACACTTGGGTAGACGTTTACTGGTTTTGTGAAAACCGTGCCCAAACGTGTACGTGTGTGTTGGTTCAACATAGTAACCCAAAAGGTTAACCATATGAGCATTTCATATTAACCTAGTTCTTCTTCACCATAACTAGTTCAATTGACTCAAATGAACTAGTTAGAGAGTTGTTCAATTGCTATGAGATTTTATGTAACTACACAAGACACAATTGAAACAAAGATGATTCGATTCGATTGAATCGGCTCATGAACTTCATAGCCACCGTTTGCATAAAGCATTCCTTAGTAATTTAAGTTTCATGTTCAGAGCACATCTTTAGATCATAAACACTTAAGATCACAAACAAGTTCGCGGACTTAAGGCAATCGGCAGAGTTTTCCAAACTCAGCAGAAAATCTCGGAAAAGAGACTTTTGCCAGTTCGCGGACTAAATACGCAAACGAGTTTTTGGAAAATCCCAGCAGAAATTCTCGGAGAAAACAAGAGAACTTCCGTCAGTTCGCGGAATGAGTTCGCAAAATGAGTTCGCGGACTTGGGAAAGCCAATTCCTCCGGTTTCTCTCAATCAACAAATTTCGAAAACTTCGGATTAAGGAATACATGTAATCTAAACTCTCATTCCAGTCATTGACACATTCTCAGAGGACGTTATATAGCCGTTATTCACAGACCGTTTCACGTCAGAGCAATTCTCAAAGTAATTGAAAATTTTAATGACTTTCGTCACTAGGTGAAGATAAACTTGATCAAAGCGAAACGCTTTACCAACACACGATTTCGAGAAAAAGATAAGTAGTGAATACTCAGCTCGAAATGTCAAATGTGTATGATCCAGTCTATTTAGCATACGACTTTTTGTCTCATAAGAAGTAGGAGATAGAATAGATAGACTTTTGAGTGATAAATAGGTTCAAGTCTCCACATACCTTTTTTTTGATGAAGTTACACGGTTCCTTGAGTAGATCTTCGTCGTTGTATGATGAATCGCCATGAATTCCTTGAGCTCAACTACATTTTTCTATCCTAGTCCGAGACTTAGCTATAATAGACTAGAAATCAAGACTCATAGTTTTGATCACTAACATTGACAAACATGCTTGATATAGCAACGCATGCGAGGTCGACCGAGCTATGCTCTAACATATGGGTATTGCAAATCATTTTGAGTTAGCGTTTAAAGAAATTTTAAACAAACTCCAAAGAATCAAAAATATGTGTATAAAATGTATTGATGACAATACAAGTTCATGATTAGAGAGACCTTTTAGTGAAGAGGAATTCACGAATGCAATTAAAGATCTGAGAATTGATTGTGCTCGGAGTCCAGATGGATATCTTATGAAGTTCTTTATTGTTTGTTGGGATTTTCTAAAAGAATATTTGATGAAGGTATTCGAATAATTTCATAACCACAATATTTTTTAACGTCATTGAAAAACAATTTTATTGTGCTTATCCCTAAGAAGGCGGGTCTAGAGGGAGTAAAATATTTTCAGCATATTAGCCTTATTAGAAGTGTGTACAAAATCATCTCAAAGATATCAGCGGAGCATTCAAAGGTATACCTTCCTACTTTAATCTCAACATATAAATCTAAGTTTTATTAAAGGAAGACAAATTCTTAACAGAGTACTCATAGCCGAATATGTGGATTCTAGACTTCGTCAAAGATTAACGGGGTTGGTTTGCAAGGTCGACTTTAAAAAGGCGTTTGATATGTGAATTGAATTTTTTTAAATGAGTCTTATTGAAAATAAGGTTTGGTGGTGTTTGAAGGGATTGGATTAGAAATTAGTTAACATTCTTCAAGTTCTCGGTTCTTGTTAATGAATCGTTTTACGGTTACTTTGGCAGTAAAAAAGGGACTACGTCAAGGAGACCCACTATATCCTTTTCTTTTTACTATCGTTGGTGAAGTCTTAAGTTGTATGTCAATCAAAACACAAGAAACTTGATCAAATATCAGGTTTTTCGATCAAAGAGGGGAATAAAAATAAATCACTTACAATTTGCCGATGATATTTAATATTTTTATTGATGCGAAGAGAGAAAAAGTTGATTCCCTTTGTTACCTACTCATTTGTTTTGAGCTAAATTTGGGTGTGAAGATAAATTTCTCTAAGAATAGCTTATTTGGGGTCGCAGTCTAAGAGGGAGTTGAAAATTATGGTAACTTGTCAGATTACAAGTGTGCTAGTTTTCATAGCAAGACCAGGTAAGTTAACTCTCATCAAAAGTATTATATATAATTTATCCATTTAGTATCTCTCTATTTTTCTTGATCATGCTCCATAACTAAGAAAACTGATGAAGTTGTGAGAAATTTCTTATGGGATGATGATCAAAATAAGAAAAGAATTCAAAAAATTGGTTGGACACTAACTACAAAACCAAAGGAAAAGGTGGTCTTGGTATAAGAATAACTTAGCAAATAAATTCGGCTTTACTAAGAAAATGGTGGCGGCGAATTGGCGTAGAGAAAGATGTGTTGTGGTGATTATAGTTGAAAATTTTGTGAAACATTTAACGGTCGGGAAACTCTCCAACCCAAAGGACCTAAAGGTGGTAGCTAGTATGTATATGTTTCCTTTGATATATGAAGCTTCAAGGACCAAGGAGTTTGTGGTGGCTAGTATGTATGAAGTTAGGGAATATGGTATAAGGTGGGGGTTTATGTCTATGAAAAGATACTCTCAAACCATTTCAAGTGAAGTACTAACTATATCAAATCTTCTTTCTTCTATCTCTATTCAAGAAGGTGTTTTGGATAGCCGAATTTGGGTCGGAAATAATCATGGTCAATATATAGTAAAGGATGATATTAGGAGCGAAGAAGGTTAAGGTGAGCCAATTTCCGACCTATGTTGTATGGAGCCATGTGTATTCTTGCAAAATCATATTTTTTTCCTTTGAATTCTTTCTCATGATAGGATAATGACGACGAACAAGCTTTTAAGAAGGGGTATGTATGTTTCTAGCTTATGTTGTTTTTGTGACGAAAATGATGAGACTAATTCGCATTTATTCCATGGAATGTTGGACGAACGGTAGAATTTGGGATTACTTTGTTGAAAGATGTTATTTTTGCTGGACTTATAATCAAATGTTACCACAAATGTAAAGTCGTGGAAGTTTAATTTGGGTGACAAAAGACTTAGTCGAATATGGAATAACATCCCGATTGAAGTATGGTGGCGCATATGGAGAGTCTTTGGAAATCCACATTAGAAACGTTAAACTACAAGCGTTATTTTGGGACGAACCAAGCACGAGGATGTTAGGTCTAACGGAAAATATGGTGATAGCTTCATGGGACAATTTATTCAGGCCTTTGTGAGCTTGTTTTTGTTGTCATGGGTTTCCAAATTCCCCCTCGCTTCCGTTTTATTTTTTATTCCCGCTTGTATTCATTGGGTTGAGGTACCTCTCTTAAGTACTTATCGTCCAATAAATTTTCTCTTTTGATCGAACAAAAAAAATTACTCAACCAAATCGAATGAAAAATATTAATGTACACGAATTTGATTTTGGGAACATGTGCAAGTGCTTACTTTATAATAAATGGTACATACACGCTTTCCCATTGGGGTGGTTTTTTAGTTAATCAGAAAAAGAAAACAAAAAAACATGAAAATCATAATAACAAAATGAGTAGAAAAAGGAAAACATAGCATAAATCCAGGGGCGGAGGCAGCCCTATACAAGGGGTTGCAGTTGCACCCCCTTGATTTTTAAAATCTATACAAAGTCTAGTATTTTTCAAGCCGAAAAAAAAAAGAAAAAAAATGTTTGCACCCACTCAGATCCAATAGTTACACCCCCTAAGCCCAAAAGAAAGCAATCCCAAAAGAAAAATCCACTTGACTATCTCCCATAATCATTAATTGTTCACACTTCACACACACAGGAGAAACGTATATTCGAAAACCAAACCAAAAACATAACTCTCGCTAATTAGATACTTTGTTATTTTAAGAAAAAATTTATTTTCTCAATTACATCACGTTCGCGAGAGTGAGAGCTTGGATTATATGTTTCTTGTATTGTTGATCCTTAGGTTCTAATTTTATTTTATTTTTTTTATGAACAAATTTATTTTGCTATGTATTTTATCTTACGCCCTCTTTCTTGAATTCCTGCCTCCGCCCCTGCATAAATCTGAGGAGCAGATAGCTTGCAAAATTTTGCTTCAGTTATTTTAAATTTGATTTGATACTAGACTTTGAATTTAAGTAATAATCAAAAGCTTTTAATTTGCTAAATAAAATTTTGGCACAATATTTGTACTAAAAGATCCAAAGTTCGTTATAAATTTGACATTTTTATTACTAAAGTAATTATTTTCCACAGTGCCAAAATTATCGGGGCTAGCATGTCACAGCAAACACAAAATTGTATTAATGTTTTTTTGGTACACTGGCTAGGCCAAAAAACCTAACTTAATACACTTAATTATTCAAACAAAAGCTCGTCCTTGTGATCCGCAGTCGAGAATCACTGTAAAATGACCAGGTTGATTATTTATCCATACTCCAATATTATTCTCATTTTGATTAAGTTCTTAAAAATGATGTCTTTACGTGATCTCCGATATTTGAGAGTAATTTGTAAGTTTCTAAGACTCTACTACATTGAAAATGCGTCTGTCTAACAACCATACCCAACAATTCGTTTGGCAATCTGAGAGGACTTACTCTAATACACTTTCTAGAGAATCAACTAGACAGTCAGACTCAATCTAGAATAAAGTATATCAAAGAGTTTAATATCTCTAACTCTTAATTCAATCCGCAATCAGCAAATAGAAATCTGCGAGCCCGGTTGAGGATGGGTTTGGTAATGCTTTTATTTTTCCAAAAGCACTTTCAAAATTTATATATGTCAATAATTTCTGAAATTAGTGTTTGGTAAAAAAAAACTAAAGTGCTTTTTATCAAAAGCACTTGCAAAATTCCTTAACTTTTAAAAGCTGGGGAGGGGGAGCTTTTAAAAGCTACAAAAGCATAAGTCGCGGTCCCACCCAAATTTAATGCTTGATTTATCATTCTTATCCCTAGTTTATTTTATAAATGACAAAACTTGCCCTTAAATTTTTATACAATCAATTTTTTATTTCTTGTGTTTTATTCTTTAAAAATTATTGTTTTTTATTTTCAAATTATTTTATATACCAATTCCTTTAATTTGTCATTATTAAAAATAAAAATAAATAAATTAATTTAACTTTGATTTTTTGTTTGAAAAAGAAAATTTATATATATATTAAAAAGTGGTTAAGTAAACTAATTTTTTTTTAACAATCATAATAATAGTGACCATTAGTAAATTTAATATTATTTATATTTATAATTTAATAATAAAAAAATGAATTATTTTTAAGCTAATAAAATTAAATAAAACAATATTCAGAGATAAGCCTGTTTTTTTCATTTGCTACAGCAACAATGGTTGAATTTGATATTTTACCAAACACAATTTGATAGCTTTTTTAATCAGCTTTAACTTTAATTTATTTTTTACCAAACGTCTAACTGCTTTTTGCTCAGAGCACAGCACAGCAACGCACAGCAGAAAAGTGTTTTTACAAAAGCTGCAGCAATACGAAACTAAGCTTGAATAAGAGGAGTAACTTGAACGGTATCAAAGACCAATGTTCAAGTGTCAATCAATGTAAATCAACAACTCAAGGTTGGATATTCTAATTGATTGCTCTTAACACACAACCTGTGATATTTCAATTATATAACAAAATATAATGCGGAAAATAAATAACACATACACCAGAATTTTGTTAACGAGGAAACCGCAAATGCAGAAAACCCCCGGGACCTAGTCCATATTGAACACCACATTGTATTAAGCCGCTACAGACACTAGCCTACTACCAATTAACTTCGGATTGGACTGTAGTTGAACCCTAATCAATCTCACACTGATTCAAGGTACAGTTGCGCTCCTTACATCTCTGATCCCAGCAGGATACTACGCACTTGATTCCCTTAGCTGATCTCACCCACAACTAAGAGTTGCTATGACCCAAAGTCGAAGACTTGATAGACAAATCTATCTCACACAGAAAAGTCTATAGCATTGAATAAATATGTCTCCCACAGAAATACCCAAGAGTTTTTGTTCCGTATTTTGATAAATCAAGGTGAACATGAACCAATTGATAAACCGGACTTATATTCCCGAAGAAAAACCTAGTATTATCAATCACCTCACAATAAACTTAATCGACTAGCGAAACAAGTTATTGTAGAATCACAAACGATGAGAAGAAGTTTGTTTGTGATTACTTTTCTATCTTGCCTATCGGAGATATAAAATCTCGAGCCAATTATTTCAATTGCATTTAACATGATAGAAACAGCAAGATCAGATCACGCAACTACAAAGATAATAGTTGGGTCTGGCTTCACAATCCCAATGAAGTCTTCAAGTCGTTAACCTACAGGGTCTCGAGAAAAAACCTAAGGTTAAAGGAGAATCGACTTTAGTTATGCAACTAGTAACACACATGAGGTGTGGGGATTAGTTTTCCCAGTTGTTAGAGTCCTCCTTTATATAGTTTTCAAATCAGGGTTTGCAATCCAAGTTACCTTGGTAACAAAGCATTCAATAATCACCGTTAGATGAAAAACCTGATTCAACCAAGCTAATATCTTTCAACCGTTGGATCGAACTTAGCTTGTTACACACAAATGAAATGTATCCTCATTTAGGTTTATGTAACCGTGCCTAAACGTGTACACCAGGTTGGTTCACAAATAGTTAACCGAGGTTATCCATATGATTACTCTCATATCAACCTTATTCATCTTAACCATAACTAGTTCAAATGAGTCAAATGAAACTAGTTAAAGAGTTGTTGTCAAAGAGTTGTTGTCAAAGACTTGATAGACAAATCTGTCTCACACAGAAAAGTCTATATGATTGAATAAATCTGTTTCCCACAGAAATACCCAAGAGTTTTTGTTCCGTCTTTTGATAAATCAAGATGACAGGAACCAATTGATAAATCAGACTTATATTCCCGAAGAACAGCCTATTATTATCAATCACCTCACAATAAACTTAATCGACTAGCGAAACAAGTTATTGCGGAATCACAAACGATGAGACGAAGTTTGTTTGTGATTACTTTTCCATCTTGCCTATCGTCGAGCCAATTATTTCAATTGCACCCAACACGATAGAAACAACAAGATCAGATCACGCAACTACAAAGATAATAGTTGGGTATGGCTTCACAATCCCAATGAAGTCTTCAAGTCGTTAACCTACAGGGTCTCGAGAAGAAACCTAAGGTTAAAAGAGAATTGACTCTAGTTATTCAACTAGTAACACACAGGAGGTGTGGGGATTAGTTTTCCCAGTTGCTAGAGTTCTCCTTTATATAGTTTTCAAATCAGGGTTTGCAATCCAAGTTACCTTGGTAACAAAGCATTCAATAATCACCGTTAGAAGAAAAATCTGATTCAACCAAGATAATATCTTTCAACCGTTCGATCGAACTTAGCTTGTTACACACAAATGAAATGTACCCTCATTTAGGTTTATGTAACCGCACCTAAACGTGTACACCAGGTTGGTTAACAAATAGTTAACCGAGGTTAGCCATATGATTACTCTCATATCAACCTTATTCATCTTAACCATAACTAGTTCAAATGACTCAAATGAAACTAGTTAAAGAGTTGTTCAGTTGTTTAGAAAACACAATTGAAACCAAATCGGTTTGATTCACTTGAATCAATCATGGGAATTATAGCCACGGTTTACAAAGATTGCATTCCTTATGATTTAAATGTTTAAGTCCATGAACTGACCGATTTAACAAAGTAACCAGCTTAAGTATGCGTACGGGTATGCGTAGTTAAGCAACCGGATTTTGAGTTTGTTAAGTTTCCAAACTCAGCATAAATTTTCGGTTCGAAAACTTCCGCCAGTATGCGTACGAGTACGCATACTTAAGGTGACTAGTTTAAGAGTTTGTAATTCCCAAACTCAGCAGATATTTTCAGTTCGAAAACTTCCGCCAGTATGCGTACGGGTACACATACTTATCTTGTCTCCTTCACCAATTTCGTATACACACATATGCATACTTTTGGCTTCCGGTTTATGGATTTATACACTAATGTGCAAACACACTATATATGCTTATATCCAAAGATGGTTACATCATCAACTCTTTATTTCAATCATTGAAACATTCTTCTACAATGACAATAGCCGTTTTCACACAATATTAGCATCAAAGCAATTTTCAAGATATTGAATTAATCATTACCGAAACATTCCAAGCCTACATCAAATGATTGTATCACACAAACCATGTAAGATGTTACTCGGAAATTTTCTCATGATATAAGATGAACTTGGTCGAAGCGAAAGCTTACCAACACATATTTCGAGAAATATGTAAGAGAGATATACTCAGCTCGAAATCTCAAATGTGTATAGAGAAAACTATATCGTAACACGACTTATGTCTCAATATAGGAGATAGTAGAAATAGACTTTCCAAGTGATAGATGAGTTCAAGTTTCCACATACCTTTTGTCTAAGAAGTTCCACAAGCTCCCCTTAGTATTCTTCGTCTTCAAGAGATGAACGTCGAGAGATCTAAGCTCAACTACACTATCTATGTCCTAGTCCGAAAAAAATAAATAAATAAATAGGCTAGAAATCAAGACTTATAGTTTGATCACTAACATTGACAAACATGCTTGAGATAGCAACCCATGCGAGTTCGACCGAGCAATGCTCTAACATACTTTATTAATCTAGACTGAATCATATTTTAATAGGATATAAGTGAAAAATAGTTTTGGCATCTAAATTTGATAACCAACTTGACATATCAATGCTCATGAGTTTAATCGAGCATTCCCTCTGACATAAATACTATCAACATAGGTATTTTCATGACACCTATAGGAAGACAAAAGAAATCTCCATCTACGGACGGGCCTACAGATAAATCTAGCATCCGAGATGACGATACGAATAATAATGACATTCAGAAGACCGCACATAGCGGAGCTTCTAGATTGTACCAACCAACAAGAGTTACGAGACAGACTATGGCAGTGAGAACTTACATGCCAAATGTATAAACCAGTAGCAAAGCAAAAAAAGATTAGTGGCGTAAGAAAATTTGTGAAAGAACCAGCAAATGCAGCCGACAAGGTGTCAAACTCTCAAAAATAATTTCTTACTTCTTTCAACTTTAAATAGTAGTACATTGATAAGAACGTTCGTTCCTATGGGATTGGAGATTTATATTTGTTAATCAAATTTTTGAATATAATTGAAAACTATGAAACCGATGAAATGCTACTAATGCTAATGATAATGATCAAGGCGTTCTTCTCGGCCACAAAAAAAAAAAAAAAGTCTTACCAACACATAGCTACATTAACTCTGCATCATACGTATTACTAACAATTCTAAAATAGTTGTGCACTTATCTATCCCGTGATCATTATACCTATTACTATCAATCCTAGAATAGTTGTGTGCTTATCTATCCCGTGATCTCTTAAGTTCTCGAGACATGGAAATGTTCGACCACCTAATTCGCTCTCAACGTATAACTCAATCAAGTGCTTTAGATTCTTTGAGATAGGTTATTCCTAGTGATAAATTCAAAAGATGAACGTATCTACTAGTGTCGATCTTCACATATGGATACTTAACAAAATCACATCATCATTACCATACATCGGTTATTATATTTAAACATTCTACACAAGCACGGGTCAGAAAAATTTCTAATCTAGCACAAAACTGTTAGTGAATTATTAATTTCAAAATAAACGATTCACAAACACTTTGTAGCACTCTAGGAAATGTATCAATTTTGAGTTCATGTTTAGTTAGCTATCCATCCCAGTGGAGTTCATGTCAGATATAAAGAATTAAGAACACCAAGCAAATAAATAAGAATTCAAAGTTCAAGCCCAAAAACAAAGAAGGTAAAGCAAAGCCCAAAGCTCTTGACCCAAACAACAGTTAGATCAACTCAACTTAACACAAAAAGATGTCCTCAAGTACATGACTGTATCAGGGGAGATGGCAAGCCATTTCCCAGGTCATGCGTAATTAGTGCCAAGAATGTTTAGAGTTATCTTATGTAATTGATATGCAGGTTAGATTCAATCAAGGATCAAGAACCATTTTTGTAACTAGACTGCTGTATCCCTATGGTTCTCATCTCTCTGTAAACTTGAGATCTTCTCTGCGAGGCGTCAAGAAAGCTTGATCTTCAAGGAACAGAGGCTTCGTATTTCGTTACTAAACACTATCAAGGACCTCAAAGATTAGAGAGATAAGAAATGATTTAAACAAATGTATTACGCACGGCAATTCTTACGTTACTTTACAAGCATGATTTAAGCTTGTAATTTGTGCACGCGTGTTCTACCTGGCCTTTGAAAGTAATTTGAAACTGTTTTTGTTTCTCAAATTTTACTTTCTTTATTATTATTATTATTTTTTTTTTTTGTGTGTGTGTTCGAACTTCAGTGTTACATTGTCCGAATTAAGTTGTCATCTTACAATTTTGTTGAAAACAGTGAATGATCATGTGTACAATTGATAATATATCTAACTATACGTTCACAGGCAGTCAGAGTCATGCATTCATTCTCATAATGCATAAGTAATGTTCGTCATTTATTTATTCATGAGGAAAAAAGTAGACACTTTTACCGGTGAACATACATATATGTATTTTGCGTCTCTCAGGGCACCTGCTGATACATGTATATTTGCTAGCTATAGTGGACTAGTGCTACTAATTCGGTAGAGTTATACACAGTACATACACATTCATGTTAACTCTACCGTCTAGATTACTTAGTTTTGAGGTCCGTTAACTTCAGCGGCAACAGAAGCTTCAAAAGCTTTGGCTTGGGCAGCGGAGTAGCAACAGTTATTGCAGCCACCCTTATAGTATCCACCACGATCACAGCAACCATGACGACAGTTATGCCCACCACCACGGCCACCTCGTCCACCATGGTCATATCCTCCGCCACCACCTCCACGTCCACCGTGGCCACCACCACCTCGTCCACCATGGTCATATCCTCCACCACCACCTCCACGCCCACCATGGTCATATCCTCCACCTCGTCCACCGTGGTACTTCGCATCTTCTATTCCATTTTCATTTAATGTCTCTTCTATCAACAACACCAAGAGACCCAAGTAAATGATTATTGACAACTAAAAATTGCAATTCGCACGTCTACAACCAAGGAAAAAATTACAAAGATTGCTTGATCAATGTAGCGTACCTGTTTTCTTGGGTAAGTCCTTAGCAGCTACCTCAGAAGAGATGAAAAGAACAACAGCAAGCAGAAGTGCAAATATAATGAAAATCCTACTATTGGTAACCATTTTAAACAGAAATACTTCTAGGAATGCACTAATGTATCTCAAGAAGAAGTACAGTACCCAAAAGATACAAGGAAGACTGAGGAAACTAGTGTGATTTTAGGCTCAATTTATAGAGGAAAGAACACGAAGGGTAAAACTTTACCACAGTAATAGCCATAAGAGGTTAAGTAAGCCATTAATAGCTAAGACCCGCCACAGTGACAATGCAGTTGAAGCTATGGATGTGTATCATTCAATACGATCTTATCCTTTCATTCAAACATATACAACCATATAACCTACGTCGGTAGCATGAATACCGTACTTTCTCATTTTGACAGTGTATCATGACTCACCAGTCTTGTTATTTTCTCTTTTAAGACTTCCAACTAATTAAATGTCATAGTACGTACGTACCTTCTGGGAATATCCTGGTCTAACATAGGGTCATACTTGATCCTTGGAACCGTTTTTGTAATCCCCAAAATTATGTGGGTGCCTCGCATCAAAAAATGTTATGTGGTGTCTAGCAAAGTTGGGGCTACAGACCATTCAAGAACGAGAAGAAAAAAGAGACTCAACTTTACCGTTTGTTTTCTTCTTGATTTTTATCAGAGGGAGAGCAAAAAGCGATCCGAGAGAGCGAAAATTGTTGTTAACTCGCTAATTCCATTGATTCAGAAAAAAAAAATCGACTCAGACCAGAAATATCCCTAATAACACGCGCTCCCTTCCCATGCTCACCAACCTAAACCTATTTTTAACCTATAATTATTTGACAAAATTTTAGGACCACCATCACGACCAACGCACTACTTCTCCTCCCTGCAAAAGAAGTAGAACATCCATAACCATACTCAAATGGTAAATGGTAATCAATCTTAAAATGTGTAAAAGCAGTGCTAACTAGAACTGTTCGATCAGTTGGTGTAATAAGTCCCTTGTTTCAAATATTAATGCAGCATCAAATTAAGGACAAATAAACACGTGAATAACATCTGTTTGAGATATTACATCCATTAATTCATCCTTGATCTGTCGGTTCCTCAACAACCCCGCCAAACAACTTGATGATTTATTCATAAAAACTAGATCACCGATATGAATTGCAGATGCAAAAGTGCTCTGACTGGTTTAATTTGGCTACTCCGCCCACATTTATAATGTAAATTCATATTACAGATTGATTAGCTTGAGCACAAACCAGTCATGGCTATCGCTCAACAACAGGTCCTACTTCTTTGCACATTTGAAACCCCTGAATTCCTACAAAAACCTTGGGAACTTCCATATCAAATTGTCGTTGTATCTCAATTGCAGCCGTTCTCAGTCCTTCCCATAGCTTCGACATTGATTTGTTCAGATTAGATAAGTTGGGTTAACAAGTCATGTTAGGAGAGGGGTATTTTTAGTCCGAAAAAAAAAGGTGCCGACTCGCACCAAAAATCAATCGAGTTAGCGAGTCCACAACGATTTTTGCTCTTCTCGGATCATTTTTTGCTCTCCCTCTAACAAAAATCTTCTTCTTTTGATCAGATCATCATCGTGTGTATATATATTTGGAAAAAATATGGTGCTGACGAGTTTCGAATTCAGATCACTGATATCATCACCCAGTGAATTTACCACTATACTACAGTGACACCGTCATTTCTCCTATAGAATGTTTACTTTTTTTTTTTTGAAGCATGCATTAGAAAAAGAAAGCCGTATTAAATTGTTATTACACGTGGCAATGTGATTTCCATAGAATCGCTTAAAAGAACTTGGTTAAGAAAGGCCGGATTTGTCTGGTCCTAGATTGACGTTGAGAAGTTTCCCGTCTGACTGTCGTCTGCTTCAAAATTTGCTACACCGTCTGCTGCTTCATTGCCTTCTCTATAATTGTGTCGAATATCACAGCATGATATTTGACGCATTCAATGTATGACTTCGTCAATTATTTTGGAAATATACCATGGAGCTTCCTTCGGTAATTTAATAAAGTTAAAAAATAGCTTTTCGACTTCTAGAAGTTAAAAAACAAGAAGTTTTATGAAGCAAAATATTTTTGTTGAAACACTTCTACAACCGGTATCCAAACACCCTCTTGAAGAAATAGTTTTCCTTTTCGACTGCTAGCAAAGAAAAAAGAAATCCGATAACTTGGTACATTGGTCCCTAGACTACTCCTAAATCTCATCCATTTAGGACCTGTTACCAAAACTAAGTAAACCCGATCAAAAATATACTGAGTGTAAGATACTCGCATCGCATGGGTTAGTGTTAATATTGAATCTTTTTGTATTATAGGCTTAGTTCTTTAACAAAAATGTTTTTGTGACCTTTGTTGGCAGCAGCAACCCACCAAATCCATACATTCATGACCTTCATCCATGTTCGGCAGGAACTATAGATTTTTTAGCTGGGAGTCCTCACGTGTGGTCGGCTCATGTGTAGCATTACCCTCCTATAGAAGACGATGTTGAACACTCAATGCTATATAATATATCCACATGGAATTCAACTACTATACAGATTCAACGTACGATTGTCATTAGACATGAAGAAATCACGCCGCAAGACCCTCATAAAAGAGATTACATGTCTCCCCATTGAGATGTAAGATCAAAATAGGCCGAGAATATCTGTAGAGATGATCAGAGAATAGTAGACCCAAAAGAGAGAGTGGGCAGCCATTTCATACTCAGTACGTACCTCAGTGTGATTGACCTCTGTCTCTTCTAATTCAGTTCTAGGGATTTGTGTATATCTTTATTACCGTCGCTACATCTCCTCTATATAAACCACATCTCTGGTGGAGTTCATTATTCAGAGAAATAATAGTAGGTGGGCTTTGGTGTTTCAGCTGCACCAATATCTGTAGTGTATCCAATACTAACGATTTAGCTTATACTACTATGTTTGAGGTTTTTCCATCGCTCCTTATCTTGCTTGTATGTTTAGGAACTACAGCAAATAAATGCATGGATCAGGTCATAATGTTCCACAGCTTTCTTGAACCTAGAATGCATTCAAGGATACCAATCATTTGTGTTAATTTATCCAAGATTAGAAGGATCAAGGATGATTGCAATAAGCTTGTTCTAGGCTCAAGAAAGCTATGGAGAAACATGGATTGATGCAAAGTTAGCTGGCACTCAAAAACGGATTAAAGGGTAAGCGGATCTGGACCTCTCGCTCTGTTGAAATGCCAAAAAAAAAAAACATACCAAAAAGGTGCACGGAGGCTCATAAAAAATATTATTTGGCCCATGCAGGTCTCGAACCTGCGACCTTCGCGTTATTAGCACGACGATCTAACCAACTGAGCTAATGGGCCATCAGCTACCCATAAGCTATCCCCAATGAGATTTAAAGGGGTAGAAACTCTCATCTAGCCCACCTCCGATAGTGCATTAATCCAGCGAGTAGTAGCGTCTGAGGGTCCAAGGTTCTGATGGTGTATTTAATCCGGCAATTGGTAGTATGGTTCTTGCTGGTAACTTATAATCAGACAGCAGGTAGGACAAAATCTAGAATTGAGATCTGATTGACAAGTATGACATTCTCATCTTTATAAGTATATCAAAATATTCAGCAATAAGTAACACTATTTTAATGGTGAAACACCAATTGACATATCCACAATAGAAATACATCTAGAAGAAAGCCAACTGCACCTTAAATGGCCGCAGCATTAGGGGGTTCTCCAAACAATATAATCAATCATGGGGAAGGTATGAAACAAGGGAGATTTAATCAAGGATATAACAACTTGATATTCAAATCCATCAACCAGCCACAACTTGTTGGTGATGGCCATGTCTATGAAATATAGTCTACTGAACAAGTATAAAAGGGGATATATGAAACCCGACAAAACAGCCAGAGTGATGATGTACTCATACGTCGAGCATTCCCCTTGACAAAGAGATGCCCATTGGATACGTCCTGTGTATTCTTGTTTTTGAAACTGTATCGGCTCTAATGGGTATGTCTTTGGAGTCGTTCTGTATAATTGAGTTGATCTTGGAGTTATCTGCTTGCAGCACGTCATCGATTTCACCGAAGAACTGAAGTCCCTGAACAAACAACATACCAAGAATTTTCATCAATGGACCACAAATTATGAAGATATATATATGGGGAAGAGAAATAATAGTACCTTAGGTGATTTGTCCTCAATGGACATCACGGATCGATTTGGTAAAAGATTTCCCCTAATATTCTGCCACATTAAAATAAAGAAGAAATGAAAAGAAATAGGAATTTATACGAAGGAGATCGAATAGTAGGAAATTAGTCTTGACAACTCAAAAAGGAGCCTGCCATCAAGTGAGACTACATCAAATTCTGACCTGAATCCCAGCAGGAGTGAGACCATCTTTACTGCTGTCAGCCATTTGGCATAGATACCAGAGACCTGAGTTGGTGACATCCTGCGCAGCATAGAAGAAACACACACAAACCAATTTATAAAAAGTTAACTTAGTGTAAAGTGTAACGGCGCGTAATAGAGAAAGATAACTGAAACCTGACCTGTTTGTTTTCAAGAAGTTCCAGCTTCCCTTCCTGTAAAGAGGAAAAACTACATCATAATTCATATAATTCATGAAAATTCGCAATAAGTAATCTTAGTCCAAAATTTATGCATCCTCAACAATTGTGACTAAGTTACCATTCCAGCAACCATCTTGAAGATTGTATCGAGATCACATCCAATTTGAGAAAGACTAGATGTAACTTCAGTGACCTGCATACAAATAGATAGCAGATGAATAGACATGATAATTTAACATATATGAAGTGGACATATCGACGGAAGGAAACATGTTAATATGCATTTTGACCCCCAAATCGAAGGAAATTCTGCGACTCTACGTACTAGTTCAGTTGCAAAATCTTTCTCTCAGTGATGGTACACATTTTAGTTTCTAGGGTTCTATATTTGTAATCTACCTTCATATTCAACGGATGCGAGGTGGGAAACAGTCACTATCTAAGAAACACAGACAAACCCATTCGTAAAATAAAATAATCCAAAGACGAGAAAATGGACATGGGGAATGGGGAACAAGACACGTTGACCGCCTAGATGAAGTGTCCCTACTTTTCGGTCTATTAGTTATGCAACACTAATGAGATCATATTACCGGTTCAAGATCAGGTATCATGAAACCTACCTCATTCATGATAAGTTTGGACATTTCCTTCTGCTCCTCTACCTTCCCATCCAATATCTCAAGCTTCTGAGATAGATGCCTCTTTGTTGCCTGCAAAAAGTTAATCAAAAAAACGAGTTCATCAATCGAGAAGTAGAAGCATGATTGATGTTGCCGACCAACTACATCCACAAAAGAAGTATCTGAAGAAGGATTCTGTTGAACGCAATAAAATGAGCACGAAAAGATTATCATAATTTGAATTTTTTTAACTACTAACGCACAGCCAATGCTCCAGATACTTGCTCTAACTGTTTTGACACACTTGAAACTGCACTAGCCATATTTTGCTTTGTGACATACATAACATCAGAAAATGACAACCCCTGCGTGAACAGTGAAAAGAACAGTTAGAATAACATAGAAAAAAAAATCCTAAAATTCAGACTTTACAAACAATACTCAATAAAATAAAATGACTTATATAGAACCTTTCCTTCCACCACATATAACAATATCCCATTGCACCAATTGCAGCAGCTGGTACCAAGTAAGATGCAATACCCCCTGTGCCAACAAGAGAAACACATCAAATTTATTTCCGTCAGTTACTATAGTACCTATAGTGCATAGAGCTGGCATATTTAAAATTCCCGTTCCTATACAGGATGGGAGCAACTTTACATTAGACACAATCCAGTATGAGTACCCCAGAAACTGTCTGAACATGAGATTTCCAAGGGTCTCCCTTTAAACCAAACAAATAAGTGCATTTACCTATGTATCATTGTACGTACCGCTGGAATCAGAATTCCCATTAAAAATGGAAACAGGCCTGGATAATGTCAACTCCCTGATCTCTTCTGCCAATTTCCGAACCTAGGATATAAGAAAACGAATCAAAATCATATTAACAAACCCAATGCATGAAGACAAATAACAAAGGTGAAAACAAATTATGACCAACATAATTACATGCCTGGGATGCAAGAAGAACAGCGTCATATCTTCCAGGTACGAATTCAACTTCATTCACATTCTTCACTACCTCCTGAGAAAGGCAAAAGCGTGCTCCTTATTACCTTAAACATGAATCTAAAGTAACTGTATATGTAACAGGCATTCCCGTCTCCATCAAACTCATAGGTCAACAACTTATAAGTCATAGCTACGCTATCAGCTTATACTTATGCCCCAAAGGTAAAGCAACGAATCTTTGACCACATGAAGAAGGCCAAAAGTTCAACAAGCTAGAGCTAAAGATTATATTATATATGTACATATGTATATTACTTTATGTACCAAACGCTTCTTGTAAAATAATTACGGGTCGGGCTAAGTTACTAATTTTTTTGCTGAGATGAGTAATTTCATGTTGTTCCTGGTCATGATAGAATAGAACTGTACTGACAAATAATCTCACAAACTACACGGCGGAGCAAATATTTAAGTACCTGAAGCTGTGCAATCACATCAGACAACCGACCACTCCTTAAAATAACTGAGCCTGTCAAACCTGCATAATAAAAGATAGAGACATAAGCATTAGATGCCAAAAGTATATAATTCACGTCACTAGGAACAGGAAATTAGTAATAACTACAACTACAACTACAACAGAACCCTTCAGATATCCTCGTCAACAAGAGGATATTAAGGAGACGATATCAGCTACACCACAATCTCAACACGAACAAATGTTTATTCTGCAATTGGTTTCGCACTAAAATAAAAAGGTAATAGAAGATCTTTCAAGATAGGAATGGAATAAAATAAAACCGCTGTTCATATAGTAGAGAAACTGGGAGGATACAAATGCTTAAAATTAATGAAATATGCATTAATACACAAGACAACATAAGACAACTGAGTAACCCATTGATCCTACACCAATGATTAGTAATTGATATAACTTCTGTACTGGAGAAAGTACCAATAGCACTAGATCGTTTAGCAAATATGTGTTGATCAATGGAGTAAGTTGAAAATGAAGAATTTAAGTACGAAATGTTCAGCAACCTGATTTCTTCACCACAGTCCCAATCATCAAAGAGAACATATAAACTTATATAACCAGTTCAATTGATACTTAGTTAATCAAAACGTCCATGTTTGTTATAGTAGGTAAGTTATCAAATAACCCTGAAACTATTAGGAAATAATATGAGAAAGTCCATATTTAGGAGATATGCATATTTAAGTTGTGGGAGTTATATTAGGAATGAATTATCTTGAGAACCAAGTCTTGTGCCTTGAGAGCCAAGTCTTGTGATTGTATAAATAGCTAGAGAATTAATGAGAAAGATATACCGAATTATTATCAATGTAGTCTATTGCTTCCGCGCGTTTATGCTCTCCTCTCTCTTGCTCGATCCTTAACATGGTATTAGAGCAAGGTGAGAGGGAGAGAGGAGAGGAAGAGAAGTTAGATGTTTTGGTATAGAGTTTTCAAGTCGTAAGAAAAAAAAAAAAAAAAAAAATCTGATAATTGAGAAGAAGACTTTTGATCTGCCGTAACCCTATTTTATACCCATCACTTGTTACCTGTCGATCCGTGTTTGTGTGATTCCTAGCCAAGACGGATCATCGTGATGGTTGGATTTAGAAGTTGAGACAAACAAGGAAACGGAACTGTTGGTTGAATTTGTGAAAGTTTGGGCAGTATTATTCTCAAGCAAGATATCTTGATTGTTGATGTTGTTTTCGCTAAAAGAAACGTATACTGCTGTCGGTCATTGTGTCAGTGATAGAAGGTGGACTTGCAGCTGGTTTGTTGTGAGCTCGTGAGCCCGTATGAAGAATTGAATTAAGACATACTCTCGAAGTTGAGAAGCTAAGGATGACACGGGAGTCTTGGTACAAGTTTAAAGTGTTCAGCGGCCAAGCAAGGATGATCAAAACATAGATACTCGGTTACTATTAGGGATCACAGGAGAATGGAGATAGGTTATGATGGAGTTGGAACTCGACATTGATGAATGGGTTTGCTGTCGATCACGGATCGGATGGTGGTGATCGGTATTGGTTGATATGGAGCGAGTTTGATGCCAAAATTAACACCGGCAAACTTGGTGGTTGCTGTTGAAATACCCATGAATAACGTCGTCCTTAAACCTAGAAGAAAGCAGATGGTTTCCGAGAATCTACTGATGAACGACGACGTTTGAAGACATTAGAAATACAGATGGTAAAAAAAAAAAAAAAAAAAAAATCAAGGAAGAGCTGTTGCCATTGAATTATGAGAAGATTGAGCAGAGATTTCCCCACCGAGAAAATCAGGGAAGAATATGATGCGGTGGTTACTACTGTTGATTGAATTGGTGAAGTTTGGAGCAAGAAAATTAGATGATGCTCTAAAAAAAAAAAAAAAAAAAATAAAATCACAGTACGTGATGTTTAGGGTTTGTGAGGAAGTGTTATTGAAAGTCAGTAACAGTACAGAATTGTTAGAGAAGAGATGTTACAAAGAAGAATCGTTACAGAAGCGTAACAGAAGCATGTGACAGTTCTGTCAGAGGTGTTACTGAAAGTCAGTAACAGTTACAGAATTGTTAGAGAAGAGATGTTACAAAGAAGAATCGTTACAGAAGCGTAACAGAAGCAAGTGTGACAGTTCTGTCAGAGGTATTGCAGAAAGCTGTTAAACATGTTGGAAGAAGTGAAGTGTGGTTGAAGAGTTTGTGGTAGAAACTTGGAGATCCTACAAAGTGTGGCAGACTTTGTAAAGACGACAAGATTGTGAGAGAATCTTGAAGAACAAAGAAGTGTGAAGGTTTCGCAAAAATAGCGTGACTGGAACAAGAAAAGAAGAAACAACATTCATGTTGTGAAGAAAGAAAAAAAAAAAAAGAGAGAGAAGAAAACAATCACCAAGAGGTGATGGGAAAAGAACAACAATAATAGGCTGAAATCCTATGAGTTGTCGAAAAGGACCGCAATGTCCGTAAACTAAGAAGGGGACCGTAATGTCCTTAAACTTCCGATGATAGGACCGAAATGTCCCTAAACTACGAAGATGGGACGGAAATGTCCTTAAACTACGAAGATGGGACCGTAACGTCCTTAAACTACGAAGAGGACCGTAATGTCCTAAAACTATGAAGGGGACCGAAATCGTCCTAAAACTATGAAGGGGACCGTAATGTTCTTAAACTACGAAGAGGACCATAATGTCCTAAAACTATGAAGGGGACCGAAATCGTCCTAAAACTATGAAGGGGACCGAAATCGTCCTAAAACTACGAAGAAGAACGAAATGTCCCTCAACTACGGTGAGGATCGAAAAGTGCTAAGGAAAGATCAGTTTAAATTTCTTTTGTCCAAGATGGGCATTCGTGATCTACATGCTCCATCTTGAGGGAGGGTATTAGGAAATAATATGAGAAAGTCCATATTTAGGAGATATGCATATTTAAGTTGTGGGAGTTATATTAGGAATGAATTATCTTGAGAACCAAGTCTTGTGCCTTGAGAGCCAAGTCTTGTGATTGTATAAATAGCTAGAGAATTAATGAGAAAGATACACCGAATTATTATCAATGTAGTCTATTGCTTCCGCGCGTTTATGCTCTCCTCTCTCTTGCTCGATCCTTAACACAAACGTACACTTAATTTTACATAAATCAAAAAACAATAAGAACCAAAACACCTCGGGATTTTGTTTTGTCCAAATTAGATTCTGCAAAATTTTAAATGGGCAATCAGCAAAACCTCCAATTAGACTGACAACCTAATAACTTATGATATTTGAATTCCTAATTGTTCTGATAATTCTCTAAGTTTTGGTATGCCATACAGATATAAAATGAATTGGAATGAAATGAATTACCCCCAAACTTTCAATCCAGAATCAAAATTCAAGATCACAATTTTAGATTAACAAATAAAGATGCTGATAATTAATAGAGAAACTGACCTGCCCCGATGAGAATCAGGGCTTTAGAAGTTGAAACGCCAGCTTGCATCGCCATCTTTTTCTTCGCGCTTTTTCAGAGGGTAATCTTCTACGGCTTTTTGCAACTCAGAGGAGTTAGGAACTTGGGAGAAGAACCATTAAGGGCTTGTTTGTTTTCGCCCAACTAGACGTGTAGCAAAAGCAATCAAATACTCTTCTGACACCAAGCCTATTCCTATACCAGGGGGGAAAAGTTCATTACGCATACCAGGAGTCATGGCAAACCAGTTGCGTCGTTATGGGAAAACTGTTAAGGGATAGCCATTATATCGAGCGATATTATCGATATCCGCAGTAATAGAGTCTTTATCACTGGATATTAAATCAGTATCGCTTGTTGGAAAGTCTAGCACCAACTGCTAGTTGATAAATAGTTAACTTTCAAACTAAAAATTTACACCAAAATTTTTGAGTAAATTTTTTTTTTCTCTCTTTCTCCATCTCTAAATTTTTCTCGATATTTCTCAAATGACAGAATTTCAAACCTAACTGATTAGGCAACGCATCTTAATTTTTCTGGAATAGTATTTGAAGCTGATGTTAGCAAGATATAGGATAGTTATAAAGAAATAGGTAAAAAGCAAAAAAAGTCTCCAAGTTTTGGATATCAACCAACTCAAAGAATAGGCAAATAAGAGTTCAAGCCAAGGAAAATGAAAGCAAAGCAAACTTGAAGGAAAACAAGCGTACTAGTCACAAAATCAAAGGAAACTTCATTCATGAGCGCATTGATCGGAAGTTATGTGAAATGAAGAAGGAAAACAAGATGAAGAACATAGTCCGAGATTTTTATTATTAAAGTCATTTTATCTAGTTTTATATCTTGTAAAATGACTATTAATAATTAACACGAAGTTTATACCAAAAAAAACACACTTGTTAATGAATCTGAAAATTAAACTTGTTAAATGAATTCAAGGAGCATTTTTGAAAATTGAGCTTATATCCTTAATTCAGATTTACATTTTAATTTTAATTAAGAAAGTAAGAAAAATATTAAAACTTACGTTTAGGCTTAAGTTGACAATTAATAAATTAAAACATAAACATTGGATTATATTTGGGCAACACTCTTAAGATCTTAAAAAAACTTCCATATTGGAAGTCTTTTCCGTTGATGCAGCAACACTCCGCCCGACACCTTTGTTCAAGGTCCATCATGGTTTCACCACTCCTCATGTTTCAACCCGCTGGCATTACCAAAGCAACATACGAATTAACTTTCTTATTGGATTACACTGAAGTAACTACTCAACGCCTGCGCATCATGATTGTTGAGGTTCATTGTTTCCTCTTGATATTTCAAAAATATGTTTTCCCTGTGCTTGGAATGCACCACCAATGATAGGACGTTCAGTAAATCAAACATAATTCCTGCAAATGCATTCATCTTCTGCAATAGTAAATTTGGACTCCACCTTCTCATTTGATTTTGCACATTAACAACTATTTGATTTTATGCGGTATGTTGATTTTCTATGAACTCAACCATGTTCGTATTTTACATATGATAGTTTTTCATTTTTTTGAAAAATTAGAAGAGTTATGAAAAGTATGGAAGATGTGTGAGTTTTAGATATTCTAAAGAGATTTAGAAATTCCGGTGTGAGTTGAAATGAATTTGAAGTTGAGTATTTATGGAGGGGGGAGGGGAATTCCTGACCGTTGGATGATAAATAATTGAGTGATGATCATAGCAGCGAGCGTTATAAAGACTATCTCTGGCACATGAATGACCATCGAGCGACGGATTCTCTATTGCTCGGAAGAGACTCTATCGCCTATGCCTAAGTGGTATATTTTCCACTTAGCCACTTGTGTTTGCTATATTGTCATACCCTTTGTGAGTGCAAAAATGGCAAACCACTTCATATGCCATATGTATAGGAATGGGTTTAAAAGGAGCTAACTCGGTTAGTGGAAAATTTGAAATTATTGCCCGATATTTTAAGTTTGTAAAAGCTATTGTTCTGAGGGGTATATTAAAGTTTTGCTAAATTTTAATTAGTCTTTTTTTTTTGAAGCATGAGACTTCATTATTATTTTTCTGCCGCTGAAGTATGGCAACTTAATTTTCTTCAAAAGTTTCTAAGTGCGTTTATTTGGTCTTGGGATTTGGTTGATCACAGGCATATGCTAGATCTAACAAGAGGGATCAGTGATCCATTATTTTATAGACTATATAGATAATTTATTTGTCTCAGCTTGGATAATTAATATAGCCAAGCCACTTAAAAAAGAATTTTTATAGACCCAAATTAAATTGCAATTCCTTTACCTTACACTCGCATGGATTAATCTATATTTGAACTCTCATCGCATCGGGTTCGTCACAATAATTTTATACGAATATGGCTAATTGCAAAGTAATCTTATGTTTAGAGCATACCAAGCTATGTTACTTCAGAACATAAAGTTTTTTTAAAAGGGTGGAATAAAAGCTGTTAGAGCATTGCTCGGTCGAACTCGCAAGTGTTGCTATCTCAAGCTTGTTTGTCAAGTTTAGTTGTAAAAATTATAAGTCTTGATTTATAGTCTACTTATAGCTATGTCTCGGATTAGGATAGAATGTGTAGTTGAGCATTAGACTTCACGACGTTCATCGATTGAAGACGAAGATCTACTGAGGGGATCTTGGAGGAACTTCATCAACAAAAGGTATGTGGAGACTTGAACTCATCTATCACTCAAAAGTCTATTCTATTAGAGCATTAATGCTCGGTTGAACCCACTAGCATTGGTTTGTCAAGTTAGTTGTCAATTTTAGTTGCCAAAATGCATTCTTGATTTAGTATACTATAGATAGTTTCAGACTAGATTAAGTCTAAGAAGTAGAATTGAAGCTATTCTTGACGGATGAAGTTTGAAGACTACAAGAAGACATCAACAAGGAATTCATCAAAAAAGGTATGTGGTATTTTATTTCATTTGGATTCTTGTTCAATTCTACCTTTCTAATCTATCGAAACAAATGCTCACTCTATGGAACAATTCCTATGACGGTAAATGTACACTTATGTATATATACTTGAGGTTATTTGAGCCACAACTTTTGTAACAATAGACTTTATCCCTGGAAAGGTTCTCATGTTATAGTGAATAAGCTTCTGAATTCAACGAGCCAAGAATCACTCAATTCCGAGTTATAACGATGAAGTTATGAGTGATTTATTAAAGTAACAGTTATAAGTGTTGCTGTAACTGTTACAGTTCGTTAGTAGGAAACAATCCATGGACTGCTTGTAACGGTTCACGGACTTGGGCCCAATTACGTGACTAGAAGTCTTTTTTAGTCAAATTGGTGATGTTTCCTTATCTAGGCAAGATGTCTATTAATCCAAACACATTTGATTACCATATTAAAGTGTTTGTGATAACTCTTAATTCCTGCCTAAGTTAGAATGTGATTTATTCACATAAATACAATATTTGCTAATTAATTATGTATTTAATTATTTTAGCAAGAATTGTAACTTAAGAAAGACTCCCAAAATTAGGAGAGTCTTGAAAAAGGAAAATAGCTTTGCTTAGCTTTCCAGCTACCTTTCACTATAAATAAAGGGTTCGTGAGTGCTACATGTTTTTTATCCCCTTTGGAAAATTGGTGTAAGCTCATAAGGTTGTTTTCCATGTCTTCCGTTTTTCGCGAATAATAGTGAGATAAAAGTATTTGTTTTAGGGATCACAAATCCAAGTTGGGTTTAATCTTCGTGATTGATTATACAACTTGTAATCTAGGTTTTTCACCTCTTGTCTATTCTAAGGTTTTCTCTTCTGATATAAAACCATTCAAGAGTTGTTGATCACAGGGACGGAGCTATGTGCATCTTAGGGGTGGCCCCCGCCCCCTCTATTTTTTGTTAATTCAGTAAAGACTCCTTGATGTTCTTATTATTTTGAAGAATAATCCTTTAATAAGCCCCCCCTAAATCATGTGTTTTGTATGTTAGCCCCCCTTGGAAAAAAATTCTAGCTCCTTCCCTGGTTGATCATAAACCCTAGGTGTTGATAGATTTCAGTTTTCGATCGTATACCAACAATTGTTAGTCGAAATCAGAAGCTAGAAAGAAAACTTCAATTAAGGTATCTCGTAAAAATCCTTAAGAAGTTTTAAACAAGATATCTCTAGATTTATTCTAGTTGTTCTTGTTGTATAATAATTAGGTTTCTCTTCCTTTATTTAAGAGTATAATAATCCCTAATCTACAAGTTTGTTTTGATATTACTTTTACCTAGTAATTGTTTTTATCAAAATAAACACAAGATTTCCAAAACCATGATTCACATCTAAAGGGAAATCAAATCGGTGTTTTGTGCAAACAAAAGATCGAATCGTACCAATCGTGTTGTTGTATCTTCTAAAGAGAGCCTTGGGTTCTGCTAGAAGATTTACGAGAAGAATTCCTAAAGACAATCGGTGTTGTGCTAGGAGTTTTATAAGTGCTTGAATACAGCTGAAGCAGGTATTACATCTAGTCGGAATCGGTAGTAGGAAATTGGTGTAACAACTTATAATCAGTGTGTGTTTATTCTGGACTAGATCTCGGGGTTTTTCTGTATTTGCGGTTTCCTCGTTAACAAAATTTCTGGTGTCTGTGTTATTTATTTTCCGCATTATATTTTATTTATATAATTGAAATAATACAGGTTGTACGTTAATCAATCATAGTTGTTAAATCCGACCTTGTTTGTTGGATAAGACTTGATTGATATTGAACAATTGATTTTGTTATTTTCGCATTGTTAGACCAGTCTGGACTAACCCTGTTTCAAGTGGACACTGTGTTGAAATATTCCTTTAGTGATTGTATCTTAAAGAGGTTTATACACGGTGGATATTTAATAGGTTATAATTAACACAAAAGATTTTGTTTCAAGAGCTTCACACTAAAATCAGGTTTACGGACCTGTTTCCGTTTAACTCTGATTGTGTTGAAATAGAGATATAGCTATTTGATATACTTTCTTATAGATTGAGTCTGACTGTCTAATTGATTCTCTTGAAAGTATATTGAATAAAGTCCTCTCAGATTGCCAAACAATTTGTTGGGTGTGGTTTTTTGACCCCCGCATTTTCAATTGGTATCAGAGCACGCAAACACATTAAAGACATTATAAGTCTGTGTTTGTAGCGATCTGATATGGACAGAAGTGTTATCTCTATAAACGTACCGCCGGCCTTCGATGGCACGAACTATCTATGATGGAAAATTGTTATGCGTGTTTTTATTCAAGCGCGAGATTTTCAATCATGGGTTCGTATTGTTAATGGCTATAATCCTCCATCAGTTACAGTAGATGGTGTAACTGTTGCAAAGGTAATTATGATGATCTTGAGATTCTTGCTGCAAAGTAAAATTCTGAAGGATTAAATGCTATCATCCATGCCATTAATCCATATCTCCAGCATCATGTGACTACTTGCACAAAGTCTAAAGATGCTTGGGATATCTTAGAAAACGGTATTTGAAGGGAATGTCGCAGAGAAAGAAGCAAGGCTTCAAAATCTAGCTTCTGACTGGGAAAACCTTCGCATGTCTGATGATGAAACCTTTGATGAGTTTAACCAAAGACTTTCTCAAATAGTTAACTCCTTTTATTCATTAGGAAGAACTATTCCGGAGAAAGTTATTGTGTGCAAAATTCTCAGGTCTCTACCATCAAGATACGAGTCTAAGAAACATGCCATTGAAGAAGCAAACGATCTTTCTACACTCTCCAGAAATACTCTTGTTGGAAAGTTAAAGATCTTTGATAATGAACATGAATCTAGAAAAGAGGTGATTTCTCTTAAAGTTGCAAACAATTCTGAATCCTCTAAGGATAAATCTGGTTCGCCAGATACTAAGGATGTTACTCCACGATAATTTAGAAAACTCTTGAGAGACAAGAAAAAGAGTTTTTCTAAAGTTACAACATCTACTAATGATGATGTACAATGCTATAACTGTCGTGGTTTCGGTCACTTGTCTTCAATATGTCCTAGATGGAGCCGTAGACAATCGGCATATGCAGCAGCTTTGCCTACCCTTGATGATGGACCTGATTATGATCACCAAGAGTACACAGGCGAGGTTGCATTAGCTTCTAGAAAAACTCTTTTGGATACTGATTCTGATTTAGACGAAGAAGTATTAAATATAGATCCAGTTGCTAATAATCTTCTGAAAGAATGTCATCAGAAACTCTCAGAAGCTGAAAACACTATTTTCAGTGAGAAAGTTAAATATGACAAACTTCGTAGTCATAATAAAGACTTGCAAGACCAACTTGATTCTAGTGGTGCAAGAGATTATCTCAACGAAATACGAAAGCTTAAAGAGAAATTTTCGGAGGTCGAGATCGGGAAATTACTCTACAAGCAAAGCTAGATAACTTGGAGAACATTGAGATGAACTTGTTATTTGATTCGGAACGAGAAGATCTCAAAGTCAATATGAATCATCCAAGAATGATTTATTTATTGCGCTTGAAAAGGTCAAAAGATTGGAAGAAGAGAACTCGAGCTTAAAAGAGAGCTTGTCTAGAAATAGCAGCTCAGATAAATTAACCTCAATATTGGGAGCATGTAGAATTCATCGTGATACACGAGGATTGGGATATTAAGGAATAGACGCTCCTGGTATTTGCAAAGAAGTAAAATTTGTCAGAGCTAAAGTTTCTTCTCAACCAAAACCTTCCAAGGTTGACAAAAGTGAAGTATCTCTACCAACTGGCGATGACGAAAAGAGGAAATTTTGTCAAGCTCCAAAGCAAGCACATACACATTCAGGTAACACTAAACACAACTTTTTCCATTATACTAAACATTTATTTTATTGTGGAAAAACAGGTCACTTGCAAAGGAATTGCAGATATCTTAAACGAGATACAACCAGATCTGATTCTGTTAAGATGACAAGATCTGATGTTCCAAACTGGAGAAAAACTGAGTATAATAATATCAGTTATTCTATTATTCCCTCTAAGAAATTTCATAATTATATTGGGGAGAAAAAGAAACACGTTGCTCCAAAAGCTACTCAGAAATGGGTACCAAAGAAGATCAATAAAGCAACGAGTACTGTAAAAAAGGATCTCCTAGACAAGAGTTTGACAAGGGATAACATCTTAAAAAGGTATGGAACAATTATAGAAAGTTTCAAGGAAGTTGTTAAATTCCTAGAGTCCATGCATGATTTTGTTTCGAATACCTGTGGTGAGCAAGATTTTGTTCACCTC
This sequence comes from Papaver somniferum, assembly GCF_003573695.1. NCBI lineage: Eukaryota > Viridiplantae > Streptophyta > Magnoliopsida > Ranunculales > Papaveraceae > Papaver > Papaver somniferum. The sequence goes on from NC_039358.1 coordinate 142,104,260, forward strand.
AACACAACCTGATTGTGTGGAAAGTGCATCCTCACCAAGAAGCCCTTAAATGCGGTGAGGATTGCAAAAGAATTGGGGCACATATATTATGTTGGGTATTTTTTTGTGGAATCTTTTTGCTTTATCCAAGTTCATCTTTACTCGTGACGAAAGTCATGGTGATTATTTCAATATCTTGAAAATTTCTTTGATGCTGATAGTGTGTGAAAACAGTTATTGTCATTATAGAAGAATGTTTTAATTATTGAAATAAAGAGTTTAGAATCGTGTAAACTTCTTTGGATATAAGCATATATAGTGTGTTCGCACATTAGTGTATAAATCCATAAACCGGGAGCCAAGTGTATGCATATGTGTGTGTACGAAATTGGTGAAGGAGACAGCTTAAGTATGCGTACCCGTACGCATACTGGCGGAAGTTCACGTCCGTGAATTTCTACTGAGTTTGGGAATTGACAAACTCTTAACTAGTCACCTTACTGAGTTTGGAAACTAAAACAAACTCAAATCCTATTACTTAAGTACGCATACCCGTACACATACTTAAATGGTTACTTTCTAAAATCGGTTGTACATGAACCTAAAACATTTATCAATAAGGAATGCAATCTTTGCAAACCGTGGGTATCATGTTCATGTATTGATTCGGGTGAATCAAACCGACTTTGCTTCAATTGTGTTCTTATATAAATCTATGAGAATATAGCTATTGAACAACTTTCTAACTAGTTTAATTTGAGTCATTTGAACTAGTTGTGGTGAAGATGAATATGGCTAAATACCACGTGTATAAATCTTAATTACCTAACTTGATTTGTGATTGAAATACTTAAATATAACATGTTAGAAGCAATAATCAAAGCCATTGAATGTCTGTTTTTATTGTCAAACAAACTTTTTCATACACTTATGCTAACCATTCTTGGTGTATATCCTTGTGGAAAAAGTTATTCTTCCTTCTAAGCATATCAATTCTTGTTTATACAAGTTTGTATCTTGAAAAAGATGATCACAATACTTGATCTTCATGATTACATATTGTGTATTGTTTACCATGAGATAATTCTAATTTTTGGTAACACGATCTCATGAGAAACTTTCAATGATTGGTCCTTAGCTCTTATCTCCTTGTGGGATGTCTAAAGTCCAATATATAAATCCTTCTCTCTGGAGTAAGGTCACTCTTATTGTTCTTTAGGGAATGAGATTTTATGGGGGAGAGTTCTTTTTGAACTTGTGCTTAATTGCTACATATTTGAGGGAAGTAGGAGTATTCATTTAGTTTCGGCTATATGATTGCATCTAAACAAAGTTGATATGTTGTTCTATTTAGCTCATGAAGTATCTCCATGAGAATTTCATTAGGATCCCACTAGTTTTCGTACCTTTGCCAATTTACATTGACAAAAAGGGAAAGTACTAATGTGTAGTTTCATACTACAAATACATATGGTTTACGGATCATTATGTAAGGGGGAGTGGTTTTCATGTTGAGATGAAGTATTGACCAGGGGGGGTGATACATATCACCATAGTATTGTTGTCAAAGTTGTGATATAATTGAACTTTGATGTTGTGTAATAATACTATGATGGATCTTCAACAAGTACAGGATGAACACACGCATAGTTGAAGAACCAAGGAAATCAAACATTTCGGATTTTGGAGCTGCAATGCTTTTAACAAGTATAATCCATATGTAAAATGGTTTTGTCACTAAAATTGACAAAGGGGGAGATTTTTAGAGCATTGATAGGTTGAACCCACTAGCGTTGGTATGTCAAGTTAGTTTTCAATTTTAGTTGCCAAAATGCATTCTTGATTTAGTATACTATCGATAGTTTCAGACTAGATTAAGTCTAAGAAGTAGAATCGAAGCTATCCTTGACCGATGAAGTTTGAAGACTACAAGAAGACATCAACAAGGACTTCATCAACAAAGGTATGTGGTATTTGATTTCATTTGGATTCTTGTTTAATTCTACCTTTCTAATCTATCGAAACAAATGCTCACTCTATGGAACAATTTCTATGACGGTAAATGTACACTTATGTATATATACTTGAGGTTATTTGAGGACCGACTTTTGTGACAATAGCCTTTATCCCTAAAAAGGTTCTCATGTTATAGTGAATGAGCTTATGAATTCAGCGATCCAAGAATCACTCAATTCCGAGTTATAACGATGAAGTTATTAGTGATTTATTAAAGTAACAGTTATAAGTGTTGATGTAACTGTTACAGTTCGTTAGTAGGAAACAATCCATGGAATGCTTGTAACGGTTCACGGACTTGGGCCCAATTACGTGATTAGAAGTCTTTTTTAGTCAAATTGGTGATGTTTCCTTATCTAGGCAAGATGTCTATTAATCCAAACATATTTGATTACCATATTAAAGTGTTTGTGATAACTCATAATTCCTGCCTAAGTTAAAATGTGATTTATTCACATAAATACAATATTTGCTAATTAATTATTTATTTAATTGTTTTGGCAAGAGTTGCAACTTAGGAAAGACTCCCAAAATTAGGAGAGTCTTGAAAAAGGAAAATAGTTTTGCTTAGCTTTCAAGCTACCTTTCATTATAAATAAAGGGTTCGTGAGTGCGACACATTTTTTTATCCCCTTTGGAAAATTGGTGTAAGCTCATAAGGTTGTTTTCCATGTCTTATGTTCTTCGCGAACAAGAGTGAGATAAAAGTCTTTGTTTTGGGGATCACAAATCCAAGTTGGGTTTAATCTTCGTGATTGATTATACAACTTGTAATCTAGGTTTTCACCTCTTGTCTATTCTAAGGTTTTCTCTTCTGATATAAAACCATTCAAGAGTTGTTGATCATAAACCCTAGGTTTTGATAGATTTCAGTTTCCGATCGTATACCAACAATTGTTAGTCAAAATCGGAAGCTAGAAAGAAAACTTCAATTAAGGTATCTCGTAAAAAACCTTAAGATGGTTTAAACAAGATATCTCTAGATTTATTCTAGTTGTTCTTGTTGTATAATAATTAGGTTTCTCTTCCTTTATTTAAGAGTATAATAATCCCTAATCTACAAGTTTGTTTTGATATTATTTTTACCTAGTAATTGTTTTTATCAAAATAAACACAAGATTTCCAAAACCTTAATTCACATCTAAAGGGAAATCAAACCGGTGTTTTGCGCAAACAAAAGATTGAATCGTACCAATCGTGTTGTTGTATCTTCTAAAGAATGCCTTGGGTTCTGCTAGAAGATTTACGAGAAGAATTCCTAAAGACAATCGGTGTTGTGCTAGGAGTTTTATAAGTGCTTGAATACAGCTGAAGCAGGTATTACATCTAGTCTGAATAGGTAGTAGGAAATTGGTGTAACAACTTATAATCAATGTGTGTTTATTCTGGACTAGGTCCCGGGATATTTCTGCATTTGCCATTTCCTCATTAACAAAATTTCTGGTGTCTGTGTTATTTATTTTCCGCATTATATTTTATTTATATAATTGAAATAATTTAGGTTGTACGTTAATCAATCATAGTTGTTAAATCCGACCTTGCTTGTTGGATAGACTTGATTGGTCTTGAACAATTGATTTTGTTATTTTCACATTGTTAGACCAGTCTGGACTAACCCTGTTTCAAGTGGACACTGTGTTGAAATATTCCTTTAGTGATTGTATCTTAAAGAGGTTTATACATGGTGGATATTGAATAGGTTGTGATTAAAACAAAAGATTTTGGTTCAAGAGCTTCACACTAAAATCAGGTTTACGGACTTGTTTCTGTTTAACTCTGATTGTGTCGAAATAGAGATATAGCTATTTGATATACTTTCCTATAGATTGAGTCTGACTGTCTAGTTGATTCTCTTGAAAGTATATTGAAGAAAGTCCTCTCAGATTGCCAAACGAATTATTGGGCGTGGTTGTTTGACCCACGCATTTTCATATTCTATTCTATATCCTATTGAGACTAAGTCGTATAGCTATATAGACTTTACATTATACACATTTGATATTTCAAGCTGAGTTTAACTCGCTTATATCTTTCTCGAAATATGTGTTGGAAAGCTTTTTGCTTTAACTACGTTCATCATTATTCTTGACGAAAGTCAAAGATGATCATGTGAAAATCGCCTCGTAACATCTTACATGATTTGTGTGAGACAGTCATTTGATATAGACTCGGAATGTTTCGTATTGATCATTCGATCACTTGAAAATTGCTTATAAGCTAATAGTTTGTGTGAAACAGCTATCGTCGTCTTCTAAGAATGTTTCAATGGTTGAAATGGGAGTTTAGAAAAATTAATCATTGCCTGGATATAGCACAGTATGCATACCCGTATGTAAACTGTTGTAAAAATGATTCAGGTCCGGGAACCAAGTATGCATACCCGTATGAGAACGGTTTTAATTGTCAAAGTCCGGGAACTAAGTTTGCGTACCCTTTTGCAAACTGTTTCACTTGAATTCGGTCTAGAACGACAGTATGCGTACCCGTTTACAAACTATCAGGAAAGACAAAGTCCGGAACTGAAGTTTGGGTACCCGTTTGCAAACTTATGTGGTTAAGTTCTAAAATCGGTTAAGTATGATTTCATACTCATGAACAAATACATTTATATATTAAGGAATGCAATCTTTGCGAACCGTGGCTAAAGTATTCATGATCTGATTCTTTTGAATCAATCCGAATTTGCTTCAATTGTGTCTTGTATACCTCTATGAGAATATAACCAATTGAACAACTCTCTGAGTACCATAATTAGATTCATTTGATTATCATTTGGTCTAGAAGTGTTAAGATGAACATGTAAGACAAAAGTGTTCATATGGCTAACTTCGGTTAACTGTTATTGAGCCAGCTCAATATACATGTTTAGGTATGGTTTCCCGTATCCAAATGAAGGCATATTTCATTTGTGTGTAACAAGCTAAGACCAACTAACGGTGGAGAGATATTAGCTTGAATCTTAAATCAGGTTTTCATCCAACGGTGAATATTGATTGCTTTGTTCCAAAGTTATCAAACCCTGATTTGAAGACTATGTAAGGGAGAACTCTAGCAACTGGGAAATCTAATCCCCACACCTCATGTGTGATACTAGTTGCCACTAGAGTCGATTCTCCCTTAACCAGGTTTTTCCTAAAATCATTATAGGTTAAAGACTTGAAGACTTTTTCTCTATAGTTGCGTGTTCTGATCTTACTTGTTCTATCGTATTGAGTACTATCTTCTCTAAGATTTGCTCGAAATTTATCTCTGATTGGTAAGATATAAAATGTAATCACAAAGCTCTTCGTCTCATTCTTTGTGATTCCACAATAACTTGTTCTACTACCATATAGTTAAGTTATTGTGAGGTGATTGATATTTCTAGGATGTTCTTCGGGAATATAAGACCGGATTATCAATTGGTTCCTGTTCACCTTGATTTATCAAAAGACGGAACAAAAACTTCGTAGGTATTTCCGTGGGAGACAGATTTATCTATCAGAATAGACTTTTCTGTGGGAGACAGATTTGTTTATCAAGTCTTCGACTTTGGGTCGTAGCAACTCTTAGTTGTGGGTGAGATCAACTAAGAGAATCAAGTGCGTAGAGTCATGCTGGGATTCAGAGGCGTAAGGAACGCGACTGTACCTTAATCAGTGTGAGATTGGTTAGGGCTCAACTACATTGCAGTCCGAAGTTAACTCGTAGTAGGCTAGAATCTGTAACGTCTTAATACAGTATGGTGTTCAAATCTGGACTAGGTCTCAGGGTTTTTCTGCATTTGCGGTTTCCTCGTTAACAAAACTTCTGGTGTTTGTGTTATTTCTTTTCCACATTATATTTGTTTATATGATTGAAATATCGCAGGTTGTGCGTAGTTCAATCAATTGGTAAATCCAAGCTTTGGTTATCGATTGAAATTGATTGACACTTGAACATTGGTCTTTGGTACCGTTCAAGTTGTTTTTAATAATAATCATGCTCACGGATTCCATCTGTTTGATTTGCTAATTATATTGAGAAACAGAGATATAATTCTTGGATATATTTCCTTGATTGAGTCTGATTGTCTAGTTGATTCTCACGGAATTATGTTGGAGTTAGTCCATACAGATTGCCTAAACGAAATATTAGGTGTGGTTGTTAGACCCTCCTTTTTCTTCAAAAGCACCTTTGGGCGTATAAAAAGTAAGTTAAAGGAGCTGGAGCATATACTGCGGACATGAACCTAAAAAAAGAGCGGAAAATGGTTCATTTGTCCAAAAAAATTTAAAACATGGTTCAAATGGACGAGTAAAAATTAGTATGGGTGAAATGGCCAAAAAAATTTTTAGCAAGGATGAAACTGGATTCTTCGCGGCTTAAACTTAAAAAATAGTAAGGATGAAAGTGGATGCATCCTGATATAAATTAAAAATAAGAAAAAATATTTGAAAATTGGTAGGATGAAACTGGTTACATCCTGGCTATTTTTATATTTTTGTCCATTTGAACAGTATCTTTTTTAATTTTTGGCCATTTAAACAGTATTAAAATGTACAAGTCTTTTTCAGCCAGAAATTTTTAATTTTGATCTTTTTAACCAATTTTGTGAAAAAAGAGATGCATGCGTTGGATAATCATCATTTATTACAATTTTTCAATGTTGAATTATAGTATTAACATTTAAAGATCACACAGTGTATGGTAATCTTCCAAGTTGCAAGAGTTATATAATATTATAAAGGGACATGTGTACTAGTTACTTCCAACACGTCATTAATAATAAAGGATGAAGAAACACCATGACGCGGTGCAAAGGACGACAAGCTACGGAAAGAATCGGTGTATTGTATTGTGGAACCAAAGACTCAGCAAATACATTCGATGATATAAATCGTGAAACAACAACGTTTCTCCATAGAAAAGCGACACAAGAAACACTCAACAAAGTAACAGTCAATTGGAACCCAAGAACCGAAGAAGATTCAAGGTATCAAAATTCTATATTATAATGTCTTAACAATACCATACTATGTAAAGACACAATACAATAGTATGCGCAAGACATGCATATACAAAGACACCGTATAAATTAAATATATTACCAAACAAAGATAGTCGGTCAAAATACTAGGGGTGTGTGACTGGAGTACGCAAATCAAGGTTTGAAAAACATCCGTTTTTTCTGAAAAAATGGCCGTTATAACAGTCACACTCATATACCGTGATCGTGAGGGTCCCCGAACTCCGTGCCTATATAAAACCGATAAATAGGAAATAACGATAGTTTTTTAGGACTGTTTTTCCGTTTTCACACAAGTTATAACTATTTTTATAAAATTGAATTTTACGTTTTTTGCTGTTAAATAACATCTTAAAGCAAGTTTTTTAAACCATTTTTTTCGTTTTCACGTCAGTTATAACCGTTTTTATAGAAAAAATAATTTAAAAATATTTTTTTATAATTTTTTATTTTTAAATTAAAAATTAACAAATTATAATAAAATTTTTGAAAATAAAAGAAAAGAATAAAATAATAATATATAAAAAATGTCGTAACAGCGTTATTAGACCCGTTATAACTGTTTTCACGCACGTTATAATCGTTAGATAGGAATTTCAGATCATAATTCTTTTTTATTTTCTATTTAACTGTTATAATGCCCGTTATTTTAAAATAACATATAAAAAACGCGTTTTTTTTTCCGAAACGTGTTCACACCCGACAAAACGCGGTAGAACAGTCACACCAGTCGCCGTGACCTAAGGTGCGACTCGTTTTTGAAACCTTGACGCAAACTAAGGCATAAAAGAAAAAACAGCACGTTGACGGACTACAAAGGGCATTATAGAGGAATATATTATAATCAATGACAACATGAAAAAGTCTCGGTATAAAGTTCGAAGGCCAAGTATCCATACACAATATTCACGAGATTTGGTATACTTTGTATAACTCTGTGAGAATACTTCGTAAAAATTGTCTAAAGCCGTGCGGGTCCTTTCTTTGGTGGCTCATTGGAACTTAGAACCAGACATCTGGAAAGTCTCCGTAAAAGTTTTCCCAGCAGCTAACTAAATTAAGGTCATGATCAAGGTTTTGATGCTTAGGGGTATCATCGTGTGCAGCTTAATTACAAGGTTACCTTCTTCTCAATAACGACAAGTTTCTTCCGGCCAGCGCACCGGTAAGAACTCTCTGAACATAGCTTCACAAAGGTAAAGGTAATCAAAACATAAAGAAAAAAATACTAAAAGATACATAGAAGACGAATAACGTATATACGAGATAGGGATGGCAATGGATAGCCGAAATCCGAGATCCGTTTCCGAAAATCCGACATCCTATAAGATTTAATCCGACATATCGGATATCATATATCGGAATCCGATAAGCTATCGGATAATACCTCTTATCGGAATCGGAATCGGATTGGGGTCCTTCCGTTAGGTTAATATCCGACATCCGATAGCATAGGGGTGTACTTGTAATTTCCTACCCCTAGGTATTATTTGTCGGGAGAATAACCTAATCAAAGTCTCAGACTCTTTAGTGTTACTCATTTTTTCTCATTCTCTAACACAGAAAACTCAGAAAGATATTCGTGATTTGATCGAGAGAGAGGGACTGAGTGATCGATTTGATCGTGATTTGGTCGATAATATTGATGATCAGAGACTCTCACTCAAGAAGTAAGTCATTAGTCATGAATCTAATCGATTGTTTCGAAGTTAGTTTTTTTTTCCCCAAATCGATTGCGTATTTGCATGTTTGATGTTTGAATATATCTGTTTTTAACTGTTAGAATCAATCATGTATTCATGTTCTTCTTTTAGCTTTTTCATTATAACTGAATTCAGATGAAATTAGGGTTTTCGATTTGATTTGAATTTAGGGTTTTGAGTTGTTTGATTGATTATCAATTTTATATCAACCAACGATACCCTTAAGCTGCTATATATTGTTGTTGCTCCAAAGGAATTTGAATCTTCCTTTTAGTTTAATTTTGTCATTTCTATGTTAATATGTCAACTGATTTCAAGAAATCTTTGTGAGATTTTGCCCCTGCTACTTTCATTTTTATACTATTTGGAATCACTATTTGTTTGTCTGCATCACTATTTGTTTTTCTTTCTAATTGATTGTTTCTGTTTAATCCTTTTTTATGTCATATGTACATTAATGAACTCATGAACTGTGTGTTTATTTCTGGGTTGTCGTTGTTCTCAGAATGTCTCAAAGTGAAAAAGCATCCAATAGAGTTGGAACTCCAAGCTGCAGTCAACCAATTTCCCAACATCCAGAACAAGAAGATCAAAGTGTTGCTTCAACAATTGCTTCAACAGCACCTTCTTCGAGTAATAAGAGATCATTAGCAGAAGTAGCAGATGAAAATCATCCACTTGTTATTTCTTTATTGAAGAAATTGCGCACAACAAGGTCACCTTCATGGGATGAATTCACTAGGAAAATCATTGTAGAGCCTGATAAAGATAACCCGGGTAAGGAAATGGCTGTCCTTATGGGTGAATGTCATCATTGCAAAAAGTTGGTACCTTCTTGTAGTGAACAAGGAACTACCCGCTTGGATCAACATCTAAGAATCTGTCCCCAGAAGCCTCAAAACAAGCCAGGCCAGATGAAGATTACCACTGCAGTTAAAAAAGCAGGTACTAACCAAGTTAAATTACTTAATTACAAGTATGATCCAATAGTTACTAGGAACTGCCTTGCTAAAATGATTGCTAAACATGATTACCCACTTAACATGGTTGAGCATTTCTATTTCAGATATTTTGTTAAGTCGTTGAACCCTGCTGCGAGAATGCCATGTAGGAATACAAGTAAAGCTGATGTGTTGAGGTGTTACGCTGAAATGAAAGGTGAATTGCAATTACAATTAGAGAATTTGACTTCCAAATGTAGTCTCACAACTGATATGTGGACTGCCAAACACATTAAAGATGGTTATTGTTGTGTTACATGCCATTTTATATATGATGAGTGGAATTTGATTGCCAAAACCTTAGCTTACATTGTAGTGCCATCCCCGCATACAGGAGATGTTCTCTCAGATTTTATCAAAACTTGCACATTGGAATGGAACATTGATAGGAAGTTTTTCGCTTTGACTGCTGATAATGCTCCAGCTAATGGTGTTATGATGAGAAATCTTATTAAGTGGCTAGATGGTAAGAATTGTTTGTTGCTTCAAGGAAAATTGTTTCACATGAGGTGTAGTAACCATATACTGCATTTGATTGTATTGTATGGCATGAAAGTAGCTGTTGTGTTTATAGAGGGTATTAGAGATTGTGTTAAGTATGTAAAGTCTTCACAAGCTAGGAAAGAGAAGTTTGAAACAACATTGACACAATGTAGATTGTCTGGAGAAGTTAGTTTAGATGTGGACACAAGGTGGAACTCCACTTTTACGATGCTTAAGAATGCAATTAAACTGCGAGAAGGTTTTCATAGACTTAGTGAGTTCGATTTTGACTTCGATATTCTGCCATCAAGTGAGCAGTGGGAACAAGGAATATAAATTTGTAATTGTTTAGAGGCTTTTAATAATATTTCAACTGAGTTTGCAGGGATTAAGTATCCAACTGCGAATCTTAATTACAATGGGGTATACAAAATTAACCAAAGCATCACAAGTTGGGAAGATAGTACTTTTGAGTATGTCAGAGAAATGGGGTTGAAAATGAGAGAAAATTTTAATGCATACTGGAGTGAAAGTAACTTGATTATGAGCATTGGAGTGGTTTTAGATCCAAGATATAAGGCAAAATGGGTTAGGTTCACATATAAGATAATTTTTGGGGATAATGAACGTGCATCAGTTGAGTATGAGAAGTTCAGAATAGACTTGACCAAAATTTTCAAGGCATATGAATCTCAAAACAACACTTCAGCTCCTGCTTTCTTTAGCAACTCTGTCTCTCGCATGGATGTAAGAGGCCCAGGTACAACTAACCCAGATTATGCTACTTTTTTGTTGGAAAATGATGAATATGATGTTCAAAAATCTGAGTTAGAGACGTACTTAGAAGAAGCAATTCTTCCAACCGTGTCACCCCAAGATGAATACAATTTTGATATATTGAGTTGGTGGAAGCTAAGTGCCGCTAAGTACCCAATTCTATCAAAGATAGCAAGGGATGTGTTGGCTGTTCCGGTGACCAGTGTAGCATCAGAGTCCATGTTCAGCGATGGTGGAAGGGTTCTAACAACACACAGAGCTTCATTAAGTCTAGAATTAGTCCAAGCACTTCTATGCTTAAGTGATTGGCTGCCAGGCTTCTTTGATGCAGGTAAATCTTCTTTTCCTTTGCTTAGTTCTTTTCCTTTGCTTTTCTGTGATGCATCATGTACCATTAGCTGATCGAACAACAATTGAATCTTTCATTTTCTGCAACAACCAAGGAAAGCATAACCATGAGCATGACCATGAGTAGCATGAGTATGGACAAACATGTATAAACCTTGTTGCTAGTATAACTCCACCTGCAAATGCGCTTTTATCATAAAGAATATATTGTTTCGTTTGTTTCGTTTAAACCCTCTTTGCTTCTCTTTTGTTTCGTTTTTCCCCATTTCCGTCACATGAACACTCCGCGGAGACCAGTACTGGAACAACCAATAATATGAGAACCTAAACTGCTTTGAATTCCGTTTTTGGTGTTACAGTGTAGAAGATGTCTCTCATGTTTAAGACTATTTGTTTTTCTTTTCTAATTGATTGTTTGTGAATGCAGATATGGAAGTCATCGACTGAAGTTGATGCAATGATGCAACATATAACCAGGCATCCAAGGAAGATCATCACTATCAAGTTGTTTGACATTATTGTTAAGTCTATGTACAAGAAGACATGGTTTTTTCTCTTTTGCTGTTGTGTACTTTAGTTTGCAGACTGTTTGGTTGGGTGTTTGTAGTTTTTTTATTCATGTGTGATGTGACTGAGACACTGGAGTAGTGTTTGTGTGGGTTTTTCTGTCTTTCAGTTAAGCTAAACACTTGAAAATTCCGTTAAATTTCATATTTTGCTTCTGTCCAACAAAACCGGATATTAACGGATAAAAATCCGATATCCGATAGGTTAACCTTAACCTTATCGAATTGGATTTTTGATATCCATCGGATGTTATCGGATATCCGATAACCCTTAACCTTAACCTTATCGGTATGGCCAATATCCGGCGGATATTTATCCATTGCCAGCCCTAGTACGAGATGAGGTATCGGCTCCCAGTGACCCTCCATCCAAGTATAAATGGGTAAGAGTGTCTCTGACGCTTCTTCGAGAAATGAAACTTGCAAGTTGTTTATCATAACTTTCCCTATGAAGGGCCATCAGTATTGATCTAAAGATCAACCCATCCCTTCTTTTTCTCAAACAGAACTTTCCAAGCATCATCAAAGTCTTTTTTTTCTTTTTTTGCTTCCTTTTCATCTAAAAAATTGGGAAGAGATAAACCATCGACTTTACACAATTCAAACATTCGAGTGGACTAAAGAAAGAGAGAATTACCCAAGAACAGCCAACAAAAAACCAAAGAAGTACTTACTTGGAGAAACAAGCAAGATCAACAATGTTTAAAAAAAGAAGGTCATACAAATCCAGTAAGGAAGCAAAATAAGTGAAATGAAAGACAACAAAAGCAATGACGCACGTTTATGTAAATGAGCCAATAACTAAAAGTATAGTGTTTTTCCCTTATGAATCTGAATATGAACAACTCGGAATTGGCCATACGTATAACAAATGAGCACTAGCAGCAAGGGGCATAAAACTGAACCGAAGCAATATATGTAAGAATCAAGAGTGTTCGAGGATTGCTCGGTTGAACCCACCAAGCGTTGGTATGTCAAGTTTGGTTGTAATATTTTAGTATAAAAACTCATCTAGAGTCGCTTGATAAATTACTAGAGTCAACTTCGTTAAGATTAGACTAAAAAGGCTTGGAATATTGAGACTTACAAGTATTACTCTGACGACCTGAATAATGTATGAAGAGGTAACGACTACAACTAAGACATCATCCTTTCACTTAAGGTTAATAATACTGACTTGACTTGTTTCCATTCCTAACGCATCTTTCAAGTCGTTTTATATTGAAAACATAACATGCGAAGCTATATTTATAACACTTTAGTGACTAGACTTGGTCATGACATTATGATCAAATTATCAAGGAATTATATTGAATTACGAAGTATAACGCTTATCTTTTGAACTTCGTAAATACGACATCAACATAATCTATGTAATAGTTACTTGATTATGTGTGGGATATATGTGTAATTTCATCCTAGGAAACTATGTATTATTACATTGGTTTAAGGAAGTAGATGTACGAACTTGTTTCGTAATCGAAAGGGAAATTAATAAGTGTGTTGGTATTGTTTTTCATTGAAAATTGTTTGGATGACCAATGCAAGATGACAAGGTATAACCAATCTTAACTTGTGTTGAGAATCAAGGTAGAACCTGTCATAGCCTATATTGTGTGACAAGGTATAACTGATCCTAACTAGTATTGGGAGACAAGGTAGAAACGGTCATAACATATATCTAGAACATGGTGTAACCGGTCCTAACTAGTATTGGGAAGTAAGTTATATCCAGTCATAACCTATTATTGGGAGTCATGGTATAACCGATCCTAACCTAGTTTGGGAGTCATGGTAGAACCGGTCCCAAGAGAAAAACCGAGTTTCCAATATTCACATATTTCTTTATGTTGTGTGTAAATTTGGAATTAGGGTTTGCTAAGATAGGAAACTTATAAATGTCGACATTATTTGAACATGTGCATAACTCTTATCATTAATTGTTCAAAGATATTCCTTGATTCTCAAGGTGATCCCAAAACCGAAATACTTAAAAAGCATTTAATGTGATTTTCGATTTTATATGTTTTAATTGCCAGCAACTAAAGCATATACTCTAGAAAAGGATTATTCGTTAATGTGCTAAATTAATAATTCAAATTTTCTATGAGAGATTTCGGAAACATTGTTTGACATTTAATGGGAAATAGGAAAACCGAAATTAGGTACTTTATTGCATATCTTGAGAATATTTTCGGTTTTGGAATTTCCTTATTATCCAAGCAACCTTGGTCTATAAATACCTAAGTTTGTACATCTTGCAAATCATCTTAAGAGCCATGCAAACTTCATTTTTGTTGTTTCTGGTGGAGCCGTCTATCCGGAGAGGAAAGTACCCTAATTAGCCGAAATCTCTTACGACCGATCGTTTAAAGACTTTTGTGGGATCAAGAATATCTATTAGTACCGTTGGTGGGTGTTGATGGTGGTTTTTAGTTCAGGTCTAAAATTGTGAAACCATGTGTTTTAACGTGCTTTCATTCTGCAAAGAAAAAGAGCCATTTAAAAGTGATGAGCGCCCAGGCCTCTTTAATTACATGTGTATTGAGCAATTCAGTATATTTATATGAAATTTATCCAGAATGGTGCGTGTAGCAACAATCCCAAATATTCTGTAAATTTCTGAGTATATATTCTATGCCATGTTCCCTAGTTGAACTCTTAATACTGACATGACATGACGACTAATGCTCGCTGCCAGCCGAGTAGCATGAATCTACCGAAGTTTCAGGATTAAGATGCGTGTGGAAGTACTCAATCATAGGCACGCAAAGTTATGCTGCCCTTTGATATTAAATTAGTGATTTTTTGTATCAATATGCAAAATTCACCAAAAATTGATTGATTTTGTGGCAACCACCTAATTTTATCAATTTGCAAAAATTAGGTTTTTTGCGCTCTGCGTGATAGTTCGAACCCTATTGCTCGAAACTAAACTTAGGAAAACTAGGAAATTGATCCATCATGGAGCTAATAGGAGCAAGATCCTACCAAAAATCAGAAAACAAGAAATAAAGAGGAACTGTGGCAAGTAAGAGCAGCGGAAAAATGAGGCGTGGCCGCGCCACTTGTTCGACCAATTGGCTTTAGAGGCGCCACCTGTGGTCAGCTGGCCACGCTCCATGTTGCCGCTTGCCAGCCCCCTTTCCCATCGACCAATCAGATCGTTTTAAATGCGCCACACGCACTTTTAAATAAAGTTGGAAGTTGGTTGGTCGAAGCACCTAATTCCTTAAGGAATTTAATATAGGATGCCCATGTCAATCTTAAAACGATCGCGGTCGTACGTTTTGGCCAATCGATTTATCAATTCTAGCCACTTTTTAACACGGTCGGACAAAAACCACCATACACACTGGCGGGCTTACTAACGTTTAAGCCAATCGGAATCCTTCCCACTCACAAGCGAAGCCACCAAACGATTACCCAAAGGGAGTTGGCTTCGCGGGTTATAAAACCCTAATTTATGTCAGCGGCAGCACATTACTGCCGCAAAACGATCTCGGCCGTCCATCTTCGCTATCCGGCCTAGATTCAATTCCGATCAACGGACAAAGCGCGGATACGCTAACTAGTGGCTCGACTGTAGCACTAGCCTGTCAAATAGTCCACAACACGCCTCCAACACCAAAAAACGTTGGCCCCAAAATGGGTTGGCCACACGGCTTTTAAAACCTAAATTGAATCAACGGCAACCATTAACTGCCGCAAATCATCTCGACCTCCCAACTTCGCTAGACGAATCGTCCGTCCAAACTCCTACTCTAGACGTTCAATAAGATGTGGCCATGATCACTATCCACCCCTCTTTCATAAGGAACAATCGTCTAAGCCGCGACATGCCCATATGGCTCCTAAGCGATCGCCCAAAGATGGTTGGCCGCGCTTCTTGTAGAAGTCTTAAATAAATTAGCGGCAACCAATAACTTCTGCAAATCATCTCAGCCATCCAATTTGGCTAACCAATGTTAGAGCATAGATCGGTCGACCTCGCATGCGTTGCTATCTCAAGCATTTTGTCAATGTTAGTGATCAAAACTATGAGTCTTGATTTCTAGCATATATAGCTAAGTCTCGGACTAGGATAGAAAAGTGTAGTTGAGCTCAAAGACTTCATGACGATTCATCATACAACGATGAAGATCTACTCAAGGAACCGTGGAACTTCATTAACAAAAAGGTATGTGGAGACTTGAACTTATCTATCACTCAAAAGTTTATCTCTTCTATCTCCTACTTCTTATGAGACAAAATTCGTATGCTATATAGACTGGATCATACACATTTGATATTTCGAGTCGAGTATATCTCGCCTATCTATATCTCGAAATCATGTGTTGGTAAAGCGTTTCGCTTTGATCAAGTTTATCTTCACCTAGTGACGAAAGTCATGAAAAGTTTCAATTACTTTGAGAATTGCTCTGACGTGAAATGGTGTGTGAATAAATGCTATATAACGTCCTCAGATAATGTCTCAATGATTGGAATGAGAGTTTAGATTACATAACCATGTATTCCTTAATCCGAAGTTTTCGAACTTTGTTGATTGAGAAACCGGAGGAATTGGCTTTGCCAAGTCCGCGAACCCAGTCCGCAAAATTGACGGAAGTTCTTGTACCGAGAATCTGTGCTGGGATTTTCCAAAAACTCGTTTGCGTGTAAGTCCGCGAACTCAGTCCGCGAACTAGCGAAAGTCTCTATGCCGAGATTTTCTGCTGATTTTGGAAAACTCCACCGGTTGTCTTAAGTCCGCAAACCTGTTTGTGAGCTTAAGAGGTTATGATCTAAAGATGTGTTCTGAACATGAAACTTAAATTACTAAGGAATTCTTTATGCAAACCGTGGCTATAAATTTTATGAGCCGATTCAATCGAATCGAATCATCTTTGTTTCAATTGTGTCTTGTGTAGTTACGTAAGATCTCATAGAAATTGAACAACTCTTTAACTAGTTCATTTGAGTCAATTGAACTAGTTATGGTGAAGTAAAACAAGGTTAATATGAAATGCTCATATGGTTAACCTTTTGGGTTACTATGTTGAACCAACATACACGTACACGTTTGGGCATGGTTTTCACAAACCCAGTAAACGTCTACCCAAGTGTGTGTGACAAGCTAAGTTTTCGATCTAACGGTTGAGAAATATTAGATTGAATCTAAATCAGGTTTTCATCTAACGGTGAATATGGATTGCTTTGTAACTAAGGCAAAACCCTGATTTGAAGGCTATATAAAGGAGACATCTAGCATTGTGCAAAACTAATCCCCACACGTCTATGTGATACTAATGCGCTCGCTAGAGTCGATTTTCCTTTAACCTTTGGTTTTCTTCTCTAAAACCAGGTTAACGACTTAAAGACTTCATTGGGATTGTGAAGCCAGACCGATACTATTTTTATCGTAGTTGTGTGATCTGATCTTGCATCTTCTATCGTACGAGTACAATCTTTGATTGGATTGAGATCGTGAGAGTTCTCTGATAGGCAAGATAAATAAGTAACAAACATATTCGTCTCACTTTTTGTGATTCCTCGACAAACCGCCTATGTAATCAGGAAGGATTATAGAGAGGTGATTGATTAATCTAGGCTGTTCTTCGGGAATATAAGACTGGATTATCAATTGGTTCATGTTCACCTTGATTTCATATCTTAAGACGAAACAAAACCTAAGGTTTATCTGTGGGAGACAAATTTATCCTTTGATAGACTTTTCTGTGTGAGACAGATTTGTTTATTATCAAGTCTGCGATTTTGGGTTGCAGCAACTCTTGGTTGTGGGCGAGATCAGCTAAGGGAATCAAGTGTGCGGTATCCTGCTGGGATCAGAGGCGTAGGAGTACAACTGTACCTTGGATCGGCGGGAGACTGATTGGGGTTCAACTATAGTCCAGTCCGAAGTTAGCTTGGATTAGGCTAGTGTTTGTAGCGGCTTAATACAGTGTGTATTCAATCTGGACTAGGTCCCGGGGTTTTTCTGCATTTGCCGTTTCCTTGTTAACAAAATTTTTGGTGTCTGTGTTATTTCTTTTCCGCATTATATTTTATGTAATTGAAATAATACAGGTTGTGCGTTCGTGATCATCAATTGGAAATCTAACCTTTGGTTGTTGATTAATATTGATTGATCCTTGGACATTGGTCTTTGGTACCATCCAAGTTATTCCTTGTATTTGATAAAGACTCGCTATTGATTTTAGCTTGAGTAAAAATCAAATCAAGAGAGAGATATTAACTCCTTGAGATACTTTTATCTAGATTGAGTCTGATTGTCTAGTTGATTCTCTAGCAAAGTATTTCGGAGTTAGTCCATACAGATTGCTAAGCGAAATATTGGGTGGTGTTGTTAGACCCCCACTTTTTCAATTGGTATCAGAGCAGGAAAACACGTTTAAAACCTAACAAGTCCGTGTTTGTCGCGATATAACTCTATGGAGAGAGGTGCTATCTCTATTAACGTACCACCAGTATTCGATGGCTCCAATTACTTATGGTGGAAAATTTCTATGCGAGCTTTTCTTCAATCGCGTGATTTTCAATCATGGGTATATGTGGTTAATGGCTATGATGCTCACGTTGTGGCAGTCGGTGATGTAAACGTTCCCAAACCTATTGGTGAATACACCGCTGTTGAGATAACTGCTGCAAAGCAAAATTCTGACGGTTTGAATGCTATCATACATGTTATTACCCTAAATCTTCAGCATCATGTGACAAATTGCACTAGATCTAAAGATGCTTGGGATATCTTAGAAACCGTATTTGAAGGCAAATCCAGTGAAAAGGATGCTAGGATTCAAAACCTTAATTCCGATTGGGAGAACCTTCGTATGGCAGATGAAGAAACATTTGATGAGTTTAATCACAAAGTGTCTGAAATTGTTAATGCATCTTTTGCATTGGGTAAGACTATTCCTAAAAAGGACATTGTGATGAAAATTCTCAGATCGTTGTCATCTAGAGACGAGTCTAAGAAGCATGCCATCGTTGAGGGGAATAACCTCAATAATCTTTCCAGAAACACCTTGGTTGGGAAGCTAAAGATCTTTGACCATGAGCATACATCTAAAGTCGGTAAGAATGTTGCCTTTAAAGCACAGAAAAACACTAAATTACTGGTCAAAGGTAAGAGTGTTCATGTCTCTGAGGATGATCAGTCTGAGGATGATTTTTCGGATGAAGATCTTGACAAATCAGTCTCCTTGATCACAAGACAGTTTAGGGATCTTCTGTTGAAGATAAGTAAACGGTTTTCAAGAGACAAACCTAAGTCATCAGACAAACCTCACGGTCGTGTACCTCCTAAAAACAGGGATGCTGACGAGGCTGATGACGAGGACATGCCTCAGTGCTTTAAGTGTAAGGGTTTTGCCATTTTGCTAACGAATGCCCAAATTGTAGAAAATACACTGGGAACAAAGGTCTAGATGTAACACTTGATGAAATGTCTGAAACCTATGATTCCGATGAAGATAGGAAATCAAGTGTAGGGCTTCTTTGTGAAAACATCGATTTTGATACTCGTAGCAATACATATATCAACCTCAATGGGTTCGGAGAAGAGGGAAACCCAATCAAGCTGGAAGATTCTTTGAATCCGATAACTGGAAACCCTATCAGTGATGTTTCATGATCAACTGTATGTATGTCTGCTTGCACATCTCAGATGCATGAATACTATCCAAGTTTGACGTGCTCGTTTTGTTCGATGAAGGGACACGAACTATCAAGGTGTTACAAGTACAAGCACCAAATAAGGCACACCAGTAAGCTTCAACGAAGAGCAGATCGATTAGCAAGGAAGTTGAAACTTGCTCAGAAGACCGCCGAGGTATGTAGGATATTATCTTCGTCTAAGAAGTTGGTTTCCAAGGATAGAATAAGTCCATTTGAAAAGAAAATATGGTCAAATCGTTTTGATAGACAAAGATCAAAGGATTCCTCCCATGAGGAAAAATATGGACAAATCGTTGTTCATCACAACACAACTTGATTGAGTTGTTGGAAAAATCTTGTCTCATGTGCCTGTTCGAAAAGAGACAAGATTGAGTGTTGATCCAGGCTTCAGAAGATTTTTTCCTTCTTTTCTTGGTTTTGTTATTTTTTGTCTATCAAATAAAAGAAAGGGTTATTATCGACAATTCTACTCTTTATAGGGTTTCAGAGTTGGGCGTATACGAGCCTGTCAATAAGTTTCGAACCCTACATTCCTTTTTCCTCTTGACATTCTATATAAGACTGCTTGTTGAGTTAAGTGATTCAATCACACAAATCCAGTTGTTTATAACTGTTCTCAAAGCACTATGTCGTCAGATGGAAAGGATGTCAACATGATTGTTAAGTCTTCAATCGAGGAAAAAGAAAAATCTCATGTTTCTAAGTTCCTGAAAAAAAAAAGAAGGAATACAAGAAAACCCAGGGCTGTTCCTTCTAACTCTCAAAAGTTTTCCGATGTTCTTGATGAGTTAAAGGAAATAAGAAGGGAGATTTATGAAATAAAGACGTTCGTGTCTAAATCTTTGGAAATTCAGAGGACCCTAATTCGACCTCTTCAGCCAAGACAGTTCGTGGGTATTGACACTTATCTCCGTGAACCTTATGTCCCGATGGTTGTCGATAACAAGGAGTTCGGGAATGATAAAGAATTTC
Organism: Papaver somniferum; assembly: GCF_003573695.1. Taxonomy (NCBI): domain Eukaryota; kingdom Viridiplantae; phylum Streptophyta; class Magnoliopsida; order Ranunculales; family Papaveraceae; genus Papaver; species Papaver somniferum. The sequence continues at coordinate 142,124,769 of NC_039358.1, forward strand.
TCAAAGGAATTGTTGCCTAGTATATCTTCTTTTTGGATTAGTTGGAAGAATAACTAGTGCTTTGAATAGCGATGATTGTGACTACACATAGCTATTTTTTTTTCATCTTCTTATGTTATTTTTTAGGTTTATTGGTTTTTAAATTCTAAAAATATTTGGAGGATGATGTTATTGCAGTATTGATCGTTATGATTTTGTGATATTGCAATTTGATTATGGGATATGTATTGTTTGCGTCCGTGAACTTGAAGGTCCCATATGTGTCAAAAGTAAAGTCGTTCATGAATTGGTATTCGTATATGAAAGGACGAATGGACTTTTGACAATTACAAAAGTTATGCCTATGCAGTCATGTATTTGATGGAAAATAGGATAAAACTTTTGTTTGACAAGGATAAAGTCTATTATGTCGTTATGATGGAAAATAGAATAGATCCTTGTATGATATCCACGGTATTGATCTTCATTGATCCATTTTGTTATGTTTTACCGTGAAGGCTCCATTGTGGTCTTATGTTGAGCACGATACAACTAAGTCGATTATTCTTATTGGCTTTGTTGGTTGTTCCATAAGATGCTATATGTTGAGCATTATGAACTAAATTAATCATCTTGGTTGGTTATTTAGTTATTTGCTCCGAAAGTCCTTTTGTCGAGCAAATCCTTTGACAATTAAATTGATTACTTTTGTGATTAGTTTGGTTGTTTGTATTCCAATTAGATTAATTATAAGTTCTCTTGTAATTAGTCTAGTTGAGTTTTCATATATTCCACAAGTTCTTGTGTTGAGTATATGAACGGCTATACTAATCATGTTCTATTGGTTGATGTAGTCGTATATTCCGTAAGGTTTTTCCTTATGTTGAGTATGTGAACGATTAAGTTAGTCGTCTCCGTATGATTACCTTAGTCGTAGCTCCGTAAGTTTATTTATGTTGAGCACCTTCAATTAAATTGGTCACTTTTGTAGTTTGATTTAGTTGTGTATTCCAATTAAATTAACCATGGGTTTTCTTGTGATTAATTTGGTTGAGTTTTGGATATAGAAAATCATTTCTATGGTTTTTTGGTGTCCAATTTAAAAATCCTTCTTTTCTTTCGAAATTAAGGTCGCTCTTGTTGTTCTTTCGGGAATGACATCAAATGGGGGAGAGTTCTTTTGAACTTGTGCTTAATGGTAATATCTTGCAGGGTGTGCGGCTGTGGAATTTTATAGGGGTTATCTTGTATCTTAAAACTCCTTGATGAATGCATTTAGCTTCGGCTTTATGATTGCATCTAAATTAAGTTGGTATGTATTTTTCTTTAGTTTATGAAATGTCTCTTGTGGAAATTTCATTATAATCCCGTTCTTGTACCTTTGCCAATTTTATTGACAAAAAGGGGGAGAAATATTGTAGTTCACATTACAAATACATATGGTTTTTATATTGTAGTTCACACTACAAATACATATGGTTTTTGGATCATTGTGTAAGGGGGAGTGGTTTCCATGATCGAGATGGAGTATTGACTAAGGGGGAGTGTTACATATCACCATAATATTATTGTTAAAGTCATGATACAATTGGACTTTGATGTTACATAATAATACTATGACACTGTATAATAATGATCGAGAATCTCTATTTCTCTCATTGTTATAGCTACGGATCTTCAACAACGGTGATGCTAAACTTACAACCTTTGGGATCATTGGAGTACTTGGAAGGACGAAGATTTCAGGGAACGTGGAAGATTAGACTATGAAATAGGAGCCACTAAAGTTTATCTTTTTTGTATTCCATATGTATTAATGGTTTTGTCACTAAAATTTACAAAGGGGGAGATTGTTAGAGCATAGCTCGGTCGACCTCGCATGCGTTGGTATCTCAAGCATGTTTGTCAATGTTAGTGATCAAAACTATGAGTCTTGATTTCTAGCCTACATAGCTAAGTCTCGGACTAAGATAGAAAAGTGCAGTTGAGCTCAAGGACTTCATGGAGATTCATCATACAACGACGAAGATCTACTCAAGGAACCGTGGAACTTCATCAACAAAAAGGTATGTGGAGACTTGAACTTATCTATCACTCAAAAGTCTATCTCTTCTATCTCCTAATTCTTATGAGACAAAAGTCGTATGCTATATAGACTGGGTCATACACATTTGATATTTCGAGCCGAGTATATCTCGCCTATCTATATCTCGAAATCATGTGTTGGTAAAGCGTTTCACTTTGATCAAGTTTATCTTCACCTAGTGACGAAATTCATGAAAAGTTTCAATTACTTTGAGAATTGCTCTGACGCGAAACAGTTTGTGAATAACGACTATGTAACGTCCTCTGGGAATGTCTCAATGATTGGAATGAGAGTTTAGATTACATAACCATGTATTCCTTAATCTGAAGTTTTCGAACTTTGTTGATTGAGAGAAACCGGAGGAATTGGATTTGCCAAGTCCGCGAACTGACGGAAGTTCTTGTACCGAGAATTTCTGCTGGGATTTTCCAAAAACTTGTTTGCGTGTAAGTCCGCGAACCTAGTCCGCGAACTGGCGAAAGTCTCTTTGCCGAGATTTTCTGCTGAGTTTGGAAAACTCCACCGAATGTCTTAAGTCGGCGAACTTGTTTATGAGCTTAAGAGGTTATGATCTAAAGATATGCTCTGAACATGAAACTTAAACTACTAAGGAATGCTTTATGAAAACCGTGGCTATAAAGTTCATGAGCCGATTCAATCGAATCGAATCATCTTTGTTTCAATTGTGTCTTGTGTAGTTACATAAGATCTCATAGCAATTGAACAACTCTTTAACTAGTTCATTTGAGTCAATTGAACTAGTTATGGTGAAGTAGAACAAGGTTAATATGAAATGCTCATATGGTTAACCTTTTGGGTTACTATGTTGAACCAACATACACGTACACGTTTGGGCATGGTTTTCACAAACCCAGTAAACGTCTACCCAAGTGTGTGTGACAAGCTAAGTTTTCGATCTAACGGTTGAGAAATATTAGATTGAATCTAAATCAGGTTTTCATCTAACGGTGGATATGGATTGCTTTGTAACTAAGGCAAAACCCTGATTTGAAGGCTATATAAAGGAGACATCTAGCATTGTGCAAAACTAATCCCCACACGTCTATGTGATACTACTGCGCTCGCTAGAGTCGATTTTCCTTTAACTTTTGGTTTTCTTCTCTAAAACCAGGTTAACGACTTAAAGACTTCATTGGGATTGTGAATCCAGACTGATACTACTTTTATCGTAGTTGTTTGATCTGATCTTGCATCTTCTATCGTACGAGTACAATCTTTGATTGTCTTGAGATCGTGAGAGTTCTCCGATAGGCAAGATAAAGAAGTCACAAACATCTTCGTCTCACTGTTTGTGATTCCTCGACAAACTGCCTGTGTAGTCAGAAAGGATTGTAGAGAGGTGATTGATTAATCTAGGCTGTTCTTCGGGAATATAAGACCGGATTATCAATTGGTTCCTATTCACCTTGATTTCATATCTTAAGACGGAACAAAACCTAGGGTTTATCTGTGGGAGACAGACTTATCCTTTGATAGACTTTTCTGTGTGAGACGGATTTGTTTATTATCAAGTCTGTGATTTTGGGTTGCAGAAACTATTGGTTATGGGTGAGATCAACTAAGGGAATCAAGTGCGCCGTATCCTGCTGGGATTAGAGGCGTAGGAGTACAACTGTACCTTGGATCGGTGGGAGACTGATTGGGGTTCAACTATAGTCCAGTCCGAAATTAGCTTGGAGTAGGCTAGTGTCTGTAGCGGATTAATACAGTGTGTATTCAATCTGGACTAGGTCCCAGGGTTTTTCTACATTTGCGGTTTCCTCGTTAACAAAATTTCTGGTGTCTGTGTTATCTCTTTTCCGCATTATATTTTATATAATTGAAATAATACAGGTTGTGCGTTTGTGATCATCAATTGGAAATCCAACCTTCGGTTGTTGATGATATTGATTGATCCTTGGACATTGGTCTTTGGTACCGTCCAAGTTATTCCTTGTATTTGATAAAGACTCGCTATTGATTTTAGCTTTAGTAAAAATCAAACCAAGAGAGAGATATTAACTCCATGAGATACTTTTATCTAGATTGAGTCTGACTGTCTAGTTGATTCTCTAGCAAAGTATTTCGAAGTTAGTCCATACAGATTGCTAAGCGAAATATTGGGTGGTGTTGTTAGACCCCCGCTTTTTCAGCCAATTTAACCGGTCTAGATTTAACTTAGACCGACCAATAGGATGTCAAAATGGCTCCCAGGCATCACTCTCCTGTAGGGACCGACCGACCTACCTTTGGCATGCATAAATAGCTCCCATCAGCTTCCTGAAAATGGCGGGTCATGCTCCTTTTAAGACACTAGTTTCCGCGACCAACCAAGACAGGCTTAATACAACTATGTGTCACGTGCATCGATTATTTTGAGTTGCTTGCTTAAAAACGATGATTTACATGCATCTAATACATACGATATTTCATAAATATCGGTTTCACAAATAACTTAGTTATTTAACCTAATAGCATTACATGCTATTTTTTGCGGCAAGTCTCATGACTTGACTCATCACACATGACTACTCGCCGCCTAGCTTGCGTGACTAGTCAGAATAGTTAGGTCTTGCAAGCAAAACCCACTCAACAACTTGCTTCATGTTTTCCACGAAAATACTCGAGACATCAAACATGTCACAAACTGGGGGATGTTCATCAGGGTATTTGTCTGGCGGCCTACAGCGTGCGGCGTGCAACACGCCCATAACAAGAAAGTGTCAGGAAAGGCGAGCAGTTAGTGATGATAGAGAAGTAGTGGGACGAAACCACTCAGTCTTCCCCTCATAGTGGAAACGCGGTTTTCACCATCCTGCACGATCCCACTCCTCCATCACTCAACTATTCCCAGTTCCTATGAGATCAGGGTGCGTGCAACTATGACTGATATAAATAGGTTTTCAACCTATTTCAACCAACAACAGTTTTGGTTATCAACACAATATCCAGAAGTAAACACCAAAGAACTGATAGCTTACATTCCGCAAGCCAGTTCCATATTCTGATACCAGTCATAAAATAGCCACACCTTCATAGTTCATCATTCTGATCTCAACACCTTCTTCGCTTCCCTCCCTAATATCAACCCTTCTCCTTCATTTTGTGACCGAAGCAAGACTGAAACAGTCATTTCTTGGTTTAGGCCAAGATTGTACAGATTGATCTCTCGAATTTAAAGTACTCTTGTGCAGTGCATTTGTTTAGGGTTTAGATTCGTTTCTCGGCGGCACACCCAAATTTACCATTTCCAGCAGAATCAGTTTTTACCCCAAAATAGTGGGAAACTAGAATTTGCGTCGTTGTTTTAGTTTTCGATTATTGACTTGATTAATTAACGGTTGTTGAATCTTTGGTTGCATCTAGTTTGTTTATTCTAAGATCCTTTTCTTCTGATATAAGGACACTCAAACTAGATCAAATATTTAACGTTTCTACACATCTAAGTAATTCTAGATCTGCAAGATAGATTCATTGATTTTCTATTGTTAACAGACTCCATTATGTGCGACAAATCAATAGAGGAATCAAGTTTGTTTTTGCAGGTTGTTACTTTGAAGATTAAACCGAAGATTGAAGACTTTGAAGATTTGAAGACTTTGTTATTGAGTTTTGATCTTGGTGTGACTTTCTGTGACTTGATTTTCCGGGATTAAAAGGTTGTTTACTTTGATAAACATAAGCTTTTTGAGGTCTACAAGTTGTTTGTGATTTTATCACAAACCTTGTAATCAAGATCGATTATTTCGATAATCACTGTCTTGTTTGATCTCGTAACCTAGGAGCTTCGGATATGGAAACAAATTATAAGCAAAAGATCTGTAACTGTGATTTTACCATATATTTCTGCATTGTGATTGGAAAGTGAGTTTGGTTACCAAATAGTTTTGATCCTTTATTGTTTTGAATACGATCCAAAGGAATCTTGTCTTACCAGTTGAAAGATCGGTAAAAGAAGTTATTGTGAACCATTAAGAATATCTACTAGATCTAGTCATAAAGAGAACGTCAGTTCTGCTAGGATATCTAGTATTCTAACGTCTATTGAGAACTTAGGTTCTGATAGACGTTATCAAAACAAGAATACTGTTGAAGCTTAGTAACTAGGAATTTAGATTTCTTGGTCTCGTCTACACGAAGTTGCAGGTTTACTTTTGTAGCGTCTTAATTCATTTAGTATTCAAAACTGGACTAGGTCCCGGGGTTTTTCTACAAGATTGTAGTTTTCCTCATTAAAAAAATTTTGGTGGATGCTTTACTTTATTTCTGCATTATAGTTTTTTTTATATTATAATTAAAGTAAATACACTTGTATGTTAATTAGGCACTTGATATTGATCTTATAGTGATTCGGTCTTGTATCGTAACTATTATCAAAGGAACATCCTGTTGTTGTATAATCTTGATCCTGTATCCATAGACGATCACACAAGTGAATATCTTGTTGTTGTATTGTCTCGGTATTGTATCCATAGACAATCACACAAGGTAAATTGTGATTCGCCACATGGCTTTGATTTCTCACATTGTTAGGCCAGTCCAGACAAACCCTGTTCCAAGTGGACACCATGTTGAAAGATTACTTTAGTGATTGTTGCTTAAAGAGGTTTATACACGATGGGTCTTCAATAGGTTGTGATCAAACGAAAATATTTTGGTGTACTTGGGTACCCTCGTCATTTCAAAGAGGTTTTCCAAAAAATTTCGTTTCTCGAGTTTGGTAAAAATAATAATACAAAAAGGCAGAATGTGGAATATTATTTACATTAGTAAAATCCAAAATGACAAGTGTAGCGTATGAAGCCCAATTGTAAAGTAACCCGGTAATTACGCAACTTAAAAAATATGCACCTTGACCAGAATTTGATCATGAAAGGAATATCCTCATGATAGATAAATACAAACCCTTAACCACCAAACTAAGGGTTGAAACCTAATGTAATGTTCTACCTTTTACTCTTATATTGCTTATGTTTCCTTTGTTCTTACTTTGTTATTGTTGATTGTGTTGCCTAATTAGTAACAACCACAACCATGAAAATTAGATGACAGAATATCAACTCATTGTATGAACCGCTAACAATTTGTTCAAAGTTTTATCACGACCAATACAAGAAGGGTTGAGGACTTGTACATTACTTTTTATTCTCAATCTATAATCTTAATATACCTTATTGGTAAGTTAGAACCAATCTAGTCAATCTCAGCTGAAGTCTCATTGACATTCACGGTCTCGGTCCTTTGGCCGAGACGAATCTCTTAATCTGGGTGAGACAAGAAATAAACCTACACAACCAAGATCCCATCGAAAAGAGTTAGCTAATCAAGGGATAACATGAGAATTTCAATACAATATACTTGATTTTATTTTTGTTGCTTAAAATTGTTAACCATATTTGGGTTCAAATTAGTCTAAGATCTTGTTGCATAAAACTGTCAATCATATTACGAGGGAGAGTTCACGTTAGTCTAAGATTCTCAATATCTCCATCCATTTTTTTGATAACGTGACATAATATTTAGGCCAACCACAATGGTCAATGATTTCCCTTAGATATAACTTATTTGAAGCTAAGTGAAATGGGTCTTAGGCCAACCTCACTATGGCGCCATGGCATCCCTTAGCTAAACCACAAGGAAACTCAGTTTCCTTGTAAATAGTGTCAAATGGAAACTGAGTATTCGTCCGTGTCAATGCGTTGACTTGACTCGATTGGATACTCAATTTATGTGTCTGGAACCTAAACATCCAGGAGATGCTCGGTTCAACCATCTCCTTCTTCACTCTCTCTTTTGTTTATCTTTTAAACCCCATCAAACTATTTTTACCCCTTTTGATTTTGATAGTGATTTTGTATGATTCTCTGGTGGAAACTAAAAGGGTTTGATCCATACTCAAAGGTGATTCTATTGCATTCTTCAATTTTTAGTTTTATCTATATTAATCATCAAAGGTAAGTCATTCTAATGTTAGGGTTTGAAGTTAAATTTTTTTTTTTGGTAATCATGAAAATTTTTATTAAGTTGATTTGTTATGTTGTATGACATAGATGTAGTTTATTATTACTTGTTTTGTGATGAATTTTATGATTAAAATTGATTGTTGATTGAACCAATGCGCTGTTTTTTTTGTTGTTGATTGAACTAATATGTTGGAATATAATTATGTACATGTATGTTGTAATATTATATTATTCGGGTAATTTTCATATGACTATGCGTTCTACAAATCCGGTTTCTTCGATGGATAATAATGAGCATAAGTTAAAATGCCTAAAGGGAAATGATAGGTTTGAAATAAGGAGACATCGAGGTAGCACAAGCAATCTTAGTGAGTTGTATGCTGCCATTTTCAAAAATTCTCATGCTACAGAAATTGTCGACAATTGTTGGTTTGGAGCACTTTACCTAAAACAAAATGACTTGGGTCTAACTAGTGGTATATTCGAGAGGTGGTGGCGTACCACTAATACATTCCAATTTCCTAGTTTTGAAATGGAGTTTACACCATTAGACTTCACACAACTACCATGAATTCCCATTGGAAAAGGAACCCCCCATATGTTTGCAATAATCATTCAGTGATATAGAGTTACATTAAATTGGTCCATGAACCATAGATTGTTTGCTCCAGTACATTTGCGCAGATATGATGTAGTTGTAGGAAATCCTACAATACACCCCTCGTATGATTTTATCGTTGATCAGCCTATTTTTAGGTTTACACTCTTAATTTTATTGATTAATTTCTGAATATTCTTACAAGGAAAATAAAGAAATCAAGAATGATCTCTGCTCTCAACTTTCTCTCTCCTATTTACTTATCTCTCACTCAAAAAAGATCTCCCTTTCCTTTACAACTCGAATGACTATTTATAAGGGAAATACATAGTGGATGACAGCTAATCTGTCCTTTATTTTCGGATATGGTTTGCGACATTCTCGCAACCTTACAAATGTTGACTTCGCAAGCTTTCTAATTTTCGCGAGACTATCACACCTTTCTCATGATCCTTGCTGATGTCGTTTCTGAAATTGTTCTGCGACGCTTTTGTGCAATACCATTGTTAACTTCGCTGAGACATAACTGTTGCGAGATTCTGATCCTACATCTTGCCTCTTCTCATATCTTCTCTGCAAAGTAGAGAATGATGTGAGAAATGCCGCAACCGCTTATTTTCTCATATTCTGTATTTATCACACGTATTCTTTCTTCCATTTATTTCTTGACACTTCTTTTGTAACCGTTACTTTTTAACCGCTTAAATCTTTCCGTATTAACCACGTTTATTTTCTCGAGGAAAAATTCCCTCTATATATATTTCTTTTCATCCTCTTCTTCTTTCTTTTTATTCTCTCTGCAACTTCATCGTTCTTCTGCAAACTCCATCGTTGCAACTTTTCTTCTTTCTTCTTCAATCTTTTTAAATTCTTCTTCATCTTCAAATTAGATCTTCATAGTTCGTGATCTTCTTCAAGATAATTTCCCTGATATCATCTTTCATGGATTCATCAAGGTTAGTCTTCTTTTTTCTTCCTTATAAATTTTGCTGAAATTGATATATTTGAAATTGATCTTGTTTATCGCCTTATGTGATGTTGTTTATGTGATTCCTATACTCTTGTTATTTCAGCAAAAGCGGCTCCAACACTAAATTTTCAGTTCAGAATCCTAACAATCCCAAATCACAGCATAAAGTTGTCGTTCATAAAAGGAAGTATGCGAATGAGAAGGTAGTAAGAAACACTATCTTTTTCTATTAACAATATTGTTGCCTCTGTTTCTTATCTAGATTGTAATTCGCAGGGTGATAAAGATCTTCATAGACCTCACAAGAAATCTCGCCACCTCAAGGCTGTTCCAACTACTGTTCCCTTCCATCTACTCATTTCTTCCAAATCTCCTGCGATATATTCGCAAGATAAACCTTTATCTCCAACTCGCGAGAATGCTTCCTCTGATTTCATTTCTCCAGTTGATTTTCCTATGACTGAAATTCCCCTTGTGGTTCCTTCTGCGAATGAAGCCTCTTCTCTTCCCATTGAGAATGTTTCTCAACCTTCTGTCTCTACCAGTTCTCTTCCTAAGTCTCCTTCTTTGTCGAAAGAGACCGTGGAAGGGATAAATATTGCTTTCAAGGTTTTATCTAAGATTCTAGATGATGGAAAGAAGTCTTCCGCTGATCCCATCAAGTCTAATGTTTGTGAAATTCTGAGCAAGCATTTGGGTTCTGAAAAAGCTGCTTCGCAGACAACTTTAGAAAAAGAATGTAATGCTCTTCGTCTTGAAAATCAGAAACTTCAGAATGTTTTGCTGGATCGTGATAATCTTCGCAAGAAGAATGATGAGTTAAGAGGTATGGTTTCCTCATCTATGTCTTTAATTTGCCTTTTCGATGGTTTTATCCTTCCCCTGCTCAATTATCCTTTAAATCCCTCTTTCGCATGTTAAGCATTAAATCAGAAACGAGTAATGGAGAGATATCAATTTGAATCTGCTGTTGAAGAAGCCCGGGTTGATAAAGAAGTCTTAATGGATCAATATAACCAATTAGATAATCTTTATTCATATTCTCTTGATCAAATAAATAAACTTACCAATGAAAATACCCAATTAGTTGAAAAATAAGATCTATTAAGTAATGAAGTATCTCGTCTTTCTTATTCTTTAACCAAAGCTAATTTAGGGATGGAAACTTTATCAGATAAGAATAAAACCTTGTCTCAAGAGAAGCGAGTTTATTTAAACAAGATGGCGATATCTTCGCAACAACTTAATATTCTCCCAAAAGTATGTGCTGACCAAGAAAAATCTCTTCGTTCTTTAAGAAATGAACTTAAAGAAGTAACAGAATCATCTATCACTGAAAGAGATTCACTCATTCAAGGTAGAATAGCTTTAAGTGTGAAGGCAAATCAGCTTAAATATCAATATTCCAAATTAGAAGAATCTTATTCTTCTCTTGCGAAGAAAAATGCCTTCCTTGTTTCTAAAGAGAAAAATCTTCAGTCTCGACTTAAAGGTTTAGTTGGAGATAAATTTGATGACGCAATGAATCATTGGGAGAATAGTTGTCTATCCTTGGTTCAACATCTTATTTCGCAAAAGGAAGGTAGTCATAATAGTTTGACTGCCTTAATTATCTTTACTTTGTTATATCTCTCTGAATTCCTTATCTCAATAAAATTTTATATTCTATTTTTCGCAGAGTCTGAGAAGAATCTTCATTCTTCTATTTCTGATTTGGAGGCTAAATATGCTAAAATTCGCAAAGAGAATGCATTACTTGTCTCCACTCTTACTGGTTCTCGCGACCGGGCAGAATGAAGACTTGATTATCTTGCTTATTTTAAGGATATTCAAGATAGGAATCATCAGAGAGCACTTCTTCACCAAGTTCATCTCCGGGCTGAAGTCCTTGTAAATGACATTTTATTTTCCAACTCTCTTCCTCCTACATCAATTGATCCTTTAGAAGTAGATGATGATGAAGTTCCTCGTCCTGCTGATAGTGATTACGATTATGAAAGCGGTGCAAAGGATAATTTGCTGGAAGATGAAGAAGAAGTTCCTTCTAAAGAAGTATCTGCTGGTGTTAATCAGAATGAGAAAGAAATTTCTCCCGAAGAAGTAGTTGATGGCGATACTCAAGATGCTAATCAAGTAATTGCTGGCGATAATCAAAATGCTAGTCATGACGAAGATCAAAGCCGAAATGAAGGAGAAGCTTGCGAGAATGTTGGCGAAGAACTTCTGTCATCTCCTGCTACTGATATTGATATTGAATCTTGAGCTTCTTTTCTAGCTTTGTTTTCTTGAGCTGTCTTATTTTTATTACTTTTGAGAGCTACATTTTTCAATCGACTTTGGAGTCAACTATTTCTTTTAATATTTTGTTGATAAGAAAGATAATGCTTCTTGTATATCGATTCCCATACTTGCCTCTCTTTATCTTTCTTGCGAAAAATAATCTGTTATAAATTCTTATAATTAGTTTGTTTTATTATATGGTCTTACTTTTCCTTCCTAATTAAAGGTCTTATTATGCCATCTCTTGTCATTGCGACAAAATCGCAGGACGTCCTTGCACTTTCATACAAAAACCCATTGATCTTGTCTTAACTTTTTCTTTTGTATTATGGCCTCTTCAGGAATGTTGCGACAATATGACAGGCCTAAATATTCTTGCGAAAATAAAGCCCCATGACATTTCCGTCTTGCGATGAAATCGCAGGACGTCTTCGCACTTTCATGCGAAAACCCATTGATCTCATCTTATCTTTTTCTTTTGTATTATTGCCTCTTCAGGAATGTTACACAAATATGACAAGCCTTAATTATCCTTGAGAATAATAAGCCTCATGACATTTGCGTCTTAAGACACTTATCATCTCCCTAATAGAGGGTGCCGCCCTTATCTTCCCCCTGGTTTCCCCTTCAAGGAGGCGTACTTCTACCATACAAGGTTAGCTCCTCCCATCCAGTCTTAACAAAAACCAGTTGTTTTCGCAACCTCTTATCCCTTTTACCTATAGGGCTTATGGTTACGAGACTGCACCCTAAGTGGGGTTTTCTTCAGGCCGAGTGCAGTATAATCCAAGACTTGTCAAGAATGGTAAGGATACTTCAAACGCCTTCGGCACTCTTGACTCAACCGTGTACCTCGGCGCCTTGATCAGATCTGCACTCCTTGGGAGAGTCCTTATTACTTAGTCGCCCAACCTAGGTCATATTCTTAAGCTGAGAATCCAAGGTGCCTCTCCATGACTCAGGTTCCGTGGCGGTATAGCCTTTCCCTGAGTCATGTAATAGGTACCCCCTAATATGACGTACTTTAGGTCTTACATTTTCCTCTTGCGAAATTTTATTCGCGAACTAGGGTGTACGCCATAAAGGTTCGCCCCTTTCTTTTATGTCATTGTTCTCTGCGAAAATTTCGCACATCATGATCTTGTTTTGTCATGAATAATCCTGAAATTATTCTTTTAGAATTCATAACTTCTCAAAGCTTCTTACGGATAATATCTTTTCAAGTACAATCTGTTCCATGGTCTATCTAATCTATGACCAACATCTCTTCCTTCCGGGTCCATTAATCTATAATCTCCTGTTCCAACTATCTCCTTTATGATGTAAGGTTCATCCCATTTTTTCGCTAATTTTCCACCATTTTCTCGCTGATATATTGGTGTTTCTCGCAGAACTAAATCTCCTGGTTGAAATTCACGTATCTTGACACGTTTATTATATTCTCGAGCTCTTCGCTGATAATTCTCCATATGTTGTAAAGCTTTTTCTCTTTTTTCTTCTAATTCATCAAGTTTGTTTAAATTAAACCCGCACTAAGATTTTTCTCCCAAGCTTCTCTTTTTGTTGTCGGAATAACAACTTCTGTTGGTAACACCGCTTCAACTCCATATGTTAAACAAAAAGGTGACATTCCAGTAGCTTCTCTTCTAGTTGTATTATAAGCCCATACTGCATTATGTACTTGTTCACATGATCTGTGATGTCCTTCCAATTTGTTCTTTAATATATCTGCAATTGTTTTATTTTTTGCTTCTACTTTCCCATTAGCTTGTGGATACAAAGGAGTGGACTTTCCACATTTTATCTTGAATGCATTGAGTAATATTTCTATGTTCTGCCCCTCAAACTGTTTCCCATTATCAGATACCAACTGTACAGGAATTCCAAATCTGCAAATGATATTTTCGAATATGAATGTAAAGATATCTTTGTCGTGAATATATTGTACTGCCTTCACTTCTGTCCATTTTGTGAAATAATATGTTGCGACTATTAAGTATCTTCTTTGTCCAGTTCCTGGTAAAAATGGCCCCACAATTAATGTCTAAGACCCATTTCCCAAAGGGCCACACACTGGTTGAAGATGACAATGGTGCTCCTGGTGCATGTATCTTTTTTCCATGCCGCTGACAATTTTCGCAACGTCTTGATATTTATTTTGCATTTCCATGCATGTATGGCCAGTAATAACCTTGCATTTTTGCTCTATATGCAAAAGATCTTCCTCCACTATGATTGCCAGCGTCTCCACTATGTAACATTTTCAGCACCTTTTCTCCTTCCTCTCGTGTCAAACATCTGAGTGATGGTCCACTAAAAGATTTTCGGTATAACAACCCATCTCTTAATTCATAATTCGTTGCTCGGATTTTTAACTTGTGTGTTTCCAATCTATTTCTTGGTGTTTCTCCTTTCGCCAAATATGCGTGAAGTCCATTCTCCAGTCTGTGACATTTTATTTGTTCTTGTTCTTTTTCATTATCTATGACCATCACATCCACATCTTCCTCTTCTTTATTGATTGATGGTGACAGAAGTGTTTGTATTTTTATGCATCTCGCAGTTGGATCTGTCATCATACTTGAGATGAAAGCAAAAGCGTCTGCGAGTCTATTATCCTTTCTTGAAATGTGCCTCCATTTTATTTTTGGGATTTTCGCTGACAATTCTCAACCAGCTTCTTGTATTTCTTCAGGATGGTTCATTTGTAGTATACTCTCCTTTTATTTGGCGAATAACTAGCTGCGAATCACTAGTGATCCTGGCATTTTCTAGTTTCATTTCTATTGCGAATTTTAATGCATGTATCACAGCTTCATATTCTGTTTCATTATTAGTGGATTCAAATTCCAACTGAATGAAAAAGCCATCTTTATTCCTTCTGGCGAAATTAAAACAATTCCAACTCCATTTCCTTCTCCATTTGATGATCCATCTACCAGTATTTCCCATCTATTGGTTCTGTTAATAAATCTTTTGGATCTCCATGTTCTCTTCTACATCCATCATTTCTTCTACTGCTTCATCTTCTTCTAAAGGAAATTCTGCCAAGAAATCCGCAACAACTTGTGATTTTGGTGAAGACAAAACTTCATATTTAATATCAAAATGGCCTACTTGTGCATTCCATCTCTCTACCCTTCCTGATCTTTTAGAATTCTTCATCACTGATTCAATTGGTACTTTTGTTAATACCTTATCTTGTGTGCTTGAAATATATGCGGAGCTTAAATGATGCATAAACTAATGCTAAGATTAACTTTTCAATTTTGAGTAATTCTTCTCTGCGGTATTAAAAGTTTTGCTAATGTAATAAATGGGTTTCTCCACTCCTACGTTACTCGCAATAATACCACTTAATGCATGCGACGTTGTCGCAAGGTAAATCAATAATTCTTCTCCTGGTTCTGCCTTTTGTAAATAGTTGTATTCATAAGATGTTCTTTGATTCCTTGAAAAGCCTTTTCACATTCATCACTCCATTTAAATTTCGCACCCTTCTTGAGTATATCGAAAAAATTTTGCATTTGTCTGATGATCGCGAAATGAATCTCCCCAGCGAAGCTAGAAGCCCATTCAACTTCTGTACATCTTTTATTGTTGCTGGTGTTGGCATGTCACGAACTGCTTGCACTTTTTCCGGATCAACCTGTATTCCTTCCTTTGATACAATGTAGCCTAAAAATTTTCCCGATGCAACTCCAATAGTACACTTCTCGGATTCAATTTAATGTTATACTGCCGCATTTGTTCAAAAATCTCCCTCAAGTCTTGTACATGGTCTTAGCTTCTTACTCTTTACCAACATGTCATCCACGTATACTTCTAATGTTTTGTGTATCCATTTTGCGAACACCTTCTCTACCATTCTTTGATATGTTGCTCCCGCATTTCGCAAACCAAATGGCATTTTCGTATAACAATATAAACCTCTAGGGGCAAAGAAAGCAGTATGTTCTTGATCTTCTTCAGCGAGAGGAATTTGGTTATACCCTTTGTACCCATCTAAAGATGATACCCTATCATTTCCCTGCACATTCCACCATTTGAGGAATATCGGTAACGGAAAACTATCTTTGGGCAAGCTTTGTTCAAATCAGTGAAATCTATGCAAATCCTGATTCCCTTGTTTTTCTTTGGGACAATGACCATATTCGCTATCCATTCTGGTATTTAGCTTCTCTTATAATTCCCCTCCATTTTCTGTAATTCTTCTTCTATTTGGGAATGGTAAGTTGTTGCGATTTTTCTTATTCTCTGTTTAAATGGTCTCACATTTTTGTTAATCTCCAGTCTGTGGAAGCAATTGTGGATCTATTCCTGGTATCTCATCCATGTTTCCTGCGAAAATATCTTTATATTCTCGCAGTAAATTGACAGTTCTTTCTTCTTCTTCTATATCCATTTTGGTTCCAATTCTCAACACTAGAGGCTCCTCTTCAGTCCCAACATTTATTTCTTTTGTTGGTTCTGCGGTAGTGTAACTGGGTTTAGGTTCTCCCATTGGTGTGGTTCTTTAATTGCTTTATGGATCCTTCTCCTTCTTCCGAAATTTCGCTGGGTATTCCTTTGCCTTCTTTCGCCCTTATCATATATACTCTAAATTCTTCTTCTTCTTCTTTGCTTCCTTTACCAATTTTCTGCGAAATTGTTTCTTTTTGCTTGTTCTTCATAACGCCTTACTTCAATTTGATGACATAATTTCGCATTATCAAGTCAACATCTCCTCTGATTTCACCTATTCCACTTGGAGTGGGGAATTTAATACATTGATGCAACGTTGATACCACAGCTTTTATCGCATGTATCCATGATCTTCCTAATAACATATTATATGGCGATTCCATATCCACCACGCACAATGTCACATGTGTTTCGATTTCTCCAAGTGGAATTCGTACCACTATTTCTCCTTTAGGTTTTGTTGTGGATTTTCCAAAGCCGTGAACAAAATATGTTGAATTGGACATTTCTTCATCTTTAAATCCCATTCCCCGAATGCATGATAAAACATTATATCAACTGAACTTCCTGCATCAATTAAAGTTCTGTTCAACATCCATTCTCCTGTGGATTTTATTGTTGTATCCTTCTCTTTTCGTGTAATAGGCACTGTGACAACCAATGAGATGTATGATTCAAATTTTCTTTTGGTATTTCTTCTGCCATGAACAATTCTTTGCTTTTCCCAATCTTTCAAGGTGAAGTTTTTTCTACCGCCATAATTTCTTTCCTTCAAAATTTCGTTTATGTATTCTTACTTTGATGTTTTCATGGAATTCATTAACCAAGCTTTTTGTTATCATATTACACTCCAATTTTTTGCCATTTTCATTAATTCTATTCATCTTTCCTCTAACTGATTCACTGATTTGTTTAATCACTTTCTTGATTTGAATTTTCTCAATCAACAATCTTCAACTTTCGATCTTCAATCCCTGTTTCTAGCGCCATTATGTAATTGCAGGAAATCCTACAATACACCCCTCGTATGATTTTATCGTTGATCAGCCTATTTTTAGGTTTACACTCTTAATTTTATTGATTAATTTCTGAAATTCTTACAAGGAAAATAAAGAAATCAAGAATGATCTCTGCTCTCAACTTTCTCTCTCCTATTTACTTATCTCTCACTCAAAAAAGATCTCCCTTTCCTTTACAACTCGAATAACTATTTATAAGGGAAATACATAGTGGATGACAGCTAATCTGTCCTTTATTTTCGGATATGGTTTGCGATATTCTCGCAACCTTACAAATGTTGACTTCGCAAACTTTCTAATTTTCGCGAGACTATCACACCTTTCTCATGATCCTTGCTGATGTCGTTTCTGAAATTGTTCTGCGACGCTTTTGTGCAATACCATTGTTACCTTCGCTGAGACATAACTGTTGCGAGATTCTGATCCTACATATAAAAAAAAATGAAGGAAGGAGAGGCACCAAGAGAAGTACGTTTAAAAGAAGTTACACCCGAAAATAAAGTCTAGTTGAGAAAGGAACTTGTGAAACAAAACAACGGTGAAAAAGCAGGGGTCTAACAACCACACCCAATATTTCGTTTAGGCAATCTGTATGGACAAACTCATATTTCCAAGAGAATCAACTAGATAGTCAGACTCAATTAAGGAAAATACATCCAACAGTTATATCTCAATTTCTCAAATCAATCTGCAATCGAATAGATAGAAATCTGTGAGCCAGATTAATACGAGAAATAACTTGGATGGTACCAAAGACCAATATCCAAGCGTCAATCAATTTCAATGTACAACCAAAGGTTGGATTCACCAATTGATTGAACTACACATAACCTGTGATATTTCAATTATATAAAAATTTAATGCGGAAAAGAAATAACACAAACACCAGAAATTTTACTAATGAGGAAACCGAAAATGTAGAAAAACCCCGGGACCTAGTCCAGATTTGAACACCACACTGTATTAAGCCACTACAGACTCTAGCCTACTACAAGTTAACTTCAGACTGGAATGTAGTTGAGCCCTAACCAATCTCACACTGATTAAGGTACAGTCGGGTTCCTTACGCCTCTTGAACCACGCCGGATTCTGCGCACTTGATTCTCTTAGCTGATCTCACCCACAACTAAGAGTTACTACGACCCGAAGTCGAAGGCTTGATAAACAAATCTGTCTCACACGGAAAAGTCTATTGAATAGATAAATCTGTCTCCCACAGAAATACCTACGAGTTTTTGTTCCGTCTATTGATAAATCAAGGTGAACAAGAACCAATTGATACACCAGACTTATATTCCCGAAGAACAACCTAGTAATATCAATCACCTCACAATAATCTTAATCGTATGGTATAGAAACAAGATATTGTGGAATCATAAACGATGAGACGAAGATGTTTGTGACTACTTTTTATCTTACCTATCGGAGATTAAATCTCGAGCAAATCTTAGAGAAGATAGTAATCAATACGATAGAACAAAGTAAGATCCGAACATGCAACTACAGAGAAAATAGTTGGGTCTGGCTTCAGAATCCCAATGAAGTCTTTAATTCGTAAACCTATAATGGTTTTAGGAAAAACCTAGGTTAAAGGAGAATCGACCTTAATCGCAACTAGTATCACACAGGAGGTGTGGGGATTAGGTTTCCCAGTTGCTAGAGTTCTCCCTTATATAGTCTTCAAATCAGGGTTTGCAATCAATGCTACCTTGGTAACAAAGCATTCAATATTCACCGTTGGATGAAAACCTAATTAGAGTCAAGCTAATATCTTTCAACCGTTAGATCGAACTTAGTTTGTTATAGACAAATGAAATGTGACTTCATTTAGGTATGAGTAACCGTACCCAAACATGTGCACATGGTTAGCTCAAAAATAGTTAACCGAAGTTATCCATATGAACATTTTCATATCAACCTAGTTCATCTTAATCACAACTAGTTCAAATGACTCAAATGAAACTAGTTGTTGTTCAATTGTTTATATTCTCATAGAAGTATACAAGACACAATTGGAGCAAAACCGATTTTGATTCCCTCGAATCAATTCATGAACATTATAGCCACGGTTTGAAAAAGATTGAATTCCTTATTATATAAATGTATTTGTTCATGAACAAACCGATTTTAGAACTTAACCCACTCAAATATGCAAACGTGTACACATACCTAAGTAGCCGGACTTGGTCTAGTTTCTCCAGTATGCGAACGGGTGCGCATACTGTCGTACATGACCAAACTCAGTTGAATTCCCTGACTTGAAATTTTAAGCCGGTACGCATACGGGTATGCATACTAAGTTCCCGGACTTCAACTATTAAACAGTACGCATACGGGTGTGCATACTATGGTTCCCGGACTTGGAATAACTTGCAACAGTTAGCATACAAGTATGCATATATCCAATCAATAGTTAATCGTTATAAACTCCATGTTAATCATTGAAACATTCTTGGACGACGAGAACAGATGTCTCATACAAACTATTAGCTTCAAAGCAATTTTCAAGTGATCAATAAATCAATACGAAACATTCCGAGTCTACATCAAATGACTGTCTCACACAAATCATGTAAGATGTTACCAGGCGATTTTCACATGATCATCTTTTGACTTTCGTCAAGAATAAAGATGAACTTGGTTAAAGCGAAAGCTTACCAACACATATTTCGAGAAATATGTAAGCGAGTTAATACTCAACTCGAAATATCAAATGTGTATAATATAAAGTGTATATAGTTATATGACTTTTGTCTCAATAGGAGATAGAGTAGAAATAGACTTCTGAGTGATAGATGAGTTAAAGTCTCCACATATCTTTTGTTGATGAAGTTCCACAATCTCCACTTAGTAGTTCTTCGTCTTCAATCGATGAACTCCATGAAGTCTAATGCTCAACTACACATTCTATCCTAATACGAGACATAGCTATAAGTAGACTAGAAATCAAGACTTATAGTTTTGGCAACTAAACTTGACAAACAAGCTTGAGATAGAAACACTTGCGAGTTCGACCGAGCAGTGCTGTAACAATCTTCCCCTTTGTCAATTTTAGTGACAAAATTATCAATACATATACAAAATAAATAAACTTTGTAGCTTCTCATCCAAATGCTTGATTTCCTTGGTTCTTCAACATTACTCAAAATATTCGTCGCTTCTAAGTACTCCAGTGATTCTGAACGTGTTCAACTCAGCATCATAGTTTTTGAAGATCCGTAGCCATAACAATAAGAAAACCATTGTTCTCAATTATTGTTATACAATGTCATAGTATTATTACACAACATCAAAGTCCAATTGTATCCTAACTTTGACAATAATACTACGGTGATATGTATCACTCCCCCTTAGTAAATACTTCATCTCACAATGAAAACCACTCCCCCTTACATAATGATCCGTAAACTATATGTATTTGTAGTGTGAACTACACAATAGTTCTCCCCCTTTTTGTCAATATAAATTGGCAAAGGTACAAAAACTAGTGCATAATGAAATTCTCATAGAGATACTTCATGACTAAAAGAGAACATATCAACTTTATTTCGATGATTTCACATAGTCGAAACTTAGTGTATTCATCAAGGAGTTTATAAAGATACAAGAAAACTCCTAAAATATTCCACAGCCGCATTCCCCGCAAAGATTTGGCAATTAAGCACAAGTTCAATTAAGAACTCTCACCCATAAAATGTCATTCCCGAAAGGAACAACAAGAGCGACCTTACTTTCACAAGAAAAGAAAGATTTCTTTTAACATTAATAATTCACATGAAACATGGATTTGTATCCAGAAAACTCAATTAAATTAACCACAAGAGAACCCACGATTAATTTAATCGGAAATGCTCAACATAAGAAAACTTACGGAGCCATACAGTACTTTCACATAGAAGTGGATCAGGGAAAGATCAATACTGCGAAATATATTCATTCTATATTTCATCAATATTTGCATAATGATACCATAGACTTAATCTTTGTAATTCAAAAGTTCATTCTATTTTCCGTCACTATTTGCATAATGACACAATAGACTTAACTTTTGATATGTATGGGACAATCATAGTTCACATATGCAAACACACATATCCCATAACATAATTTTTGCAATATATAAAACCAATAAAGATTAATACTGCAAAATCATCTTCCAAATAAACTTTAGAATTTAAATAAATAAATCTAAAGACACTGCAAGATGAAAATCGTTGGCAATAGCAATGTCTAATCACAATATAGGCTATTCCAAACCCTAGTTATCCTTATTAAAACACAAGAATAAATTGTTATAAGAAGTTTCCTAGACATAATAAAAACCAGCAAGCTAAAAACAAAAAGACTCCTAAACCATCAAAACCGATCATAAACTGAAATCAAAGAGCTTTTTCGGTAACCTCATGAGTCTTGAGACCTTTGAGCTTGTGATTGAAAGCATCCACTGCTTCTTCAGAGAAGATATCTTCATTGATAAGATCTTTAACATGTGTTTTCATGAGAACAAGGTCAGAGTTAACCTTTTTTAACTCAGTTCTTAACACATCGACACCCTTCACAGTATAAACGAGCTACAGTTTTGCTTCCTCAAAGTATTTAAGAAAATCATGAACCACTTCGGCCGAAACCATCTCCTTATTCTCAACATCTTGATGAGAATAGGCATAGTAGCATGAGGCATCAGGATTTTGACCATCAACATCTACTAAGGTTCTTTTCTTCCTCCCTTTGGACTCGATACCAGTACCTTTATCAAGAAAAAACACAAGTGCGAGAAGGTGAAGATATTCTTGATAAAAAGAAAATATCCTCGAGTACGCGTACGTCACTCAATAGGTTTGGTATTTAAATGGTTTCTTAGGGATGTTAACTTTTAGGGTTTCTAAAGACAGTTTGTGACAAGTAAGTCATGGGTACTCGTACGAACACAACCCGAAACCAATAAGAAAAACAAAACTAAAACCGCAACGAACCCTTTTACAAGGTAAAGCAAAACAGTATAATTTTCCTACGTGAATATTCTTTTTCACAATTTTTTGGCTCAATAAATTTTATATTTTTACAGAGAGAAAAATTTAGAGCACAAGAGTAGCAGGCAACTTAGTTGCAACAAAAATCTTTTCAAAAATAAAATAAAATAAAAAACGAAGAGATTCTCGATTCACAACCAATACTTAGGCAAAGCTGTATGTAGACAGTAGTTTAGCTATGGACAATAAAAAAATAGCTCGACTAATCAGAAAGCATTTTACCAATAAGTATACCTGATTATTAGCAAATCTTACTCAATAGGATTTTTATGAGTAAGCATTCAACCCTTGTGATTAATTAGCACAAGTATGAGCTTTACGCTCATCAAATGAATATTATTCATGGTTAATCCTCCTTTTCCTTCTAATTCTTGGAGGAAACCCTTTGTGATGTGAGAGAGCATCATAAAACTTACTATTATCAAAGTATGAGACTAAGTTTGAATCCTTATCAGGAGAAGTTTGTATGGAGGATTTTAACAGCCTGTTGATAAGAACCTTGTATCCTTCAATTATCAGATTAAGGTTGTCCTTCATATCACCGTTGTTTCTTCCACCTAATGGTACCTTTTTCACATCTTGACCATCATTCTTCACATTAGGTTGAGAAGAACCTTTCTGAAATCTCCTTGAACGATTTATATTAATGTTATAATTGGTTCGAACGTTTGATGAGCACATTGAACTGACTTTCCTGGAAGAATTCACAAAGAGAGTACTAAAACCAATAGGTTTAGACATCCGAATGTCAGTTACACCTTTGAGTATTAAATCTAAGGTGTGCTGAAGTCGACCAAAGTAATTGTCATTCAGCTTCAGTTTGCTCTTCCATTGAACATGTCCTTTTGAATCACAA
The DNA here is from genome assembly GCF_003573695.1 of Papaver somniferum. Lineage (NCBI taxonomy): Eukaryota > Viridiplantae > Streptophyta > Magnoliopsida > Ranunculales > Papaveraceae > Papaver > Papaver somniferum. The sequence continues at coordinate 142,148,014 of NC_039358.1, forward strand.
AAAAGACATACTTTCTGATCACAAAAGTGATTAGAGTGTGTAGCATTATAAACATCGTTAGAAGATTTCTTCCTTCCATGAGACGCGGTAAATCCATGATCAGTGGAAGAACCAAGCACTTCTTCAGCAATAGGAAGGGATTGCAGTTTAGCTTCTGAAGCTGTTTTCATTAGAGAAACATGATTAGTATTAGTCATGTTTTCTAATATCACAACAGAGTCATAAGTAGTTGGTATGACAGACTCCCCAGAACGTCCTTTATCTTGAATATATATATTTTTCAATAGTCGTTCAATTTTACGGGCATCTTCCTTGAGTTTAGCCTCAAGTAAGGTTTGAGATGAATACACTACAACATTTTCCTCGCGAAGAACCCTTAGTTGGAAACCACGATCTTTTACCATACCAACCATTGTATTGACCTTGTATTTCATCCTATTGATTTCAACTGCCTGGATTCTAAGAGTTTTAGAATCATTGCACTCTCTCTGGCTGCTTCCCTTTGTACTTCATAATCAGATTCGTCAATAAGATAATCAGGGTAACACATATTAATACATGTCTGTTTCGTAGGAACAAAATGTTCATTTATATGTGAGATATACAAGTCTTTCTCTTTAATAGATTTCACAGAAACAGAACTTTTGTATCTGGTGATGCGTTTTTCAGAGATAGCACTACTGTCCATAGAGTCAGATTGCTTCAAACACGGACTTATGAGGTCTTAAACGTGTTTTCCTGCTCTGATACCAATTGAAAAGGCGGGGGTCTAACAACCACACCTAATATTTCGTTTAGGCAATCTGTATGGACTAACTCCAATATATTTCCAAGAGAATGAACTACACAGTCAGACTCAATCAAAGAAAATACATCAAAGAGTTATATCTCAATTTATCAAATCAATCTGCAATCGAACAGATAGAAATCTGTGAGCCGGATTAATATGAGAAATAACTTGGCTGGTACCAAAGACCAATATCAAAGCGTCAATCAATTTCAATCAACAACCAAAGGTTGGATTCACCAATTGATTGAACTACGCACAACCTGTGATATTTCAATTACATAAAAATATAATGCGAAAAAGAAATAACACAGACACCAGAAAATTTGTTAACGAGGAAACTGCAAATGCAGAAAAACCCCGGGACCTAGTCCATATTTGAACACCATACTGTATTAAGCCGCTACAGACTCTAGCCTACTACAAGTTAACTTCGGACTGGAATGTTGTTGAGCCCAAACCAATCTCACACTAATTAAGGTATAGTCGCGTTCCTTACGCCTTTTGAACCACGCCGGTGCGCACTTGATTCCCTTAGATGATCTCACCCACAACTAAGAGTTGCTACGACCCAAAGTCGAAGACTTGATAAACAAATCTGTCTCACACAGAAAAGTCTATTGAATATATAAATCTATCTCCCGCAGAAATACCTACGAGTTTTTGTTCCGTCTTTTGATAAATCAAGGTGAACATGAACCAATTGATACGCCGGAATTATATTCCCGAAGAACATCCTAGTAATATCAATCACCTCACAATAATCTTAATCATATGGTAGAGAAACAAGATATTTTGGAATCACAAACGATGAGACGAAGATGTTTGTGACTACTTTTTGTCTTACCTATCAGAGATTAAATCTCGAGCAAATCTTAGAGAAGATAATACTCAATACGATAGAACAAAGTAAGATCAGAACACGCAACTACAGAGAAAATAGTTGGGTATGGCTTCAGAATCCCAATGAAGTCTTTAAGTCGTTAACCTATAATGGCTTTAGGAAAAACCTAGGTTAAAGGAGAATCGACTCTAATCGCAACTAGTATCACACAAGAGGTGTGGGGATTAGGTTTCCCAGTTTCTAGAGTTCTCCCTTATATAGTCTTCAAATCAGGGTTTGCAATAAACGCTACCTTGGTAACAAAGCATTCAATATTCACTGTTAGATGAAAACCTGATTAGAGTCAAGTTAATATCTTTCAACCGTTAGATCGAACTTAGTTTGTTATACACAAATGAAATGTGACTTCATTTAGGTATGAGTAACCGTACTCAAACATGTGCACATGGTTGGCTCAACAATAGTTAACCGAAGTTATCCATATGAACACTTTCATATCAACCTAGTTCATATTAATCACAACTAATTCAAATGACTCAAATGAAACTAGTTCTAGATTTGTTCAATTGTTTATATTCTAATAGAAGTATACAAGAAACAATTGAAGCAAAATTGATTTTGATTCACTCGAATCAATTCATGAACATTATAGCCATGGTTTGCAAAAGATTGCATTCCTTATTATATAAATGTATTTGTTCATGAACAAACCGATTTTAGAACTTAACTCACTCAAGTATGCGAATGGGTACGCATACCTAAGTAGCTGGACTTGGTCTGGGTTCGCCAGTATGCAAACGGGTACGCATACTGTCGTACATTGCCAAACTTAGTTGAATTCCCGGACTTGAACTTTTAAGCCGGTACGCATACGGGTATGCATACTAAGTTCCCGGAATTCAACTATTAAACCAGTACGCATACGGGTATGCATAGAGCTGTCAACGGGGCAAGCTAGGGTCAACCCGGCCCTAGCTTGACAAGCCATGGACGGGTTAGGGTCATCCCTAGTACTATTCATGTACAAGACAAAAACCCCAACCCTAGCCCTAGACGGGTTGGGTCTAACGGGTTGCGGGTTGGCTTGTTAAATGGGGTGGTTGAAACGTAAAATCACTTAAATGTATAAAAAATTTAGTGGGCAGAGGGATCACTACTCCGTAACCCTAAATCAAATGAAATTTGGATTATATTAAATCATTTAAGGAAATATGAACTTTGATTTCTAGCACAAAACCCTAAAATTCTTAAAATTAGTAACTTAAAATTCCTAAATTAGTAACTCACATGAAATTGACGGGTTGGCGGGTAACCCGCGGGTTGACCCTAGCCCGGCTTGTTTTTACTAGGGATAGATATGACAACCCTAACCAGGCTTGTTTAGACAACAAGCCAAGCCGAGCCGGGTTAAAACAAGCCAAGCTAGGTCCAACCCGCGGGCCGGGTTAGAAATTGACAGCTCTAGGTATGCATATTATGGTTCCCAGACTTGGAATAACTTGCAAGAGTTAACATACAAGTATGCATACTGTGTTATATCCAATCAATGGTTAATCGTTCTAAACTCCATGTTAATCACTGAAACATTCTTGGAAGACGAGAACAGCTGTCTCACACAAACTATTAGCTTCAAAGCAATTTTCAAGTGATCAATAGATCAATACGAAACTTTTTGAGTCTACATCAAATGACTGTCTCACACAAATCATGTAAGATGTTACCAGACGATTTTCACATGATCATCTTTTGACTTTCGTCAAGAATAAAGATGAACTTGGTTAAAGCGAAAGCTTACCATCACATATTTCGAGAAATATGTAAGCGAATTAATACTCAGCTCGAAATATCAGATGTGTATAATATAAAGTCTATATAGCTATACGACTTTTGTCTCAATAAGAGATAGAGTATAAATAGACTTCTGAGTGATATATGAGTTCAAGTCTCCCCATACCTTTTGTTGATGAAGTTCCACAAACTCCCCTTAGTAGTTCTTCGTATTCAATCGATGAACGTCGTGAAGTCTAATGCTCAACTATACATTCTATCCTAATCCGAGACATAGCTATAAGTAGACTAGAAATCAAGACTTATAGTTTTGTCAACTAAACTTGAGATAGCTACGCTTGCGAGTTCGACCGAACAGTGCTCTAACACACGAAATTACGGTTAGTGTGATAAAATTGTTCCTTGACCATAGAGCCAACCAAGAAAACAATATTGAAACTCAGGTGTAGTTGCAGGAAATCCCACATTACACCCCTCATATGATTTCATTATTAATCAACTCATTTTTAGTTTTACACTCTTAATTTTATTGATCAATCTTTGAATGTTCTTACAAGAAAAGATAAAGAAATCAAGAATCACCTCTGCTCTAGATTTTCTCTCTCCTATTTACTTGTTTCTTACTCAAAAAAGATCTCTCTTTTTTTTTACAACTTGAACGACTATTTATAGGGAAATACATAGTGGATGACAGCTAATCTGTCCTTTATTTTCGGGTATGGTTGCGACATTCTCGCAACCTTACAAATTAATTTCGCAAGCTCTCTAATTTTCGCAGGACTATCACATCTTTCTCGTGATCTAGCTGACGTCGTTTATTATATTCTTCTGAAATTGTTCTGCGACGCTGTTGTGTTGTGTTGTTGATAATTTCGCTGAAACATTGTCGTTGCGAGATTCTGATCCTACATCTTGCCTCTTCTCATATCTTCTCTGCAAAGTAGAGAATGATGTGAGAAATGCCGCAGCTGTTCATCTTTTCATATTCTGCATTTATCACACGTATTCTTTCTTCCATTTGTTTCTTGACACGTCTTCTGTAACCGCTGCTTTTCAACCGCTCACGTCTTTTCGTCTTAATGGTGTTTATTTCTTCGAGTAAAAAAATCTCCTTTATATACTCTTCTTACTCTTCTTTCCACTTTCTTTTTACTTTCTCTTCTATTTTTATTCTCTCATCTCTGCAACTCTGTTATTCTTCTGCAAGTTCTGCTGCTGTAATTTTTCCCCCTTCAATCCTCTTACTTTTTATTCATTCCCATACTCTATATTCAAATATGGCTCCAAGTGGTCATAGACATGAGAAGAATTTAAAAGATGTCCAAAAAGATCTTGCTGATAAAGGTTTCACACTCTCCACCATTCCTGGTGAAAATGCCAAATCAATTCTTTCTGTCAAACTTTTCTCTGATCAGTATTGTGATCAATCAATCATAATTTCGCTAGGTCAGATTCTCGCAGGTCTCCCTATTCCTCTTTATACCCAGATCTTCCTTTATTTTATGAAATTCTCGCTCACTCGGGATTTTCGCGAGCTATCTTCCAACTGAGTGGGGACTGCATCCGTCTGATGCTAGAGTTCGCTAACCGTGGTGCTGGTAGAGGATCTCTGTACTCCAAAGAACTTAGGGATCCTAAATTCGCAACCTAGAGATAATTGCTGAGAAATACACAGTAGCGAGTTTCTTTGAGAACTATGAACTTATCTCCATGAAGAAAGAGAATACTCGCTGGGGTATTCGCTTAAAAAGGAAAGATAACATTGATGAAGCCAAAATTCTCATGCAAGATATTGACTGGCATTCTGGTAAAAACACAACTCCTCGCCAATCCAAAGATGATAAATGGTGTGTTTTTCCTTTAATGCTAAAAGGACCTACATTGCTGGGTCAAATGTTCTTCCTGCGAATCTCGCTGCTTATCAACCTTGGGTTTTCTCTTGGCCCGAGAAGGAGAAAGAGGTATGTTTCTTCCCATTTAACTCACTTTATATTTCTTTATTGATTTTATTATTCTGTTCGCTAACTCTTGCGACATTCCGCAGATCCAAAAACTGAAAGATAGTTATAACAGGACTGGGAAAGCTAGTACTCTGTTAGCTCTTCGCTCATACACAGATGAGGTAAGAAATTTTCTCTTATGATTTTAAACTGTATACTGTTGCTTCCATTTCTTATTTCTATCTGTGTGTGAAGATTATTGCTGAAATAAAGAGCCTGCTGATGTTGCGAAGACTGGTGATAAAGGTAAAGGTGCTCTTCGCAGAGAAAAATCAACTGCTCCTCCTTCAAAGAAAAGGAAAGTCCGTTCTTCTTCTCCTTCAAATATTCCTCCTCAAGAAAATTCGAAAGTGACAAGGATGATGAGGACAATGATGATCTTGTCGCAAGTGAAGATTTCCACCTGAATCTTCTATGGCTAAGCTCTCTGGCCTCTTTTCTGATTCTCTGCAAGGAATGGGAGATAGCCAATTCGCAACACCTGCAAGGCTCTCGCTACACTTTGCGATGTCCCTTTACTGGATGGTGATAGTTCTCTTCGTGGAGTTTCTAGATCAGTGACTCCCGACTTCTTGCATTCCTCAATAGTCTGGTATATTTTTATCCTTTATTTTTATTGTCATAACTCAAAATTTCTTTCTATATTAATATTTTTTATATTTTCTCGCAGGCTGGAAAAGCTTTTTTGTTGCCTCAGATCTAGAGAGAAGACGCGAAAATCTTGAAAAGAAGAATCTTCAATTTCGCACAAAGAATGAAGAATTGGAAGCTGAAGTTAAAGGTCTTCGCGAGAAAAATAGACAATTAGAAATTGATTCTTCTTCGTATAAGAACAAAATCTCTAGTCTTCAGCAAGCTAATAATCAGCTTTACGGTATGTTACTTTTCTCTTTTCCCTTCATTCATTCATCCTGTTGTTTTATCTTATTTAAATGATCCTTTTTGCAGACATTTATGGTCTTTCTGATGAAGCTACCCTTCTTCGTTCATTTCCTAATGCCTTGGATAATGATACCCTTCTTGAGCGTCTTAACAATTCCTTAAATAGCTTCTCAAATGATAGAATTTCATCTCTTTCTCTAAATGAGCTTAGATCTAAATTTCGCCTCTTAGAAATTGACCATAGATCTAGTTTAGGCTTAGCCAACCGATTTAAGCGTCTCCTTCTTGATTCTAAAGAGAAAACCAATGAGTTAAGAACCAAAATTAGCGGTCTCATAGATGATAAGGATCGCATCTCTGATCAAGGTGCCAAGGCTTTGGCGAAATTCCAAGAGGCTCTTCTTGAAGTTCAACTTGAACGAGATGAAGCTAACCGCAAGAACATCGAACTCTGCGAAAGGGAAAATCAAATTCGTTCTCGTCTTCTTATAAGTAGTGAGGATGAATTTGTTTGGGCTGCGAAAATCTTAGATGATGCTAGAAAAGATTTAGGTGTAAATGTTAGTCTCCAAGTTGAGCATACAACCTTGATTAGAGATATGATTTCTGACAGAGAAGGTTACTAACTGCTCTTCTTTACTAATCTTTTGCTTCTTATGAATTTTCATCAAGTTAATAATTGATTGTCTTTTGCTCGCAGATTCTGAAAATAGATATCGTGAAAAGATTGAAGAACTCGAAGCTGAAAAGGAGGAACTCGCAAAGAATCTTTCTTCTCGCAACGACAAGTATTCTAGATTAAAGAATCAAATCAAGATCACTGTTGCGAATTTTAAGAATGATGCTATGCATTTTCGCAATCAAACTATCCAAATGGTTTGTGACGATCATAATATCCCACATTCTGATTATCCTTGTCTCTTGGAAGAAATCCCACAGAATACTCCCAGTTTGATTATCTCTGATAGCGAAGCTGACGATGAAGAATCTGATAGTGATGGAGTTCTGATGGTGATGAAGATTCTGACGCAGACGAAGAAGGGAACAAGTCTGATGAAGATAATGGGATCAACTAAGAAGTAGTCTTTATTTCTTTCTTTGATTCTTTGTAATACTTGTACATTTATTCTTCTTTCTGTATATTTGTGTTTCTTTCATTTTGACCTGCATTCATTAAAACAATTCTTCTTGCAATACAGTTAATCAATATAATCATTAATTTTGAATCTTTGAGTAAATCTATCATATGGAGACAAATAACATTTTCTAATTTCATACATTCCCATACTTGCCTCTGTTATTTGAATCCAAATGAGAGATTTCATAAAAATTTCTTATTTTATGTCTCAATTTCGCGTTAATTATGTATAACTTCGCAATCTTATGCGAAGTGAATTTTGATTCTTTTCAAAATCTCATTCCTGTGTGGTCTTATTTTGCCTTCCTAATTAAAGGTCTTATTATGCCACCTCTTGTCATTGCGACAAAATCGCAGGACGTCCTTGCACTTTCATGCAAAAACCCATTGATCTTGCCTTAACTTTTTCTTTTGTATTATGGCCTCTTCAGGAATGTTGCGACAATATGACAGGCCTAAATATTCTTGCGAAAATGAAGCCCCATGACATTGCCGTCTTGCGACGAAATCGCAGGACGTCTTCGCACTTTCATGCGAAAACCCATTGATCTCGTCTTATCCTTTTCTTTTGTATTATTGCCTCTTCAGGATTGTTGCACAAATATGACAAGCCTTAATATCCTTGCGAATAAAAAGCCTCATGACATTTGCGTCTTAAGACACTTATCAGCTCCCTAATGGAGGGTGCCGCCCTTATCTCCCCCTGGTTGCCCCTTCAAGGAGGCGTACTTCTACCATACAAGGTTAGCTCCTCCCATCCAGTCTTAACAACAACCAGTTGTTTTCGCAGCCTCTTATCCCTTTTACCTATAGGGCTTATGGTTACGAGACTGCACCCTAAGTGGGGTTTTCTTCAGGCCGAGTGCAGTATAAGCCAAGACTTGTCAAGAATGGCAAAGTACGCTTCAAACGTCCCTGGCACTCTTGACTCAACCGTGTACCTCGGCGCCTTGATCAGATCTGCACTCCTTGGGAGAGTCCTTATTACCTTAGTCGCCCAACCTAAGTCATATGCTTAAGCTGAGAATCCAAGGTGCCTCTCCCGGATGGGCTTTATTGACCCCAAATCTCCATGACTCAGGTTCCGGTGGCGGTGTAGCCTTTCCCTGAGCCATGCAACAGGTACCCCCTTATATGACGTACTTTAGGTCTTACATTTGCCTCTTGCGAAATTGCATTCGCGAACTAGGGTGTACGCCATAAAGGTTTGCCCCTTTCTTTTTTCATTTTTCTCTGATTGTCTTCTGTAAAATTCATTATCTCAGCGAGAGTCTCGCAATCATCATATTGTATCTGAATTTCGCAATCTCAATTTTGCCATTCAATCAAATGTATTTTGAGAATTTTACTTATTGCGAGAGTATCGCAACAACTTAATCATTCATACATTTCTTGTTTTTATTACCTTTGTCATCCTCTGCTTTTTATTATTTTCTGCTACTGCTTCCTTGGTAGTGGTATGTTCATCATTTTTATTCTGAGCTAGCATTAGTTTCGCAACATCTTTCCTTTCCTTTCGATTGCATCCACCATCAACCTCTCACTTCTTTGTGTATCTTTGATTTTGTGTCGCCAGTTTTCCTTCTTGTTTGCTCTTCCTTCGCAAGATTCTATCTCAGTTTCGTAACACCTCTTTCCTTCAACCCAATCTCCCTTTATGATTCCTACACCACTGGGGTGAGGGAATTTGATGCACTGGTGGAAAGTTGAAGCTACACCTAGAATCCCATGTAGCCAAGGTCGACCAATTAACGCATTGTAGGGTGATTCTACATCAACGACACAGAATAAGATTTCGGAAGATATTCCCTTCAATGGAATTCGCATAGTAACCTCCCCTTTAGGCTTGTTAGCAGTACCATTAAAACCATATATCTTATATGTTGATGGTATAAGATCATCATCTCTTCCACCCATGGTTTTATAAGTATGATAAAATAAGATGTTCACAGAGCTTCCAGTATCGATTAGAATTCTATTAATTCCCATGAATCTTCAGCTTCATCATCCTCATCTTCTTTCGGTTTTGGATTAATTTCTAATTTTACTACCAATGGATTGTCATGCACCTCTTCTCCTTCGGGAATTTCTTCTGCGGTAAAAAAAGAATGATCTGTTTCTGCCATTCCTCTAGTGGCGAGATTTTCGCAATATTCATAATTTCTCTTCCATCATTATCTCTTGCGAACACTCTACTCAAAACATTATCATGAAAATCTTCAATTGTCTTATATGAATGTATGATAGAGTGACAGAATAGATTTTTTGCTTTTGCACCAACTTCTATGAAGAATGTTTCTTTTTTTCATGTTTCACTTTGTGATGCTCTGGTGGTGGTGGCAGTGGTTGAGATTGTGGATGCCCTACCAGTCGTTTAGTTTTCCTTGATCTATCATTCTCAAAATAATTCTTTTTACATTTCTGCAATCATTTGTTGTATGTCCATGAAAATGATGATAAAACAAAACTCATGGCTTCTGTGGTTTGGAGGTTTGTTCCCATGTTCCATGGTGTTGGTATATTTCCATCAAGATTATAGCTTCCCATATCTTCTCCACACTTGCATTTAGAGGTGGCATCTTGATTTTTCCCATACTACCTTGTGACCTCCTTGTCCTCTATTATAGTTTTGTCTTTGACCTCCATAAGTTTCTTGTGGTTGATCGAGTCTTTGAATCTTGTTATTTCCACCACGATTGTAGAAATTTCTTTCTCTTTCATACTTCTTGATCTCGGCTTCCCATAGCCACCAGTTTCTGTTGATTGTTACCGTCACCTTCTCTTGTTGTACTTGCGAAGTATTCACTGTGTTTATTAGCTTGGGTAATAAGCTTGCATTCGCTGTTTGTGAGCTGGTGTTCGCAACTGGATATGATTCCATTTCATTTTGCCTTTCCTCTAGAGCAATGTATTCTTCTTGAAGTTCTCGCAATTCAGTCATTGTGATCGTATTCTTGACTCTGAAAATTTGGACATACAATAGGTTTGTTGCAAACATAGCATTGATAAATGATAATATAAGATATCTCTCATCTACACGGCCAGCCATTTCGCTACACATAGTTCTCCATTTTAGTCAGGTGTTTCAAACTTTCGCCAATCCTTTGTTTTAATCCAAACACATCTTCTATACCAGGTCGCGAGAATTATTACTTATATATGCCCCAAGAATGTAGTCTGCAAATGATTGAAGGATGTTATTGTGTTCTTTGGTAGACCTTCAAACCATTTTAACGCCTCTCCTGTTAAGCTGGATGCGAAATATTTGCACAATACGGCATCATGATTTTCCCATTGTAACATGCACCTCACATAGGCTTTAATGTGTTGAATTGCACAAGTTGTTCCATCAAAAATGCTGGTTAATGCGGGCAAATTGCATTTCGGTGGTTCCTCCTAATTGTACTTCCCTTGTAAATGGAGTTTTCGCAGCTTCTTCTATTGCTTCATCCAATTGTCTTCTGCCTACTTCTCCTCTATTATTTAGCATTCCTCTCATTTCTTCTAATTCTTTCAAGATTTGTTTATTTACACCTGAATCTTGATCCATTGGTCTTTTAATTTCGCCTCTCTTCTTCTGCGTTCATGTCTATCTTCTCTCGCGAAATTTTGCATTTCTTCTTCATTATCCTCATCTCGTCTTCTTCTGCGATTCTCTTCCTCATCTATCTTGAATTCGCATATGATGATGCCTTTCATTTTCCCCTCCATGATTTTGTTCATTTCTTATCAATTCATTCGCTGTCTTTCAGCCATCCTCTGTACTCTATCATACTCTCATTGAGATTACCGTTATTCCGGTTTTGTGTACGTTCTTTCTCGATTGTCGTGATTGTTCTGGCGAATTGTCTCCTGAAGCTCTTGTTCTTCCATTTCCGCTCTCAATCTTTCACGTTCGCAGATTAAACGTGCTTGTTCAGCATAATGTCTTTCAATTTCTTCTTCAATTGTCTGTTGATTTCTTTGAGTTTCTCTTTCATGTAAAATTCTTCTTCCTTCCTCTCGATTTCCTTCGCCATCTTGGTCATTTCGTCCCTGACGTTGTCCGTTCTCTTGATTTCCACCATTTTTCCCATCATCAAAAGTTTCATTTTGTGGAACGTAACGATCATCAGCTCTTTCTCTATTTTCGCGATATTCTTCATTAGGATTTGATATTTCTTCTTGAATATTGTTTCCAGCATTGATTGTGGGTGAGTTTCGCCTCATTTCTATTCTAGTCGATCTTGAATATGATTTTGTAATACTTCTCGATCTTCTATTCTGTAGTCTTATATTCTCCATCCTTAATTCGTGATTTTGCCTTGTTAGATTTGCACGTTCTTCTGCCTCAGCTATTCTTTCTTCATGTATTCTTCGTCTCAACGTTTCTAACGCTCCAATTTCTTCATCTCCATGAATTATTCCTTCATCTGCTTCTTGATTTCTCTCTTCCTGTCTATAATTTCTGTTTTGTCGCTCTTCTTCTACTTCTTCTGCCGAATTTGATTGCCAAGTGTGTATACTCACCCTATCATAATCTGTATTCCTCCCTTGAACTAGTGTTTGTTGAATTGGTGGTTGAATTTGATTTTCTCAATTACTTCTCATTCTAGTAGATTCTCCCATTTCACTTCTTTCTGTCCCAGCAATTCTCTTGCTTCTTCTAACAGTTGTCGGTTGTTCGGATGTATTTCTTTTTCTATCCATTTCCTCGATGTTAACAATATTGCAAGAAATTATGGAAAATTCTTAATCAATCACTCTAAATTTTCACAAATCTCAATATTAATTTTCAGCCTTTTCTAGAATATTCTTCAATCATTCCCTGTTTCTAGCGCCATTATGTAGTTGCAGGAAATCCCACACTACACCCCTCATATGATTTCATTATTAATCAACTCATTTTTAGGTTTACACTCTTAATTTTATTGATCAATCTTTGAATGTTCTTACAAGAAAAGATAAAGAAATCAAGAATCACCTCTGCTCTAGATTTTCTCTCTCCTATTTACTTGTTTCTTACTCAAAAAAGATCTCTCTTTTTTTTTTACAACTTGAACGACTATTTATAGGGAAATACATAGTGGATGACAGCTAATCTGTCCTTTATTTTCGGGTATAATTTGCGACATTCTCGCAACCTTACAAATATTAATTTCGCAAGCTCTCTAATTTTCGCAGGACTATCACATCTTTCTCGTGATCTTAGCTGACGTCATTTATTATGTTCTTCCTGAAATTGTTCTGCGACGCTGTTGTATTGTGTTGTTGATAATTTCGCTGAAATATTGTCGTTGCGAGATTCTGATCCTACATCAGGAACAAATGACAAGGTGGTTTTTGATATGGGTTGTGGGGAATGTACTTTTCCCAAACAAAAACGATGTTTTTCTGAATAAATAGCTACCGATATTCAGGGATTTGGGTGTACTACGTACTTATGACTGGGGTTCAACTATTTATGGTCGTATGTTATGAGGGTTAGGTACGGGAGTAATGAGCGACAAGGCTGAGTTGCTGTTCTTTTTGTATTTATTAATGGTAAAATATTTATACACACTCGTAAATTCACTTTCTTTACTTTGTTATTATTGTTGAACATATGATATTGCTAGTCGTAACAATCTTTTAATCTTTAATGATTTTGCAGCCTTGGTTTTGGGCATATTTCCAATGTTTATATCCCAATTTACAAGAGCAGCATCTGTTGGATCTAGATCCATGACCGGCGGGTCGGTTATATGATGATAGCCAAATAGATAAAGAAAGAGGTAAAAACCATTATAGGTCCATTCAATAGTAACTATGCGTAACCAAATATACAAATTCTCGTTCAATCAAGTAATATGGAGGCCGTGAGAGGATAGTAAATGGGAAACTAATAATGAGGTGATACTTGCAAAACAACTTTCCGAAACACGTAGCGTCTTTTATGATTCGTTTGGAAACAATGGTTGTACCTAGGGGATCGATGTCTCAGACAAATTGCTGGAATTACAGTAATACCGATCAATCCACCCGATTCAATAGTAAATGTCATCACCAACTACTTGTATACCGCCACATGTCGTAATTCCTTGCATTTCATATAAGTACAATACTTTTAGTATATGGAGCGGTGGAATCGAAAGTCAGTTTGGAATTACTATAGTATAATTGAACACGAAAGAAATAGAGATGTGTATGGTTCGCAAGATCCTAATGCTTATGTACGTTGCCCAGCACCGTGTAGGCAATCAACATATACAGAAGAGTTGGTGCCGGTAGAAAATCATATCTTCCCACATATACCAAGAAAATTCTTCTGTTTGAATATCCAACACGGATGGTAGGCCGGTAATAAGGCCTATTGGAAGCGGGTATTTGACTAAATCTTGTAAACCCAATTATAATGTCAATTGGGGTAGAAATATGACCATCACTTGTATTATTCCTGCTTTTATGCTAAATTTATGATGTTGTCAAAATAAAATTTTAATATTTTTCTGGTGTTTGTAGGAGCAGTGTGCCAATTGCCTGAGAATGAGCGATAGCATAGGCTGGCTATAGAACAATTCATGTTCGACTATACAAAGGATTTGCGATACCAACTCTATCATAAAGGTGATTTTGCATATATAAATTTTACCAAAGAGTATCAACCAGCATATACATGTAAGTCATCTACCGCAGGCTACTCTTTTGATTCAGGTCCATCGTCAGATTCTTTTGTACCAAACAGTCAAGATGAGATTGGGTATCATCCTCAAAAAACGCCTGAACAACCCCATAAAAGTAGGACAACATATGAAGATCTTGGGTACGATGCACAGAGAGATGATATATGGTTTTCGCAGTATACATATCTACATACTAGAAATGAAAACTGATTTCATGAGTATGTTTGAACTGATAGTTTATCGAATTTCGTAATGACTTATTTTATTCATAACCACTAGTTTTTTTTTTGACTTTTAACAACTTATTTTATTCATAACGGCTAGTTTTTTTTTTTGTAATGCCTCGTTTTATATATAACAACTAGTTTTTTTAGTTCAGGATGCTTTTTTTATTTGCCTATAAAAAGGAAATCACTCTCCATATGAAATTGTCAAAACATTGTATTTCATTCGTTGAAAAAAATATGAAGCGATTCACCAAAGAAGAAGATGTTGCTCTTGTGCGAGCATGGATTCATGTTAAATTACAAGTAGAAATATTACTAAGCTAGTGCAGACAAATAAATCACAACCAATGATATGTAGAGGAGGAAGTCAGCCAACCCACTTGATCTTTGTTGATGATATCTTCATATTTTGCAATGGAAACAAGAGGACATTAAAGAATTTGATGGAGCTCTTAATGAAATATCAAAGTTCATCTGGTCAGGAAATAAATAAGACAAAAAGTAAATGTTTTGTAGGTGGTACTTCTCTAGCAAGGAAACAGGGGATAGCATAATTTTTACAAATAAAATTGTCTTCTTTTCCAGATAAGTATTTGGGTGTGATATTAAATTCAGGAAGAGTAAAATCACAACAAGCATGGGGAATGATTGAATTGATGCAGAAGATGTTAGCTGGATGGATGGGTAAACTACTTGCTTTCTCTGCAAGGTTAACTCTTATTAAGTTTGTATAATGCAGCATGCCTATATACACAATGTCAGTGTACAAGTGGCCAAAGTCAGTAATAGTGGTGTGTGAAAAAATTATCAGGAATTTTTTGTGGTCTGGTGACCCAAATGTGAAAAAGCTAGTGACTGTAAAATGGGATGAAGTAAATGCTCTTGTGGAGGAAGGAGGTTTGGGGCTGAGAAGATTGGAAGTTATGAATAAAGAACTGTTAATGAAATTACTATGGAAAATATAAAATGAAGATGAAGAATGGACCATATTTATGAGGCAAAAATACAAGGACATAAATGGTGAATGGATCAAATATTACAAACAATCTTCCATATGGCCTGGTCTCAAGTGGGTGATGAATGAGATGTATGAAGGAAGTAGATGGTTAGTAGGAGATGGAAAATGTATCTCAGTCTGGAATGACAAATGGGTTAAAGAATATGCTCTAATTGAAAGACATGCTGATGATACTTATATTCTGCAAAATGCTGATCTAAAGGTGAAGGATTCAGAATGGAGAATGGAATATACCACCAATTACGCTGAATTTTTTTTGACAAAAGTGAATTACCAGTTTTGAGACAGGGAAGGATAAATGAATATGGACACAGGATATGACAGGCTCCTTCACAGTAACTAATGCAGCTCAAATGATAAGAAAGAAACACTCAAAAGTTCCTTGGGCTAAACATGTATGGCAACCATGCATTCATCCTTATACTTCTAGTAATTTATGGAAAATCTTAATATGAGCATGTGCCACTGAAGAAACTGTTAGGAAAAAAGGTTTTTCTACTGTATCAAAATGCTACCTATGTGGTAATTGTTAGAGCATTGCTCGGTCGAACTAGCATGCATTGCTATCTCATGCATGTTTGTCAATGTTAGTGATCAAAACTATAAGTCTTGATTTCTAGTCTACTATAGCTAAGTCTCGGACTAGGATAGAAAGTGTAGTTGAGCTCAATAACTCCATGGAAATCATCATACAAGACGAAGGACTACTCAAGGAACTGGTGGAACTTCATCGACTAAAAGGTATGTGGAGACTTGAACTTATCTATCACTCAAAAGTCTATCTACTCTATCTCTTATCTTGAGACAAAAGTCATTTTGCTATATAGACTTTGATTATATTCTATTTCGAGCCGAGTTTATCTCGTCTATCTATTTCTCGAAATATGCGTTGGTAAGCTTTCGCTTTGGACAAGTTCATCTTTACATAGTGACGAAAGTCATGATATGTTTCAATCACTTTGAAAATTGCTTTGACGAAAAATGGTTTGTGAATAACAACTATATAACGTCCTCTAAGAATATATCAATGATTCAAAATGAGAGTTTAGATTATATAAGCAATGTTGGATATAAGTATTTTGTGGCAACACATATATGTATAAGTCTTTTTTTCCTTGAACCGAAGTTTGTGAACTTTGTCGATCAAGAGAACCGGAACAAGAGCCGTGAACTGAGTCCGCGAACTCAATCCGCGAACTGGCGGAAGTTCTCGTCCCGAGAATATCTGCTGGAGTTTGAGAACTCCTTCCGGGAACTTAAGTCCGCGAACTAAGTCTACGAACTTAGTTGGTAATATCTAAAGACGATTGTTTGTGAACTTATTTATATTAACTAAGGAATGCTAAATGCAAACCATGGCTATAAAGTTCATGAATCGATTCGAGTGAATCAAATCGTTTTTGCTTCGATTGTGTCTTGTGTAGTTACATAAGATTTCCTTGCAATTGAACAACTCTCTAACTAGTTCTTTTGAGTCATTTGAACTAGTTATGGTGAATAAGAATATGGTTGATATGAAAGTGCTCATATGGCTAACCATTTGGTTAACTATTGTTGAACCAAAAAATGTTCATATTGGATACGGTTACACAAACCAAAAATCGTGCATTTCATTTGTGTGTAACAAGCTAAGTTTTCGATCCGACGGTTGAAAGATATTAGGTTGAATCTAATCAGGTTTTCATCTAACAGTGAATATTGAATGCTTTGTTACCAAGCTAACATTGATTGCAAACCCTGATTTGAAAGATTATATAAGGGAGAACTCTAGCAACTGGGAAACCTAATACCCACACCTCCTGTGTGATACTAGTTGTATTAGCTAGAGTCGATTGTCCTTTAATATTAGGTTTCTTCTTGTAAACCAGGTTAACGACTTAAAGACTTCATTGGGATTATGAAGCCAGACCGATACTACTTTCTCGTAGTTGTGTCATCTAATCTTGTTGATTCTATCGTTTTGAGTACTATCGTAACGATTGGCTTGAGATTTATATCTCCGATAGGCATGAAGATGTTTGTGATTACTTTTATATCTTTCCTATCGGAGACGGAACAAAAACTTGTAGGTATTTATGTGGGAGACAGATTTATCTATTCCTGTAGACTTTTCTGTGTGATACAAATTTGTTTATTAAAGTCTTCGACTTTGGGACGTAGTAACTCTTAGTTGTGGGTGAGATCAGCTAAGGGAATCAAGTGCGTAGTATCTTGCTGGGATTAGAGATGTAGGAGCATAACTGTACATTGGATCAGTGTGAGATTGATTGGGGTTCAACTACAGTCCAGACCGAAGTTAGTTTGTAGTAGGCTAGTGTCTGTAGCGGGTTAATACAGTGTATGTTCAATCTGGACTAGGTCCCGGGGTTTTTCTTCATTTGCGGTTTCCTCGTTAACAAAATTCTGGTGTCTGTGTTTTTTTGTATTCCGCATTATATTTTGTCATATAATTGAAATATCACAGGTTGTGCGTTTGAATCAATCAATTGGAAATGCGACCTTTGGTTGTTGATTGAAATTGATTGATACTTGAACATTGGTCTTTGGTACCGTTCAAGTGATTTCTCTTGTATTCAATTAGACTCGCAGATTTCTATTTGCTTGAGAAATAATTGAATCAAGAAAGAGAGATATAACTCTTTGATATACTTTATTAACATTGAGTCTAAGTTGATTCTCTTGAAAGTATATTGGAGTTTGTCCATACAGATTGCTAAGCGAAATATTGGGTGTGGTTGTTGTAACCCCACTTTTTCAGTAACAATCAAGACACAATGGAGCATCTTTTATTGTCATGTGAATTCAGTGAGCAGATATGGCATTGGATGAGTAAAATCTTTAAATGTTCTAAGCCAATGGGATTTGAGGAGATTCTGAAAGGTGCCAAAGGACAAAGCCCTGCTATAAAGGAGGTTTGGTATATATGCTCTTTTAACATAATGTTAGAACTGTGGTTTCTAAGGAATGCCATAATATATGATTTTGTGACACCTAATATTGAGGTTTTTAAACAAAAAATTATGAGAAGTACCAAGGAAAGTAGTATCAGAATGAAAGGTGAAATGTGGGGGAGAGTATATGATCTGCAAGTACTGCTTTATTTTGGAATTTCTGGAATCATAGCATCATGTACAACCGTGAAGCAATGTTTCTTCAAATTGTATGATGTCAATCAAGTGTTAATTTGCTGTGATGGTGCTTCAAAGGGTAATCCAGAACTGGCAGGCTTGGGTTTTGTGGCTAGAGCTCATTCAGGAGAATGTATTGGAGCAGCTTCAGGAGGGATATGACTAGCAACAAACTACTTAGCAGAAGTAAGGGCATTAATAGTGGCAGGTGAATGGTCTACAAGAAAACTATTTCAACAAGTTTGTTTTAGTATGGATTCAATGGCAGTTTTAGTTGCTTTTTCAAATAATAAGGTACCATGGATGGTGCAGAGTAGATGGGAGAAGATAAGAAGATTAATACCCTCCATTACATTTAGACATTCTTATAGGGAGACAAACTTTTCAGCTGACAGCATGGCAAAGAAGGGAGTATTACTAAACAGGGGTAGACATTTTCTATGAAGAAAAACTAAACTTCTTAGGAAGATTAAAGTATGAGGATGACACTTACTTTAGATTTTAAATTTATGGTATAATGTATAAAGTGTTTTCTATCTTTGGACAAGTCTTAGTGACTTTTTTGTAAATTGATTCATTTTAGTAATAAAATTCATGATTAAGGGGAAAAAAAAGCATGGATTCATGTTACAACTGATCCTGCTGATACATATCAAACCACGACCAGTTCTGGATTAATGTTTTTGAAAATTTCGATATGATATCCAGTAATGAAAAGGTAAGAACTAAAAGATATCTTCAAACTAGGTTGAATACTATCAATATGGAAGTCGTGACTTTTGTCACATTTCAGACTGAAGTTAACATACTGAATCCTGGAATGACGTATGAACAACAGGTAATAATTCAATAAGATATTATTGATAGTAATTTTTAGTTCAGGGCTAAAATTGTGAAACCCTGTATTTAATGTGTTGTTATTCTGTAAGGAAACAAAGCCATTTAAAAGCGACGAGAGCTTAAACCTTTCTACTTACATATGTACTGAGCAATTCAGTATATATTTATCTGAAATTTATCCACAATGGTGCGTGTAGCAACAACCCAAAATGTTATGTAAATTTTATCTCCCCGCTTGCGTTATTCACTAATGTACAACCTGTCGAGTATTTTCATATGCTATGTTCCCCAGTTGAACTCTTAATATTGGCATAACATGACAATTACTGTTCACTCGCAGCGGAGTAGCATGAATTTCCCGAAGTGTCAGTATTAAGATCTAATAAAGATACTCGGGAACACGCAAGTTGCACCGCTCTATGATAAAGAGGTTTCCTGTGCCAACGCACAAATAATCTATCGAAAATTGTGCGATTTTGTGTCAGCTCACGAAATTCAATTTTCTAACCTAATTTTACCTATTTGCAAAAATTAGGTTTTTTTGCGCCTCGCGCAATATCTCGAACCCTATTGGTCGAGACCAAACCTAGGTAAGCTAGGAAGTTAATCCGCCATGGACTAGTAGGAGCAAGATCCTACCAAAAATCATAAAACAAGAAATAAAGAGGAACTGCGACAAGTAAGAGCAGCGGCAAAAGGAGGCGTGGTCGCGCCACTTGGCCGACCGATTGGCTTCAGCAGGCGCCACCTGTGGCCGGCTGGCCACGCTCCATGTTGCTGCTTGCTGGCCTCCTTTCCCATCGACCAATCAAATATCTTTAAACGTGCCACACACACTTTTAAATAAAGTTGGAAGTTGGTTGGTCGACGCGCCTAATTCCTTAAGGAATCTAATATAGACTTCCCATGTCAGTCTTAAAACGATCACGACCGTACGCTTTGGACACTCGATTTATCAAGTCTAGCCACCTCCTAACATGGTCGGACGAGCACCTCCATGTACATCTGAGGGCTCACTAATGCCTTGGCCAATCGGAGTCTTCCCAACTCGCAAGCGGAGCCACTAAACGTTTACCCAAAGTAAGTTAGCTGCATGAGTAACAAAACCCTAATTTGTATTAGCAGCAGTATATTGCTGCCACAAAACGATCTTGGCCGCCCAACTTCGCCAGCCAAATTGATCGTCCTAGATTCAATCTCAGTCAACGAGCAAGGTGCGGATATGCTCACCAGCGGCCCAGCTATTGTGCTGACCGGATGAACAACTCCCTAGCACGCGCCAACAGCAAGAAACGTTGGCCCAAAATAGGTTGGCCACACGGTTTTTAAAACCTAAATTAAATCAACGACGGTCATTAACTGCCGCAAATAATCTCGGACGCCCAATTTCGCCAGACGAATTGGCCGACCTAACTCCTTTTTTAGGTAGCCAACAAGATGTGGCCATGATCAACGGCCACTCCCCTTCCATAAGCCGCAATCGGCCAAGTCGTTGCCTCCCCATATGGCTCCTAAATGATTGTCCAAAAGGGGCCGGTCGCGCTGCTTACATGAATTTTAAAGCAACCATTAACTGCCGCAAATCATCCCAGCCATCCAACTTGTCTATCCAATTTAACCGGTCTAGATTTAACTTGGGCCAATCAATAGAATGCCAAAATGGCTACAATCCATCACTCTCCTATAGGGACCGACCCACCTACCTTTGGCATGCATAAATAGTTCCCAGCAACTTCCTGAAAGTGGATGGTCATGCTCTTGTTAAGACACTAGGTTCCGCAACGAACCAAGACAGGCTCAATATAACGATGCTTCACATGCATCGATCATTTTGAGCTGCTTGCTTAAAAGCGATGCTTTAAATGCATCGAATACATACGATATTTTATGAGTATCGGCTTCACAAATAACTTAGTTATTTAACCTAATAGTGTCACATGCTATTCTTTGCGGAAAGTCTCATGACTTGGCTCGTTACACATGACTACCCGCCGCCTAGCTTGCGCATGATTGGTCAGAATAATTAGGCAAGACCCACTCAGCAACTTACTACATATTTTCTATAAAATACTCGAGACATCAAACATGTCACAAACTGAGGGATGTTCATCAGGGTATTGGTCTGGCGGTTTACAGCGTGCGGCGTGCAGCACTCCATTATGAGAAAGTGTCAGGAAAGCCAGACAGTTAGTGGCAGCAGAGAAGTAGTGGGTGTAAACTGACTCGTCTTCCCTCATAGTAAGACGTGGTTTTCTACATTTTCACACGATCCAACTTTTCCATCACTTAACTACTCCCACTTCCTATGAGATCTAGGTGCGTGCAACTATGACTGATATAAATAGTTTTCGACCTATTTTGACCAACGACGACGGTTTTGGTTATCAACACATTATTCAGAAAAAACACCAAGAACTGATAGCTTACATTCTGCAAGCCAGTTCCATATTCTGATACAAGTCATAAAACAACCACACTTCCAAAATTCAACATTTTTGATCTCAACACCTTCTTCGCTTCCCTCCCTAAGATCAACCCTTCTCCTTCACTTTGTGATCGAAGCAAGTCTGGAACGACGATTTCTTGGTTTAGGACGGAATTGTACAGATTGATCTCTCGAATCTAAAGTACTCCCGTGCAGTGCATTTGTTTAGGGTTTAAATTCGGTTCTCGACGGCACACCCAAATTTACCATGTCTAGGAGAATCGATTTTTACCCCAAAACAACTGGCGACCACAGTGGGAGATTAATCTCTCGGTTGCAAAATCAGTTTCTCAGTTTTCATTCCAGTTTTCTCAATTTCAAGAGGGAGGGTCTTAGATCTAATTCAATTATTAAACTCAATTTAGGTTCAATGGCCAATTTAAATTTTGGTGTTCCGTTCGTTAATAAGCTTCACAAAAATGCGTTTTCAAGCAATGCTACTAGGAATGGCTTGGATGGCCGAGCACCAGTAAATCTCCCAGATAAAATGACCGGAAAGCCTCGTGGAGACACAAGAATACGTGACTACTACTTAGAAGGACACAATGGCTCCTCTCAAGATCCGGATTGAGCAACCGCCTTTTCTGCAACACCATAAGTGTTATATGGAGGAAGCCGGAAACGCCTCAAAGTTATCACTGATATTAAAGTCGCCAGGGTCCACACCCAGAGAGATAAA
This sequence comes from Papaver somniferum, assembly GCF_003573695.1. NCBI lineage: Eukaryota > Viridiplantae > Streptophyta > Magnoliopsida > Ranunculales > Papaveraceae > Papaver > Papaver somniferum. Next base: position 142,170,471 of record NC_039358.1, read on the forward strand.
AGGAAGATTCGCGTAGCAGTTTTTCTAGTATGGAGATAGTCGACAACAAATCTCAACACCAACGGAGTCATAGAAAGGCACCTGCAGTGATCACGAAAGCAAATGTCTATCTCTATTCCAACACTGCTATTATTTTATGGTCAGGAGTACCCGCTATCACTTCATCAGCAAAACATGTAGATCCAGACCATGACGTAATTCCAGGAATTCGTACATATGCAATAACAAAGGAGGATTGACACATCTTCAAATCATCATAAATGGGTTCGCCTATTATGCCAACCCAAGCAAGAGCAAGCCCAGGACATCTTCGGATCTACTGGAGCCGACATGTCAAGAGAGCAGCCTTAAGAAGATAATGATGCACGCGTCATCATGCCAGGAAAGAATCCGCAGCCGAGATAACCTCACGCAGAGGAGATATGAGAAGTTGTTGCACCAAAAGGATCCGCGTTTCCCATATTTCCTTTGCCTAGGGAAACGAGTAATGTTGAAGAACATATCTCCCATCTTTGGAATACTTAGGAGGAATACGAGTATCACTAGATGTTATGAGTCGAAGAGTTCTCCAAATCGCCTACCAGAAGAGCCTACACCAGGTACAACAACATTGTGCCAAACAACATGGCCAATTGGTGTGAGATGGTTAACACTTTCTATAAGAAATATTTGTTTGTGTTTGGGAAAATCACCCTATCGGACATGGGAAGAATGTTTTAGCGAAACAATGATATTTTTTTGTATCTGCGCAAATCACTCTATCGGACCTGGGAAGAATGTTTCAGCGAAACAATGAGCATCCGAACGATTATGTCAAGAGATTCAAAATTCAGACACTAGATTGTCACGATCCAAATGTGACTGAACAACAATTGGTGGAATTATGCATCAATAGGATAGTACCTGTCTATCGTGCTTTGCTGGAGAACCTGCGTTTTCAGACATTCTCTGAACTTCATAAAGCTGCTAAACGCTCAGCTACAACAGCACCTGCCCTGCTAGAAAGAACCACGCCTTCCAGGAATGAAGATCCTCATGATATTCGTGAAAGCATACATCTCACCAACAGGCAATACAACCTTCGGTCTTCTGTAAGAAGTTTCACTGAAGCAGCAAGAGGAAAGCAACCGTTTTAGAGATGCAATATCTTGCGCATTCAAAACCACCAACTCCAACTCCAGTACCACATGTGTGAAGGCCACAATGAGAAAACCACGTCCAAGTTACATTGTATCTGGCTCGACGGCAACAACATCAATGAGAGACGCTTTCAGAATTTCCTCTCCCATAGAAGAAGTAGTTGAATTACCGAAGGAGATTTCACCCAAGGACTTAAGTGGTACATATGGACTCTCCATGTCAGGAGCTTCAACATATTTTCACAACCTATTAGTTAAGTCGTTCGCATGAGGGAACTTCCCTACTCCACAAAGATACGATCCAAAGATGATAAAGGAAAAAGAGTGCGTCTGCGGACTGCTCAACACTACCCATCTCAAAGATACTGAATTTAAGGAGACGCCCTAACACACGCCAAGTTTCATATTATCAAGGAATACCCGAATTATGATATGTTCTGGGGCGCTCATGGATATATAGCAATAAAGTGGAACTAGGAGTATGTCCTTTTCCGGTGTCTATACTTGAGAGGGTCTCCAACAAGCCGTCTAATCCTGAAGATTATTTTCTGTCGTATGGACAACTCGCAAATGTGACGCAATTGCGTGAAGAGAGTGTAGCAGCATTTGTTCGCAGGTTCCACACACAACGCCCGATGATGCTTACTCACGGGAGAGCCTAATAAACCCAAAGCCCAATCATGAACGAAGGACATGCCTAGCGGAGATAGAGCTAAGTAACTATCCTTAAACTAAATGTTTTATATCTATTAGGCATATCAAATAATTTTTAAATATCCTATTGTTGAGATGTACTAATTTCCTCAACTCACTACGGTGTTGCCAGGCGTACTGCCTCAACACATTTTCCTCTTAGTGTTGAGACGCAACAATTCCTCAAAACTCGATAATGTGTTTCCAGGCGTATTGCCTCAACATATTTACCTCTTAGTGTTGAGGCGCAACAATTCCTCAACACGCACTACTGTGTTGCCAAGCGTACTTCCTCAACACATTTTTCCTCTTAGTGTTGAGACGCAACAATTCCTCAACACTCACTACTATGTTGCCAGGCGTACTGCCTCAACACATTTTCCTCTTAGTGTTGAGACGTACTAATTCCTACAACATTCACTACTGTGTTGCCAGTCATACTGCCTCAACACATTTTCCTCTTAGTGTTGAGACGCAACAATTCCTCAACACTCACTACTGTGTTTCCAGACGTACTTCCTCAACACATTTTCTTCGCAAAGGAAAATCATCTGCATCCTCTTCAAAGAAAAGAAAGAGAGGGAATTCTCCTCCTCCTTCAAATGTTCATTTCCATGATGGTTCTGAAGATGATGAAGACAACAAAGATGATGATGACGACTCTGCTACGAATAAATATTCTCCACCTGAATCCTCTATGGCACAGTTATCTGATATCTTCTCTGATTCTTGCAAGGGATGGGAGATAATTGCCTCGCCAATATATGCAAAGCTCTCGCAACTATTTGCGATACTCCTTTGTTGGATGGTGATAGTTCTCTTCGTGGGTTCTCCAGATCAGTGACTCCTAGCTTCCTAAATTCTCTCAATAGTTTGGTATTCCTTCGTCTTTTTACTTCTTCATTATGGTGACTCAAAATTTCTTTTTATTTTAACATTTCTTGTATTTTCTCGCAGGCTGGAAAAGCTTCTTTCGCTGTTACCTCAGATCTGGAGAGGAGACGTGAAATTCTTGAAAAGAAGAATCTTCAATTTCGTACAAAGAATGAGGAACTGGAAACTAAAGCTAAGGGTCTTCGTGAGAAGAACGAACAATTAGAAGCTGAAGTCAAAGGTCTTCGCGAGAAGAACAAACAACTAGAAATTGATTCTTCTTCGCACAAGAATAAAATCTCTAGTCTTAAACAAGCTAATAATCAACTCTATGGCATGTTACTTTTCTCCTTACCATTCATTCATTCATCCTGTTGTTTTATCTTATTTGATTGATCCTTTTTGCAGACATTTATGGTCTTTCTGATGAAGCTACCGTTCTTCGTTCATTTCCTAATGCCTTGGATAATGACACCCTTCTTTAGCATCTTAATAAATCTTTAAATAGTTTCTCAAATGATAAAATTTCATCTCTTTCTCTGAATGAACTGAGATCCAAATTTCGCCTCTTAGAGATTGACCATAGATCTAGTTTAGGCTTAGCCAACCAATTTAAGCGTTTCTTTCTTAATTCTAAAGATAAAATCAATGAGTTAAGAACCAAAATTAGCGGTGTCATAGATGATAAGGATCACATTTCTAACCAAGGTGCTGAGACTTTGGCGAAATTCCAAGAAATTCTTCTTGAAGTTCAACTTGAATGGGATGAAGCTAACCGCCAAAATGTCGTGCTTAACGAGAGAGAAAACCAAATTCGTTCTCGTCTCCTTAAATAATGAGGATGAATTCGCTTGGGCTGCGAAAACCTTAGACGATGCCAGAAAAGATTTAGGTGTAAATGTTAGTCTCCAAGTTGAGCATACAGCCTTGACTAGAGATATGATTTCTGACAGAGAAGGTTATTAATTATTCTTCTTCACTAATCTTTTGTTTCTTATGAATTTTCATCAAGTTATTAATTGATTGCCTTTTGCTCGCAGGTTCTGAAAGTAGATATCGCGAAAGAATTGAAGAACTTGAAGCTGAGAAAGGGGAACTCACAAAGAGTCTTTCTTCTCGCAACGACAAATATTATAGATTGAAAAATCAATTCAAGATCACTGTTGCGAACTTTAAGAATGACGCTTTTCATTTTAACAATCAAACTATTCAAATGGTTTGCGATGACCATAGTATTCCTCATTCTGACTATCCTTTTCTCTCAGAGGAGATCCGAAAGAACACTCCTAGTCTGATCATCTCTGATAGCGAAGCTGATGATGAGGAATCTGATGATGATGAAGGTTCTGATGGAGGTAAAGGTTCTGATGAGGATGAAGAAGAGAGCAAATCTGATGAAGATGGATCAACTAAGAAATAGTCTTTGTTTCTTTCTTTGATCTTCTGTAATACTTGTACATTTATTCCTTCTTTTTATATATTTGCGAATTCTCTTGGTTCCCCATTTTCCTTAATATATAAGTTTCTTTTATTTTGACATGCATTCATTAAGACAATTCTTCCTTGCAATATGGTTAATCAACATAATCATTAATTTTTAACTTTCAGCGTAAATTTATCATGTGGAGACAAATAACATTTTCTGATTTCATTCATTCCCATACTTGCCTCTGTTATTTGTACCCAAATGAGAGATTTTGTAGATTTCTCTTATTTTGTGCCTCAGCTTCGCAGTTGTTTCTGTATAATTTCGCAATCATATGCGAAGTGAATTTTGATTCTTTTCAAAATTTCATTTTTGTTTGGTCTTATTTTGCCTTCCTAGTTAAAGGTCTTATCATGCCACCCCTTGTCATTGCGACAAAATCGCAGGACGTCCTTGCACTTTCATGCAAAAACCCATTGATCTTGCCTTAACTTTTTCTTTTGTATTATTGCCTCTTCAGGAATGTTGCGACAATATGACAGGCCTAAATATTCTTGCGAAAATAAAGCCCCATTGCATTGCCGTCTTGCGACGAAATCGCAGGATGTCTTCGTACTTTCATGCGAAAACCCATTGATCTTGTCTTATATTTTTCTTTTGTATTATTGCCTCTTCAGGATTGTCGCACAAATATGACAAGCCTTAATACCCTTGCGAGTAAAAAGCCTCATGACATTTGCGTCTTAAGACACTTATCAGCTCCCTAATAGAGGGTGTCGCCCTTATCTCCCCCCTGGTTGACCCTTCAAGGAGGAGTACCTCTACCATACAAGGTTGGCTCCTCCCATCCGGTCTTAACAACAACCAGTTGTTTTCACAGCCTCTTATCCCTTTTACCTATAGGGTTTATGGTTACGAGACTGCACCCTAAGTGGGGTTTTCTTCGGGCCGAGTGCAGTATAAGCCAAGACTTGTCAAGAATGGCAAGGTACGCTCCAGACGCCCCTGGCACTATTGACTCAACCGTGTACCTCGGAACCTTGGTCAGATTCTGCGCTCCTTGGGAGAGTCCTTATTACCTTAGTCGTCCAACCTAAGTCATATGCTTAAGCTGAGAATCCAAGGTGCCTCTCCCGGATGGGCTTTATTGACCCCAAATCTCCATGACTCAGGTTCCGGTGGCGGTGTAGCCTTTCCCTGAGCCATGCAACAGGTACCCCCTTATATGACGTACTTTAGGTCTTACATTTGCCTCTTGCGAAATTGTATTCGCGAACTAGGGTGTACGCCATAAAGGTTCGCCCCTTTCTCTTTTGTCATTGTTCTCTGATTGTCTTTTGTAGAATTCATTATCTCTGCGAGATTCTCGCACATCATCATATCGTATTTGCATTTCTCAATCTCATTTTTCATTCAATAAAATGTATTTTTGAGAATTTTATTTGTTGCGAGAGTGTCGCAACAAATCAATCATTCATACATTCTTATTTTTATTACCTTTGCCATTCTCTGCTTCTTTGTTATTTTCTGCTACTCTGCTTCCTTGGTAGTGGTATGTTCACCATTTCTTATTCTGAGCTAGCATTAGTTTCGCAACATTTCTTCTTCTTTTCGTTCGATTGCATCCACCATCAATCTCTCACTTCTTTGTGTCTCTTTGATTTGTGTCGCCAACTTTCCTTCTTGTTTGCTCTTCCTTCGCAGGATTCTACCTCAGTTTCGTAACATTCTTTCCTTCAACCCAATCTCCTTTATGATTCCTACAACCTGGGGTGAGGGAATTTGATGCACTGGTGGAAAGTTGAAGCTACACCTAGAATCCCATGTAGCCAAGGTCGACCAATTAATGCATTGTAGGGTGATTCTACGTCAACGACACAGAACAGGATTTCAGAAGATATTCCCTTCAATGGAATTCGCATAGTAACCTCCCCTTTAGGCTTGTTGGCAGTACCATTAAAACCATATATCTTATATGTTGATGGTATAAGATCATCATCTCTTCCTCCCATAGTTTTATAAGTATGATAAATAAGATGTTCACAGAGCTTCCAGTATCGATTAGAATCCTATTAATTGCCCATGAATCTTCAGCTTCATCATCCTCATCTTCTTTCGGTTTTGGATTAATTTCTAATTTTACCACCAATGGATTGTCATGTACTCTCCACCTTCGGGGACTTCTTCTGCGGTAAAAGAAATAGTCTGTTTCTGCCATTCCTCTAGTGGCGAGATTTTCGCAATGTTCATAATTTCTCTTCCATCATTGTCTCTTGCGAACACTCTACTCAAAACATTGTCATGAAAATCTTCAATTGTCTTGTATGAATGTACGATAGAGTGACAGAATAGATTCTTTGCTTTTGCACCAACTTCTACGAAGAATGTTTCCTTCTTTTCACCGTGTTTACTCTGTGATGCTCTGGTGGTGGTGGTGGCAATGGTTGAGATTGTGGGTGCCCTACCAAAAGTGGTTTAGTTTTCCTTGATCTATCATTCTCAGAATAATTCTTTTATATTTCTGCAATCATTTGTAGTATGTCCATGAAAATGATGATAAGAACAGAACTCATGACTTCTGTGGTTTGGAGGTGGTTCCGTTCCCATGTTCCATGGTGTTGGTATATTCTCCATCAAAATTATAGCTTCCCATATTTTCTCCACACTTGCATTAGAGGTGGCATCTTGATTTCTTCCCATACTACCTTGTGACCTCCTTGTCCTCTATTATATTTTGTCTTTGACCTCCATAAGTTTCTTGCGGCTGATCAAGTCTTTGAATCTTGTTATTTCCACCACGATTGTAGAAATTTTTTCTCTTTCATACTCCTCTTGATCTCGGCTTCCCATAGCCACCAGTTTCTGTTGATTGTTGCCCGTCACCTTTTCTTGTTGTACTTGCGAAGTGCTCGCCACTGTGTTTATTAGTTTGGGTAATAAGCTTGCATTCGCTGCTTGTGAACTGGTGTTCGCAACTGGGTATGATTCCATTTCATTTTGCCTTTCCTCTAGAGCAATATACTCTTCCTGAAGTTCTCGCATTCAGTCATTGTGATTGTATTCTTGACTCTGAAAATTTGGATATACAATAGATTGGTTGCGAACATAGCATTGATAAATGATAAGATAAGATATCTCTCATCCACACGGCCAGCCATTTCGCTACACATAGTCCTCCATCTTTTAGTTAGGTGCTTCAAACTTTCGCCAATCCTTTGTTTTAATCCAAACACGTCTTCAATACCAGGTCGCGAAGAATTGTTACTTATATATGCCCCCAGAATGTAGTCTGCAAATGATTGAAGGATGTTATTGTATTCTTTGGTAACCTTCGAACCATTTTAACGCCTCCCTGTTAGCTGGATGCAAAATACTTGCACAATACGGCATCATGATTTTCCCATTGTACATGCACCTCACATAGGCTTTAATGTGTTGAATTGCACAAGTTGTTCCATCAAAAATGTTGGTTAATGCAGGCAAATTGCATTTCGGGGGTATTCCTCCTAGTTGTACTTCTCTTGTAAATGGAGTTTTCGCAGCTTCTTCTATAGCTTCATCTAATTGTCTTCTGCCTACTTCTCCTCTATTTTAGCATTCCTCTCATTTCTTCCAATTCTTTTAAGATTTGTCATTTACGCCTGAATTTTGATCCATTGGTCTTTTAATTTCCCCCCTTCTTCTACGTTCATGTCTTTCTTCTCTGCGAAATTTGCATTTCTTCTTCATCATCCTCATCTCGTCTTCTCCTGCGATTCTCTTCCTCATCTCTATCTTGAATTCGCATATGATGATGTCTCTCATTTTCCCCTCCATGATTTTGTTCATTTCTTATCAATTCCATTCGTTGTCTTTCAGCCTCCTCTGTACTCTATCATACTCTTCATTGAGATTACCGTTATTCCGGTTTTGTGTACGCCTTCTTTCTCGATTGTCGTGATTATTCTGGCGAATCGCCTCCTAGCTCTTGTTCTTCCATTTCCGCTCTCAATCTTTCACGTTCGCAATTAAACGTGCTTGTTCAGCAATGTCTTTCAATTTCTTCTTCAATCGTTTGTTGATTTCTTTGAGCTTCTCTCTCATGTAAAATTCTCCTTCCTTCCTCTCGATTCCCTTCGCCATCTTGATTATTTCGTCCCTGACGTTGTCCATTCTCTTGATTTCTATCATTTTGCCTATCATCAAAAGTTTCATTTTGTGGAACGTAACGATCATCAGTCCTTTCTCTATCTTCGCGATGTTCTTCATTAGGATTTGGTATTTCTTCTCGAATATTATTTCCAGCATTAACTGTGGGTGAGTTTCGCCTCATCTCTCTTCTAGTCGATCTTGAATATGATCTTGTAGTACTTCTCGATCTTCTACTCTGTAGTCTCATATTTTCCATCCTCAATTCGTGATTTTCCTTGTTAGATTTGCACGTTCTTCTGCCTCAGCTCTTCTTTCTTCATGTATTCTTCGTCTCAACGTTCTAACGCTCCAATTTCCTCATCTCCATGAATTATTCCTTCATCTGCTTCTTGATTTCTCTCTACCTGTCTATGGTTCCTGGTTTGCTGCTCTTCTTCTACTCTTCTGCTGAATTTGATCGCCAAGTGTGTATACTCACTCTATCATAATCATATTCTTCCTTGTACTAGTGTTTGTTGAACTGGTGTTGAATTTGATTTTCTCCATTTCTCATTCTAGTAGATTCTCCATTTCACTTCTTCCCTTCCAGCAAGTCTCTTCTTCTTCTAGCAGTGTTGGTTGTTCGATATTTTTCTTCTAGCCATTTCTTCAATACTAATGAATTGTAAGAGATTATGTAAAATTCTTAACCAATTACTCCAAATCTTCACAAATCTCAATATTAATCTTCGATTTTTTCTAGAACAATCTTCAATCTTCAATCCCTCCCTGTTTCTAGCGCCATTATGTAGTCGCAGGAAATCCTACACTACACCCTTCACAAGATTTCATTAATACTCAACTCATTTTAGATTAACAATCTTAATTTTATTGATTAATCTTTTGAACAATCTTGCAAGAAAAGAGAAAGGGAATAAGAACATCAACCACACTTGATTTTTATCTCTCCTGTTTGTTAGCTACTACTCTCCAAAAAGATCTCTCTCCTTTTCTTACAATTGAATGGCTATTTATAGGGAATTTCATAATGGATGACAACTAATCTGTCCTTTATTTTCGGATATGGCTTGCGACATTCTCGCAACCTTACAAATGTTAATCTCGCAAACTCCCTAATTTTCGCAGGACCATCACATTTTTCTCATGATTTAGCTGACGTCGTTTATTATGTCATTTCTGAAGTTGTTCTGCGACACTATTGTGTTGTGTTGTTAATAATTTCGCTGAGGCATTATTGCTGCGAGATTCTAATCCTACATCTGCCTCAACACATCATAGTGTTGACGTCTCCACCACCTCAACACTCATTCTTGTATTCAAGGCTCAACTGCCTTAACACTCATCAGTCGAGGCTCCACCACTTACATACATCATTTTAGTGTTCTCGGCATCAACGTGCTATAAGGGTGATGTCTACTTGCCTCGAAGTTTCATTAAACATATTCTGCTCAAAGGTCGAGTCGGCCTCTATCCTGGTAACATCTGTCTACTTTGCCTCGTAAGTCTTATCTTTATTTGTCACCATCTAGTGCTTACTCCGCAACAATGTCACTGTTACGTACTAAGCATGGGACTTAATGTTGATGGTGGTTTTTAGTTCATGGCTAAAATTGTGAAACCCCATATTTAATGTACTATTATTCTGCAAAGAAACAAAGCCATTTAAAAGCGACGAGAGCTTAAACCTCTCTACTTACATATGCACTGAGCAATTCAGTATATGTTTATATGAAATTTATCCAGAATGGTGCGTGTAGCAACAACTCCAAATGTTCTGTAAATTTTATCTTCCCGCTTGCATTATTCATTAATGTACAGCCTGTCGAGTATTTTCTTATGCTATGTTCCCCACCTGAACTCTTAATATTAGCATGACATGACAATTACCGTTCACTCGCAGCGGAGTAGCATGAATTTCCCGAAGTGTCAGTATTAAGATCTGCATAAAGATACTCAGGAACACGCAAGTTGCACCGCTCTCTGATAAAGAGGTTTCATGTGCCAACACACATATAATTTATCGAAAATTGTTTAATTTTGTGTCAGCTCACGAAATTCAATTTTCTAACCTAATTTTACCTATTTTCCAAAATTAGGTTTTTTGCGCCTCGCGCAATATCTCGAACCCTATTGGTCGAGATAAAACATAGTAAGTTAGGAAATTAATCCGTCATGGACTAGTAGGAGCAAGATCCTACCAAAAATCAGAAAACAAGAAATAAAGAGGAACCGCGGCAAGTAAGAGCAGCGGAAAAAGGAGGCGTGGCCGCGCCACTTGGATGACCGATTTGCTTCAGCAGGCACCACATGTGGCCGGCTGGCCACGCTCCATGTTGCTGCTTGCCGGCCCCCTTTCCCATCGACCAATCAAATCGCTTTAAGCGCGCCACACACACTTTTAAATAAAGTTGGAAGTTGGTTGGTCGACGCGCCTAATTCCTCAAGGAATCTAATATAGGCTTCCCATGTTAGTCTTAAAACGATCACGTACGTACGTTTTGGCCACTCGATTTATCAAGTCTAGCCACCTCCTAACATGGTCGGACGAGCACCACCATGTACACCGGTGGACTCACTAATGCCTGGCCAATCGGAGTCATCCCAACTCGCAAGCGGAGCCACTAAACGTTTACCCAAAGTAAGTTGGCCGCGCGAGTTACAAGACCCTAATTTGTATTAGCAGCAGTATATTGCTGCCGCAAAACGATCTTGGCTGCCCAACTTCGCCAGCCGAATTGACCGGCCTAGATTCAATCCCAATCAACGGGCAAGGTGTGGATATGCTCACCAGCGGCCTAGCTAATGTGCTGACCGGACGAACAACTCCCCAGCACGCGCCAACATCAAGAAACGTTGGCTCAAAATAGGTTAGCCACACGGTTTTTAAAACCTAAATTAAATCAACGGGAGTCATTAACTGCCTCAAATCATCTCGATCGGCCAACTTCGCCAGACGAATCGGCCGACCTAACTCCTTTTTTTTAGGTAGCCAACAAGATGTAGCCATGATCAACGACCACTCCCCTTCCATAAGCCGCAATCGTCCAAGCCGTGGCCTCCCCATATGGCTCCTAAACGATTGTCCAAAAGGGGTCGGTCGCGCTGCTTACATGAATTTTAAAGCAGCCATTAACTGCCGCAAATCATCCCAGCCATCCAACTTGGCTAGCCAATTTAACTGGTCTAGATTTAACTTGGGCTGATCAATTTTTTTTTTCTGAATCACATTAAATTTCATTGATAATGCAAAAATGATACATCCCAAATACAAAGAACACTAACTTTAAAGCAAAACACTCAGGCCCATGCACAGGCCTAATACTCACACTTAATCACTCTATTTCGACCAAATCTATAATATTCAACATTTGGCATTTCTACTCTTGGTAAACAATGAGGTCTTCCTTGATGAATTTTCCTAACTCCAGCTGCTAATGTTGCTCCTTTCTTTGCCATACAATCTGCATAAAAGTTGGTTTCCCTGTAACAATGTTGGTATCTTATTTGATTTAGCTTCCTTGTAGCAATTAACCATCTCCCTTTCAGAAACCGTGGAACTTTCCCCTGAGCAAATTCTGCAAGAACAGATTTGGAATCTGAAACTATAATAATCTTCAGCATACCCCATTACACAACCAGCTCCACTGCACACATGATACCATAATATTATGCCAGATAATTAGTAGCAAATCTATACCACCAGAGAGGGAACCTAACACCTGAAAATTTGAATCTTTGACAATAACACCAAATCCAGCAGAGCCAGAATTACCAAATGATGATCCATCACAACAGAACATCACAAAGTCTTGTTCAGGTGGAGACCAATAACATGTTTTAATGTACTGAAACCTGGAATGTCTGAGTCCTAATTGAAAAATTTCAATGATTTTATGATCATAGTTCTGATTCCACTTGGTAACTGTAATTCTTAATCCACCCTCATTCACAAATTTCATGATTCTCCCATTGAAACTTTGCATACTTGGCTTAATTTCATCAAAAAATCTTCTGTTCTTCTGAAACCACAGTTCTTTCAGAATAGTACAGGATGCAGTTATCCGAAATTTTTTGACCAATGGACTACACTTGGAGGCACTCCTCCATAAGTCATCGAAAGAATTTGGCACTTTGAATTGAAATATAGCACAGATCCATCTCCAAATCTCCTTACTGAAACTGCACTTCCAGAGTAAGTGATTCATACTATCTTGTTCAGTTTCACAAATGCAACATCTTGAAATAATTTCATATCCATTCTCTATTGATCATCCATATATATTCCTTGTATAAGTTTCCACACATTACTAGCAACAGATGGATGAAGATACTGTGACCATAAGTACTTTAACCAATTTACTGGTTGTTCCTTGTGCCTCAATTTATTAACTGCCTCTGAGATAGAGAATTCTCCTTTCAAATTTCTTGTCCACACCATTTTATCCTCTCCTCCAAGAACTTCAATCATTTGAAGAATATGAAAGATCTGATGAAGATCATTATTATAAGACCACACTCCATTTGACAAGATATCCGAAACCTTCAAGTTTTTATTCTCAGTGACATATCTATGGTGTTTATCTCTATCAAATATTGCTTCATCTTCTATCCAAGAATCAAACCAGACTGATATATTGTCACCATTTCCAATAATCCATCTTGTGTCTTCTTTCATTGTTTCCCATGCCCATTTCAAACCTGGCCATACTGAAGATTTCTGCCACTTAGTGTTCAATTGCCCATTTTTATCTTTGTATTTAGCCTGAAAGAATAATGCCCAATCATCTTTTGAATTGTTGATTTTCCACATCATCTTCATAATAAAAGCTATGTTAATAACAACAAGTCTTCTAATCCCCAAACCTCATTCACTGAAGGGAGTACAAACTCTTTTCCAAGAAAATCTATTATACTTCCTTATTTCTCCATCTCCAGACCACCGAAAGTTTCTCATGATTCTTTCACAAATTTTAATGACTGATGCAGGCCATTTGTACACTGCCATGTTGTAAACTGGAATACTACAAAGTACTGACTTTATCAGAACTAATCTTTCTTGAAAAGATAGTAATTTACCTTTCCAAATGGCTAACTTTCTTTCCATCATTTCAACAATTGGCCATACAGTTGAGACTTTTACTCTCCCTGTTGTAAGAATGACTCCAAGATACTTGTCAGGAAATTCACTTCTTTCCATTTGAATGATATCCTTAATCTGATTTTTTCTTAATTCAGTAGTCCTATCTATAAGCATTTTTCTTTTACTCTTCTTTATAACTTGGCCTGAGCATTTTTGGCAATCCTCAAGAAGTTTCATAAGATTCAATATACTCTTCTTAGCACCATTAATGAAGATAAACACATCATCTGCAAAGAATAAATGGGTTGGATGAATACCCTTTCTTTCCACCGTTGGACGGATTAAGACTTCCTGCACCATTTGAAATAATCTTCTACTCAATGCTTCTTCCAATAACACAAATAAAATGGGAGACATTCACTCTGTATCAAACCTCTACTTACTGAGAAAAATCCACAAGGCCCACCATTCACCATCACTGAGATTTTTGCAGACTGAAATAAAGTGAGAAGCCAATCACACCAACTTTTTGAGAATCCAAATTTCTGCAGAACCTGAAACAAGAATTTCTAACTAAAAGAATCATAAGCTTGGGAAATATCCAGTTTGAGAGCTACATTTCCACATCTTCTCTTCTTAGTCATTTCATTTACCAATTCTGAAGATAATAAAATTTGATCTTGAATACATCTTCCTTTAACATAAGCTTCCTGTTGAGGTGAGACCAACTTGTGCATCAATGTACCCATTCTTGTAGCTAGAATTTTAGTAAATATCTTGAAACTGACATTACTCAGACCAATAGGTCTAAATTGTTTTGGATTTCTTGCTCCTTTAGTTCTGGGGATAAGTACCAAAAAAATAGAATTAAAACCTTTGGGTATGAATTTTCTTCTCCAGAAAAACTGAATGGCATTAACTACATCTTCATGTACAACATTCCAACATGCTTTGTAAAAACTCCCTGAAAAACCAACTGGTCCAGGAGCACTATCTTCATCCATAGCAAACAATGTTTGCTTAATCTCTTCAGCATCTGGAATTGCATCCAACATATTTTGATCTTCAGTAGTTATCACTTCAGGAATGCCATTAAGCATATGGTCCACTTTCTCCACCTATTTATATTTAAATTTATCTTCGAAAAATTTCACCAATTCATCTTGTATTTGCTTTTGATCAGCTATAACATTTCCATTACCATCTTCCAACTCAGTTATCAAGTTTCTTGCTTGCCTGATTTTGAGCTGAGCATGTAAAAAACCTGTGTTAGCTGCTCCATCTTTAATCCAGTTGTTTCTAGATTTTTGTTTCAGAAAAGTGTTCAACTGTACTTCTTTAGATTTATATAAGTTTTGAGATTCTACCAAAGTATTAAGAGCTGCTTCATCAAATGGATTATTATCAGAGTTGATCATTGCTTCTTGAACTTTTGCTTCTGCCTCCTTTACTTGTGCATTAATATTGCCAAACACCTTCCAATTCCATTCATTAAGAATCTTTTTTAATTTTTTTTAACTTCTGTTGCAAGACGAAAGCTGGATCACCAACTATTTTCTCAGGCCAACATTTTTCTACAACCTCCATAAAGTTTGGATGTGAAATCCACATATTTTGAAATCTCATAGGAGCATTTTGTGGCTTAGAAATTTGAGCACCACCACCCATCAAAGGATAATGATCAGATGCTACCCTTAATCCCACTTTATAACTCCAACCTTCAAATTTTTGTAACCATAAGAGATTGAATACTGCTCTGTCCAACTTACATAAAATTCTTTTATTGCCATGTTGACAATTAGACCAAGAATGCTGAAGACCAGTACTAAGAGCTTGTATTAATCCACATGTGTCTAAAAAATTATGAAACTTCATAATTGAATTTCTGTTTGGACTTTTACCTCCAATCTTCTCATCAGCTGAAATAATTGCATTATAATCTCCAATAGGTAACCAAGGTTTATTTAAACCACTTATTACCTCCATTTCTGACCACAAATATCTTCTTTGAACAAGGCTCACATGAGCATGAATACCAGATATAAGAACGCCACAAAAATCCACTGTTATCATCTGACTTGACATAGACACCACTGTAGGAGTAGGTAAATTTCTATTCCAAAAGAGCCATATATTTCCTTTTTTATTTGAGTCTGAGTTATGAATTACCATGCTTTGCATACCAGGTAGATTCAATTTATTTCAAAAAGAAGAACAACAAAAAACTTTAGGTTCTGCAACCCATACTACTGAAGGATTAAATTGATTTATTAGAGCCCATAATTTATTTTGAGACCTGGCTCTTCTAAGGCCTCTTAAATTCTAATATAATACTCTCATGGTTTGGAAAGGCCTTTTGTACCTCCCTTTCCTTGGTTTTTTCTAAAATTATACTTAGTAGGCAATTGAGTACTAGTTAAAGCTTGATTAGTGGTTACCTGATTAATTGTGATTTCCTTGTCTCCAGAATTAGTAGTTGAAGATGGAGGTTTTTGAACTACTCTTGACCAGGAAGTTACAAGAATTTTTTCAGAAGAGATTGTACCATTCTTACCATTAATAAACTTGACTTCACTGTTCTCAATTGAGTTCTCCTCTACCACTTTAAGAATCCTTGTAGGAGTTAGCATTTCCTGTTCTTGTCTTTCACCACTAGTATTTTCATTCACAACCACTTCATCATCTTGTAAAGAACTAAATCTTCCACTAGTTATGAGAATTTCATTAATAAATGGAGAAGCAACACTATTAGATACTGCTGGAGGTGGACAAATATCAAAAGGCTCTTGAATATTATTAACCTGAGGTTTTTCAACCTGATTCTTCACACTCTCAGTTGTAATTTCAGTGGGATGTTCCATTGAAGAATTTTTCTGAAATATGCATTCTGATAAGTAATGACCAACTATTTTGCATTTAGAACAAAATTTTGGAGGATTATTAAGAACAATTTCTTGAGAAAAACTTCCATATTTAGTACTTATCCATAACTTGTTGGGAATTGTATTGGCTAGATTAACTTCTACCAAAATTTTAGCTGCATATCCACTTGAGTAGTTGAGAGTGGCCTCATCAACTTTAACAGGATTACAAATTGCATCACAAATGGTAAACAGAGTTTTTTCCTCCCAGTATTCTAAGCTTAATCCTGGTAGAGAAATCCAAACCAGCGTATGAGAATTTCTTTGATTTGCTGGTCTAAAATTTGGAATCCAATTACGAGTTCTCAACACCCGATCTTCAACATTCCATCTATAATTTCTGATATAATTTTGATCAACTTCATTAGATAATTTGATAGTGAAAAAACCTTTACCCAAAGGGATTAATTGACAATTACCAGTTAACTTCCACTGATTCCTCAAAATCGCCATTGCATCACCAAATTTAATACGAAGAAAATCTAATCTACCAATCAAAGAAAATTTCCATGAATCATACCTGTTATTATTGTTATCCTCAATCATAGTAATCTAAGGACATTTTTCAGATGGCTCTGAGAGATTTACAACCCTAGAACCAGTTGCAGAAACTTCCTTATCCATTTCAGGTTCCATATCTACTATTGAATATCCATTATTAACAGAAAACTTTGAAAGACGAGATTATTTTTCAACCTGATTTAAATGATTCACCTGAAACTAACTGGAATTTAGTGAAGAAAGATGAAGATCGAAGAAAATTTTTGAACCGAGTTAGTCGCCGATTTTTAGAGCTAAGCTCAGGCCGATCAATAGGATGTCAAAATGGATACCAACCATCACTCTCCTATAGGGACCGACCGACCTACCTTTGGAATGCATAAATAGTTACCAGCAACTTCCTGAAAGTGGTCGGTCATGCTCTTTTTAAGACACTAGGTTCCGCGACGAACCAAGACAGGCTCAATATAACGATGCTTCACATGCATCAATCATTTTGAGCTGCTTGCTTAAAAGCGATGCTTTACATGCATCGAATACATACGATATTTTATGAGTATCGGTTTCACAAATAACTTAGTTATTTAACCTAATAGCGTCACATGCTATTCTTTGCGGCTAGTCTCATGACTTGGCTTGTCACACTTGACTACCCGCCGCCTAGCTTGCGCGTGATTGGTCAGAATAATTAGGCAAGACCCACTCAGCAACTTGCTACATATTTTTCATAAAATACTCGAGACATCAAATATGTCACAAACTG
This sequence comes from Papaver somniferum, assembly GCF_003573695.1. Taxonomy (NCBI): domain Eukaryota; kingdom Viridiplantae; phylum Streptophyta; class Magnoliopsida; order Ranunculales; family Papaveraceae; genus Papaver; species Papaver somniferum. The sequence goes on from NC_039358.1 coordinate 142,187,998, forward strand.
GGGGATGTTCATCAGGGTATTTGATAGACACATTTTTGTGTCTAATTTGTCCTCAATGTTCGTATTGTTGGAACTCTATTTTTGTACTAATATTGTGTTTTTATGTATTTTTAGGAAATAAACATTTTTGGAAAATTCGGCTCGAAAAGTTGATTTTGGCACCCGGAGGACAAGTGTTATTCAGACTCTCGCTTTTGGATAAGGGGTAACCTAATTACTAAGGGGCACCCCCAGGTCACCCCCAAGGCAGCTGCTATTCACACCCCTACTCTGGATAGGGGGCTACCAGTTTCTTCCCCATTTGAACCGAGTTTTGGCGGAAAAAATAGTTCTTCACCTGCGTAATTGTTGAAGCAAATTTTGGACGTGATATAAGGAGATTCAAGGGCTAGTTTTCATTGGGTTGGACCTGTTATAGCCTAACAGGGATGGTATGGGTGTTCTAATCGAGTTATTTGGGCTGGATAATCGTGTGATGCAAAACAGGGAAGATATTCTATTCTCGGAATTTTTGGATGGAAGATACGTGCATGGGTCGACTGTATTGGTTTGAAAAAAAATTCTACATCTCAGAGAAGACGCGTGAAAGAGATAAACCAGGAAACAAATCCCGTAACAAGTCAGAAGAATAAAAAAAAATATATTGGAAATATTCTCTTCACTGCCGGATTATATTGAAGTTATTACAAAAATTTGGTCGACCTGTTGAGTATAAATAGGTTGATGGGGTTGAGGAGAAGGGTGTAGAGAGTTTGGGGAGTTAGCAGAGACAAGAGAACGAAGAAATCACGAGTTGCAGGAAAAGTTTTCTGCTGCTGCAACTCAAGAACATGAAGAACGGACGTCCAGGAACCGTCGTTCTTCAACAGTGACAACGACAAGTCTTCGTGGGTCATAGGTGTGGGTCTTAGAACCATATCGACAATAACACTTCTCTTTTATCGTTCTTTTGTGACGCTTCCTGTGGGTCGCACATTAGCTGTTTACACCATTTTCTCTTCTTCTCTTCATTGTAAACACCATTTGAGCAATAAATAAATATTTTGAGCGTGTTTTTATCATGATGAGCTAAACCCAACTCTGGGACGACGGAGGAGGGTGAATTTCATACACGGGTAAATTTATTTTATTCTTTTTTATGACTTTTGCATTAATTTAAAATTGAAATATGATTTGAATTAATTGGTTGTTATTTAATTTGATGATGTATGCTTAGCTTAGGTGTTTTGATACATCATGCTTAGGACTTACAATCGATGTTTTGAGAATCTATCTTGGCAAAATCAGAGTCCATGTTAATTTTATTGAGTTTTAAATTTTCAAAGAATATATGAATGAACCCTGTGTAGTGAATTCGGCCAAATCCTTAGTCCCAGTACCTCTCGCCCATTGTTAATATTTTTATATATATAATTTTATTAAATCTTTAAATTTAATCTTCACAAGACCGAGAGTTTGAACCTTATTACTACAACATCATTAAAAAATATTTAATCATTTTGGCGCCGCTGACGCGGATTTGTGCTTAGGTAGAATTTTTAGGTTTTTATTATTTTTTATTATTCCATTTGTTCTTTTTACGTCTCTTTGGTTGTGTCTTTGTATTACAGGTTTGAAGTTGGATACTAAAGACCTTGGAATCAAAGCTTAAAGCTAAAAGAGAAGGAAAAAAGACAAAGCAAAAAATAAAGAAAAAAGAGAGAAAAAAAAAGAGAGAGAATTTTTTTTTTTACTTTATTTTAAGAGACTTTCCATTTTTTTTTGTAATTATTATTATTATTTTTTGTATTTCTTTTCATTGGACTGGACTTTGGACAATTTATTTTAATTTAAAACCCTACGGAAGGGTTATATATAAAAAAAAATTAAATATAAACTGTTTGCAGGGAAGGACGACGATTACAATATCGTCTCGGCCCCTCGGGTTCGCACACTGACACCGGAGTCAGTGGCTCGAGTCGACTACAACGATTCTTCGCCCGTCTGGTACGGGAGGTAAACTTCTAAACACCCGCGAATCTCTTGTCAGCGGGTTTATTGTCTGCCTTAAGGTGATTATATGTTGAGGACTGAACCGGCTGCTTTAATTTTCTAGTAAAGGGCAAGAACTGGCCATATAAGATAAGGGTTCGGATTTCATCACCATTCCCTTCTTGCCCGCCTTAGGAAAACGAAACCTAACGCGAACCCAAGCTTAAAATTTGATTAGAACGAGACCGACAGGGTAACGAGCTTGGTAGGAAAATCTTTCGAAAAATATTGGTTACTCTTTTAAGCATACTTCAAAGTTCTTGATGGTTTCTGTGAGTTAAATGCGTGACTGCGCCGCCTTGTGATAGCGGTGAGGCCTTGGGTATCAAAGCTCCACTGAGCTTCCCTCGCCTCAATTCAACTTACTTTGACTCGGATTGATTCCAGAGGGGTTTGCTTAAATTGTAACGAATTCCCTTTCGAAGGATTAGAAGCTGGTCTAGAAACAATCTAAGTGGAGCCATCATGCTTGTTGTTTGCTAGATTGTATAGGTTTGATTTGGTCGAGTCAGCCTTGTTTGTGATTGTGTATAATTCCCTTGCAATTAAGAATGTCGAACTGGTATGATAGAAGCCAATACAATGATTATCGACCTGAATTTGAATATGGACATCATCCTTTTTATGACCATGTTGGGAATAGTGGTTGGGAACGCCATCCTTTGGAAGGATATGGGTCATACCCTGGTGAGCCCAATTACTATCCACACATGCATCAGTCTTACGAGTAAGAAGATTATAGTACTAGTTCTTCGTCTCTAGAGGATACAATCAAACTATTGAAAAGTAGTCCTTTTTATGATCCCTCTATTCCTATTCCTCCTTTAGAAGAGTCCCTCAGGAAGTTAGCTGAGTCGACGCGTAAGTTAGCTGAGATGAATAGTATAATTATAGATGAAAGAACTACAATAATGAGTGAACCTTCTTTAGAAGACCACCTCAAGCGGATAGCTGAGACGAACGAAAGAATTTCTCGAAATTACTTGAATTGCCAATATAGTGTATCCAATAATACCCTTGAGAATGAAGATAGTTATTTACATAATCAAGATAACAAGGTTATAATTTGGTAGCACTACTTGTTTTGACGAGGTTCGATCTTTTTCATGTTATTATGATGTGGATAGTGTTGATGAAGAATTTGAAATTTGTAGGCATAGTGATCAGGAATTTGTTACTCTAAATTAACTTTATGATGATAGTGTTATTTCTGGTTCAAATCCCGATAATTTTAATGATTATTCACCTATTCAAAAGGACGAGGATTTGATTAGAGATACCACCTCTTTAGATGATGTAGTATTTCCTTTTGATTACGAAGTCGATAATGGTTTAGAGGAACGAGTTTATTTTGAGAATACTGTTTTAGAGTCTAGCGATTTAGAAACAATGGTCTTAGACGAAGAAAATGAACTCGTAGAGCTATTAAATATGAGTGAGGATGCGTCACTTGAGTATAACCTAGAAGAAGCAATTGACTATTTTCAGGATTCCAACGATCTAGAAATTAATGAAATTGTAGCTAGTCTATCTAGAGATACTCAAAAATCTAAGTTTGGGGGTGATTATCATTCCCCTTGTCCCATACCTTTAGCTCTTACAAAGATCCCTCAGTCGGGACTTGAAATTTGTGCCTCAGCCATCTTACAAGATTATCTTCATACACTTTTTCCTGAACCTAGTTGTGTCCATAGGAGATCTCAGTTGTTAGAAACCCATCCTCTGGTTGATGTGGTTAACCTAGGCTATGATACCAAGATTGACTTTGTTTTCCCACCAAAAACTTTTCTTCCAATTGTGGGAACATATGATTTTCAGATGTGTCGGATATTAAGTTTTGAGACTTAACCTAATTACTTTAGGATATTAGGGTCGACACATTTTCTTAAGGATGACCATTATTATGGTAAACTTTGTGAGTCAAATCTAATTGACTTAGAGGATCCCCAATTATTCAGGTTGTTGTTATGTGCTTCTAAGTTCTTAGTTGAGTTTTTCCAGACTCTAATACCTAAACCGGATCTTAGCTTCGAGGAAATCCAACCGATGAAAACCTTTTATTTAGACCCTTTTATAGAGCCTGAACCTGAACCACAACTAGATGTAGTTGTCTTAAGCAAGGGTATGTTCGGTATCTTCTTGGTCTGTTGCAGTTTCCTCTTCTTGTGGGTAACACTTTTTGATCCAGATGACCCACAGTTATTCCAGCTACTACTATATGATTCTACGTGGTGACTAATCCTTGCTTAGTCAGGCTGAAGACTTTAAACTTAGCACTTCTTGGGAGGTATCCCATGCTCATGCAACACGGTAATATCTTTCCTTAACTCTTTCGCTTCAAATGGTAAAAGTTTCTCCTTGTTCATGCTTTTAGTTTCATCTTTAGAACATTGAGGACAATGTTAGATTTAAGTCTGGGGGTATGGGAAAATCTTTTAGTTGCAATAAATAAATACGCTCCAGAGCCTAGAGATTTATGCTTATTAAGGATTGCACTAACTAATCTAAGTGGATGGAAGCATTTTGATTGTAGGAGTTGAGGAACCAATTTGATTAGATGGCAACATCTAAAGAGTCTATTCATAAAAGCACATAGCTCAGTTGTTAGGAATAACATGATAGTTTCACCATATCTCGTTGAGTCCTTTTCACTTCTTTTTTTTGATGTTGTTTTCTTTTTAAATATGTTTCTAAGTGATTTGGTGGGGCTCACGATTCAGGCTGTTACCAATGCTAGGGTGAATTAGAGTGATTGAGATACCATGAAAAAAAAAGTTGAAAAAAAAAGTTGAAAAAAAAAAAGAAAAAAAAGAAAAGAAATTGAGACCAGACCATTTGACCAAAAGGAATAAAGTCGACCACTGGTACCCTTGTATATGCCAGTTGTGTTGAACTAGAGTTAGGTTATCGACCACTGGTACCCTTGTATATGCCAGTGTGTTGATATTAGTCAGACTAGTATCTCAATCCATTAGGATAGGTTCATTTTGGCGGAGGCCTTCAGACAGATATGGGAAACGCCGTTCACTTAGTAAACATCAAAACCATTTATGTTTTTCTATATCCATCTTCTTGATCTATCCATGTGATTAGTTTTGACTCCGGATATTGATGTCCATAGTGCGAATATCTGAGTAGAGCTGTGTCACTTATATATGAATTTTAGTATGCTTGAGTGCAAACTCGTGTACAACAGTTGGAATTTCGCATCAGGGTACTTCCTCTTATAGTCAATAAGTATGCCAACCAAGGAGATTCTTTAGTGCCTTCCAAGGTTCTGTATAGATAATCTAGGGTCTGGAGTAATGGTTTTGTGGGCACACCTCTGGTAAACCCTCCCGAGATTAACTCGGTTTTATTTATTTTTTATTAATTTTGCTCGAGGACTAGCAAATAATAAATTTGGGGGTATTTGATAGACACATTTTTGTGTCTAATTTGTCCTCAATGTCCGTATTGTTGGATCTCTATTTTTGTACTAATATCGTGTTTTTATGTATTTTTAGGAAATAAACATTTTTGGAAAATTCGTCTCGAAAAGTTGGTTTTGGCACCCGGAGGACAAGTGTTATTCGGACTCTCGCTTTTGGATAAGGGGTAACCTAATTACTAAGGGGCACCCCCAGGTCACCCCCAAGGCAGCTGCTATTCACACCCCTACTCTGGATAGGGGGCTACCAGTTTCTTCCCCATTTGAACCGAGTTTTGGCGGAAAAAATAGTTCTTCACCTGCGTAATTGTTGAAGCAAATTTTGGACGTGATATAAGGAGATTCAAGGGCTAGTTTTCATTGGGTTGGACCTGTTATAGCCTAACAGGGATGGTATGGGTGTTCGAATCGAGTTATTTGGGCTGGATAATCGTGGGATGCAAAACAAGGAAGATATTCTATTCTCGGAATTTTTGGATGGAAGATACGTGCATGGGTCGACTGTATTGGTTTGAAACAAATTCTACAGCTCAGAGAAGACGCGTGAAAGAGATAAACCAGGAAACAAATCCCGTAACAAGTCAGAAGAATAAAAAAAAATATATCGGAAATATTCTCTTCACTGTCGGATTATATTGAAGTTATTACAAAGATTTGGTCGACCTGTTGAGTATAAATAGGTTGTTGGGGTTGAGGAGAAGGGTGTCGAGAGTTTGGGGAGTTAGCAGAGATAAGAGAACGAAGAAATCACGAGTTGCAGGAAAAGTTTTCTGCTGCTGCAACTCAAGAACATGAAGAACGGACGTCCAGGAACCGTCGTTCTTCAACAGTGACAACGACAAGTCTTCGTGGGTCATAGGTGTGGGTCTTAGAACCACAGCGACAATAGCACTTCTCTTTTATCGTTCTTTTGTGACGCTTCCTGTGGGTCGCACATTAGCTGTTTACACCATTTTCTCTTCTTCTCTTCATTGTAAACACCATTTGAGCAATAAATAAATATTTTGAGCGTGTTTTTATCATGATGAGCTAAACCCAACTCTGGGACGACGGAGGAGGGTGAATTTCATACACGGGTAAATTTATTTTATTCTTTTTTATGACTTTTGCATTAATTTAAAATTGAAATATGATTTGAATTAATTGGTTGTTATTTAATTTGATGATGTATGCTTAGCTTAGGTGTTTTGATACATCATGCTTAGGACTTACAATCGATGTTTTGAGAATCTATCTTGGCAAAATCAGAGTCCATGTTAATTTTATTGAGTTTTAAATTGTCAAAGAATATATGAATGAACCCTGTGTAGTGAGTTCGGCCAAATCCTTAGTCCAGTACCTCTCGCCCATTGTTAATATTTTTGTATATATATTTTTATTAAATCTAAAAATTCCATTTCCTTCACAAGTCTGAAATGAATCCTATTTACTACAACCCCATCAAAAATCTTTAATCAGTATTGGTCTAGCGGTTTACAGCGCGCGGCGTGCAACACGTCTCTTATGAGAAAGTGTCAGGAAAGGCGAACAGTTAGTGGCAGCAGAGAAGTAGTGGGTGTAAATTGACTCGTCTTCCCTCATAGTAAGACGTGGTTTTCTACATTTTCACACGATCCCAATTCTCCATCACTCAACTACTCCCACTTCCTATGAGATCAGGGTGCGTGCAACTATGACTGATATAAATAGGTTTTGACCTATTTTGACCAACGACGACGGTTTTGGTTATCAACACAGTATTCAGAAAAAACACCAAGAACTGATAGCTTACATTCCGCAAGCCAGTTCCATATTCTGATACAAGTCATAAAACAACCACACTTTCAAAATTCAACATTTTTGATCTCAACACCTTCTTCGCTTCCTTCCCTAAGATCAACCATTCTCCTTCACTTTGTGACCGAAGCAAGTCTGGAATGGCTATTTCTTGGTTTAGGCCAGAATTGTACAGATTGATCTCTCGAATCTAAATTAATCCCGTGCAGTGCATTTGTTTAGGATTTAGATTCGTTTCTCGGCGGCACACCCAAATTTACCATTTTCAGTAGAATCTGTTTTTACCCCAAAACAGATATTTCATTTTTTTTTTATGTGAACTATGCATATCTAACTTATGTTTCTTTAAAATTTCAGAAAATTGCAGCTCGGTTAGAATATCATCATGAGATAGATAAGGAATTTCCTCATGATGAATGCTATGAACTCTTGAAAGCAATTTTTGATGCATACAACCCTGATGCATGATTATATTTGAATATAATATTTTATCTTTATTTATTAATATATCAAATGTCAATCAAGTGTTGGGCGCTATAATCCCGGAGAATGATTAGATTTATCTTATCTTTATGTATTCATGCATCAGATGTTAATCAAGTCTTCGGCATACAATCTCGAGGAATGATTATATTTGAATGTACTATCTTATCTTTACGTAATCTTGATCAGATGTAAATTAATCCTTGGTATGTTGTTCGAAAAGGTGTTAAAATTTAATTAACTAAAATTTAAACTCCATGAAACAGACTACTAGATTACAACTATTGAATAAGAACCTAGCTCACCTTTCGTCGTAATCACGGTTGCACTTAGAATTTACAACAAGCCTTTAAAACCCAAGGTGACCCTAGTGGACGAGTTTAGTCTCGTGGGGGTTTACAGAAGATTTACCCAGAAAGTCTAGAACATCATTCGTATATATTAATCTCGGTTCCATCTTCTGGAGGATTACTGGGTATAAGTTCTGGGTTAAGCTCAGGAAATGCTTCCTTCATGATTAAGTAGCATCCATAATATCTGAATGCTTTACCGTTTTTCTGAAAGGAATGCCTTCTACCAAGTTCATCCTGAACAAAACACACACATGAACTATTTTTGATTAGATTAAAGAACTCAATTCATGAGTAATAGCTAGAAAACGAAAATAAAAACACTTACAACGATTTCACCTGTCATTTCTACACCTCTGCTCATCTAAAATATTTTAAGGATACCAACGTATACTCTTACTGCCTTTTTTAATTACAACAACCCTGCCTTGTATAATGGCCCTAGTTCTTTGATGTACATTAATAAACTCTTGAGTATAATTGTGGTACATCTGCTCCTAAAAAGTAACAACCGGTACTTGGTGGTGTACGACATCAGGCTGTGGTACCACATTAACCCAAAATCTGGTGATTGCTACATCTTCTTCTTGTGAATACAAACTCATACTTGTAAAGATATATGTTCTGATGAACCTTATAAGAGGAGAATGATTTGAAAATATTATGATTTTAGCATGTATTTTTTGTGTTGAGGAACTTAATTTATAGTTGAGTGCTTTTAAAGTAACCGTTTAAATATAGTCATTGGACAAAGGACACTGACTTGTCGAAGCACACGTATCGTGATCCATATCTTCATCTTCATCCTCTAATACATTTCCAATATCTTTAAGCATCTCAAATTCGTCATCGCGAGTAAAGGTTTTCTAGAATATATTGTAATTTTTGGTTCTCGCCATTATATCCTACATCTAAGTAAACGAACCATGAGAATCCATTGCCGGAATATTTGCATTGACTCTTGCAAGACATTCACAAAATTTATCAACTTCTTTCTTGATTATGCTAAGCCTACTACGAATTCCTTTTACAGTGCGATTAAATGGATTTCCACCACAAGCTTTTACAAATCTTTCATAAAAAATTTCATAAAACTCATTCTTGTCCGGAAAACTCCCTTCATTCTCTAGAGCACAAAACATAGTAACAGTATGCTTGTCTTCTAGAACTGTGAATCTCTTTCTCGATTTAGATTTCTCCGTTTGAGATTGCGACATGCTGTCTACAAACAAAAGAGATGATGAAGAAACTTTTAAAGTTAAGAACATAATTGGAGAAACTTGAGTGGAAAAATCAAATTGTAAGAAGATGATATAGAGTGATTTAAGAAGAAAAATAAGTTTATATTTATAGACATTTTTGAAAAATTTTGAAAAAATATCCGTCGGAATCCGACATTGGAGAAAATAAAGCCGTTGAAAATTATGGATGGTTACGATCGAGTGTGAGAAGAGTATAACCAAAAAAAAAGTCAAACAAATAAAATTTACGAAACAGATAGCTAGTTTCCGTGTAAATGACAATGGATACTCAGTATCCGTTTCAACTGAAAAACAGAAACTGGGTTTCCCTAAAGTGAAAATCCAATAGAAACTCAGTTTCTGTGTAATTTCGCTTAGCTAGAAGGCGCATCAGATCTTATCAACTTTAAAGCGTAGTTAAGGGATATCGCTACATTTAAGCGACACGGAAGACCATAATAGATTTCACTACAATTAAGCTATAACGAAGCGAAATCGCTTACCACAGTGCGCTTGGCCTTAGAAATAAGGATTCCAAAATTTCTCGGAAATCCCATCTAGGGGATAAAATTTCATTATAAAAATCAAGTCTTAAAATACTTGATTTTCTTTATGTTGCATAAAACTTCCCATCATAATACGAGGACGAGTTCAAGTTAGTCTAAGATATTGCTGCGTAAAATTATCAATCATATTCTGAGGGTGAGTTCAAATTTGTCTAAGATCTTGTTGCGTAAAACTGTCAATCATGAGGACGAGTTCTAAATTAGTCTAAAATCCTTAATATCTCCATCCATTTCTTGATAACGTGACATAATATTTAGAAACAATGATTCCAAAAAAAATTCACCGAAATTTCACGGAAGCAAAAGTATCAAGGAGTCCCGCTCCCAGCCGAGACGAGCCTGCAGCTCGAGATTCACTATATCGGATGAACGCAAGCACGGAGTTGGGATTTCAAAATGGTGTTGACTGGCTTTGACCTTTTGACTGAGATTTAGATCGTGTTTAGCATTTCTGTTACTTCTAAGAAGTCAACGAATCGGAAACCAGATGAACAAAAGAAAAGAAACACCACAGATACGTTTGTTGGTCTACTTCCTAATAAAACAAAACTCAGCTCAGTCCAATTATCTCCTTTTCATAAAAGGAAAAAAAGAATCATCCAACCTCCAATGCCAAATAATGGTCATCAACAAAACTTGTTCGTCTCCCATTAGATCACCGACTTAGGTTTCTCATTCGAAGTTATCAATCTCATTCTCAACAAAATCCCGAATCTGGTTATACTTAAATCTCCGTTATGGCAACTGTTATTCACTTCATACTCATTGCTCTGTTTATCATTCCTACACATAACCTTTCTCAATCAAACGATGATGATGGCTTTGTTTCATTACTCCTATCTGAAAAAGGTGTTAATTTTGCCAAAGATGTATTAATAGAACAAGCAATTTCATCTTTAGCCCCTCTTCAATTGCCTCAAATTATCACAAAATCTGTGAGAGTTCCAATTATTGGAAATATTAATATGGGGATATCTAATATAACAATTTTTCAAGTAAATGTTTCATCTTCTTCTATTACTCTCAACAATAACAATACAGGAGAAATCTCTATTGTTGCTTCTGGTGCTACTGCTAATTTGAGTATGAATTGGTCTTATTCTTGTCATTCTTGGGGTTTCTTTCCTATTCAAATCGCTGATAAGGGAGAAGCCTCTATTCAGGTAATACTCATCTCTTTAGTTTCCGGGTTAATATAGATTTTTCATTGAATTGAATTTAGTAGAGAAATGCTTTTAATGCCCTTGTCACTACCCTGTTTACCACCCAAATACAATCGTCAACACTGTAGATTTAGGTCTATTGGGAGTTGTGGGAAAAACGTCAATTAATCTCTTTCTTCTACAGTTTTTGAAACTTAGTGTATCTTGAATTTAATCTGCTGAGCCAAGTGGTTAGGTCCAGGATGAATTACGCGATGAGGGGGATCCTCGGTATGTTGACTTCCTAGTTCTCGGTGTAGAGTCATTGGTTAAGGATCTGAGACCATAAAACATAGGACTACACTTAAGATTTTCTTGGAAGCTAGAGTTAATTATCAGCAAGCTCAGGGTGTATGAAGAATTAAGAGACCTATAAATTTGTATGTGTTTGATAAGGACTCCTAATTTGCATGAGTCCCCTGACAGTATAAGAATTTGGGAGAAATGCTCTTGAGTTCTTAACAGCATGTGGTGGTTGATAATGTTTTTTTCTTGTATGATTTTTGTGCTTATATTCGATACGGTCTTTCAAACAAAAGGAGATTAACGACTAGTGCTTCTTAGTAAGGTTGAAGGCATGGATGTGAAGATTAACTTAGGCTTGGAATATGAAGGAGGAACTCTTAAGCTGTCTCCTTTGGAATGCGGATGTTTCGTGAAGGATATTGCTATAATTTTGGATGGTGGACTCTCGTGGTTGTATCAAGGGTATGTATCTTTATATTTGATAGTTGGATCTTTTGTTAAAAAAGGGATCCTGTTTGTTTTACCTTGAAATTGGGTCTACTGAGCGAGTACTGTTCCTTGGTTATATGGTTATACTTTCCCTTATATATTCTTCTTGTTGCTTTCTTTTTGTGGAAATGGATGACTCTCCGGGTTATACGTGTAACTTTACTTGTTTTTTATGTTTCTGAATTTTAGGTTCATTAATGCTTTTGAAGGGAAAATTAGATCTGCTGTGGAGAGTACTGTTAACAATAAAATTAGAGAAGGAATCCTAAAGCTCGACTCTTTACTGCAAACCCTTCCGAAAGAAGTCCCAGTTGACGATATTGCTTCATTAAATGTTACTTTAATAAACAAGCCTTTGTTTGAAGATTCTTCAATTGGACTTGAGATCAATGGGTTGTTTACTGCAAAAAACAGCAGCATAGTCCCAATGTATTACCATAAGAACTCGCTGCCCTCGGTTGATTCCCGTCATCTAAGGAAGATGCTTGGGATTTCATTACATGAAGCTGTATTTAACTCTGCCTCGGATGTGTACTTTAAAGTAAGTGTAACATCAACGAATTTAAAGTTGTGTGATTTTGTTACATGAAAAGAACTATGTCAGCTCGAATTTCAAGCCGGCATTTTAGTTTTTCAGTTAATAGTGGGTGAAAGAGATATCTAGCCTCTGGAGTTTGATTCAGGTCACTGAGATGGCAAACAGTGGATTTGTGACAAAAAAAAAATCTGAACCATGAACTGTTTTACTAATACCTTTTTTGTCAGGCAGATTCTTTACGATGGATCGTGGAAAAAGTACCTGACCAGTCTTATTTAAACACAAATAAATGGAGATTTATAGTTCCTCAACTATACAGGAAGTACCCGAACGATAACATGAGGCTGAATATATCTTTCGCTACTCCTCCAATCCTTAAGATCCACTCGGAAGAAATTGAGGCCAACATTTACTCCGACATGATAGTTGAAGTTCTTAACGATGATGAAATAATTCCCGTTGCATGCATCTCGGTGGTAAGTTTAGTTATGAGATGAATCAATTGATCTTTTTCTTTCTTTTGAAACAACACTTTCCCTTAGATTTTCAAAAATGCTTTATAAAAGTAATTTATTTGATTTCTTCTTCAGCTTTATCTGTATTATGTCTTATATTTACAAGCTTAAATGTTCTTTAACTCATAAAAATGTAAACTATAAGTTTAGTATTTTAGACTGAAAGAGAGGTAGCCATTTTCTGTATTCTCTCCTTCCCCGTCTCTCTTATGCTACTTTTCGTGGACGACATGTAGTGGGAAGTAATATACAAGCTCTTGGTCTAGTTTGCATTTAATGGTGTGAGATTGCTACATCTTTCCTTGCCTGTCACATGGAACTTGAACTAGATGTTCTTCAATTTATTCATTTTCATACATAAGGCTGACACATGTTCTTTTGTATATATCCTTGCAACTGCCTTTAGTGATCTTAATTGGAAACTGGATCTGAATGATAGATGATGACTGCTTTTCTGAACAGATAGTTAAAGCCTCGGGTTATGCAAAAATCGCAGGAAACAACCTAGGTGGTCATATTGATATGGAGGATTTTGATCTGTCCCTAAAATGGAGCAAAATTGGTAATTTCCGCATGCATCTGATTGAGGTAAGCTCTAGTTGCTTGTACACCTAACTTTATACCATGGGTCGTGATTTATTTCCATGTTCCTTAATAGTTTCTTATAATCAGATGAATCCATTTTTCCAATAAGGCTAATATTTTCTCTAACCATCACACTACGGGTTACTCAATAATAATGTCGTTCTTCTTCTTCTTTGGTCTGGTTTTCCGCAGTCTGTGATGAGGACGTTCATCAAAACAGCAGCATTGCCATACGCAAATTCACGACTGACAAAAGGATTTCCTTTACCCATATTTCGTGGGTTCACACTTCAAAATGCTGATCTCATCTATCGCAAGTCAAAGATCATGATCAGCACCGATGTCGGTTTTACAGGTTCTTATAATTTGAAGTAAGTGGGCTTTCATCTTCCTGCATAGTGCATTGGTGTAACATGTATGTCGGTCTATGTGCTTATTTTTTAATTCAATCAGACTCTTTTCTTTGTATGGTTACTCTGTTGTACAATATCTGTACTGAATTTCATACATCGACTGACTATAAATAAAGTGACTCTTATCTTTGTATGGTTACTTTGTTTTGTTGTAGTACAATGTTTACAAGGAATTTCATACATTCACCGACTAAGAATAAAGTGTTTTTTTCAGATACTACTGCAACTTCATATCCATATAGAATGTCAAAGCATTGTCATATTATTTGGCACCCCTAAAAGCTTCTTTGGTTCATAAGACACTGCTTAAAAAACTACAAACCACACCGTCTTCGTATTCAGTGGATGAAACCCTTGCATTATAGAAATTACACTGCTTAAAACCAACAAATTACATTCGAAACAGGAATATAAAGCAAAGTTCAAAACGAAACCCTTATCATAAAGAAAGTTGTTGTCCATGTTTATCCTATTTCCTATAACCCATACGAACCTTCCATTCAGAAAGCCAAGTAACAGAGATGAAGTGTCAAACCAACCAACAGCGAAGTTGACAACTGAATTGGGAGCTCTGGGGTGGAGGAAGGAGGAGATGTTGGGGAACCTGCGAGGACTGCTCGAGTACTCATGGGAATTTTGGATTCAGCGAGTTGTTGTTGTTGTTGCTGCGGTGGTAGAACGTTGACATGTAGTTTGAGGCCATTTTTGCAGCTTTCAGGCATTCCACTTACAAAATAACGAGAGCCTTCTCCATCAAGCCTAACACTGTTTAGGCCATCGGTGTACATTTTGATGGGATTGCTGATGTCGCAAGTTTCACTATTCCTCTTTACTTCCCAACTCTGCTACCCTTTCCTGTGCAGCTGAATATGAAAACCCTGCCACATACACAAACCCATTTTCTCAACAAAAGAACATATTGAGGAGATGACAAATTAGGATCCAAATTAGGCCTCCTTTCCAATTTCCACCCTGCACAACCTTATCTCAATCGCTAAATCAGTACTCCTACTTAACAGATGGAAGAACAACATACCATAATTCATGTAAACTTTACTAACGATCTAACCAATCACAAGCTAAATATAATTAATTGACGATCCTAAATCCATAATATTTTTGCAAAGTATTAAACTTTTAACTACATATAGGAACACTCAAACAATGGTTTATTGAAAAGGAAAGAGGACTTACAGACGTTGTCTCCAACCTTGAAAACTTTTCCAGAAGCCCATGAAGTAACATCGTTAGAGACATCCCAACCACGGTCATCTCCAACTAGATGATGACGAGTTTGATCATCTTCATGGCTAGCAACTATTACTGGTGGCTTCACCAACATAAGCACAGCAACTACCATCACTAGCACCAAAGCGTTATCTTTCATCATTTTCATTGCAGCTAGATCGTCTCGCCAATATTCGCTTCTTTTTTCCTCTTAAGTTGAGAGAGAGAAGGAGATGAAGTGAAGTGCTGCTGAAGTCTCGGACCAGACTAGTTTTGTAATATTCGCACAGCCCTCGAAGTGAAGTAGTTGAGGTAAACTAGTAGTTTAACTGTACTTATAGAACGTTTCCCTATAGGCGCTATTTTCAGAATGCAAAAAAAAGACTGGTAGGTAAAATCTGACATTACGTGTGGCTTCATTATTTTAGCCTAATTTAATCTAAACGAAGCTGTTTTCGAGTTTTCAGTAATTAGTTTAAAGATGGGCCAATTACATAATGGTCATACTTTTTTGTAATTCGGTCACAAAATAATCATACTTTTGTAATTCATTTACAAAATGGTCTTTTTCCATCCAATTTAACATTTTTGAATAAAACGGTGTTATATTTTCCGAAAATATCCTCCCTCAAAATGCTCTTCCTAGTTAACTAATTGGTTGAAGTGGTGGTGATGACACGGTGGTGGTGATGGTGGAAGTTTAAGAATCTTTGCTAAACCCCGGAGGGAAAGCGGTGAACCCTCAAGGTGAATGCGGTGTAACGAACCTGAATGCGGTTTTACGATCCTGAATGCCGTGTAGCGATATGTAAGCGGCACCACCACCACCTACAAATAGCACCACCGTCAAAAAAAATATAATGAACGCAAAAGTTAAAATTGTGTATGGAAGGATAAATATGAAGGACACATAGATAATTCCATTAACATATTTAACTGTGAGTCACCATTTAACTCTCCTTTTAACGGAAATATGATCATTTTGTTAATAGTTTGTAACAGTAGGATGTTTTTGTGAATCGGATCCTAATACTAGGACTATTTTGTACATTTTCCTTTCAAGATTCCAATATAAAAACTTCCAGTCCAACTTCTAATTTTAATGAAAACGTGGACGAGGGACGTTAGGAAGACTAGTGAGTATTGGAGTCATTTCGACGATTTTGCCCACGAAAGCAAAAGGACTAAAGGAACCTTTATAAACAAGAGAGATTAGCCTTTTTCGCTCCATGAAATTTGTACCAAGTAGTGATTCATAATCCTAAAGTAGCTATTTTAACCAATTGATTGTTACCCGAACAAATCTCTTAGATTACCTTGCAACGATGTTAGTAACTTCAATGGACACCATCTAATTTATTTTATTATTTTGGACAGTGGGAAAGGGTTTTTCGAGTTAAGATAAGTCGGCGGGAGCAGCCGAAGGTGATTGAGCCGAATCTCTGCCCAATGTGGCCCGGTTGACTCCAACTTCTCTGGTAACTGTTGGATTTTTAACGATTATTTTTTTCATATAAATATTCAATTCATTCAAGCATTCAGCTCACACCAAAATTCAATTTTTTCTTGAGTTATTTCCATTTATCTTTCTTTTGAATTATTTCCACTTATTTTTCTTGAAATGTCTTACAAGGCAATTTTTCTTTTATGTGAATCAAAACTTGAGACTGCTGTAAATAAAATATGCGGTAATTTAAAAAAAAATGGTAGAAAGGAAAGATTTGTGCAAGTTTTAGAAGTTGCTCCAGGCAAATGTTCGCTAAAAGTAGGGATGTAAATAGTACCCGAAAATACTCAGTCTGCCTGTACCAGAAGGAGCCCAAAGCCTGTTACAACCCGTCATGGGCTATATGGCCTAACTTGGTTAGTGTAAATGGGCGGACTCGTACTTTCCCTAAAATTTAATAGTCTGATCTATTACCTGCCCAAACAACTCGGTTTGGCGCCCGTTTAAGTTTTCTTAAGAGTTTTAGTTTTATGTTGCAGTAAATTGGTATATCTATTGGCTATATATTTCGAATTAAAGTTCTTATTTTCATTTCTATTCTTCTTGAAAAAAAGTTAATTACTTAAGATTGTTTTAAACAATGGTTCATTCAATTTCCAAGTTAAGAATTAAATCAGTTACTATAGAA